>NC_044031.1:110688869-111304897 GCF_901765095.1 Microcaecilia unicolor | reverse complement strand
ACTGGCCAGTAATTTTCAAGTTTGTTCTGGTCATGGTTGTTCTTCTTTAGCACAAAATGCACCACTACCCTTTTTAATACAGTTGGTAGTTGCCCATTAGAAAAAGAGGAGTTCACGATTTTTGTGGCGCCTTCTATAAGGCCCCTGCTTGCACTATCTTTGATGTGCAGGGCTTGAGGGAGCAGGTAGTTGGTCGGAGGATTCTTAGGATTTTGTCAAGGTCCTCCTCTGTTGTTGGGTTAAGAATCCCATATGTCTGTCAGGAGGGGGCCTGTTTGTGCGCTCTAGTTTTGCTGATTGGAGACTGGGTGGGACTGCCTGTTAATCCTGATGGAGACGTTTAATTTTGTTGGCAAAGAATGCAGCAAAGTCATATAGGCACGCTGTTAGTATTGAGCATTAGGGAGTTCTTGCATGGTGTTCCGGTTTGTGCCTGGCACATGTGCTCAAGAGTTATACGTCAAGCACAGTTCTTGTGAGTATGCACTGGCACTGAGGTGTGGAGATGGAACGAACCAGGGGAAGAATAGAAATGAGCCGTGAACCACTGCAGACACCACTGGAAGTAGGGAAATCACAGTTTATTGGACTGGATGATTCATCATCCTGCCCCCACTCATAAGGTAGCAAGCACTGACCTGCCAAATGCCACAAAGAAAAAGGGCCTCCAGAACTGGAACGATGGTACAGTCTTTATTGAAAGTGTTTTGACGCTCACCAGCACCTGCCTCAGGGGTTGAGATGAATATTTCCAAAATTGCCACACCAGATCTGGAAAACATGCCTCATTCATACTTTAGGAATTAAAGAACACAAATGCACATTTTCCTTTCCGAACTTGCAGCTGCTCTCTAACCTCCAGCAGAGTAAAGTTTTCTCTTTGGTGAGACCTGCAGTAGATGAGGCTGTTTCCTTTAATTTCTGGACCCCTAACACCAGCTCTGAGCTGGTGTAAGGTTTACAGCTATAGTGGTGCCCTTGTTTTCCATGCTGTTCTTTCAGCATATTAAGGAATATGCAATTAACTAAATCTGACTATATTTGCATGCTCATCGTGTTATCCTTTGGTGTGCTCGTTCCCCATGGTTGAGCCCTCTGACCTTTCAGCACTAGCAAATGCGGACGCTAGTCTGGCCTCTGGCACCCACATTTGCTTCTGCACATTGGGGTATGAATGCTAAGAAGCCCATTTTATACTTGTGGGTTTCTAAGCATTTAGTGCTTTCAAATTCCATTAGTGTGTGCTAAGCTTTAGTAAAAGGGTCCCTTAGAATTGTTCAGAAGGTCATCACACTGTTGCTGGACCTAATCCATCTCTGAAGCTACAACTGAAGCCATGCTTCAGATTGAGAAAGGAGGCAAAGCTATGCTTCCCTCCTCCCCCGATCTGAAACCTAGGTCCAAACTAGGGATGGTATCAGTGGGTATTTAATACTTTCATCACTTCTTGTACCTCCTAACTAGAGAATTCTGCTCACCGTGGGCATTACTGTGGCTGATGGGAGGGAAGGATCTAATGAGGGTCTGGAGAAGGAAGAATGAGGAAACAAAAGGATAAGGGGCAGAACTGGTCTAAGAAAAGTATAGTAAAGCCTCTCTCCAAATATTCCTTGTACGCTAGCAGGCTTATTTTCGAAAGAGAAGGGCGCCCATCTTTCGACAAATTGGGAAATGGGCGTCCTCCTCTTAGGGTCGCCCAAATCGGCATAATCAAAAGCCGATTTTGGGTGTTCTCAGCTGCTTTCCATCATGGGGATGACCAAAGTTCCCAAGGGCATGTCGGAGGCATAGCGAAGGCGGGACTGGGGCGTGCCTAACAGATGGGCGTCCTCAAGCGATAATGGAAAAAAGAAGGGCGTCCCTGACGAGCACTTGTGCGACTTTACTTGGTCCATTTTTTCTTACAACCAAGCCTCAAAAAGGTGCCCGAACTGACCAGATGACCACTGGAGGGAAATGGGGATGACATTCCCTGACTCCCCCAGTGGTCACTAACCACCTCCCACCCCGAAAAAAACAACTTTAAAAACTTTTGTTTGCCAGCCTCAAATGTCATACTCAGGTCCATTGCAGCAGTATGCAGGTCCTTGTGTATCAGCGGAGGCATAGCGAAGGCGTGGACGTCCTTCTTTCAAACATTTTGGATGTCCTGGACTCCCCCCCCCCCCCCCCCCCCCACAGGGACGGCCAAATTTCAAGGGAGTGGAGTGGAGGAGTGGCCTAGTGGTTAGAGCACTGGTCTTGCAATCCAGAGGTGGCTGGCTCAAATCCCACTGCTGCTACTTGTGATCCAAAATCCAAATAAAAAAAGGGGGTGTCGGAGGCAAAGCAAAGGCATGGACGTCCTTCTCACAGAAACATCCACATTTTGGACGTCCTCAACTGCCGTCGCAGGGATGGAGGCATAGCGGACGTCTTTTACCCATACTCTTAAAAAATAAAAATAAAAAAAGATGTCCATGACGAGCAGTTGGACATTTTCACCTGGGCTTGTATTTTTCTAAGTTTGTAGATGGCAATTTATTTAAGGTTGTAGACGGCTATTATACTCGCAGCTTGTCTGCATGTATGAAGCCGTCTTTGGCATGCGCAGAGCAGCCACGCATAATGCTTGGCTGCTCTGCAGTGGCTTCCCTTCCTTAGGAAGGAAATCGTGTGCAAATGAGCTAACAGTGAGCAGCTCATTTGCATGTGATTTCCTTCATGCATGTCCATTCCTTTCCGAATCGCTAAGGGATCGGTAAGGGAAGGGCTTTTTCCGTTCAGTTAGTGCACCCCTAGGGTGCCTGGTTGGTGTCCTGGCATGTCAGGGGGACCAGTGCACTACGAATGCTGGCTCCTCCCATGACCAAATGAGTTGGATTTGGTCGTTTTTGAGATGGGCGTCCTCGGTTTCCATTATCGCCGAAAACCAGGGACAACCATCTGTAAGGTCGACCATCTCAACATTTAGGTCGACTATCTCTAAGGTCGACCTAAATGTTGAGATTTGGGCGTCCCCGACCGTATTTTCGAAACGAAAGATGGCCGCCCATCTTGTTTCAATAATACGGGTTTCCCCACCCCTTCACGGGGACGTCCTGCGAGGACACCCTCAGGAAAACTTGGGCGCCCCGTTCGATTATGCCCCTCCACGTCTGTTTTTAGATGATTTTCTAGTTTATTTGATGTGAATGAATCAGGAGATGTGTAGATATACAATAATGTTTTCAATCCAAATTATTATTTAGCTTTTATTGGAAGCTGTAATCTCTCCCATCCAATTTTAATAATTTCAAATTATGCAACCTGTAGACCTTCAGGTATAGTCTTATAGGATAAAGGAAGTTAGGGGAATTTTCATAAAATGCACTGTATTAAATTGCCACACTATACTAGACACATTTTTTTCCTCATGGATTGCTAAGAGAAAAGCATTACTAGAACTACATCACTGATGTGTGTCAGAAAATCCCAGATAAAGACCTGACCCACCTAAATTTAGAACAAATAAATGGCACCTAAATTTAGAACAAAAAATTGGCAACTGAAAAAGTCTTTTACTGAGTAGAATACAAATTTATTAGGCACCAGCCTTTAAAAAATGATGAGCTGAGTAGGGTGGGATGCAGGATTCCTAACTTAGGAACCCTTTTACAATGCTGCAGTAATCACTAATATGTGCTAACCACAGCAAAAAAAAAATGGCATACTGCAGGGCGTGCTGACGTGTCCTGCGGTAATTTTGGGATGTGTGCATGCTACTCGTGCTAAAAAATATAATTAGTTTTTTTGCAGTGGGGGGTATGTTTGCAGATGGAGAGTGGGCATTTGGTTAAAGGGACCCTTAAATTTTTTACTGAAACCTGTTTTACTGTCTTTGTTTATGCATAGCTAGATTTAATGGGATTAATTTTATAATGCATTTTCCATGTGAAATCAGATTTTACATGCTGGAAAGGGAGCATAAAATTGTTGAGAGTGTACTTGCCTATAAAGATGGAGCACAAAAGTACACCGATTTTTATGCAAACTTCACATAAGCATTCTTGGGGGCAAAGTTGGAATGGAGCAGGGCTGGAATTGCAATGTACACATTTATTTTATAAAACAAGAGTATGCGCATGTTAGTAATTTTAGAAAGTTATTTTTGTACATATATGTCAATATAGCCAATGTCTCTTTATAAAATTACCCCACACATAAAACCGTGTGCAATTAGTGAAGGCATAGGTAGAGGCACGATTTATGCATACAGTTTATAAAATGTGTGATCACTTGTGTGGTATGTGTGTACACTTACACCTTCTCCCAAGCAGGTGTAAATGTATGTGGGTACAATTTCTGAAGGATTTATGCTAGTATTTTATAAAGACACGTGGAGGAGCATAATCGAACGGAGCCCCCAAGTTTTCATGAGGGCGTCCTCGCAGGACGGCCCTGTGAAGGGGCATGGAAACCCGTATTATCGAAACAAGATGGGCATCCATCTCTCGTTTCGATAATACGGTCAGGGACGCCCAAATCACAATATTTAGGTCGACCTTAGAGATGGTCAACCTAAATTTTGAGATGGTCGACCTTAGAGATGGGCGACCTCGGTTTTCGCCGATAATGGAAACCGAGGACGCCCATCTCAAAAACGACCAAATCCAAGCCATTTGGTCGTGGGAGGAGCCAGCATTCGTAGTGCACTGGTCCCCCTGACATGCCAGGACACCAACCGGGCACCCTAGGGGGCACTGCAGTGGACTTCACAAATTGCTCCCAGGCGCATAGCTCTCTTACCTAGGTTGCTGAGTCTCCCAAAACCCACTCCCCACAACTGTACACCACTACAATAGCCCTAAGGGGTGAAGGGGGGCACCTACATGTGGGTAAAGTGGGTTTTGGGTGGGTTTTGGAGGGCTCACATTTACCACCACAAGTGTAACAGGTGAGGGGATGAGCCTGGGTCCGCCTGGCTGAAGTGCACTGCACCCACTAAAACTGCTCTAGAGACCTGCATACTGCTGTCATGGAGCTGGGTACGACATTTGAGGCCAGCATAGAGGCTGGCAAAAAATATTTTTAAGTTTTTTTTTTTTTTTAGGGTGGGAGGGGGTTAGTGACCACTGGGGGATTAAGGGGAGGTGATCCCCGATTCCCTCCGGTGGTCATCTGGTCAGTTCGGGCACCTTTTCACGGCTTGGACCAAGAAAAAATGGACCAAGTAAAGTCGGCAAATGCTCGTCAGGGACGCCCTTTTTTTTCCATTATTGGCCGAGGACGCCCATCTCTTAATCACATCCCAGTCCCGCCTTCGGTACGATGCTGACATACCCCCATGAACTTTGGTCGTCCCCGCAACGGGAAGCAGTTAAAGACGCCCCAAATCTGCTTTCGATTATGCCAATTTGGGCAACTCTGAGAGAAGGACGCCCATCTCCCGATGTCCAAAAAGTGACATAAAAGGCACATGGACGTCTTTGTAAAAGAAAGATGTCCAAAGCCAATAATCAAAACAGAAACGAAAACATGTTCTAACCATAAGGACGTCCAAGTATAGGTGTCTCCATAAGGGGCATGTTGGAGATGTGTTTTGGGCGGCGTTACGAAATGGACGTCTCCAGCGTATAACGGATAGCAAAATGCTTTCACCTTGGCAGAAACATGGATGTCCACAGTTAGACCTGATATAAAAGCGTCTAGGATAAGAGGTAAGTTGTCTTTGGACCCATTAGTGATTTTTTGGAGTTGGAGAGTGGAGGAATAGTTGTTTTGAGAGAAAGTTGTTCAGTGCCCTGTTACCTTTGTCTGTGTGCCCTAGTCTGAACGTTTTCACCCTCACTTGCCTCTTTTGTGTTTTACCTTTTCAGCTTTCCCTACCCCTTCTAGCCCCCAACCCCAGCCACTACTTACTCCTTCCTCTATCTCGCCCATCCCCTCTCCATCCCTCTCTGTTCACTGTCCCCAAGTTCACATTTCATTCATGACATCCCCTTAGCTGTTTGTTTTCTGTGTTTCTGTCTTTGTCCTGTGTGCTGCTGCTGCTGCTTCTGCTGTTGTGTGTGTGTGTGTGTTTGTGGAGACTGTCGGTTGGTGCTTGGAGAGTGAGTGGCTAGAGAGTGTGGCAGGCGAGTGTGCAGTGGGTGAGAGAGTGATTGCTGTTTGGCTGTGCTGTGTGTGAGTGCATTGTTTGTCAGTGGTGGGAGAGTGAGTGTCAGCTTGTGTTTGGTGGTGGTGGGTTTCACCAGGTTGGTAGGAAGAGGTGAGCACTGGTGTCATTGCATTGCACCTGTAGTGTGGGGAAATGGAGGCACTGAATGCACAGGTGGCTCACATGTTGGAGGAAGAGGAGAGGCGCCACATGAGATACACCCCAGAGGTTTCAGGCCCGTAGCAGTTTCCTAGACCTTACTGACCTGCAGTGTCTCAATAGGTATCACTTTGACAGGGCTGCCATTCAGCACCTTTTTGTGAGCAACTCCAACCCCTCCTGCAGGCCAGGACCCGTAGGAACAATCCCACCCCTGTGCACCTCAAGATCACCACTTCTCTCTCTTTTTTGGCCACTGGGAGCTTCCAGTCTGTGCTAGCTGTGAACACGGACCTCACCCAGCCTGCCATTTCTAACTGCCTCACCCAGTTCCTTGATGCCTTTCTTACCCACACCTCAGAGTACATCACCTTCCCCACCACCCCCCAGGCTCTGCAGAACAACATGGTTCACTTCTACACTGTAGCTCGCTTCCCCTCGGTCATAGGCGTCATTGACTGCACACATGTCGCACTCAGACCCCCCCCCCCCCCCCGGGCATGAACGGCCACCTATAGGAACAGGAAAACATTCCACTCTATGAATATGCAAGTTGTGTGTGATGCCCAGGGGGAGATTGTAGACGTGTGTGCCCAATACCCAGGTTCAACCCATGACACCTACATATTACAGCACTCAGGAATCTTCCGCAGGTTTGACTGAGGGGAAATCACTGGTGGATGGCTCCTAGGTAAGTGCAACATGGAGCATCCAAAACTATACCTCCTCCACTGGGCAACCCTCAGCATTGTTTTCCTCCAGGTCACTCCACAACCCACTATTCCCACCCCACCTCCACAAGGTACTCACTCCAAACAATACACACTCATGTTTCTCATCCTGCTTCTCCCCAAAGGTGACAGAGGCTACCCACAATGGAGTTGGCTCATGACCCCCATAGTACACCCACAAACAGGGCCGGAGGAGAACTACAACAGCAGACATCGGACCACACATGGCATCATAGAATGCACCTTTGGACAACTGAAAAACAGGTTCTGTTGTCTAGATTGTTCTGGAGGGGAGCTCCTGTACAGCCCCCAAAATGTGGTTAAGATCTTTATGGCCTGCTGCATGCTACATAATTTGGCCCTACACAGAGGACAGGCCCTCCCAGAGGAGCCACAGCAACCAGAGCAGCAGGCCCCAGATCAGGATGATGAGGAAACCACTCCACTTCCTGGCCACAGAGCAGAGCAGAGTGTCCACCAGCTGGGAGTCCAAGCCAGGCAAAGACTCATCAAGACAAGTTTTTTTGTGTGACAGTAAGTAAACATGTATTGCAATCACATACAAGTTACACACCACCACCACACCCTTCCACCTCCATCACCCGCTCTGTGCATATTCCCCTCCCTCCAACCCTCGCATACCCCACCCCTACCATGTCCACACTCCCCCACCCCTCAGCATGTCCCATCAAATACACTCTTGTCTACTTTCCCCACCCCGTCCCCTCCTACCCCTCCCACTGTGTTCCTGAGCAGCTGGTGGCAGTCCAGCTGTTGGTGCTGCTGGGGAACTCTGTTGAGAGTCCTCCCCTGATGAGGTCCCACTGTCCTCTGTGTCAACAAGGCAGCCTGCTGCCTCGGCTGCCCTCTGGAAGTCCAGCCACCGTGTGGTCTGTGTTTTGCCCTGCAACCTGAGCACAAGACCCAGAAGGGGGGCTGGTGTGGTGGCTGCTGGTCTCTTGTGTGCTGATGGACCAGTGGCTGGGGGGGCTGAGGATCTCAACCTCCTCTGCTTTGCCGGTGGTTGCTGTGCACTGGTCGAAGGAAGTGGCACTTGTTGCTGCATCAGGGCTCTAGTGTGCACTTGGTGGTCATGACAAAGGCCCTCAATGCTTGATGTTGGAGCTGCTGTACTGCTTCCCATTGGGCCTGTACCCCTTCCCTTTGCAGCTACAATTTCTGGTAATCCTCGAGCTGCATATTGTGGCCCAGCAATTGGGTTGCAAGGCGCAGCAGCTGCCTCCTCTGAATGGATGGTCTCTGCTCATGATATGCCTCCCCTTCTGCCTCTTCTTCCTCTGTGGCAACATCAGCAAAGGTAGTGGTTGGGGGAGAGAGATCCTCTCCTGCTGCTGTGTCCTGTGGTTCCACCCCATGTGACTGTTCCTGCATGGTTTCCTGTGCAGTCACACCTCCAGGCCCACTGGTTTGCTGCTCTATCCGCCCTTCAGTGTGCTGGAGCTGGTGGCCACTAGGGTCAGTTTCTGCGTCTGACTCGCTGTCATCACCTGCATAGCAAAAGGGGAGGAAGTGTGTTAGTAAAAATAACCCACCTTTATTTTGCAGCATTCATATACATAGCCCCACATGTAAAAACCCAGCAAACAGATGGTGAGGAATGGCATTGGCAGGCAACCCACAGATGTAATTGTACATGGTACAGAGCTGAAGACGAGGAGCGCAGTGTACTTCAGAGATTGATGTGCAAGAGAGCCACACAGGCAGGTGGGTAGACATAGAACTGTGGAAGGAGTGCAGAGGACACAGTGGCTACAGCACAGAGGTGTGGAAAGCAGATATGCACTGTTTGGTGATGGGAAAAGAGGAGGAAGTGGGGAAGACCCCCAAAGCTGTGAAACAGTGGTAACCTACACACACCTAGCTGGAAACCCTCCTCCCCCCTCCACCTGCCTACTCCCTGTGTCATGGTCTCTAATGAATAGTTATTTGTATTACATGTGGTGTTCTCACCCCCTCCCCTACTTAGGAGCAGCACACTGTCCCCCACTTGTGGAAAACAGAGTGCAGCACAACAAACACCACAGCTTCCTAATCCTAAACCTACTTGAGCTCTCAGGCTGTGCTGATGTGTCCTGGGACCCAATGCCATGGATCCCCTCCTGGGGCAAGAGCCCAAGAACAATGCGCTCTAGGGGGGGGGGGGGTCAAGTTAGCAGTGTTGTCTGCTGGGGGGGGTTAGCACAAGCCTTATGCCTCACATCGCGCTTCAGCTGGCGCCACTTCCACTTGCAGTCTTCTACATCCCTGCCACAGTGGAAAACTGCGTTGACCCAGTCCCTTGCTGCCCATTTGTTGAAGCAGCCAGCCTCTGCCCCCTGGGAGCAAATAGATTAGTGTTTCCTTTTGCAATTTCTTGCACCAGGAGTTCTATTTCAGGTTCGCTGAAATTACCCTTGCGGGTGGGTGCTTGTTTTGGTGTCATTCTGACAATGGTATCCAAAAATTAGAAAATACTGAGAAGGACGTTTAAATACTACCCGAAAGACGTCCAAGTGAGGGTGGAGTAGACGTCCCCAAGATGGACGTCCTAATTCTGATTATGGGTGGAATCTATAAATGTCCACAGCTGCTCTGCCAGTTTGGACGTCCTAATTTTGATTATGGGTGGACCTATAAACGTCCACAGCTGCTCTGCTGATTTAGACGTTTGCATTCCCTTTATGGGTGCCTCTTTAAAACGTCTTTCTCTGTGCTCGCATTTTAGATGTTTTTCTTTAGATTATGGGGTGGCATTTATAAGCGTTTTAGGTTCAGTTATAGTAAACCTTCTTTTTGCCACTGTATGCTTATGTGTACACCTTTGGGGAATTCTTGAAAGATAACTGGTGTGTGGGCTGTGTACCTTTCCTTTGAAAAAGTTTCAGACTGGGTGTTAGCTGGCAGCTTATCATATACTCTGCATTTTCTACATCTGACCGACTCTACATTCTCTACCCTCCAGGAGCTGCTTGTTGTGTTTGATGCGGTTCCTCCCTGCCCCCCATTCTTCCTCCTTAGTAGATGCAGCCAGCCTCTGGCCCCTTGGAGCAAACAGATTGGTGTGTTGTCTGGCAATATTTTGCACCAGAAGTTCAAGGTAAGCTCAACCCTCACAGCCACCTCTTCCCCTTCTGCTATGTAGGTGCTAAACAAACACTTCTTGCATCTTGCAGGACAGGTTACAGCACTGCAGCTGGTCAAGAGGATTTCAAGGGACAGCAGTGGACTCTAATACACTGGACTCTAGTGATAATTGTTTCTACCCACATCATTGTACAGATGTCTTGTTCTCTATTAGACACACTCAGTTGTGGCTGCCGTTGGGTTGGGGGAGGGGAAGAGGCTCTGAGAATAGATGTATCCCTCATGGTCAAGGGCTCCCCATTCTGTGCATGTTCTCTGGATTCAAATGTTGCCTCTATTTTCACCAGGATCACGGGTATCCACATCTGGTAGCTTTTCTCCAGCTTTGCACCTCATGTGTCTCCCCAGTAGGTTCCGTCCTTCTTTATGTGGTGAACCCCAGTCCCCTTTTATGAAGTGCCCACCCATTCTCAAGGTTAGTGGGGGTGGGGAGGGGGGGAAGCATATATGCACTGAATGTCTTCTCCACATTATGGAACACAGTCCTACAATCCTCCATAGTTATGGAACAACAACATTTGTAAATTCAATCCTGCAAACCACTTTGAAGTCACAGTAAGAATCCTGAAAGGTAACTTTAAAACCATACAAGAATGTAAGACCTTTGAAGTCAGAATGATTGAATATTTTAACACCCAACAGAAAGGACTTAACAAGGATCTGGGGTTCCTAGCCCATTATAAACCATAAAGCTGTATGTCTCTGTTGATCACCCTCCCCTCACCTATCCACACCCATCCTGTTAGAATATCAATGATATGCTTTGATGTCCCCATGCATACTTCCTACCCACCCCCCTCCTCCCACCCTGTCAGACTGTCATAGTAATGCTTGAATGTTTTCACTTACACTGTCAGCTAGCACATTTGCTTATTTCCGATCTGAGGAAGAAGGGCAACCTTCGAAAGCTAATCAAGAAATGTATTAAGTTATGTCCAATAAAAAAGGTATCATCTTATTTTCTTTTCCATGTTTTATTTTGTTTGATTTCTATTGATAACCTTAAGAGTGGACTAACACGGCTACCACACTCCTCTTCCTTTTATGAAATGACAGAAAAGTTTCAAAGTTTAATAATCATCTGATATGCCACCCATTGAAACCATTTAAGAAAAGGAAACTGCACATTTTCTCCCCTTCAAATTCACTACCTGTCCCTCTGATCCCATCCCCACCCATTTACTCAGCTCTACTTTCTCTTCTGTGATCCCTTCCATCTGTCATATTCTCAAACTTTCTCTTTCCACAGTAACTATTCTTGATGCCTTCAAACATGGTATGATTGCACCACTGCTCAAAAAGACCTTCACTAGACCCAATATGACTAACTCTCTCCTCCCTTTTGCATTCAAGCTAATTGAATGTGTTGTTCACCACTGCTGTCATGACTTTTTCATCCCAAGCTATTATTGACCCCCCTCCAATCTGGCTTTTGCCCTCTGCATTCTACAGAAAAATCCTTTGCCAGAATTTCCAGTGACCAGTTCCAGGCCAGATCCAAGGGCCTTTACTTAGTTCGCATCCTTCTTGACCTACCTGCTGTATTTGGGTTGTGGGTTATTGGTCATGCATTTGATTTACCATCTTTGGTACAACCAAAATGGTTTACGTATTACATACAGGTACTTTCTCTGTCCCTAGTGGGCTCACAATCTGTTTTGTACCTGGGGCAATGGGGGGAGGGGGTTGTAGTTAAGTGACTTGCCCAGAGTCACATGGAGCTGCAGTAGGAATTGAACCCAATTCCTCTGGATCCCAGCCCACTGATTACCACTACTCCTTGATACACTGTCCTCACTCAAATTTTGAATCTCTATCTTGGTTTTCTTCTCATCTCTTCCTTTGCACTTTTAGTGTATTCTAAGGTGGCTACGTCTTGGAATCTCTTCTCTTTTCTTTCTGTACATGTTCCTTTTGTACTCTGATCTTCTTCCATCATTTTTCAATATCATCTTTATGTTGATGACTCCCAGTTCTACATTTCTATACCTGAAATTTCACTGGGAATCCAGACCCCAAGTCTCAGCTTGTTTGTCTGGCATTGCTGCCTGGATTCTCCACTGCCATCTAAAACTGAACTGAGCTTCTTAACTTTTCCCCTAAACCCATCTCTCCTCGTCCCCCATTCTCTATTTTTTTCTGGATAACACTAATCATATAAATATGAATAAAACAATGTGCAGAGTAGAATGTACAAATAGATAAAATAAATTAATAAATGAATAACATTCTCATAAATTTGTCAGGGCTGTACAAAATTTAAGAGCCTAAAGCTTATAGTGAAAACATATTAGAATGTATGTTAAGGCATGGAAGTACTGATGAGTGTACATTAAAAAAAAACTCCTAAGTTCAGAAAAAATGCAGTTTGTGAAAATATGCTCTGCTAATGGTTATACACTGAACTTGGTTGCAATATGTTGTTGAGAGAAAAGCTGAAGAAAGAAAGGGGAACCCAGAAAACGAGTGTGAATCAAATTGGATAGGTGAAAAGTAGAAAATGAGTCTGTTCCAAAAATGCCTTACAAAAAGACAGTGAGATCAAGTTCATTGTTGAGTCCAGCCAGAGCAACTGTATCAAACTCATAAGACATTATTCTTCCTGTGGCAATATCTGTTCTGAGCCACCACCATGCCAAATTTTTTAGTGTTCATACTTTGGACATTTCATTTTGGAAAATGGCTGTTCATTTTGGTCATTTTCAGTGAAAGAACGTCCTTCTCACATATTTTCAAACAGGAAATCCTGATGTTTTTCCTGTTTGAAATGGCTGTGAGATGGATTGCTTTTTGGAGGTTATGAGCAGGACGTCCCAGTTCTGGCTTGGATGTTGTTTTGAAAATGCCCCTCATTATGTGCTAACTTTAGCAATTTGAATTTGATTGTAAAACTGATTAGTAACCAATGATAGCGCTTGTATAAAGGCATTATACGATTATATTTGTTGACATTTCTTAATATCCTAAGTGCCATCTTCTGTAATATTTGTAATCTTTTTGAGTCCCTTAATGTGTGAAAGTGATGCACCATTTAGTATTAATGCTTTATCTTTTCAGATGACCAAACTGTACCCTTAAGCTGTGTTGCTTGTTAAACTGTAACATTCCTTTGTATATCAAATAAAATTGAACTTGGTATTGGATATTTTAGTATCATAGCACTTAATCACAATGTTTGGCTTTGCAGGGTGTACCACAGTTGGGTATCTGTTTAGCAGATGAACCAGAACATCATATTAAGGCAGCATCTGCTTGGGCCTTGGGGCAAATTGGAAGACACACCCCTGACCATGCACGGGCCATTGCTTTAGCAAATATATTACCAAGGCTGCTTTCACTTTATATGGATGCAGAAAGTTCCGAAGATCTACAAGTAAAGGTAAATATATTATAAGGAGAATTTTATAGCTGTGTGCTGTTTTATAAGGCAGCGTTTAAGTACATCAGCATGTAACTGCAAGAGAACATAAACTTGGGTAGAGCCTGGGTGGAACATGGGCATGTCTCCCACTTATGTACATAACCTACAGAATACTATAAGTTATGCATGAGACATGTAACATTTAAGTATGCCCATTTAGGCCTGCCATTGACCTGGTATAAGTGAGCGTGCCTAGCTTTTTGCGCACAAATGTAGATTTATGCCTATGTTCTACAATGGAATCGGTTATGCATTACCCGGAATATCATTAGGGCATCAAAGAGGAGGAGCCCTGTTATAGCATTGCCTCCTGTTTTTTGTAAATTGTATTGCTGCTTGATCCCTTATCCCCCCTTTTTTTGCAGTACTTGGAGTAAATCTTATTGTATCAAAAGACAGAAACTTGTTTTATTTTCAGTCACTGTCTTCTGTCAATTATTTGTAAACACTATTCCTTTTTACAGTTCACATTTATATCTAGCTGATTAGCTCATATTTATATCTAGCTGATTAGCTAATCTGAAGCATTTTCAAGAAAAGGATAACCAGGATCATGTGTATCCTTACCAGGCTGTTTCAGTCACTAGGGTTTGCTGTCAACCTCATAAGAATATAAGCATTGCCATACTGGGATAGACCGAAGGTCCATCAAGCCCGGTATCCCGTTTCCAACAGTGGCCAATCCAGGTCACAAGCATCTAGCAAGATCTGAAAACAGTAAAACAGATTTTCTCCAAGGACAAGCAGGCCATAGTCTCACATGTGGGTGACGTCATCCACGTCACCCAGCGTGGAGCTTAAGCTGGGGATTCAACGTCGTCCTTGTCTGGCACCAAGGAGCATTAGTAACTGGCATTGGACAAAAGCCAAGAAGCTCTGCATCGATCCCTCTCAACGCATGGTGCTGGGAGCTCCAGGGCATTGAGGGATTCGGTCACTGAGAAACATTGGTACCAAGAAGACCGCTCCCCCTCCTTTCAAGAGGTATCGATGCACAGATCTCCATGCAGCCGGGACCAGGCACCCGTTTCAACCTCTACAGCAGCAGTCTGTCTCTGAACCGACACACCAGCTTTTCTCAGTGGTCTCTCTCGATAAGCGCATCTGGGCCATGCTCCCTGAGCTATAGAAGGGGTTTTTACAGCAGTGTGCTTCAGCGTCTGGGGTGCTTGCACCAGCCGTGCCTCTTCCTACTGACCTGCAAGGCCCTCAACCTATGGTAAGATCTCCAACACTGGTGTTGCTTGCAGTGCTGGTTTCGACAGCTACCCATGCTGGCACCCCTTAGACATCAGTGGATGAAGCTTCACTGGAGTCAAGGGTGGAACCAACACCTCGATGCCCCTCTTGGGGAACATGGTTCCACTGCATCCAGCAAGACTTGGTGTCAGCCCTCCCTTGAAGAGTTTTTTTGCCAGCACCGATAAGGAGTGCTCATGGGAGTCTAATGAGGAGCCACGGTATTTCTTGGAGGAGGAGTCCTATGGTATCCTATCTGATCCCTCCCCTCCAGAGAAAAAGAGGAAGTCTTCACCTGAGAACCTTTCCTTCCCAGGGTTTGTATGGGAAATGGTGTCGGCTATTCCCATTCGTTTGGAGATGGAGGACGAGCCCAAGGCTGAGATGTTTGAGGTCCTAGACTACGAATCTCCTCTTAGAGAGGCTGTGACAGTCCCTCTTCACCGGATACTGAAGGATGTTCAGGTGAGGAACTGGGAGTCCCCTCTGTCAATTCTTGTCCTGCCCTAGAAGATAGTGTCACGTCTGTGGCCGTGACCACCCTCAGCCTTACCTTCTTTCTGGGGGTCAGCAGCTCTGCTGGCTTCTGTCTGTGTTTGTGTTTGTCTTGTCTCTAGTCTCTGTGCTGATTGCTTCACTAGACCTCACCTGTGTGGGCTTTGCCTCTCTAGGGAGCCAGCATCTAAGATGGCTGCCACCGGCTCTGTGCCAGCTTACAAGATGGATCCTGCTTGTCTTTCCTGTGGGCTCACTTCCTATGTGTGTCAAGCCTCTCTTTGGGGTCAGTGTACTTCCTGCTTCTGTCCTACTGCTGGTGAATCATCAGTGAGAGCCTTCATAAGGAAGTGCTGTGCTTGCAGTCAGGGCCTTTGCATAAGTGTTATGCTCTTAGGCCAGGTCAGGTTAGTAAGTGTCTGCTGCACTACTGCTTAGCCTCTCTCTGGGTTCCAGCCCAGTTTCTTTCTGTGTCTGTGTCTCTGTTGTCCTTCCGTGGGGGGGGGGGGGGGGGGGGGGGGTGTCTTCCCTGCCACTGTCTGTCTGTGGACTGCGGGTCCTTCCTGGCTTACCCTGTGTTTGGGGTGAAGCCTCTGTTCCTGGCTTACCCTGTGTTTGGGGTGAAGCCTCTGTTCCTGGCTTACTCTGTGTTTGGGGTGAAGCCTCTGCTCCAGGCTTACCCTGTGTTGGGGTGAAGCCTCTGTTCCTGGCTTACCCTGGGTTGGGGTGAATCCTTTGTCCGGGTTTGTTCTCTGTCTGTATGCGAAGCCTCAGCCTTTGTGGGTTCCCCAGTCAGTGTGTGGAACGGCTGTGGCTTCAGACCCTTGGCCTGTTTTTCCTGGTTACTCTGTTTGCTGTGCTGCCTGCCCAAGACCCTTGGCCTGTTATTCCTGGTTTGCTCTCTTTACCCTGAACCCTGCCTTGCCTACCCTGCTTGTATATCTTGAGGGTATATCCTGAATCCTGTATCTGTCTGGCTAGTGTGTTTTCCTGGGTGATTATTCCTGTATCCTGTCTCCACCTAGCTAGAGGGTTTACCCTGTGGGTATTCCCGGATCCCCATTTAACCTAGTGTGTTGCTGCCCTAGTCCTTGCTCCTGCTAGCTTCTGTACGCCTTGTGTTCCTTGGTCTGTCTTCTGGGTCTTGCTAGTGGTTGTGCAGCAGCACACTGTCTGAGTCTAGTTCCGTGCCCTGTCGCCCTCTTGTATCCCAGACCCAGGGTGGGTCCTCTGGATCTTCAGTTCCTGCCTTATCCTGCAAGTCCTACCGGCTGCCTGCACTTCGGAGCTCAACTCCGGAAGAACAGTGGCTAGGTGCAGGTGAAGCTGTTCCTGTCTCATCTGTTCTAGTTGCCTGCCTTGTACTACTCCAGTCCAGAGTTCCAGTACTGCTCTTCTGTGTTTCCAGTCCCGAGGTGGTCTTGCCTGCCACTGCCGCTCCTCGGCAGTGGCCCAAGGGCTCACGAACTCCAGTCCTGCCTCGAGGACCTGACAGAATGCCAAGGCCCTCGAGAACGCAACAGATAGATACCATGTGTCAGATCCAGAGCTCTCCAGGTTTTGACAAGCCTCAGTTGCCTCATCATTCCCTGGTGGTGGAATCTGTGCTCAAAAGATCCAGAAGTTCTAGAGACTATGCTTCGGTGCCCCCCAGGGAGAGAAGCTAGGACTCTGGACTTTTTTGGGCAAAAGATGTATCGGGCCTCTATTCTCATCTCTCATATTCACGAGCTGTACATGAGCCTGTACTTGCGGAATTTGGTGTGTAGTATGTCTGATTTGGCGGATTCTCTCCCACATGAGCAGGCCGAATCTCTTCGCCAGTTGGTCAAGCAGCAGAAGGCATGTAGAAAGTTCTTGGCCAGGAGCACCTATGACACCTATGATGTGGTGTCTAGGATCTCTGCCCAGAGTATACCGTGTTTCCCCAAAAATAAGACACTGTCTTATATTAATTTTTGCTCCCCAAGACCCGCTAGGTCTTATTTTCAGGGGAAGCCTTATTTTTCGGGGAAACATCGGGTCGCCCCCCCCCCCCCCCCACCTGAGGTCGCCCCCCCAACCGAGATTGCCGGCTCCCCCTCCCCTCGATCACCGGCTCCCCCCGCCCTCAGTCGCTCCCGGAACTAACCTCTTAAACGCTTCCTTTCACCATTCATCTTCGCACTCGCAGCAAGCAGCAGGGCAGGCCACTCCTTACTCCCGTGTCCCACCCTCACCTTACGTAACGTAACGTCAGGCGAGGGCGGGACACGGAAGGAAGGAGTGGCCTGCCCTGCTGCTTGGGCGAGTGCGAAGGTGAAAGGAAGCGTTTAAGAGGTTAGTTCCGGGAGCGACTGAGGGCGGGGGGAGCCGCCGATCGAGGGGGCGAGCCGGCGATCTCGGGTGGGGGGGGGGGTGACCCCGATGTTTCCCCGAAAATAAGGCCTCTCCTGCTAGGTCTTATTTTCGGGGGAGGCCTTATATTTTCAAATTGCAGCAAGACCTCTACTAGGTCTTATTTTCGGAGGATGTCCTATTTTCGGGGAAATACGGTAGTGATGTGCAGACTCTTGGACCCTGCAACCCAGCAGAGACTGACGGATATCACATGCTGGGGAGATAATCTTATTGGAGATAAGGTAGAGGAGGTCACCGACCTCATCAAGAAACACACTGACACCACTGATGCTCTCTCCCACTAGATGTCTTCTGATCCTTCCTCCTCATCTAGGAGGTTTTTGGGCAAGTTGAAGAGGAGTTCCTACTATTCTCAGAGGAGTAAGTACGTTCCTTCTCGCCAGCCTCAGAAGACTCAGACCAGCTTTTGACTGGCACCAGCAGAGTATAGCTACGGAAAAAGTGACTGTCCTGGATGACCTAATAACATAAGAATAGCTATACTGGGTCAGACTAATGGTCTATCTAGCCCAGTATCCTGCTTCCAACAGTGGCCAATCCAGGACACAAGTACCTGGTAGAAACCCAATTAGTAGCAACATTCCATGCAACCAATCCCGGTAGGGGGGAGGCTGAATTGTTTCCAGGAAAGGTGGCCCCTTGTAACCTCTGACTGGTGGGTTCTTCAAATATGCTGTCACAGTTACGCCCTGCATTGGTGTCAGAGACCACCAAATTACCCACCAAGAGCATCTCATTTCAGCATAAGGAGATACTTGCAGAAGGACTCTACGCCCTTCTGAAGGCCCATTCAGTTGAACCCATTCCACCAGGGGAAGAACGGCATGGATTCTATTCCAGGTACTTCCTTGTGCCCAAGAAAACCAGGGGGAATTCATCCCATCCTAGACCTAAGGGCGCTGAACAAATTCCTGATCAAAGAAAAGTTCAGAATGGTTTCCATGGGCACCTTTCTCCCCATGATTAAGGAAAATAATTAGCTATGCTCTCTGTACTTAAAGGATGCTTACACTCACATCCCAATACATCCAGGTAACAGGAAGTATCTTTGATTTTGGCTGGGAACACATCACTTCCAGTATCATGTGTTGCCTTTTGGCCTCACGTCGACTCCCAGGGTTTTTACCAAGTGTCTTGCAGTAGTCACAGTGTTCCTTTATCTGGATGATTGGCTGGTGAAGAGCACATCAAATGACAGTGTTCAGGAGTCCATGCAGAGAACTATTCGGGTGTTGGAGCTACTAGGGTTCATTTTAAACTACCCCATCTTCACCCCGTGCAGAAATTGGAGTTCACTGGAGCTCTGCTAGACATGCAGCAGGCATGGGTTTTCTCCCTGTGCCAAGGGCAGACACTCTTGATGGTCTTGCCACTCAAGTCCAAGCCAGCTGGCAGGTCATAGCTCAGAAGATGTTAAGGTTGTTAGGCCACATGGTCTTCATTGTCCATGTCATGCCCATAGCATGTCTTCACATGAGAACTGCCCTGTGAATGCTAGCTTCTCAGTGGTGTCAAGCATCAGGGAACTTAGCAGTGTCATCATCTGCCAGAGTTGGTTCAGTCCCTTCTTTGGTAGACAATTCTATCCAATTTGACTGTGGGACTTCCATTCCAAATTCCTCAGCATCAGAAGGTGCTTACGATAGATGCACCCCACCTAGGCTGGAGAGCTTACTTGTATGGTCTTCACACCCAAGGTGTGTGGTCAGCCCAGGAAACATATCGCCACATCAACCTTTTGGAGCTCCGGTCAATCTGAAATGCTATAAACAGAGATCGGATGTTCAACCAAATTAAGCTCATTCAATCAGTATGCAATGTACTACACCAACAAGCAGGGGGGTACCGGATCATGTCCTTTGTGTCAGGAGGCCATCCAGATGTGGCACTGGGCAATCCAGCATGGGAGGCTCCTCAAAGCCACTTATCTGTCAGGCAAATGGAGGAGTGGTACAGATTTAGATTTGTGAGCCCTCCAGGGACAGGTAAATACACAGTGTACCTGAATTTAACTCACCTTGAGCTACTATTGAAAAAAGGTGTGAGCAATATCCAAATAAATGATAATAACAGCTTGGCTGAAAGACTGAGCAGGGTCATGAAACTGCACAAGTAGTCCCTTAGCATGGGCGTTGCCCACGAGATCTTCTGAGGGTGGGGCACCCCCTCGGTGGATCTCTTTGCCATTCAATCCAATCCTTCTGTTCCAGGCTCCAGACCTACAACAGGCTAGCGTCGGATGCCTTCCTCCTTCATTGGGGGACCGGCCTTCTATATGTGTATCCTCCCATCCCTCTTGTGGGGAAGACTTTACTGAAACTCAAGCAAGACTGAGGGACCATGATGCTGATTGCTCCATATTGGCCCAGACAGATCTGGTTCCCTCTTCTTCTGGAGTTATCCTTCAAAGAACCTTGTAGATTGGAGTTTTTTCCCCACCGTCATCATGCAGAACGAGGGGTCTCTTCTGCATCCCAATCTCCAGTCTCTGGCCCTCACAGCCTAGATGTTGAGAGCTTAGAATTTTCTTCCTGGGGATGTCTCCAGAGTCTTTATGGCTTCCAGGAAAGATTCCACTAAAAGGTATTACTTTCAAATGGAGGAGGTTTACCAACTGTTGTGATGGCAAGGCCCTAAATCCCCTCTCTTGCCCTACATAGACCCTGCTTGAATATCTTCTACACTGCTCTGAGTCTGGTCTCAAGACTAACTCTGTAAGGTTTCACCTTAGTGAAATTAGTACTTATTGCCATCATGTAGAGGGTAATGGGATGGAATGTTTGCTTCATAAGAGGTTTGCTTTTGACAAAGCCCTCGGTGAGGCTTATGCCTGTGTCATGGGACCTCAACATTGTCCTCACACAGTTAATGAAATCTCCTTTTGGGCCACTCGATTCCTGTCATCTGAAGTACTTGACCTGGAAGGTCTTATTTTTAGTGGCTATTACTTCAGCTCACAGGGTCAGTGAGCTTCAGGCCCTAGTAGTGGATCCACCTTACACTAAATGTTATCGCGAGAGACCTTACCCGCTGTCAATGGCTGGCGGTAAGGTCTCAGACCCAAAATGGACGCGTGCCAATTTTTTTTTTTTTGCCACACTTCAATTTTCAGCAAAAAATTTTTAAAAAGGCCTTTTTTACAGGTGAGCTGAAAAATGGATCTGCATGTGCCTACACTAGTGCAGCCCATTTTTCATTGCAGTTTAGTAAAAGGACCCCTAGGAGTCTAAAAACAAAACATGGTGCATAAACAACATATTAAATGAATATGTACAGTGCAATAAAATAATACATATATTCAATACATAAAAAACATAAACTAACATTTAAATCGTTGTTTTAAAGAAGATATAAATATAAATATAAACATATTCATTTAATAGTGGAACCCAGACCGTTTCCTCAACAATGAAACGGGCCCTAGAAAGGCTCTCTTGTAAGCGATTTTTTTGTCTCTTCCCTGCCCTCCCATCCGTGTCCCTCGAGTCTCTTCTCTCCTGTCCTCTCCTCCCATCCCATCCATGTCCATCGATTCTGCTCTGCCCTGCCCTCCCCTCGATGTGCCGCAATTCTCTCTTCCTTTGTACCTCCTCATTTTCTGGATGGCTTGGCTGGCTTCCCTTCCATTGGTAACATCCTGACGTCAGCTCGCCTCCAGCGTTCCCTTCCCTCTCACTGTTCCAACCCTCTGACATCATTACGTTTTGACGCAAGGGCGGGGCAGTGAGGGGGAATGGAACGCTGGAGGCTGGCTGATGTCATCAGATGTTACGAACCCAGGTAGCCAGACAGCGATGGAACGTTGGAGGTGCTTATTATTATTTAGGATGTTTTGTTTATAGACTCCTGGTGAAGACTTTTTAGCCAAAACACGAATTTGTGTTGAGTCACTTCTTGAACAAAATAAAGCACTACATCTATATTTCTCTCCCATGTTGACTTCTGACATGCTGGAAAAACTTAACGAATCTTTTAGTATTAACGCACAATTACCAGTGCCATTGAGCTACCGTCACAAGTATCTTCAAGAAATGATTAAAGAATTTGATTATGGGCCAATATGCTGGTAGTGGGAGTTAGACCTTCAGATTACTGTGACTAGTGACCAGATAAAGTGCTTCTGTCAGCATATGCCAAATCTGTGTCGCTGTGAGAAACACATTATAAAATGATTCTGCAACTTTATATATCACCTCATAGAGCTTACAAGGCTTCACTTCAACCAAATGATAAATGCTTAAAATGCTCTCAATCTCCAGCAATGTTGGGACATGTGTTCTGGTGCTATTCTTGTGTTCATTGATTTTGGAAAGATGTTTGTGCCCATGTTTATGTGGAACATACGCTGGTCACCAAATCCACTAATGCTGTTTGATATTCTCAAAGTATCAACACCTACACCAAAAGGTCTTCAAGGATTTCTGAAGAAATCAACCCTATTTGGCAAAAAATGTATCCTCTTGTGTTGGCTTTTGCCAGAACCGTTTTTTCCCCCAGAACCACTTGTATTTTCCCAGTGGAGATCATTAATAATAACCCAAGCATTCTTGGAAAGATGTCATTTTATGGGCTTGGACCCTGCCCAATGTGAGACTTTTCATCACACCTGGGATCATTTCTGGAACTTGCTCACACATGTAGCATGTAGCAGGCTACTCATTGTTTAAAATGATGCACCATTAGACTTAGTGAACAAGATGTGTTTTTTTTTTTTTTTTTGGGGGGGGGGAGGAGATGGGGTGGAATGCATAAGAGAAAATCACATCACAATACTTGATACTTTGTTATACTCATTGCCACTGAAACTGTTCCTGTTTCCCCCATGTTACTGTTAATTATACTCCTTGGCAGATATTTTGTACCTTCTGTCAACAGTGTTTTATGTAATGTGCGATAAACTCCTAAAACGCACTCACAGTACTAGATCTCATGCTTCTGCTCCTCCAGGCAGAGAAGCAAGAACATTAGACTCTTTTGGCAGAAAAATTTATCAAGCATCAATGCTAACCAATCGCATCTTGGATTATCAACTTTATTCCACCATTTACTCACATAAAACTTGTAGACTGTCGCAAATATCTTGCAAGGCAGGCCTTTGATGTCTCCTCACATATCTCCACCTTAGCAGTAGCAATGTGCTGATTATTCTGGCTCAGAGTCTCCGACCTTGAATCTGCTGTCCAGGAGTGACTAGCAGATGTTTTTTGCAGGCACGTTTCTGTTCCTAATGGGCTCACAATCTAAGATTATTTGCATCTGGGGCAATGGAGGATTAAGTGACTTGCCCAGGGTCACAAGGAGCTGCAGTGGGAATTGAATCCAGTTCCCCAGGATCTAATCCCATTGTCAGGCAGCAGTGGGAATCCAGTTCTCCAAGTCTGAAACCCACTGCACTAACCATTGGGCCACTCCTCCACTCCAGCTTTCTCCATGGAGAAAGATGTCCCTTGTCATGGAGGAAACTTGTTTAGTGACAAAGATGAGGAGGTGGCCAACCTAATTAATTTTAATTTAATTTTTTGTTACATTTGTACCCCGTGCTTTCCCACTCATGGCAGGCTCAATGCAGCTTACATGGGGCAATGGAGGGTTAAGTGACTTGCCCAGAGTCACAAGGAGCTACCTGTGCCTGAAGTGGGAATTGAACTCAGTTCCTCAGGACCAAAGTCCACCACCCTAACCACTAGGCCACTCTTCCACATACAGATATGATAAAGACTATCTAGGCCTCAATCTACAACAGCAACTTCTTCTACAGTGACCATCAAACGGTTTGGTTTGATATGACGGCTGAAGAGGAGGGTTGCCACTCAAAACTCAAAGTCCTGGATTTCAAGCGTGCTGACTTTAGTAAAATGGGGGAATACTTAAGGAAGGAGCTGATGGGATGGGAGGACGTACGAGAAGTGGAAGGACAGTGGTCCAGGCTGAAAGAAGCTATAAATAGGGCCACAAACTTTTATGTAAGGAAAGTAAATAAAAGCAAGAGAAAAAGGAAACCGCTATGGTTCTCCAAGCAAGTGGCTGAGAAAATAAAGGCTAAAGAGTTCGCATTCCAGAAATACAAAAAAACTCAAGACGATGAACACGGGGAGGAATACCGGAGGAAACTGAAAGAAGCCAAGAGAGAGGTACGTCTGGCGAAAGCGCAAGCGGAAGAACAAATGGCTAGAAAGGTAAGGAGGGGTGACAAAAATTTCTTCAGATATATTAGTGAAAGGAGAATGACTAAAAAGAGAATTGTGAGTCTAAAAGATACTGCAAACCGCTATGTAGATAATGATGAAGAAAAGGCAAATTTGCTAAATAGATACTTTTGTTCAGTTTTTACTGAAGAAAATCCGGGAGAAGGACCACGATGGACTGGCAAAAGTTCATTTGAGAATGGAGTGGATATAGCACCGTTCACGGAAGAGAGTGTGTATCAACAACTAGAAAAACTAAAGGTGGACAAAGCCATGGGACCGGATGGGATCCACCCCAGGATATTGAGGGAGCTCAGAGAGGTTCTGGCGGGTCCTCTTAAAGATTTGTTTAATAAATCCTTAGAAATGGGAGAGGTTCCGAGGGATTGGAGAACGGCGGAGGTGGTCCCTCTTCACAAAAGTGGTGATAGGGAAGAAGCTGGAAACTACAGGCCGGTAAGCCTCACTTCAATTATTGGAAAAGTAATGGAAGCGATGCTGAAGGAAAGGATAGTGAATTTCCTGGAAGAAAATGAGTTGCAAGATCCGAGACAACATGGTTTTGCCAAACGAATCTCATTGAATTCTTTGATTGGGTGACCGGAGAATTGAACAGTGGACATGCTATAGACGTAATCTACTTAGATTTCAGCAAGGCTTTTGACATGGTTCCCCACAGGAGGCTCTTTAATAAACTGGATGGGCTGAAGATAGGACCCAAAGTGGTGAACTGGTTGACGGACAGGCGCCAGAGGGTGGTGGTGAATGGAGTTCGCTCGGAGGAGGGAAAGGTGAGTAGTGGAGTGCCTCAGGGATCGGTGCTGGGGCCGATTCTGTTTAATATATTTGTGAGTGACATTGCCGAAGGGTTAGAAGGTAAAGTTTGCCTATTTGCGGATGGTACTAAGATTTGTAACACAGTGGACACCCCGGAGGGAGTGGAAAACATGAAAAAGGATCTGAAAAGCTAGAAGAATAGTCTAAGGTTTGGCAATTAAAATTCAATGCGAAGAAATGCAAAGTGATGCACTTAGGGAGTAGAAATCCAAGAGAGGTGTATGTGTTAGGCGGTGAGAGTCTGCTAGGTACGAATGGGGAGAGGGATCTTGGGGTGATAGTATCTGAGGATCTGAAGGCGATGAAACAGTGTGACAAGGCGGTGGCCGTAGCTAGAAGGTTAATAGGCTATATAGAGAAAGGTGTGACCAGCAGAAGAAAAGAGGTGTTGATGCCCCTGTACAAGTCGTTGGTGAGGCCCCACCTGGAGTATTGTGTTCAGTTTTGGAGGCCGTATCTTGCTAAGGATGTAAAAAGAATTGAAGCGGTGCAAAGAAAAGCTACGAGGATGGTATGGGATTTGCGTTACAAGACGTATGAGGAGATACTTGCAGACCTGAACATGTATACCCTGGAGGAAAGGAGGAACAGGGGTGATATGATACAGACGTTCAAATATTTGAAAGGTATTAATCCGCAAACGAACCTTTTCCGGAGATGGGAAGGCGGTAGAACGAGAGGGCATGAAATGAGATTGAAGGGGGGCAGACTCAAGAAGAATGTCAGGAAGTATTTTTTCACGGAGAGGGTGGTGGATGCTTGGAATGCCCTCCCGCGGGAGGTGGTGGAGATGAAAACGGTAACGGAATTCAAACATGTGTGGGATAAACATAAAGGAATCCTGTGCAAAAGGAAGGGATCCTCAGGAGCTTAGCCTAGAATGGGTGGCAGAGCTGGTGGTTGGGAGGCGGGGCTAGTGCTGGGCAGACATATACGATCTGTGCTGGGGCTGGTGGTTGGGAGGCGGGACTAGTACTGGGCAGACTTATACGGTCTGTGCCGGGGCTGGTGGTTGGGCGGCGGGGATAGTGCTGGGCAGACTTATACGGTCTGTGCCAGAGCCGGTGGTGGGAGGCAGGGATAGTGCTGGGCAGACTTATACGGTCTGTGCCAGAGCTGGTGGTTGGGAGGCGGGGATAGGGCTGGCCAGACTTATACGGTCTGTGCACTGAAGAGGACAGTACAAATAAAAAAAAGTAGCACATATGAATTTATCTTCTTGGGCAGACTGGATGGACCGTGCAGGTCTTTTTCTGCCATCATCTACTATGTTACTAGAAGATTTCAAGGAGAATATCAACTTTTCCAACTGCTATACATCTAAGCATTGTTATATCCCTATGTCTCTTCCACTCCAATGGACTACACCCCAACACTCGCATCCAAGATAGCAGTGGGGACAAAAATCTCAGATGCCCTCTCAATCTAAGCAACAACCTAATTTTGACTCCTTCCTAGAAAGCATTACTACTACTACTACTTAACATTTCTAGAGCGCTACTAGGGTTACGCAGTGCTGTACAGTTTAACAAAGAAGGACAGTCCCTGCTCGAAGGAGCTTACAATCTAAAGGACGAAATGTCAAGTTGGGGCAGTCAAGATTTCCTGAATAGAGGTGTAGTGGTTAGGTGCCGAAGGCGACATTGAAGAGGTGGGCTTTGAGCAAGGATTTGAAGATGGGCAGGGAGGGGGCCTGGCGTATGGGCTCAGGGAGTTTATTCCAAGCATGGGGTGAGGTGAGGCAGAAAGGGCGGAGACTGGAGTTGGCGGTGGTGGAGAAGGGTACTGAGAGGAGGGATTTGTCTTGAGAGCGGAGGTTACGGGTAGGAACGTAAGGGGAGATGAGGGTAGAGAGGTAAGGAGGAACTGCAGATCGAGTGCATTTGTAGGTTAGTAGGAGAAGCTTGAACTGTATGCAGTACCTGATCGGAAGCCAGTGAAGTGACTTGAGGAGAGGGTGATATGAGTATATCAGTCCAGGCGGAAGATAAGACGTGCAGCCGAGTTCTAAACGGACTGAAGGGGGGATAGATGGCTAAGTGGGAGGCCAGTGAGGAGTAGGTTGCAGTAGTCAAGGCGTGAGGTAATGAGAGAGTGGACGAGAGTTCGGGTGATGTGCTCAGAGAGGAAAGGGCGAATTTTGCTAATGTTACAGAGGAAGAAGCGACAGGTCTTGGCTATCTGCTGGATATGCGCAGAGAAGGAGAGGGAGGAGTCGAAGATAACTCCGAGGTTGCGGGCAGATGAGATGGGGACGATGAGGGTGTTATCAACTGAGATAGAGAGTGGAGGGAGAGGGGAAGTGGGTTTGGGTGGGAAGACAATAAGCTCGGTCTTGGCCATGTTCAGTTTCAGGTGGCGGTTGGACATCCAGGCAGCAATGTCGGATAAGCAAGCCGATACTTTGGCCTGGGTTTCGGCAGTGATGTCCGGTATGGAGAGATAAAGCTGGGTGTCGTCAGCATAAAGATGATATTGGAAACCATGAGATAAGATCAGGGAGCCCAGGGAAGAGGTGTAGATTGAAAAAAGAAGGGGTCCAAGGACAGATCCCTGAGGAACTCCAACAGAGAGCGGGATGGGGGTGGAGGAAGAACCATGAGAGTGTACTCTGAAGGTACGGTGGAAGAGATAAGAGGAGAACCAGGAGAGGACAGAGCCCTGGAACCCAAATGAGGACAGTGTGGCAAGAAGTAAATCGTGATTGACAGTGTCAAAAGCAGCGGATAGGTCGAGGAGGATGAGGATGGAGTAGTGACCTTTGGATTTGGCAAAAAACAGGTCATTGCAGACTTTAGATAGTGCCGTTTCTGTCGAGTGTAGGGGGCGAAAGCCGGATTGAAGCGGATCGAGGATGGCATGAGAGGAGAGAAAATCAAGGCAACGGCTGTGAACGGCGCATTCAAGTATCTTGGAGAGGAAGGGTAGGAGGGAAATTGGGCAGTAGTTGGAGGAACAGGTAGGGTCAAGTGATGGTTTTTTGAGGAGTGGTGTGACTACAGCATGCTTGAAGGTGTCAGGGACAGTGGAGAGAGAAAGGTTGAGGATATGACAGATGGGGGGTGACGGTAGGAGAGATGGTGTTAAGTAAGTTGGTGGGGATGGGGTCAGAGGAACAGGTGGTGCATTTTGAGGAGGAAAGAAGATGGGTGGTTTCCTCTTCGGTGATATCAGGAAAAGAGGAGAAAGAGGCCTGGGTTGGTTGGTTGAGGGAGTGGGTTAAAGGGTGAAGAGGAGGAGATGGTTTGGTGGTGAATTCGAGGTTGATCTTCTGCACCTTGTCGTGGAAGTAGTCAGCCAGTGATTGTGGAGAGAGTGAGGGGGGGGGGGGGTTGGGAGCGGAGGGCACTTTGAGGAGGGAGTTAAGGGTGGCGAAGCATTGCCACCGTACAGTTGTCTGTGCCAAACGACCTAGCTGTTGGAGTGAGACTTATTTTCTTCCAACAGAGATGGCCTGTCATAACCTTTGACCAATGGGTCCTACATAAATATCCAGGTGGGATAGCTGGTTTGGACAAGCAGTTCTAGAGATTATTTTTACTGTTTAAAATCCAACTCCATCCTCCGGCCGTTATTTCAACAAGACTCACTATCTACTTAGTTACAAAAAATTCATCTTTCCTGTGAACCCGGTAGCTAGTGAGTCCCATATGTGAAAATATTATGCCTGCTTGTCCTTGGAGAAAGCTAAGTTACTTAGGCATATATTCTCACATCCCTCCCACATCCCCTTGGAGTTGTCTTCTTGGCTTTAACACTGTACTGCTGGTCCTGCACTAGCACTTCGGGTGGGAAGGGACATGCACGGTGGGGGCACTGCCTCAAAGATTTAAAGTGACAGTGCACTTGGCAGTGTCCACGCCAAGCTCCGTGGATGACATCATCTGTATGTGAGAATATGTCTGCTGCTCTCAGAGAACACCTGCTACAGGTAAGTATCTTAGCTTTTTGGATGTTATGAGCAGGACAGTCTAATTCTGACTTGGACATTTTTTTGAAAATACCACTCTAAATCAACTGGCTCACTTTCACATGTTTATTCTTGCCTTGAAAAAATGTAACAAACTACTGAGGGAAGATTCTCATGGCTGAGTTCATGTTGACTCTGTCCCATTAAACCATGTAATTTTGATGTCAGGCTCACTGGCCTAATTTCCTGGATCACCCCTGGAACCCTTAAAAAAAAATTGGCATTTCTTTGGCCACCTTCCAGTCTTTAGGTATCGTGAATGATTTTAATGACAGATCAGCAATATCATTTTTGAGTTTTCAGTACTCAGGGCTGTATATCATCCAGGTGATTTAATGCTCTTTAACTTATTGAATTGCCTCATTACATATTCCAGGTTCATCAAGATTTATTTCAGTTCTTCCATATTGTCACTCTTAAATTCCATGGGGTCGATATTCAAAGCAATTTAACTAGCCAGAAACGGCTCCTGACCAGTTAAAGCACTTCTTGTTTGAGTCTAACTGGTCATTTTCAGTGGCACTTAACCGGTTAGTGCCGCTGAAAATGGCTGATTAGTATCCAAACTAAAACCAGGTTAGGGGTGTTTCAGGGCAGAGTCAGCATTTGGCTGGTTAAGTTCTGATATTCAGTACTTAAAAGGCCAAGGTCACCGCATAAATAAAACCGTATAAAAGTCAGTCCTATCTTTATGCAGTGCCCCATAGCCTGTTAACAAAGGATTCATTTATTTTCTTTGCAGTGGCCTTGTCCTCCCAGAATGCCCCTTTTACTTCTTGATAATGATGTACCTGAAAAAGTTTATAATATGAGTTTTTGCCTCTACAACAAGCTTTTTATCAAATTCTCTTTTAGCCTTCCTTATCAATGCTTTGCATCTAAAATACCACTGTTTTTGCTTCTTCCTGTTTTCTTCATTCATATCCTTTTTCCATTTTTTGAAAGATGTTCTTTTGGCTCTAATAGCCTCTTTCATCTCAACTTTTAACTATGCCAGCTGCCGTTTGTCCTTCCTTAGAATTGGAATACATTTGACTGGGCTCCCTCTCCTGTTCCAGGCTCTCCCTCCTGTTCCTGCGGCTCAATGTAGCAGTCATTTATTTCCTATATGAGTTTTACCTCCCTACCATTTACCATTTCCTGGTGTAATATTTATCCAGTCAATATTAGGCAATTGAAGTCAAAACCAGGAATGGCAATCAAAATCTATAATAAAGCAAACCCACCTGCCTGTCAGTCTTGTAAGCCAACTAGTATATGCAAATTTAGACGAAATACAAATTAAAAAGTTGAAAATACACAAAGGACCTCAGAGTTTAACACCTAGATTAAACACCAGATCTATGATATGAACACTATTACAATCATCTATCCTAATAGTGGAAAAAATCTCAAAGGAAACAAAACTCCACTGAAACCGTCCACTTAGGGTGGAGAAAAACCCAAAAATAGAGCAAAAAAAACCTCCACCCTATATTGTTTGGCTTTAAGACAAAACTCAAAACTTGGTCAGTCTTGAAAAAATCATAAATAATTGTAATCCAATATCAAAACAATGTAACATCTAAAAATTTATCTGAAATGTATCTTCAAGTAGCTGTATATACTATCCAGCTTATAATCGAAAGAGAAAAACGCCTATATTGCGAGCCAAATCGGAGATGGGTGTTTTTCTCGCAAAGGCGCCCAAATCGGTATAATCGAAAGTCGATTTTGGGCGTTTCCAACTGCAATCCGTTGCGGAAACGGGTAAAGTTGATGGGGGCGTGTTGGAGGCGTGGTGAAGGCGGAACTGGGGCGTGGTTATCGGCCGAGGAGAGATGGGCGTCTTTAGCTGATAATCGAAAAAACAAAGGCGTTTTTACCGCGATTTTGGGTCACTTTTTTGGACCCTTTTTTTTCATGAACAGGTCCCAAAAAAGTGCCCCAACTGACCAGATGACCACTGGAGGGAATCGGGGATGACCTCCCCTGACTCCCCCTCCCACCAAAAAAAAAAACACTTTACAAACTTTTTTTCCAGCCTGTATGCCAGCCTCAAATGCCGTACCCACCTCCATGACAGCAGAATGTGTTCTATCCTGTGACAGCCTTTTCCTGGTTCTGATGTGGCTCTCAGGTGAGTGTGACACCTTTTCTGTTAAGGGCACTGCAGAGTCACATCAGTAATGCATTGTGGTGGGTGTAGGGTATTGGGCTCCGTGATTCTACTAGCTTGTGGCAAATGCTCACGATGTTGGTAGTTGGTAGGCTCTACTCCCATGGTGCTTTTCCCCCTGCTTACTGGGTCAGAGTGTGCCCTGTTTTGTTTCCGGTAGTTCATGAGGTAGTGGCCATTTTTGTTAGCCAGTTTTAGATCCCTTTCACGTGTTAGCCACGTTACAGAACTTAGTTCTTCCCTTGAATGTGGCTGAAAGAGGGCATTGTACAGCATTTTGCCAGCTCTGACCTACTGCTCATCTCAGTACCAGGGAGACTCGTTGCCAGTGGGGCACAACCTCTGATCTGCAGTTAACTGTGAGTAAGCGTTCGTATTCCAATAAAGGACGTTTTCGGAGAGATTAGTCTTCAGGTGTCAACTGGTGTGCCAATGTTATATAGCAGCAACAAGTCCTAGAGGCCTGCGTGTATGCAGGTCCCTGGAGCACTTTTAGTGGGTACCGCAGTGCACTTCAGCCAGGTGGACCCAGGCCCATCCCCCCCCTACCTGTAACACTTGTGCTGGTAAATGGGAGGCCTGCAAAACCCAATGTACCCACATGTAGGTGCCCCCTTCACCCCTAAGAGCTATGGTAGTGTTGTACATTTGTGGGTAGTGGGTTTTGGGGGAGGGGGGTTGGGTGCTCAGCACCCATGGTAAGGGAGCTATGCATGTGGGAGTGTTGTCTGAAGTCCACCGCACTGACCTCTAGGGTGCCCAGTTGGTGTCCTGGCATGTCAGGGGGGCCAGTGTACTACAAATCATGGCCCCTCCCACGACCAAATGGCTCGGATTAGGACGTTTTTGAGCTGGGCATTTTTAGTTTCCATTATCGCTAAAAAAAAAACAAACACCCAGCTGAAAAACTTCCATTTTTTCGAAAATACGGTCTGTCCCGCCTCTTCACGTACCCGTTTTCGGACATAGACACCCATGGAGATAGGTGTTCGCGTTCGATTATGCCCCTCCACGTAAACCACTTTGAATGTAGTTGCAAAAACCCCAGAAAGGTGGTATATCAAGTCCCATTTAGCTTTCCTCTTTACCTTTCTTAGCAAGATCGCCTCCCTAAAAGCTACTTTGTCTCCAACAACAAATGTTGTGAGATCACCAGCCACTGCCCATTCTTTGCTACCTGTAAGTAAGGTCTCCATACTTCGTCTGCCAAATATCACACAGTTAAACACTATACTCTCGGGAATGAATCTTATCACAACTCATACAGACCCTCTCCCTTCATGTTTTCTAAAAAAGTTCTTCAGTGAATTTAGCCCATATTTACACCACATGTGGGCTCATTTTCGAAAGAGAAGGATGCCCATCTTTTGACATAAATCGGAAGATGGACGTCCTTCTCCCAGGGTCGTCCAAATCGGTATAATCGAAAGTCGATTTTGGACGTCCCCAACTACACTCCGTCGCAGGGATGGCCAAAGTTCAAGGGAGCATGTCGGAGGTGTAGCGAAGGCGGGACTTGGGCCTGCCTAACACTTGGACGTCCTTGACCCATAATGGGAAAAAAAACAAGGACGCCCCTGACGAACACTTTGACGTTTTCACCTAGACCTGTTTTTCTTACGACTGAGGCACAAAAAGGTGCCCAAACTGACCAGATGACCACTGGAAAGAATCAGGGATGACCTCCTGTTACTCCCCCAGTGGTTACTAACCCCCTCCCACCCTCAAAAAACATCTTTAAAAATATTCCATGCCAGCCTCAGATGTCATACTCAGGTCCATGACAGCAGTATGCAGGTCCCTGTAGCAGTTTTAGTGGGTGAGTGCACTTCAGACAGGCAGACCCAGGCCCATCCTCCCCTACCTGTTATGTTTGTGGAGGAAACAGCGAGCCCTCCAAAACCCACTACAAACCCACTGTACCCACATCTAGGTGCCCCCCTTCACCCGTAAGGGCTGTGGTAGTTGTGTACAGTTGGGGGTAGTGGGTTTTGGGGGGGATCAGCACACAAGGTAAGGGAGCTATGTACCTGGGAGCAATTTCTGAAGTTCACTGCAGTGCCCCCTAGGGTGCCCGGTTGGTGTCCTGGCTTGTCAGGGGGATTAGTGCACTACAAATGCTGGCTCCTCCCATGACTAAATGGCTTGCATTTGGTTGTTTCTGAGATGGACGTCCTTGGTTTCAAAAATCGCTGAAAATCAGAAACGACCATGTCCAAGGACGTCCATCTCTAAGGATGACCAAATTTAAGGATCTGGACGTCCCTGACGGTATTTTCAAAACTACGGTTTGTTTTGAAAATACAGGTTTCCCCGCCCCTTGATTTCACCATTTTGCAAGGACGTCCAAATTGCAACTTGGACGTCCCTTTTGAAAATGCCCCTCATGATTGCTACAACTTTGTCTTCAGGAATAGTTTCCTAAGGATTATAAATTTGCAACTATTACACCAAAACTAAAGGATATTTGTATGCCAACAGATAACAATTATCGACCAATTGCAAATCTCCTGTTTCCTATAAAACTTATTGAAAAATTATTTTTGAACAGTGCAAGATTTCCTAGATAAAACTAATGCCTTTCTTCCACATCAAACAGGTGTCCATGCAGACCATAGTATGGAAACTGCTCTTTTAGGGATTACCACTTTCATTCAGCGATTCTAACAATCCAGTTGTCATGCTGTCTCTTGATTTGGTAGATCATGACATCCTTTTAAAAAGATCTCACCACTTAGGTGTTTGCACTACTGCTTTTGACTGGTTCCAGTCATACCCCTCTAACAGATTTTATGTAGTCTGCTTCCAGAATGAAAACTCTCTACCTTTTGCTAGACATTCAGGAGTACCACAGGGCTCCATCCTATCCCCAGTACTATTCAATATCTTCATGGCACCTTTCCTGACCCTGGCCCAATCTTTAGATTTCACAGCTTTCATCTACGCTGATGATATTCAATTCCTGCACCCACTAGGTTCTCTTTGACCCAGTTGGACTTCTGACATCAGTGTTAAACTGATCCAATTTGCTGAATGACTTTATAGCAATAGGCTTATTCTCAACCCTGCGAAGATCAAATACATTCTATTTTTTAATTCCCCACAGCCTCTAGTCCTTTTCATCAGTAGCAGTTCCCCAGCATTCTAACTGTGAAGATATTGGGGGTGACTTGGATGAGACATTATCCTTTGAACCACAGATTAATGCTGTAATCCGTAGATGTTTTTTTCATCTGAGACAAAGATCAATCCGATCTTTGATTCACCATCATTCATTAAATATCCTGATCCACTCCTTTATCATATCTCAACTTGATTATTGTAATGCCCTATACAGTGGGGGAAATAAGTATTTGATCCCTTGCTGATTTTGTAAGTTTGCCCACTGACAAAGACATGAGCAGCCCATAATTGAAGGGTAGGTTATTGGTAACAGTGAGAGATAGCACATCACAAATTAAATCCGGAAAATCACATTGTGGAAAGTATATGAATTTATTTGCATTCTGCAGAGGGAAATAAGTATTTGATCCCCCACCAACCAGTAAGAGATCTGGCCCCTACAGACCAGGTAGATGCTCCAAATCAACTCGTTACCTGCATGACAGACAGCTGTCGGCAATGGTCACCTGTATGAAAGACACCTGTCCACAGACTCAGTGAATCAGTCAGACTCTAACCTCTACAAAATGGCCAAGAGCAAGGAGCTGTCTAAGGATGTCAGGGACAAGATCATACACCTGCACAAGGCTGGAATGGGCTACAAAACCATCAGTAAGACGCTGGGCGAGAAGGAGACAACTGTTGGTGCCATAGTAAGAAAATGGAAGAAGTACAAAATGACTGTCAATCGACAAAGATCTGGGGCTCCACGCAAAATCTCACCTCGTGGGGTATCCTTGATCATGAGGAAGGTTAGAAATCAGCCTACAACTACAAGGGGGGAACTTGTCAATGATCTCAAGGCAGCTGGGACCACTGTCACCACGAAAACCATTGGTAACACATTACGACATAACGGATTGCAATCCTGCAGTGCCCGCAAGGTCCCCCTGCTCCGGAAGGCACATGTGACGGCCCGTCTGAAGTTTGCCAGTGAACACCTGGATGATGCCGAGAGTGATTGGGAGAAGGTGCTGTGGTCAGATGAGACAAAAATTGAGCTCTTTGGCATGAACTCAACTCGCCGTGTTTGGAGGAAGAGAAATGCTGCCTATGACCCAAAGAACACCGTCCCCACTGTCAAGCATGGAGGTGGAAATGTTATGTTTTGGGGGTGTTTCTCTGCTAAGGGCACAGGACTACTTCACCGCATCAATGGGAGAATGGATGGGGCCATGTACCGTACAATTCTGAGTGACAACCTCCTTCCCTCCGCCAGGGCCTTAAAAATGGGTCGTGGCTGGGTCTTCCAGCACGACAATGACCCAAAACATACAGCCAAGGCAACAAAGGAGTGGCTCAGGAAGAAGCACATTAGGGTCATGGAGTGGCCTAGCCAGTCACCAGACCTTAATCCCATTGAAAACTTATGGAGGGAGCTGAAGCTGCGAGTTGCCAAGCGACAGCCCAGAACTCTTAATGATTTAGAGATGATCTGCAAAGAGGAGTGGACCAAAATTCCTCCTGACATGTGTGCAAACCTCATCATCAACTACAGAAGACGTCTGACCGCTGTGCTTGCCAACAAGGGTTTTGCCACCAAGTATTAGGTCTTGTTTGCCAGAGGGATTAAATACTTATTTCCCTCTGCAGAATGCAAATAAATTCATATACTTTCCACAATGTGATTTTCCGGATTTAATTTGTGATGTGCTATCTCTCACTGTTACCAATAACCTACCCTTCAATTATGGGCTGCTCATGTCTTTGTCAGTGGGCAAACTTACAAAATCAGCAAGGGATCAAATACTTATTTCCCCCACTGTACAACGGTCTCAATTGCAAAGCTATTCACTGTCTCCAACTTGTACAAAACACTGCTATAAAATTGATTACTGATTTGAGAAAATTTGATCTCGTTACCCCACTTCTTCAGGAAGTACATTGGCTTCCCATCAGACACAGAATCACATGCAAAACTATGCTTCTGGTACATAAAATCTAAATGTCAGGCGAACCTCAATATCTCTCTCATCATTTGACTCTCTATGTTACAACATGTACACTGCGATCAGCAACACAATCCCTATTCACTATCCCATCTTTCATAAGTACATAAGTATTGCCATACTGGGAAAGACCAAAGGTCCATCAAGCCCAGCATCCTGTTAACAACAGTGGCTAATCCAGGTCACAAATACCTGGCAAGATCCCAAAAAAGTACAAAAACATTCTATACTGCTTATCCCAGAAATAGTGGATTTTCCCTAAGTCCATTTAATAATGGTCTATGGACTTTTTCTTTAGGTAGCCGTCCAAACCTTTTTTAAATGGATTTTCCCTAAGTCCATTTAATAATGGTCTATGGACTTTTTCTTTAGGTAGCCGTCCAAACCTTTTTTAAACTCCGCTAAGCTAACTGCCTTTACCGCATTCTCTGGCAACGAATTCCAGAGTCCAACTACACGTTGAGTGAAGAAAATGTTTCTCCGATTCGTTTTAAATTTACTACATTGTAGCTTCATCGCATGCCCCCTAGTCCTAGTATTTTTGGAAAGCGTAAACAGACGCTTCACGTTTACCCGTTCCACTCCCTCATTATTTTATAGACCTCTATCACATCTCCCCTCAGCCGCCTTTTCTCCAAGCTGAAGAGCCCTAGCCACTTTAGCTTTTCCTCATAGGGAAGTCGTCCCATCCCCTTTATCATTTTCATCGCTCTTCTCTGCACCTTTTCTAATTCCACTATATCTTTTTTAAGATACGGCAACCAGAAGTGAACACAATATTCGAGGTGCAGTCACACCATGGTGCGATACAAAGGCATTATAACGTCCTCATTTTTGTTTTCTATTCCCTTCCTAATAATACCTTACATTCTATTTGCTTTCTTAGCCACAGCAGCACACTGAGCAGAAGGTTTCAACATATCTACTATTACTACTACTACTATTTATCATTTCTATAGCGCTACTGGACGTATGCAGCGCTGTACACTTGAACATGAAGAGACAGTCCCTGCTCGACAGAGCTTATCAACGATGACACCTAGATCCCTTTCTTGGTCTGTGACTCCTAACGTGGAACCTTGCATGACATAGCTATAATTCGGGTTCCTCTTTCCCACATGCATCACTTTGCACTTGGTCACATTAAACATCATCTGCCGTTTAGATGCCCAGTCTCCCAGTCTCGTAAGGTCCTCTTGTAACTTTTCACAATCCTCTGTGAATTTTTTCATGAATATACACCATATCAGGTCAGCAACACCAAATTTGCAACAGCCTCCCAGCTCGAAGGCCACCTATTCATTTTCCACTGTAGCACCCAGTTTGTGCCACATCATCCAAGTGAAAGCACAATCCACAACAAACATGTGAGCAGCACTGTAATGCACACTGAGACAAAGTTGTCAAAGAGCCATTCAAGTGTCTCGATCAAATGAAGTCCGGCTAGCTGCCTCCAGGTTAACTGGGTGACGTCCCTCTCTCTGCACATTACTCCCGCAGTACCCTCTGACTGCTCTGCTGCGGAGGAACCCTTATCCCCAGTGAGACCTGACTCCTCAGGTGCTGCTAAACCTGCCTGCTGGAAGCACTTCTGAAGATCATGCAGGTAGCTTGCATTATAAGTCTTACCTGAAGCAGTAAAAGCAATTCCACTCGGGTACAACCAGTGGTAATGCAGCTTCTTGTGACACACGGTTTCTGTATACACATGGTACTCTTGCTGATGCTACAAGATAGCTGGAGCGACATCAATGTAAAGTTCAGTTGTTGCATCTTCCCACAACTTATGGCCACCCTTGTATCTCACCATCCTCAAAACTTTCTCTTCGTCCACATATCTGTGGAAACAAACAATTATATTGCGAGGCACGTTCTGCTCTATGGGCCCTGCCAGAAGGTCACCCGATCCAGCTGCAATTCTGTAGCAGGTCTCCCAGACTCCTCCACTTGTAGCAAGTCCTGAAAAATTTGTAGCACCACCTCTCTGCATGATTCCCCTCAGTCAGAGGTCCAATTTTCCAAATCTTCCATCTTCAAACTAAGATCAGAACAGTGGCTTTCCAAAAACACCACTTATTCTTGCAGTTTAATAATGTCCTCTCCCTGACCATCCAAATGCATTTCAGTCTCTTTCACACGGTGACCAATATCAACCATATTCTTTTTTAAGTCCTCCATAGAAAGCTATAAGTCACTGTGCACTGCTCCAAGCTCTAATTTTAAATCTTGAAAACCTCGCCAGATTTCATCATGAAGTGGGAGTGAATCCAGAGAGTTCTGCTCGGTCCTCGCACTGCTCTCTTGCTCAGCTTGCGACATCTTTGCCTCCTGCTGCACAGAAGCTATCGCACCTCCACTGGAGTAGACTTTTATGTCATTTTGATACTTCTTTGTTGTTATTGATGCTGTCGGACCCTTCTCAAATGCACAGAATCCCTTGACTTGCCAGATTCGCACAACAGTGGAAGGCAAAAAGAAAGCTGGCAGCTCCAGAGCTCTTCTTCTAAGCCACCATTGCCGATGCTCAAATGCAAGATCTTAACAACAGATCCCAAGGGAATAATTTTCACATCCTAGGCTTACCTGAAGGATCAGAGGGAACTGATCCAGTTTCTTTCCTGAACTCCTCCTGCTGTGCATACTTCACTTATAACTTCATCACCCACTTGAATTCAAGAGATCGAATAGAGCGCCATTACACAAGATACCTGGTGCCAAATATCTGAGGCCTATAGTTATATGGGCTATATACTATCAACACACACTGGCAATTACTCATGCATCAAAATTAAAGGGCCCAATTCAATATGAAGGAGCTACTCTTCCCTTTGTGCCAGACCTAAACATAGAAACATGACGGCAGATAAAGGCCATATGATCCATCCAGTCTGCCCATCCTCTATAACCCCCAATTCTACCTGTTCCTAAGCGATCCCACATGCTTATCCCATGCCTTTTTAAATTCTGGAACAGTCCTCAACTCCACCACCTCCACCGGGAGGCCATTCCACGCCTCCACCACCCTTTCTGTGAAATAATACTTCCTTAGGTTACTCCTAAGCCTATCCCCCCTTAACTTTGTCATATGCCCCCTCATTCCAGAGCTCTCCTTCATTTGGAACAGGCGCTCTTCCTGTACATAAATGCCCTTGAGATATTTAAACATTTCTCAATGTCTCCTCTCTCCCTTTCTCTTCCAGCATATACATGTTGAGGTTCATAAGCCTGTCTCTATAATTTTTGCATTCAAGACCGCTTACTAATTTTGTAGCTGCCCTCTGGACCAACTCCATCCTGTTTATATCTTTCCGTAGGTGCGGTCTCCAGAACTGCACACAGTACTCCAAATGGGGCCTCACCAGAGACTTATACAACTGCTCTATCACCTCCTTTTTCCTGCTGGTCATGCCTCTCTTTATGCACCCAAGCATCCTTCTGGCTTTGGCCATTGCTTTTTCTACCTGTTTGAATGCTTTAAGGTCATCAGACACAATCACCCCCAAGTCCCGCTCTTCCTTCGCATACTGAAGCAGTTCACCCCCCATACTGTACTGTTCCCTTGGATGTTTGCGACCCAAGTGCATGACCCTGCATTTTTTGGGATTAAACCTTAGTTGCCAAATATCGGTCCATTCCTCTAGCTTCGCTAGGTCCTTCCTCATGCCATTCACACCCTCCAGGGTGTCCACCCTGTTGCAGAGTTTAGTATCATCCGCTAAGAGGCAAACCTTACTAGAGAGCCCTTCCGCAATATCGCTCACAAAGACGTTAAAAAGAGCCGGCCCTAGGACCGATCCCTGCGGTACTCCACTGACGACCTCCTTTTCTTCAGAGCAAGCTCCATTTACCACTACCCTCTGTCTCCTACCATTCAACCAATTTTTAACCCAATCAGTTACTCTAGGTCCCATACCGAGGGCACTCAATTTTTTTATCAGTCACCTATGCGGAACCGTGTCAAAGGCTTTGCTGAAATCCAAGTATACCACATGAAGCGCCCCTCCCACACCCAACTGTTTGGTCACCCAGTCGAAGAAGACAGATTCGTCTGACACAACCTGCCACTAGTGAAGCCATGCTGCCTCAGCTCCTGCATTTCATTTAGTTCAAGAAATCTCACAATCCTCCTCTTTAGAAGCGTTTCCATTAGCTTACTCACCACCGAGGTCAAACTGACAGGTCTGTAATTCCCAACCTCCTCCTTACTTCCACCCTTGTGCAAAGGAACCACATCCGCCCTTCTCCAGTCCACCGGGACCACTCCAGTTTCTAAGGAAGCATTGAAGAGGTCCGTCAGCAGAGCTGACAGAACTTCTCCGAGTTCCTTAAGCACCCTCGGGTGTATCCCATCAGGCCCCATCGCTCTGTCTACTTTTAGTTTGGCAAACTCCTCACGAACAAAGTCCTCCATAAACGGGTCTTGGTCTACCATACATCCATCCCCTTTAGCCTTTGTTTTCTGCAGCCCTACCCCCGGTCTTTCATTTGTGAACACAGAGCTGAAATAATTGTTAAGCAGTTCAGCTTTATCCTTATCTTCCACATATTTCTCTCCCTCAGCTTTGAGCCTCACAATGCTATTATGGCACTTCCTCTTGTCACTTACATATCTGAAAAAGGTCTTGTCCCCCAATTTTACCGTATTAGCTATCTTTTCCTCCAACACAAGCTAACACGGCAAAAGCAATTTCTAAGTATTCGTCCTTTTCTTAAAAGAATTGGAGATAAATATGGCCTTTTCTTTCCAGCTGGGATGCAAATCACCATAAACAATACCACTAAATCAGTTGAAGAGCAGTCAGCATTACAGTCCTATATGGAACAGCAAGGCCACTCAGACATAGCTCAATGATTAGTGATTACTTCCTCTGAATATTCCAACCACTTCGCTACAATTTTACTTAATTGTATTGTATTTAAATTAAAAATCCTGCTAACTCTGTTCTACCTGCTGTTTACCCAATATAAGTTACCAAGGTTCCAGGCTAAGTATTGTTTTATACTGCAAATGCTTAATATATACATTTAATCCAATATGGTTGTCTTAGGTTAATATACTAAATAGTTTTCATGTTATTGAAATTTCACAGGTTTTATCTAATACACAATCCATGCTATATCTTTGATTATATTGCTTATATAAATGAAGAGGAGCTGGAATTAACCCTTGTTAATGTTATTAAAGTTTGTATTATTTCTGAATGATCATACAAGATATTTCCAGATTCACCTCTACAACGTGCATTTATTCCAGATAAAAACATTCCAACATCCAGTTTCACTGATTATAATTTTTTCCTCCTTATTCCAAACATGATACAATTGTTTTCTATATTGTCCCTGAATATTAAAGGCTTAAATAGCCCTCTTAAGAGACAAAAAAATGTGGAAATATGTTTGCCAGCATTCTCCTGACATTTTATTTTTGCAAGAAACTTACTTAAATCATCATTCCATGTATTTGTTACAACATAAAAATTATGTCCTAGGAGCTGTCTTCCCAGCATTGGGTAAGAAAAATGGTGTAGCATTTGTTATAAAAACGTCTTTTCAGGTAAAGTAAACATATACCGGTCGATATGCAACTAGCAGTGGTAAGAGGTTTTTGAAATGCTGACCGCCACCAGCTAATTTAGGCCTCATTATACAATGCTGGGCCAAGTTTTGGCACCATAATTGAATATCAGCAGCTCACTGGACCCCTGCAGGCCACCGTATCTTATGCGGGTTCCGGCCAATATTCAGCTGGGGCCCGCATAAGACAATTATGCAGGCCCTGGCTGAATATCTACTGGGACCCATATAACATTCAAGGGGGTCCTCGTTCTCTCCAATCCCCTCTCCCACCCCCAGACCCTCCTTCCAACCACCATCTCCTGGGCAGACCTGATCCCTGGTGGGTCTGTTGAGGGTGATGGGGGCAGGAGTGAACCCCATTCTCTCCTGTCCCCTAATGGCTGCCTCAACCTCTCACTGAAAACTCACAATGCTATCTATCTGATCAACTTTAGTCACAATTCTGGTTAAAAAGTCCTCATCAGCATCATTAACACAGTCATTATATTTTCTATATCATTATTCACTTTGGACACCAGTTAAGTCACATAGAACTGGAAAAGCACTTACAGATCTTTGTTGGTCTTGTTCTTCCAGTAAGGGTAGTCTGTCTCATATGCTTTATGAATGTGCTAATGTACGATTGTTCTTGTTCATCTGCATATAATAACGTTCTTGTTCATCTGCAGAAAATAATGGATAGCCTCCAGATTAACGAGAATATTTCTTCAAAAATGTGATATGGAAATTTTCTACACTTTCAATATCACTTTCCAGTACTGATTGTCATCTTTTCAATTTCCTTATCTCTATTATATTAAAACTAATTGTAAATCATTGGAAAGATAATTTCCTTTCTGAATGTAACAACATGGTGGAACTGGATTAGTCTGTTAAAGAACTATGAACATATTTTAGAAATCAAAAATCCTATCCTTAGCAATTTTACTTAAAAAAAAATAAATGGAAGAAACTGGACTATTTCATTATGCTATCATCATGAGTGTTATAGTTGTGGAATATATACTGTTTGTAACCTTTTCATTGCTTATCTTGTTCTAATTTGTTATATTTTATTATCTATAAATAAAAAGACACAAAAGAAACAAAGGAAATTTTTTCCTTTAAGAAATATGAACCACAAGTCCCATAAAACAGTGGGGCAGGCAGTTAGCAACACCAACACCTGGCCTTGGGGGGGAGAAGCCTGGGGAACTGGGGACGATTGGTGACTCAGGAGGCTAACAGCTGCTCTAATTGGGGGTCCCTTTGCTGTACTAATCAGCTGGCTCACTCTACTTGCTGAAAGCAGTTTAAAGGAAGGGGTTTTTTTTTTTTTCTGACAAAAACAGAGATAGAGACAACAGGGAGGGAAGGCTGACATTCCCTAGATCCAGAAGAGGTGAAGTCTCCAATCCAGAGACAGGCAGTTGTGCCAGGGGCTTGAAACAGATTTCCAGAAGGAGTAATTGGAACCTGGAGAAGGACAGTGGAATTTCCTAGAGCCTAATAGTCTTCACCCCAGAGACAGGAAGTAGTGCTGGGGATTGAAGCAAGGGAAGAGGAATTTCCCAGAGCCAAATAGTCTCCACCCCAAAAACAGAAAGTAGTGCTGGGGATTGAAGCAAGTTTTCACAGGGAGGAATTGGAATTCAGAAAAGGGGAGAGGAGTTCTTAAAGCCAGTAAGTTTCAGACCTCAGAGAGAGGCAAAGGTTCCAATGACTGCAGAGGGTTTCCACAGTGAGTAACAGGATCCCGGGACATTCCCACAATTGGGAGTCTCAAAGGGAAACGGACAGTGGTGTGAGGCAATTAGGAAGATCTTCCCAGTGAATGAGAATTGGAGATTGGAAAGGAACCAGAGTTTCCCTTCAGTTGAAATCCATGGCAGTATTTTAAACAACCTTCGTTTCTATAACTCCTACAGCTAGCAGGACAGCTCTTGTGTAGGGCACAGGATAAAAGCAGTGCATTGAACCAAGATTCTTCTAAAGGGGTGAGTTTCACTTCAACCCTTTTAAAAGCATATTCCTCTGATTTAAGCGGGGAGGGTGTGAAGCTGACATTGTTTGAATGCAAGAGCAACCTTGAAGGAAACACCTTTCAGGTGTTTGGTTTTTTTTTAAATGCAATTTCTTATATACTGCAAGCTAACAAAGCAGTGAATATTCAAGTACTTTAGGTATTTTGTCTCTGGAGGTCTCACAATCTGAGTTTGTACCTAAAGCAGTGGAGGGCTAAGTGATGCCCAAGATCACAAGGGGTTGCATTGTGATTTGAACCGGGCTCCCTTGTTTCTCAGCCCGAGGCTCTAACCATTAGTCTAGTCCTCCACTAAGGAGGGGTTCCAAGTTCTTGAGAAGAAGGGATTAAGAAAAGAAGCCTTAAGAAGTCTGAGATGTACAAGACTGAAAATGAAGAACTGAGTAACTCAGAACTACAGTCTAATGAGCAGATTCTAGGATAACTTCAATTCAATTCAAGCTTCTCCTCCTTACCTACAAATGCACCCGGTCTGCGGCTCCTCACTACCTCTCTACCCTCATCTCCCCCTATGTTCCCACCCGTAACCTCCGCTCACAGAACAAATCCCTCCTTTCTGTACCCTTCTCCACCACTGCCAACTCCAGGCTCCGCTCATTCTGCCTTGCCTCACCCTATGCCTGGAACAATCTTCCTCAACCCCTACGCCAAGCCCCCTCCCTACCCATCTTCAAATCTCTGCTTAAAACTCACCTCTTCAATGCTGCTTTCGGCACCTAACCTTTCGAGAAATATAGTATTTCTCTACACTTGTCTTTTAGATTGTACACTTGTCTCTAGATTTACACCTGTCTTTTAGATTGTACACTTGTCTTTAGATTGTACACCTGTCTTTTAGATTGTAAGCTCCTTGAGCAGGGACTGTCCTTCCATGTTAAATTGTACAGCGCTGCGTAACCCTAGTAGCGCTTTAGAAATGTTAAGTAGTAGTAGTAGTAGTATAACTTCATACTAAGCTAAAGATGATGGGGAGGGAACAAGCATAAACCCAGACTGAAGGTCTAGGTGAGATTGAATGTAAAAGATGTTGTAAAATAAACTGTGTTAGAGCTTGTAAGAATTCCTGGCAAGGAAACTCTAAAATAGTGAAAGGGGAAACACTCTTCTTTTGTGTATCTTAAAATAAAAGTGGCATTCTAAATACAGTATCCTTTGCCTTAGTCTTTGTCATCCTGAACAAAGTGTTGTAGTGAGAGAGCAAGGTAAAGAGGCATGGGATTGTCCCTATGGCCAGTAAGAGGCAGACCTGCCAAGTCTCCCGCATTCATCAGGAGACTTCTGCTTTGGCAGGCCATCTCCCACCAAAACGGGAAATTCTCCCAATCAGCACTGAGATACTGCCACCACTGCTGCTGCTGCTGCATCTCCAGATGAGCAGCAAAGGTGCCAAAACAGAAAGTAGCAAGCAAGTGCAGGACCACAGCCTTCAGGCATGTGCTTTCTGCTCTGTGGGTCCCCTGTCCCCAGTGACATCAACTTCCTGTTCCAGGGCAGAGGATCTGCAGACTTGACAGCACATGCCTGAAAGCTGTAGCCCCGCGTTTGCCATTTGTTTTTCCCATGGCTGCTACTGCTCATCAGGAGAAGCAGCAGAGGCCAGGAAACAGAAGATGCCGGGTAAGGGAGAAGGGGAGAGGTGTGAAGAGAGAGGCAGGAGATGCTGAATGGATGGGAGGAAAAAGATAGAAGAGTGGGGATGCTGGATGGAAGAGGGATAGAGAGAGAGAAAGAGATGATGAATGGAAAGATGGGGAGAGGAATAGGAGACACATTGGATGGAATAGGGCTGAAGAGAGAAAAGATGCCAGGTAGAAAACTAGGAAGAAAGGAGGAGATGATGGATGGAAGGAGGGAGACAGAAAGAGGAAAGATGCTGGAAGGATGGGGACAGAAACAGGAAATGCTGGATGGGAGAATGTAGAGGGAAGACACTGGATGGAAGGGTGGGGAGAGATGGAAGAGTAGGGAGAGATAAAGTGGAGTTGATGGAGGAAGGATGCAGAGAAAAAGGGGGAGACACTGGAAGGATGGGGAGAAAGAGAAGACACTGGATGGAAGAGTGGGGAGAGAAAGAGGGAAGACACTGGATGGAAGGGTAGTGAGAGAAAGAAAGGAGATGCTGGATGGAAGGATGCAGAGACTGGACGGATGGGGAGAGAGAGGGAACACGCTGAATGGAAAAGGGTAGAGAGACACTGGACGGAAGGAAGGGGACAGCCTCGGATCTTTTTATTTCAAACAGCTGAGTACTGACTAGTTCTCTAACTGGTTCTGCGGTTTCTTATTTGGGCTGCTTTTTGATTAATAGGGGTTATCCGTCCAGTCTGCAATATTTAGACGGGCTGGGTTTAGTCTGTGTTAGTTTGGTGGTTGGTGTCTCTCACCAGGTACATAAGTAATGCCACACTGGGAAAGACCAAGGGTCCATCGAGCCCAGCATCCTGTCCATGACAGCGGCCAATCCAGGCCAAGGGCACCTGGCAAGCTTCCCAAACGTACAAACATTCTATACATGTTATTCCTGGAATTGTGGATTTTACCCAAGTCCATTTAGTAGTGGTTTATGGACTTGTCCTTTAGGAAACCGTCTAACCCCTTTTTAAACTCTGCTAAGCTAACCACCTTCACCACGTTCTCTGGCAACGAATTCCAGAGTTTAATTATGCGTTGGATGAAGAAATATTTTCTCCGATTTGTTTTAAATGTACTAGACTGTAGTTTCATCGCATGCCCCCTAGTCCTAGTATTTTTGGAAAGCGTGAACAGACGCTTCACATCCACCTGTTCCATTCCACTCATTATTTTATATACCTCTATCTTGTCTCCCCTCATCAGTCTCTTCTCCAAGCTGAAAAGCCCTAGCCTCCTTAGTCTTTATTCATAGGGAAGTCGTCCCATCCCCGCTATCATTTTAGTCGCCCTTCGCTGCACCTTTTCCAATTCTACTATATCTTTCTTGAGATGCGGCAACCAGAATTGAACACAATACTCAAGGTGCAGTCGCACCATGGAGCGATACAACGGCATTATAACATCCTCACACCTGTTTTCCATACCTCTCCTAATAATACCCAACATTCTATTCGCTTTCCTAGCCGCAGCAGCACACTGAGCAGAAGGTTTCAGTGTATTATCGACGACGACACCCAGATCCCATTCTTAGTCCGTAACTCCTAACGTGGAACCTTGCATTACGTAGCTATAATTCGGGTTCTTTTTTTCCATGTGCATCACCTTGCACTTGCTCACATTGCTAAGGAGGAAAAGAGCTTTTCAATTCATTCGTTTTTCTCATTTATTGTGCGTTTTTACGTCTGATGTTTTTTTTCTCTCTTTCTCCTTACGGGAACCAGTGATAGTAATGGACTCCTGAGATTATAGGGATGGTTTTAATACATTTGTATTTTCCCTATGAGGAGCTTTGAGGTTCCAATTTGATTAATTGAGTATTTAAGATTTCCGAGTTGGAATCTACACCATAACACTGAGAGACACCCACAAACTAATAGTTTTTCTTCAAACTTCCTAGTGGGGTTGAATATTTATCTATTAAGTTTGATTTTCCCTGTTGTATGATAGAGTGTTTCTAATAGAAGTTGGGGAATATGGCACAAAGCTGGAGTAGTAGTAAAAGGTTTTCTGCAGATGAAAGATTCTCCATTTTACAGGCTCCCACTCTTTCCCAGTTAGGGTCTGATGTTGGGTTTGAAACAGAATGGTCTCAAATTTTGGCAGAGTTTAAAGAATCAATAAGATTAGAATTACGCAGTGCCATTCTGGTGGATTATTGTAAAAAAGAGATTATTCCATGTGGATTACATATGACTAAAGCTCCTACGCTTTTTCCAGAAGATCTAGATTTTGTCACACAATGGAACAGCATTCTTAATCACTGTTCATTAGATCTAATGCTGTTGTGAATACAAACAATACAACATAAATTGTTACAAGATAAACCTGTGTTAGAGGACAAGTTAACACAATTAAAATCGCTTCCAGAATATGATAAATTGAAAGAAGATTTTGACAACAAATTAGAAAGATTTAAGAAAGAAATTAAGATGACTAAATTGAAAAAAATTCAAATAGATCAAAAAGATTATAGCGAGGGGTACGTGTATAGTTGGCAAAAACCTAAAAATATGGAAAAAGTTTTGAAAAAGGTAAACATATGGGCTTCCACTTGTCATCCAATTCCTCCAGTGGAGAGGAAGATAAGGAGGATAAAACAGATGGGGAACAAAATCGAGGTTTGTCCACCAGACGTACAACTCAACGAGGACAAGACAATTGGAGAACCCAAAATCGGGGGGGAACCAAATTACAGAGGAGTAACGAGATCTCGACGGAGGGACGACTCGCTGTAATTAATCTATCGGATTATCCATTGACACCGATTGAAGAGCGGGTACTTTCCCGGGGTCTCTCCTTTGTCCCCACTTCTAGACATCTTCCGTTCCAGGAGATTTTGAGAAATTTATAAGGTTTCTCCAACTTAAACTCTTTTTCTATGGGAGCGAGGACACTAGGGGAGCATATTCAAAGTGTGTAGCTAAAAGCACTTGGGTTCCGGGTCCGCCTAATCGGCGCTTATGATTTTTAAACAACTAGTCCTTCAGGACGTGGAACGATTAGAAGGCATACAATATGGAGGTAGAACAAATATGACCCAAGAAGAGTTTTGAGCGGTCCAGACCCTGAAAACAGAAACTTCTATTGTCATCAGGAAGGCGGACAAAGGTGGAGCCATGTAAACTCACAGAGGACCCTACTTATCATCTGATGAATAGAGTCCAAGATGTAACGAAGGAAGCCATGCAACAAGGCTTTCTCACTAAAAAAGAAAGTCAATTTCTGTGTCCAGCCCATCCTGTTATTCCCATCTTTTGCACAGTTCTGAAGATTCATAAACGGTTGGAAGCTCCCCCTGGTAGACCTATAGTGTCCTCCCGAAACTCCCTACTGGAACAATCTTGTAAGTTTGTGGATTTCTTTTTACGTTCTTTAGTACAAGAAATTCCAGCTTACATTAAAGACACTTCCCACTTCCTCCAGATCCTAGGTAGATTAAACACGAATTACAATTTCTTGCTTGTCACTCTCGATGTACATGCTTTATATACTTCCATTCCACAAAGGGAATCCTTAGAAGCTATAGAGAAAGCACTTGAGGAGCGACCTCGACCTCATGTAAGTCCCTACATGCTTTTTACTTGAACTTACCAAAATGGCCTTATATAACAACCACTTTATCTTTGATGATGAATTGTACCTTCAGATTTCTGGCATCGCCATGGGGGCCTCGTTTGCCCCATCTATTGCAAATATTTTAATGGGGCAGTTCGAGGAGCAAACGTGTATACTAGTTAGGGGTTTTCTAATGTACAATACTGGGGTTGATACATAGATGACGTCTTTGTACTGTGGCAAGGCACAAGAGAAGAACTTTATGAATTCGTGCAAGAATTAAACAACTGTCACGCCACCATTAAATTCGAATGTAACTCTCATGCTGAGTACATCAACTTTCTGGACTTATTGATTTAGAAGGAATCTGGACTTCTTAGAAGTTTTTGTCAAACCTACGGACAGAAATTCACTTCTGAGGTATGACAGCATGCATCCTTGTCATCTTAAGCGCAGTCTGCCTTATTCACAATTCCTTCGATATCGTAGGATTTGCGACACTTCACAACAGTATCAAGAATCAGCAGGACAGTTACGAAAGAAATTCAAAGAAAGGGGCTATCCGGATAAGCCGGTCAGACAATCATATAAAAGTGCTCTGTTCCAACATAGGGAGATTCTCCTTCAAGAGAGCCAGCATAAAGGTGTTAAAAGCGCAGACAAAGTTACCTCTTGTGTTTTGAAATACACGAACAGATCCACACAGATATCTGCCATTTTAAGAAAACATTGGAACGTGATGCTCACCCAAGAAGCGTTTTGTGATCATCACCTCATGTTGTCCTTCGCCCGGAATCAGAATTTGCAGGACCAACTAAGCTATGCCGATGTATGGTCAATTAACACATGAAGTGAAGGACATCATCAAAAATGTAGCCATTGCTCTATATGCTCAATCTCCGTGGAGAGCTCCAGTTTCAGATCTTCAGAAGGGAAAATGTATAGTCTGAGATGTAAGATGACATGAGAGTCAAAAAAAATGTAATTTATGTTTTTTGGTGTCCTTGCAATTTGCTATACGTAGGTCATACTACGCGCCAATTTAAAACCAGAGTTATTGAACATCGGCACTGCATCACAAACTGTAAATTAGAAGCACCAATGACTCGCCACTGTGTACAGGCTCAGCATCAATTTAGCCAATTACGATGCATGGTCATAGACCAAATAATAGCGGGCAAGAGAGGGGGGATGTTAAAAATATATTGTGGCGAAAAGAACAACACTGGATCTATTTAATGAAAACAGTTGAACCTAAATGTCTTAATAAGAACATCGAATGGAATGCTTATTATTGACCTTATAGGAACTTTTGGTGAAGGAGGGGCCTCCTGTTGTTAATTGAGTGAGCCACCCTCTGATGAGATAGGTCTGAGTATGACGTCTTATGATTTAAATAGCTGGGTAACGCAGATCCTTTTTCGCGCCATCTTTGTGACTACTACGACTAAGACTCAGTTTCTAAGGTTGTCGTTTTTCGGGCAATTGGATGTATTGCGGTGCCCTTCCTGAAGCAGCCAAGAAGTTGGCGAAACAAGGCACACTTGTTGAAGGGTTGACATTATCAAACATATAAATGGCACGTGACCGACTCACCTGCAAATGCGCAGTAGAGACTTCCCTCTCTGTCCCGCCCTCGCGTCAAGATGTGATGACATCAGAGGGCGGAACAGAGAAGGAAACGGAGTTGGACTGTCAGATGCTGCCGCTGGAGCCTGGAAACAAACATCGCGCGCACCAACCTCCACCCTCCCCCATCCCCGCCGCTGCTCCCGACCCCCCTCCGTATCGGGCCCCCTGCACTGACCTGACAGCGCCTCTCACCTGTCACAGAGGTGAGAGGCGCTGTCAGGTCAGTGCAGGGGGCCCAGCACGGAGGGGGGAGGGAGCGGCGGCGAGGAGGGTAGCTGGAAATCTCGCCCGTTTTAACGGGCTTAACGGCTAGTCAGTTTATAAACTACAAAAGGACTGTCGGTTCCCCCTTTTTCAAAGTAGCGGTTTCCAGAAGGACAGCCTTGGATCTTTTCATTTCAAACAGCTGAGTACTAACTAATTCTCTAACTGGTTCTGAGGTTTCTTATTTGGGCTGCTTTTTGTATAATAGGGGTTATCCGTGCAGTCTGCAATATTTAGACGTGTCTCTCACCAGGTGATTGCTAAGGAGGAAAAGAGCTTTTCAATTCATTTGTTTTTCTCATTCATTGTGAGTTTTTACATCTGATGTTTTTTTTCTCTCTTCCTCCTTACAGGAACCAGTGATAGTAATGGACTCCTGAGATTATAGGGATGGTTTTAATACATTTGTATTTTCCCTATGAGGAGCTTTGAGGTTCCAATTTGATTAATTGAGTATTTAAGATTTCCGAGTTGGAATCTACACCATAACACTGAGAGACACCCACAAACTAATCGTTTATCTTCAAACTTCCTAGTGGGGTTGAACATTCCAATCATTATTTTTCTACCTTTTTTTTGGTCTGGTGTTTTTTTTCTAATTATATTGGCCCTAGTTTTTGCTTCTTCCTTCTTCTATTCTCTTAGTGTGCTGTCCAGGGCCTCCTGTCCATTTGCCATTTCTTTTCTGTATTCCTATCTTCATTTCCCCATAGATTTTTCACACTCAGCTTTATCCAATTTATTTTATGCCTCACAAATTTCATGTCTCCTTCTCATCCTCCAGTCTTCAAGCTCCATCGTTTTACTATATCAATCTGGCTCTCCATCTCTCCCCCACCCTTGTCAAATATCTCTCCTCTCTTCCCTTCTCCATCCATATCAGGCATCTCTCCTGTCTTCCCTTCCCTCATGTCCAGTTATCTCTCCCTGATCTTCCCTGTCACCTACCTCCATGTTCAGTACGTCCTCCCATCTCCCTTTCCACTATGTCCCAGCATGCCCCCCTGATTTTTCATGTTCCTCCATTTCCAGCATCTCCCCCTGATCTTCCCTTCCACCTTCCTCTATGTCCAGTACATCCTCCCATCTACTTTTCCACCATGTCCACTGTCTCCCCATGATCTCCCCTTCCACCCGGCCTCCTCTCCAGCATCTTCTGCCCATCTCTCCTTCCATCCACCTCTCTCTAGCATCTTCCCAATCTCTCTGTCCACCCACCTCCTCTCCAGCGTCTTCCCCGATCTCTCCTTCCATCCACTATCCTGTTTGGGTAGAGGGTGGGATGGGGGAGGGAAGGAGGTGTTAGCTGCTTGTGTACCAGATACTGGGGTGGGGGTAGGGTGGAACATGGTGGCAGCTGTGAAGGGGAAATCCAGTGCAGCAAGTTTTAGGTGCCCCTACACCTGAGCACTCTGAACCCATGTCTTGCTGGCCCTGGTTTCCCAGTTCTTTTGTCCCCAGTGTCCAGCATATCCTCTTTCCCAAGCCAAGAAGGTCTGCCATTTTACATCTCCTTCCCCTTCCCCATGTGTTCCTGCATCTCCATCCCCTTTCTCGTTCCCTCCTCCTTCCCCTCCAACATTGTCCCTTCTTCCCCCCCCCCCCCCCCCGCCATCCACCTCCTCCCCTCAAAACTGCCCTTTGTCTCCCTATTCCATTCTTCCCGGTGTTCAGCATATCCCTCTCCCAGACTCCAAAACGGTGTGCCATCTTTCTTCTCCCTCCTTTACCCCACATATTCCAGCATCCCCCCTCTCTCTCCTTCCTTCCTTGTCCAGCTTTATCCATTTTGCCCCTCCCCCATGCCTCTTCTCGTTCTGCGGCTGGACTGAGTGCCTTACTCTTCCTCCCCTGCTCGATGTGTTCCAGTATCAATCAATCTCCCTCTCTTGTCTTCTTCTACTTCCCCGTTCTGCTTCGTCCCTTCTTGCCACCCCATCCCGCATCTGCTCCCTCCCCTCAAGCCTGTCCTAGTCCCTTGGCTCCTTCTCAGTGTAGCTGCTGTGAGTAAGAACTAGAAATGGTGGGTGCAGAGCCTCGTGCAGTAGCGCTTCAAGCTGGCTTTCATCATAACCACCCCCATGGCAGCAGAAAGTGTGTTGGAGGGAGTCCCGGCAGAGCCCTGCTGAAAACGCTGTAGCACAGGACTCTGTACCAGCTGTTTTTAGTTTCTGCTCATCACGACTGTGCTGGGAAGGAGCTACAGGACTAGGACAGGTTTGAGGTGAGGGAACAGATACAAGATGGGGGGACAAGGAGAGACAAAGAATGGTGAAGGAGGAGAGAGAGACTGGAATGCGTTGGGCAGGGGAGGGAGAGTAAGGCACTCTGTCCAGCAGCTTATGCCTATGTTCCTGTAACAGCTGATCTGGCATAACAACCGGCTCCAGCACACCACTGATGGCTGGCATCAGTGGCTGAAGCATGCTGCCGATTGCTGCATTGCTCAAGCAGCACGGAAGGGGGCTCATGCAGTAGACTTCTTCATCTAGCGGGGCTTGGTCATCTCTGCCAGCAATTCAACCAGTACCACAATTTTGGAGTGGGCTTAAGCTCAAAGTGAGGGGGGCTGAGGACATGAATTGAGGTTGTGGGGTGGTAAACTTAGGAGTAATGTCACAAATTTCTTTTTCACGTAGAATGCCCTCCCGAGGGAGGTAGTGGAAAAAAACTGTGGCGGAATTCAAAAAAGTACAGGATGAACACAGAGGATTTCTAATTTTAAAAAATGAATGATATAAAAAACAAAACAGGTTACATATGTGTTTGCATGTCAAGTGGTGCTTAGATGGCGACTGGCAGCAGTAACTAAGACTGGTGCTGGGCTGGTGTCACAAAACGCTTAGCCATCTGCCTGGGGTTACCCCGTGGCCACTCAGAGGCTTGTGCTCTACATTAGCACCTTCCTCCCACTGACTGGGTCACAACTGCCTCTGGGCAAGTCTCCCGCTCTCAAATTATCTCCAATGATTTCTAAGTTACTGGGGCTACCCGTGGTCCCACAATTCCCAGAAAGCACTCACAGACCCAACACACAAACCACCAGGATTCTTTATCAGTCCATTCCAGTCCAGTCCAAACATATTGAACAATGAACAAAAATGTGCAAGCAGCAAACACTAACAGGTAACTGAAATATGGATCAATTATAACACTAACTAAGCATTTGTTTACTTTTTGAAAAGTGCCTGGGAAGATCAGGACATATATCTGTTTGTTATGACTGGAGAAATGTGAGCCCTTGTGCCCTGACTGAGCACGGCTAGATGGAGTGACAGCGCACTCGGTCAGGCAGCCAGACAACCCCTAGCTTCACCTGGGGAGCGCCCGCCGTTCCCTGGGAGTTGAGCCCCCAGGTTCGGGCAGCCACCAGGACTTCTGGAACAGGCGGGGTTGCACGACCACTGACCAGACAGGCAGGCAAACAGACACAGTCCAAAAGCCAGATAAATCCGTAGGGCAAAGAGTGGTCAAAAACAGTCCAAGGTCAAGGCAGGCAGCAAAACAAGCCGAGGTCTGGAACACTGGAACTGAAAGCAAGGAGCACCAGCGTGGACCTCAAACACAATTGAGGCCGAAGCAACGAAGGACTGAAGGCAGGGCCTTAAGTAGTGGAGGAATTAGACTCAAGCATGTACAGCTGATTCAAGATGGCTGCCCCCATCAGCAGAGGTGCCTACGTCCAAATATGGGCTTCCTTCCTGACCTCGTTACTCTAAGATGGCTGCCCCCTCCTGACCTAGCCAAGATGGCTGCTGTCCTTGATCCAACCAAGATGATGGCTGCCAGAAACAGGAAACAGCAACAGACTCATCCTGGAGAAACCACATCCAAAATAGCCGGCTATCTCAGCTGGACCGCACCTCGCCAGCGAATCGGCTGCGCTGGAACCAGGTGAGGAACGTAACACTGTTCACAGTCTTAACAGAGAGATCCTGCTCTCTTTTCTTCCTGGCTAAGACTGGAGACAAAGCCAGTACACTCTAAAGGAAATGAGCTCCTGGGCCAATCAGAGCCCAGTCAACCAGATTTCAAAAAAATACTGCTTCTTGCTTCCTCTTTGTGTTAAACTAAACATTCAGTTCTCTGTAACAGCTTACAGCAAAGAAACACCACCTGCTGGCCAAATAGAAATAACACTTCAAGACATAATTAATGCAGGAAAGTATCCAATACATTTTACAGGCTTAAAACACACAGTTTCTTCACACACTGGCTTGTACGGTCTGAGTCCTGCATATAGCAATAAGGTTTAGGATGAGCTGGAGAGAGCTTCCACAGAAACTCCGGTAATTTCGAACCCGAGGACAGTGTTGGGAAGACTTTTACAGACTTTATCCCGCATATGACAAAACGGATTTGGTTAGGCTGGAGTGGGCTTTACGACAACTCCAGTAGTTGGAATATAAGGACAGAGCTGGGTGGACTTCTACGTTCTATGTCCCAGAAACATCAAAGAGAGACCATAATCAAGTATATAATATCACGTTCATTGTTGATTTAAATCTGTTGGGCAAACTGGATGGACTGTTCAGGTCTTTATCTGCCGTCACTTACTGTATTACTATGAAAACATATCTGGGAGTGAGATGGAATAACCAGAAGATTATATTGTGAGGAACGAAGGAAGCAAGTGGATGAATGTGGTATTGTAAATATTTATTTATTTAAAAATATTTGTTTCACTTTGTTCACAGTTCCTAGCAGATTGCAATAAAACATACATAATCAAAATAACCAAATACTTAACATGTAATAAAACATACAAAGTAAAACAATTTCACAAATCATATAACATAAATATAGAGAATTGTTTAAATTACCGGGGGGCTTTTGCCAGCATTGGGAGGGTGCCGGAGGCAGAGGAGGGCATGAGGCCCGATGGTTCAGGTTGCCAGTTCTGGGAGGGGCTGGAAGCCAAGAGGAGGAAAGAGAACAGCTGTCCCAGTGAAACCCAGATGTGCCTTGAGCTGCAGCTCGGGGCTGTACTCCAGGCCACAGGGCAGTCCCAAAGCTGGAGGGAGCTGGGAAAAAGCTGGCAGGCAGCAGGGTGACCCACGGCAGTCACCGGTGCTGTAGGGAAGGCAGGAGGCAAGCCAGCAGGGACATCTGCAGCACGTATGATGCCACAGGTGAGCCAGCAGCTGTGCAAGCATTAATAGCATGCGTCCATGGGAGGGAGCTAATAGGGAAGAAGAGGAGGCCAGAGCCCCCAGATTGGCACAAAAATATCGCCAATCACGGGGTTGAAGAGAAGGAGCAGCAGCTCTGAAAGTGAGCAGCACCAAGGGAACATAACTGGAGGGATTCAATTTAATACCGTTGCTTAAAAGCCAGCTTTTAACTTTCTCTTGCTGTAAAGGTTATCAATAGAAATCAAACAAAATAAAACATGGAAAAGAAAATAAGATGATACCTTTTTTATTGGAGATAGCTTAATACATTTCTTGATTAGCTTTCGAAGGTTGCCCTTCTTCGTCAGATCGGAAATAAGCAAATGTGCTAGCTGACAGTGTATATAAGTGAAAACATTCAAGCATTACTATGACAGTCTTGCTGTAAAGAAATACTGGAGAATAAGTCAATGGTGATGGAGTCAATAGTAGGTAATAACTGAGTGTAACCCTGGTCTTATCAGTCTGGACTCCAGCTAGCTCGTTGCGGGTCTGGGGCAACCCAAGACCAGGGCCACAAAGAAAATTCTTTTCAAACTATAAGCCAGAGCAAATTTAGGGACATGGCTTAACTTCTCAAAGGCAATGTATAATCCTACAGTGTGTGTATGTGTGTGTATATACATGAGCCTGCCATGAGTGGGAAAGCGCGGGGTACAAATGTAACAAAAAAACAAAAACAAAAAAAAAAATATATATATATATATATATATATATATATATATATATATATATTTACAACTCCTCTTGTCCATTCCCATCCCTTCTGGGAGAAACAATCTAAGGCTTTTCCTGCAGCACTTGTGTAGCAAGCAGATCTTCCTTTTGGACCAGACCTCCCAGTCTTTCTCTCTTCCAAAGGAGTACCTCTCCAGGCTACCACTTTGGCTGCAAACAGCTCTTCACTGTTCCTGCTCCCAGGCTGGGACCCCCTATATCCCACCAGGAGCAATCCTCCTCCTCACTGTTAATACTGGAATTAACAGAACCTACCTCTTTGGTCAGCCTTAGTTTCTTGAATCCATTCAGGACTCCCCCTCTCCTTCAAGGGTCCCAGCAGGAGTACAGGTAACCAAAGACCTTGTGCATTCCCCAACAATAACATTTATTACCTTCTAACTTCTGCCACACTGTCACTCAACAACCAGGAACATTTTCTTCTGCAGCTTACCCAGGAACCCATTGGGCTGGATCCTACACCACCTACAACTCCAGAACCCTCCTCTCAGAGACTCTGGAGAGTTCTCTCATGATGTCACTTAGTTCAGCTCAACTATTAACGTTATAGTTTAGTCTTTTGCTGAAATTTTGTCCAGCATTATCTGTAATTTAGTAATCCCCATCAGGGGTGGATTGACAGGGATCTGGACTCCAGGCAATAAGAGTCATGAGCGCCCCCCCCCCCCAACCTCCAATCTGACTGATTACTGGCTCTGCATCTGTCGTAATATTTCTAAAACACACTTTAGACAAAAAACCTGATGTAGAAATATACAAATCATTAAATCATGCTAATGGTGCATCCAGGGTATACATTTGGAATGATCTGCATGTTTTGCTTTCTAAATGCTGCTGAGGCTCAACTTTTTTTTTTCCATTTGGACACACCTGAAGGACAGTGCTCACGTATGTGACACACTGCATACATGACCCTCACAGACCTTTGATCTGACACAGTATAACAATTCTTATGAGTTAATTATATATATGCTATGCATCCACAAAATTCAGCCTCTCCCCAACAACAGATGCAGATCAGAACTAGGAAATTTCTCCATGGCAGTCACTATACAAAAAAACCCACACATATTCTGATTCTCATGTCATCTGAGGAACAGCAATATAAATCTCTCCACTTCCAGAAACATTGTGAAATACAAAACCCGAAATAAATCCTAACTAAACATAAATGTAGCAAACATGTCATATGACAGTAGCACTAATCCTATGATTCAAACAACAAGAACCCTACCTATGAATAGGCAGCACCACAACTATTAAACTGTGCCCTAAAACACCAATACACCAACTACAGGCAAAACAGAACAAGTAGAACTGCTAACTAGTTCTTCACAAAACTATATATAGAATACCATACCTGAGTCATATCCAAAACAGACAGATCCTCATCAAATACAAAACAAGGGATCACAGATTACAAATAGAAATATGAAGACAAAATTTGAACTGACAACCCCAAGAAGTAAAAGTCAGTATGTATCGCAACACTGAAGAAATAAAAACAAATGCATGAACATAATACAAAGCCATTTGCAATGCACATTTCCCAAAGATAACATATTCCAGTTAATAAATTCAAAATAAAACTTATGTTCTACCTTTGTTGTCTGGGTATTTTTTTTCTCATTATGCTGGTTCTGTTTTCTTGCCTTCTGCTCTTTCAATCAGTTGTCCTTTCGTCATTTCTCTCCTCTCCTCCTGTCTTGTTCCATTCCTCTTTTACACCTGTCTGACACACTGATCTTTCCCTTTTATTTCTTACAGTTTTTCTTTTCTGCCTCTGTCCTCTCAAGTTTCACCCTCTTTCTTACCTTCCAGTTCTCCATCTCCTGTTTCCTTTCACCTACCTATCTACTTTCCATCTCCTCTCACCCCATAGCTCTCCCATTTCTGGTCTCACTCTCTTACCCAGCCTCCTATTCCATTCTATCTTTCCCCAGTGCCACATTTCTATCCTCTCTCTTCTTCCTACTCATCACGTTGACAACCCTCATGGCTTCTCCCATATGGTTCCAACATTCCCAATATTGCCCCTCCCCCTGCAGCCCTATAGTCTGATTTCCCTTCCACTCTACCACTGCCCCCACCCATGGCCTAGCATCTCTCCCTCTCTCCCTTCTGCCTCCAGGTTCAACATTTCTCTCTCGCTCTCTCTCTCCAAATTTGGTAAAGCAAGACCACCGATATGTGGGGAATATGAAAGCGCTTGGAATTTGAAGCGAGCTTTACCAACAAGAAAGTCTGAGCCTCACACTGCAGCGATAATCTATCCCTTCTGCGTAAGAGTGGCTTTGTTTGAAATACGTAAAGTCACTTTGGAAAGATGACCATTTGATACAGAGCAAGACGCCCCAACATAGATAAAGGCAAGTTAGCCTAATTGTGAAGTAAGGTTCTAGTTAATGTCAACAAGGGCTTCATGTTTACCTCATAAAGCTGTGGCAGAGATTTAGGTAATTGAACTCCTAAGTAGCGAGTGGAGGCCTTTCTCCGCTGAAATGGAAAATTGCCATTGCACAGTTGGGGTAAAGATACATTTATTAATAGTACTATGGTTAAGAAATAGTTTAATTTAAATCCTGCCAAGGGTCCAAAATAGTCAAGGACCTGAAATAATACAGGTAAGGAGATCCTTGGTTGTGTTAACATTAAGAAAATATTGACTGCAAAGGCTACAGCTTTTACAGTCTGAGCTCGTATAATTAAACCATGGAATCAGGATGTTGTCTTATGCACTGCAAAAAGGGCTCCAGAAAAAGAACAAATAGAAAGGGAGGGGGAAGCGGGCAGCCCTACCTTGTCCCACAATCAATGGGAAAAAATGAGGAAATGACCTAATTTGCTAGAACTGTAGCCCAAGGTCTATGATAAAGTGCCTTAATCGCATCCAAGTAAAGGCCACCAAATCTAAATTGATCCAACCCCTGAAAAAGGAAAGGCCAAGAAACAAGATCAAAAACCTTTTCAGCATCACACCTAATAGCCAGTGCTTCTGTCTCTGTATATAAATAATGTTCTTAGGCTGTAAGTATTTTCTAATAGGACTGTAAACCAAGGGACTCGGGTTCAAATCTCATTTCAGCTCCTTTTTAAATATATATTTTTTTGCAATTGTGAGCCCTCCAGAAACAGAAAAACATCTACTGTACCTAAATATTTAAACTACCTGCAAGCCTAAAGGCTATAGAAGTGGTGTACTTTCAGGTACAGTAGGTATGTTGCTGTGCCTGGAGGGCTCAGAGTTACAAAATAAAAGAGTTAAAGTGGGATTTGAACATGAGTATCTTAGTTCACAGTCCACTGCACTAACCACTAGGCTGCCCCTCTGCTCTGCCTGGACATCTGTGTGACCATTTTCAAAGAATGCTGCCATACAGACATCCATGTCCCTTGTTTTCCTCTGTTCATAATTTGGACATTCCAGTTTGTAAAATGGATATTTATGCTGGATGTTTCCAGTGTATAGATGTCCATCTTATGTATTTTCAAACAGGAAATCTGATGTATTTTCTGTTCGAAAATACATGCGAGATGGACATCTGTTTGGGTTGTTATGACATGGACATTCTTTTGAAAATGCCCCTCTTTGTGCTATGGGCTTAGGGATCTGTATTTAGTATGTAAAACACACACTACTATGATTTCTTCTTTATTTTGGGGTTGTGAAAAAGGCATCCATTTAATTTTTGTATCATAAAGCATTTAGAATAAAATAAGCCAGTATTCAAATGCGCATATGTTATTGCTTTACTTTTAAATTTTACAATGTACTGACCTGGGTCTTCATCACTAAGCTACAAAAGTGAAGGGAAGAAGAGAGAGTCATCTTCTCTTCATCTGTTCTACTACAAATACCATGTCATTTGCAGAAGCCCTGCTGGAGAATCTGCTGAATTAAAAAAAACAATTTTCAGAATAGAATCTGCTACATTTAGCCCAGTTTGTGAGATGCTAAAATATTGACTGGAAACAGTAGTAGTCCTAAAAATAAAAGTCCATAGTTAACATATGGCATGGGGGTGGATGGGTGTAGTCTGTTTTGTATTATTTTATCCTTCCAGAGCAGGCCTGGGCCTTCTACACTGTGGGATTGGCTTAATTGCTTTGACCTTAGTTAAGTGTGTTATATAATAAGCATTCTGATACATCATTGTACTTAGTGTGAGCTAATTTCCACAGTATGTTATTTTGGAAACTAACATCACCTAACCATATGCATGCTTTGCTTTTAAAATCTGCCACCACTGAATAGATATATTTTGTCCATATAAATCAATATATGGCCGAAATTTATCTGTATGAGGGACAAGGAGAGTTCTGAGAGCAGAGCCAAAAGTTATGTGGTAATATGCAACTGCTATCCAGGTAACCTTTTCTGTATATGTGAACCACATAAATGCTAAGCCTAGCTTCATATGCATAACTTATATGTTTGTTTTATGGCTACATGTTCTGCAATCCAGTTTATACAAATATGTTGAACTAAAAATTTACTTATCCAGATATTTATGCTGCAGCCATCACACTGAATATTGCCCTCAAAGTAATTACTAGTATTATGACCCTAGTGAATGGTGATTTTCTTTAGAAAGAAAAGTACCAGAGTAGTGGCTAATGGTGGCTTCCATCTTCTGCTCTACAGGGAAGAAAAGGAGCAAATCATAAAAGATTACAGGTCAACTATTTGGCACAAGCTAGCAGATAGTGGACACTGATACCTGTTTACATTGCAGTCAGGGTGATCAAGATTCCTTGTCCAATAGAGTTGGTTGGTTTGGAGCAGGCTGTCAAGCTGGTATATGTAGACCCCTTTAGGCTCTTGGGTAGGTTTCTAGTAATGTACCTTGGTTTCTTCCATTCTGATTACAGAAAGATAAAAGTGAAAGTTCTCGAAGAATATCTCTTATGCAGTCCTTTGAAAAGCCTGGTGGACACTACCAGAGCAGCCCAATGACACTAATGTAGTCAAGCTGTGAGCGTCCAAGTCCTGTGAAGCCAGGGTTTTAAGTTACATACTGGATTTTGAGATTCTGGCAGGGCTTTTTCATGAAGATTTCCATAAATGAATGCTTTGGGAAGATTGCAAAAATAAATGCAGGACAAAAAAAGCAGTGAACTAAAAATGATTTTCAATCTTTTTACCTGAGATCATATAAGTATTTTTATTTCTTAAACAAATGTAATTAGAATATAAAAGGATAACATTCACTATAGTCAAGTATGATGCATGAAATTAGTTAAAAGTGAAAGTATAAACATAATTCCTAAGTTTTTGTGTCATCTTTACACTTTCATTTCTTAAAACTTTCTATAGTTTTCCAGTTGTGAATTTTCTAAGAATGATCATTTTCATTTTCTTTGGCAAGCTGCTTGCCTCTTAGCTATTTTCAAGCAATAGAGGCTGCCAAAGTGTCCACTAGCTGTAATTTATTTGCTATGACCTGGCAGGCATATAAAAGTGAATATCTAATTTAGTCTAAAGCCTTTACATTGTTCTTTCAAAACAACTTCTGTTATTTTATATCAAATGGTTAATAAATTGAAATAAACCAAAAGAAAATGATATATATTTTTTCTATTGGACTAACTTAATACATGTTGTCACTAGGTTTTGAAGTCCAGAACCTTCTTTCCCAGGTCAGATGATTTTGGCCTTCAAAAATATTCAAAAATATATTGTTAATCCAATCAAAAAATCTTAGAGGTCAATATTCAAAATGATTTAAAATGCCAGAAGAGATATTGTCCAGGGCTAACCGTATATATTCACCAGCACTTAACTTGATGGTGCTGCTGAATATACCCGGTTAGTGCTGAAGCCGAAACCAGCTATTTCGTGGGTGGTTCAGAGACAGAGTCAGCACTTATCCGATTAAGTGCTGTTCCAAAGACAAAGACAGGTCTGGTGCCAAGTCTCAGACTAAAGACTACATCCAGAACGTCAGCATCTCATGGGCAGAAAGGGCTATCCTTTTTTGGCTGTCCTTTAGCATTAACTTGTGAAAAGTTCTAAAAACCACCCTGTTTAAAAAGGCATACCCTTCCAATCCAATTTAAATGCCTGATCTCGGCTACACAAGAAAACTAAAGCACGTAATGAACATAACACAACTCTTCCGCTCTACGATTCCTAATGTGACTGCCATATGAACTTTATCTTACCACAACATCACATTGTATTTGTTCACACCGAAATCTGCAAATGCCTTCCGGTACTATGTAAGCCACATTGAGCCTACAAATGGGTGGGAAAATGTGGGATACAAATGTAACAAAATAAAAAAATATTCAGTACTTAATTAGATAAATAGGACCACATAAAGCACAGTCCTATCTTTATCCGGTTAAGTGCTGAATATCGCACTGAGGGCCCTTATACAAAGTGGCAGTAAACCCAATGCGGGCTTACTGTGCGCTAAAAAAGAAGTACTTCTGGGCTACCACAGCAGCCAGGAGGTACTTCCCACCCCTAGCGTACCATCATATCCAATATTACAAAAATATATATTTTTTGTAAAGCCGGTGTGTACCCAGTGGTAATCAGGCAGTGCCACGCACTGCCTGGTTACTGCAGAAACCCTTACCACCACCTCAATGGGTGGTGGTAAGGCTTCCCCCCCCCCCTGAAATGGCCACGTGACAAGTCCTTTACTTGCTGCATGGCCGTTTCCTACAGAAAAGCAAGACCTACATTTTACCTGCTGTGGTAAAAGGGGGCCTCGGCATGTGTCAAAAACACGAGCCGATGCCAGCGCAGACCTCCTTTTGCCACAATTTGGTAAAAGGGGCCCTGAACTGGATAAGTGTTATCTGGCTCTGTATAACCAGACAGTCAGTGCCAGTGCCTGGAAATGGCCTGGCATTCAATATCTGGGGATACTGTCAGCGGTGGCCAAAAAATGCTGACCACCGCCTGCTGAATGTTTACCTCTTAAATTTTTTCTTTGTTGTTTTATTTTTTATTTATAAATTTTGAAATTATGTATCAAGTTATTACTTGTTATGTTTCAACTTTTTTATTATATTATCATAATGGCAAACCGTTATACAAACACCAAAATTAGTACATATACATCTCAGTCAACTAAGTATAACATCAACAATATTTTGTAATAATTTTCCCCTTCCTTTTTTCCCCTCCCCCTCCTTCCCCAACCCTCCCCTCTGATAAGCTGACATACTATTGTAAGATTGTTGACAAAAAACATCAATTACATAATAAAATAAAATAATATCATTCTCCACTGCCTTATGTTTTTCGTTTGTTACCCATTGATCTCAGCTGCATAATATAACCAATATTACAACTTGGTCCAGGGACCCCCCTCCCCCCCTAGTGACCTATGGATGAGTCTTCTGTTACCACAATTGATACCCAAAAATATTACAGAGTATTAAGAATTCGACTTCTCCCTCTGTGAGTCATCCCGTCCAAATAACACCCCCAGATTTTTAGAAAGTGCACTTTTCGCTTGTGTGTTCCTTTTGCCTCTCTCGCTTCCCAAGTAAGCAATTGGTGTACGTGGTTCCGCCAATGCCAGAAGGTCGGTGGGTGTGCAGAGGTCCAGTGCTGCATTATGCATTTTTTGGCGATGAGACATACTTTGCGACACAGCATTATTTTGTCTTTGTTTATTCTGGGATATGTGTCATGTTTATCTAATACTAAACATAAGGGATTCAATGCTATATTATAATTCACAATTGTAGACAGAAATACTGCTATTTGTCTCCAGTATCGCTTTATTAAAGGGCACACCCATATCGCATGATATAGCGTGTTATCTGCCCCCTGACATTTCAAGCAGGTAGCGGTATGAATGCCCCCTGACTTGTATAGTTGTGTCTGGGTAAAATATGCCCTATGCAGCATACAAAACGCACATTCTAAGTTATTACTTGTTAATGCAATACAGAGCCAAGGAAAAAAACATTTAAGGAAACAAAGAGTAGGAAATGAAATAATTTGCCATTCCTTAGACCATAAAAATTGGGGGAGAAGGCATAGAAATTAAAAGGAGACTACAAGGAATATTTTATTTTATTTATTTATTTATTTTTTTATTTATTGCATTTGTATCCCACATTTTCCCACCTTTTTGCAGGCTCAATGTGGCTTACAATACATCATGAGTTGTGGAAATCTGTCTGAAAAAATACATTTCGTATAGCAAAACGATCTAAGGGTAAGGTGATAGTAATAAAACATGATAATATCTTAGCAAGTAATAGAGTAGGACAGTTCTGGTTCCATGTGGAAGAGTTCACATGTGTTAATCATTGTGGTATGTTCTGTCAAAGAGGTGGGTCTTCAGTAGTTTGCGGAAGTTAGTCAGTTCATAGACCGTTTTTAAGTTGCATGGTAATGCGTTCCATAATTGTGTGCTCAAGTAGGAAAAGGTTGACGCATGTATTAGTTTGTATTTTAGACCTTTGCAATTAGGGAAGTGAAGATTAAGGAATGTGCGGGATGATTTTTTAGCATTCCTGGGTGGTAGGTCTATCAGATCTGTCATGTAGGCTGGAGCATCACCGTGGATGATTTTGTGAACTAGAGTGCATATTTTGAACGTGATGCGTTCTTTGAGTGGGAGCCAATGTTACTTTTCTCGTAGGGGTTTGGCGCTTTCATATTTTGTTTTACCGAATATGAGTATAGCTGCAGTGTTCTGGGCTGTCTGAAGTTTCTTGATTATATACTCTTTGCAGCCAGCGTAGAGTGCGTTACAGTAGTCTAGATGACTGAGAACCATTGATTGTACCAGGTTGCGAAAAACAGTCCTTGGGAAGTAAGGTCTTACTCTTTTTAATTTCCACATTGAGTAGAACATCTTTTTGGTTGTGTTTTTCGCGTGACTCTCGAGTGTTAGGTGTCGATTAATAGTAACTCCAAGAATTTTTAGGGTGTCCGAAATTGGGAGGTTCAGTTTTGGTGTGTTAATGGTGGTGAATTTGTTCATGTTGTGTTGAGTTGTGAGTATTAGGCATTGGGCTTTTTCTGCGTTGAGTTTCAACTGAAATGCATCCGCCTATGCATGCATGATATGTAGACTTTGGTTGATGTCATTTGAAATTTCGTTTAGATCTTGTTTGAATGGGATGTAGATCGTTACGTTGTCTGCGTATATGTATGGGTTAAGGTTTTGATTTGATAGTAGTTTGGCCAACAGTATCATCATTAAATTGAATAAGGTCGGTGAGAGGGGGGATCCCTGTCGAACTCCGCATTCAGGTGTCCATGTGGCTAATGTGATCGAGTTAGATATCACTTGATATGAGCGTGTGGTTAGGAACCCCTTGAACCAGTTAAGAACGTTACCTCCTATTCCGAAGTACTCGAGGATGTGTAGTAGAATTCCATGATCGACCATATCGAAGGCGCTAGACATGTCAAATTGCAGAAGTAGTATGTTCTTGCCAGTGGCTATCGTTTGTTTGAATTTAGTAATGAGAGTAACTAGTACTGTTTCAGTACTGTGGTTAGATCGGAATCCTGATTGGGAGTCATGTAGTATTGAGAATTTGTTTAAATAGTTTGTGAGTTGTTTGGTCACCATCCCTTCCGTTAGTTTGGTTATTAGGGAGATGGATGCTACTGGTCTATAATTGGATAATTCGCTAGCACTTTTCTTTGCGTCTTTGGGTATGGGGGTGAGTAGGATATTTCCTTTTTCCTTCGGGAAGAGTTCATTTTGTAGCATAAAGTTCAAGTGAATCGTTAGGTCTGTTATAAATTGTTGAGGGGCAGTTGCCATAAGGTTGTTTGGACATATATCTAATTTGCAATGAGATTTGGCAAATCTTTTGAGCGTTTGGGAGATGAGATCTTCCGTTAATATCTCAAAGTTTGGTCCAGGTTCTGTCTGCTGGGTATATACCAGGGTCTGGATCTAGGCAATCAAGGAGTACAGCGTATTCGATGGTAGTGGCAGGTATTTTTAGTTGTAACTGTACAATTTTCTCATTGAAGTATCTCGCGAGATCGTCTGCTCCTGGTGTGTCTTTACTGTTGGTTATGATTGATGTGATGTCTAGTAGTTTGTTCACAAGTTGGAAGAGTTTATGTGTGTCCTTGTAGTTAGGTCCAATTTCAGTTTTGTAAAATAATCTTTTGGTTCGTCTTATGGTATATTTATATTTTCTTTGGAGTTGTTTCCAGGCATTAGGTGTGGAGTCGTCTTTCTTTTTATTCCATGGTCGTTCTAGTCTTCTAACTTGTGTTTTGAGTTTTTTCAGTTCTTCATTGAACCATGGTATTGAGTTTTTTCTGCGTGAGGTTCTGGTTTGAATTGGGGCTATCTTGTCTAATATTAATTTGCATCTATTGTCTCATTCTAGGAGGAATTGGTTTGTTTGCCTTTGTTGTCCATTCATTGTGGTAGATCTCTTGCAACACTTGACTCTCTCTCCTCCCTCCCTTCGTGCGGGCACGGGCACGTTAGGCATACCTTTGCTGGAAGCCAATAAATGGACTGCCACCACTCCCAACGTCTTGCTCTGAGCAACATGCTGGAACTTCTCTCACATGCTCGAGAAGTCCCAGCCTGCTGCCCAGAGCTGGAAACAAGGAGCGGGGAGCAGCAGTAGTCTATTTACTTGGCTGGCAGGGCTCAGCATCCCCACCAGCAAAGTAAAGGATAATTCAGCAGGGGGCCCAAGCCCACATTTTGGGAGCCAGTTGTTAAAGTAGCCATGGAGGGCCCTACTTTAACAACCGGCTCCCAGAATTCTTAAAAATTTAACAACCGGCTCTTGCGAGCCTGTGAGAGCCTGCTCCAGCACACCACTGGGCGTGCTTAACACATGGACGTCCTCGACCCATAATGGAAAAAAAAGGGTGTCCTTGATGAGCACTTCGACGGCTACCTGGTCCTGTTTTTCTTACGACCAAGGCCGAACTGACCAGATGACCACTGGAGAGAATCGGGGATGACCTCCCCTTACTCCCCCAGTGGTCACCAACACCCTCCCACCCTCAAAATAAATCTTTCAAAATATTTTGTGCCAGCCTCTATGCCAGCCTCAAATGTCATACTCAGGCCCATCACAGCAGTATGCAGGTCCCTGGAGCAGTTTTAGTGAGTCAGTGCACTTCAGGCAGGCGGACGCAGGCCCATCCCCCCCTACCTGTTTCACTTGTGGTGGTAAATGTGAGCCCTCCAAAACCCACCACAAACCCACTGTACCCACATCTAGGTGCCCCCCTTCACCCATATGGTAGTGGGTTTTTTTTAGGGGGGGGGGTTGGGGGGGGCTCAGCACACAAGTTAAGGGACGCCCCTCTATCAGGATGTTTTGCGAGGACGTCCTTAGCAAAACTTGGGCATCCCTTTCGATTATGTCCCTCCATATCAACTTTACTGACAAGTGTTGAAAGCTCGAGCTGACTTTTTTACAGTGGAGTCCATCTTCTGAAGAGCATGCCAAATGCTCTCCAATGACACTGCAATGGGTGCTCCTACCTGGGGTACAAGCCCAGCCTGAGCTCCCACCCCCCCCGATACTCCCAGTATCATTACCTCCGGCTGAGGCTCCCTGAGCCCTCTCTTCCAGCACAGGTTGAACCTCCCCTGGAACCAGGGTTAAAGGGCATGGTGGCAGGTTGCATGCTGGAGGTGAAAGGGTGACATCAAGCCCAAGTGGTAGCCTTGTTAGTCCACTTTTAAAGGTAGTCAATAGAAGTAGAATAAAATAAAACATAGAAAAGAAAATAAGATGATACCTTTTTTATTGGACTAACTTAATACATTTTTTGATTAGCTTTCGAAAGTAGCCCTTCTGATCTGAGGAAGAAGGTCTACCTTCGAAAGCTAATCAAAAAATGTATTGTTAGTCCAATAAAATAGGTGTCATCTTATTTTCTTTTCTATGTTTTATTTTATTCTATTTTTATTGAAACCTCAAGTATAAAGCACTCCTTAGCTCAATACCACTGCAGGGAAACCTCCAGCGCTTGAGAATGGGGTCTGGACAGCATATTGGGTCAACGTTTGCTGGACAGAGGACAAAGTGAGACCGGCTGAAGGAACAGCCCTGACTATACCTTTTCGTTTGGTATGAGGCATTAGATCCATAGGGAAGTAAGTTCCAAGGAAAACGGCAGCAAGCAAGAGAGCTCTGACAACTGCAGTCACGCCGCCATCTTGGCCTCTCCCCCCTTCTTGTTGTTGTTTTGTTTTTATTTATTAACCTTTAAAGTGGACTATCATGACAACCATAATATTGTATATAAAACAGTGAAACTGGTTTGTTAGTATTCACCTGTTTAATTATTGAGGTATATTATTATGTTTTCTTCAGCTAGTCGGCGGATAAGGCAGCCAGATTCATCTTCCATTCTTATCGGTCTTGTGTTTCATCAACTCCTTTGGACTAATTAATATTCAGCTGAGTGAGGTCCTTTTTTTAATTAATGACTTTCAAAATATTACATCCATTAGTAACATGAATGAAGAAATAAGAATCAAATATAAATACTAATATTACAAAGATAACAAAAATTAATCGCTTTAGTCCACAAAGTTGGGAGTCAAGATATGGGCATTTAAAAAATAAGGCAAAATTAAGACAAAGTCTCAAATATTCAGAGGAGAAATTACACAGTGAACATGAAACCGCTTGGTTAAGGTTATTCAATATAGTCAATTATTCAGGAGCCTCCAATTTTTCCCTTGAAACAAAGAAGTCCATAAGCTGCTTTGGCTCAAGAAATAATAAAATATTAGCACCAAAAGTAACAAAAGAACGACAAGGAAATTTCAATATAAATATCCCAGGAAAAGCCAAAACCCTCGGCTTTAAAGCCAAGCAGTTCTTTCTTCTAGCTTGGGTCATACGAGACAGATCAAGGAGGAGCTCATTTTGAAAAGAGAAAAACGTCCAAAATTGGTATAAATCGACATTTGGACGATTTTCTCACAAAAACGTCCAAATTGGTATTTTCAAAATCAATTTTTAGATGTTTTTCTATGAAGTCTGCCCAAAGCACGCTCAAATCACAAGGGGTCATGTCAGCGGCATGTTAAGGGTGGGATCTGGGCATTACTAACACTTGGACATTTTTCAGCCATAATGGAACAAAACAAAAGTGTCCAGGACTAAAACTAAGACATTTTGAGCTAGACTTGTTTTTATAACGAATAAGGCACAAAAGGTTGCCCTAAATGACCAGATGACCATTGGAGGGAATCAGAGGTGGCCTCCCAATACCCCCCCCCCCCAGTGGTCACTGACCCCCTCCTACCCCCCCCCCCCCAAATGTGAATGCAAATATAATTTAGCAGCTTCTATGACAGCCTTAGATGTTTGAGCCAGGTCTATTAGAGCAGCATGCAGGTCCCTGGAGTAGTGTAGTGGTCAGTGCAGTGCTCCATGGTGTGGGGGACTCTGGTCCCTATCTCCTTCTACCTGTCACATTTGTGGGGGAGACTGAGCCTTCAAAACTCACCAGAAAACCACTGTACCCATATATGGGTGCTCCCTTTGTTACAAGAAATGATTTATTTTGGGGAAAATAGCTCGAGAGCAACTCGCTACTGTTTATAATTTAAGAGCAAGCACTGTATTTATAAGTTTTAGGATATTAATTCCTCCACCAATCACCAGAGGTGATAATTGCAATAAATTAAATATATTAAGTATATATATATTCAGAACACAAAGAGACCATATTTTTAGCTTCAAAAGATTGATTTAATATACAATTGCACACGAGAGGTAGGTTTTAAGAGGAATCTTTACAGGTAATCTGTGCATAAAAATAGAACAAAGTAGCAGGTCTAGATCAAAAGTTATGTTACTCACAAGTCCTTGTTACAAGCATGCTGTGGTTCAGCTGGTTGATGAGCACATGTTTCAGGAGCAAGGCATCAGGGCTGAAGAGGATCTGACTTGCTTGCAGTGAAGAGAGTCTGCCTTGCTGCAGTGAAGAGAATCTGAAACTTGGGGAAACAGCTTATCCTTTTATATCTTGCAAACTGCAGGAGGATATGCCATGTGGATCTTTGTTCTGATTTCCTGGTTTCCACACGACCCTTGAGCATTTGCAAAGCATTGTGGTATCTTGGTCTGCACACGACCCCTGAGTTGGTCCCATGTCTTATGACATCACGAGACTTACAGTCTGGACTTTGCTGGCAAATGTCTTTTGATGTCCTGTTCAGTCTCTGGGGCAGATACACATTACAAGTCCTTCCTTTCTGCACATGTCTGGAAGCTGATGGGAGGGGCATGTATACCTTTGACAAGCAAATGTCCTGTTTATGGTCTCCTCTGAGTTCTTTGTTTTATTCAGGTGCCCACCTTAGTCCATCTTTTGTTAGGTGGGAGGACAGAGGAATAGAGTCAATTTAAAACTTTAAAGCAGTCTTAAGTCTTTTGTTTGAGGAATGAGAAAAGGCAAGGTGAGGCCCCAAAGGGGGAGGGAAGAGGGCTTTTGGAATGAGACTATTTTCTCTGCTGCAGTGTCAAATATATATTTTTAAAAGATACACAAATATATTGGTGTATATATAATCCAGCAAATATGCTACATATTTCAGTAATAAACTAATACCATTACATTCCCTCTCTTGGCTCCGAGTGAAAATAAATTTTTTAATATATTGGAATGAGGAGCCATAAAATGAACTATAAAAGCTAAAATTAAAAAACAACTCTAACCTTGTACAGTAGCATAATTTCAAAAGAACAATAGCAAAGGTACTGAACTGTTTACATGGGCATGTGTATTGGGAGAGGTGAATCTTTTAATAATGGACATTGTACAGACTGGACCGTGCAGGTATTTTCCTGCCGTCATCTACTATGTCACATCACTATGAATCTTGGAATATGTCCTTAGCTGGAATATGACTGTTATAAGCAAAAAGACTCATCATTATTACTTTTGTTTGCTCATGACTTACATTTAGGTAGCTAGGGTTAAGTTTTCTGTGGTCAGTTTCATTAGACTTCCATTCAGTCAGGTGGCAGAGTATGGCTTTGCTCTGGTTTAAAATAGGATTGCAAGTACACTTTATATGACTTCAGCCACACAAGCATCATTTTGCTCTATTTCCAGAGACCACCTCTTTTTGTGTCACCTGCTCAGGGGCATAGGCTGCTCCCAAGTTTATGCCACAGGATATCTTACCCAGTATGCTAGCCAAATCAATAGCATGAGAGTGCACAATTGACCAATTTACCACCGCAATGGGGTGGAACAATCTATTCAGTCATATTTTCAGCGTTTGACATTCCAAGGAAAAATATTCTATGAATGTTTCCCTATATTCTCTATTTCAGAGGCTAACTGAGGTATTCACAACAGTGATAAGCAAGAGTGTAAATGTGGAGCTATTATACTACTGTTTCATTAGAAACAAGAAAGACATATGTATGCAATTATAATAATTTCCTAGGTTACTATTACACACAAAACAATTATTCCTATCAATCCTATGCAATAATATTTACTTAATCATTGACCAAATAAACAAAAACAGAGTCATGGTATAGTGCCATGAACTACCTTTCAGAGAGAAACTTTTTATTTTTCAGAGAGAAACCTTTTATGGGTAATGAGTGTGGTAAAAGGTTACCATATTTATCTGCTTTAGCAGTGTTTAATGTAGCACTTTAATAGACAATACTCATGTGTTTAATGTTGTAAAGAATTTAGAAAAGATATGTTAATTTTGCTTTGCACACAGCCAATATTTCATTCCAGGGAGAGACATTGTGTGCGTTCTGGCTGTAATGTAGAATAAACTAAAAAGGTTAGAAACATTCCCTGTACTGATTGTACCTGATAGATCATGTAAAGAGAAACCTTTGCTCATAATTCAAATATACACATGTGAATATATAACCTTAGATAGCAATTGGTAGAACTTAATATATGTCTGTAGCCATAGCTTCAATAATAGTAAACATGGTTTTCTTTCCTATAGCTCGCCTGCCAGTGAAAATGCTCTTTTTTTTTTTCTTTCTTGGACAATGTGAACTAATGGAGGGACTGTTAGTAGGGAGGGTCTATTAATGTCTGCTTATAGTTTCTTGGGTACCCCATAACATAAAACAAACATGTAACATGGAGACCACATGACAGACAAACAAAGAACTCTATTAGGCCTTTAGGTCTCCGATCGTCCATTCCAGATCCAGGGTTGAGCTTAACCTGCAAGTAGAACACAAAAGCAACGTACGCGGCATCCATCTTGGATTTGCCAAAGCATTTTCATTCATTTAGAAGTGAGCAACAATTAGCAAAATTATATATGGTTTTTATCTCAAGTAGAACAGCATAGATCCGTTTGTTTTTAAAATATAAGTAGAACAGGATCGGATCTATTTATTTAGAAATATATCTGAGATAGCCATATATATATTAGTTACTAGCGCCATTAAATCTTAGATTTACACTCGAACTCTGAAAAAGACAGAAAAACACATTATATATTAATTTTAGCAGGTCACATGGCTGGTTCTGGTGGGGGGGATCCCTCTCTTGTTCACAGTTCCTTCCCATAATCTTAGACCATTGTATGCGGGCAGCGTGCAGTGCAGACAGGCTTTATTTAGTTCATTCTACAAAAATAAGCATATCTTGTTAATTCACATTAAAGCACAATATTAAGTTTCAGCTCCAGCGGGAGTTACCTATTATAAGGAGGCATTTTTAAAACTTCTTACCCAGTATTTTAGTTTCAACTCCAGTGGGAGTCACTCATCAGAAAAAAGACATTTCTAAATCCTTAAACAATATTATATCAAAAACAAATTACAACAGAAGCTATCACAGAGAGACATTTTAAATCTGACTTATTGCAAAGAGACATTACTAAATCTTAAATGTTCAAAAGAACAATAGAAGCTATATTTTTAATTAAAAGAACAATAGAAGCTACATTTTAAATCAAGAGAACAATAAAGCTACATTTAAAATTAAAAGAACAATAGAAGCTACATCTTTAATTCTTATCAGTGTTACAAAGGGCCATTGCAAAAACTTTTTCTATTTTCCGGTCCAACATATTTTAAAAATTAGCACCTGGATTTCCCTGCCATCTGCAGAGTGGGTCATGCTGTGGAGAAGTCCAGTCCAGGCTGGATGCGTCTCCTCATGTTTAATTGAAATTAAATTGCAGGAAGGGCTGACAGAATAATGTCAGTTTCTGGTCCAGCAGGACTTGCAGTTATAGGTTTCTGTTTATCTGGTGGCAAATTTCTCTTGTTATTGTTAGCTATCTGTAATATCTGCAAGGCTCCATGAGATTTTAAAATGTCACATGCTTGCTTGTGGTTTTCAGTAGCTACATACTTAGGAGCTGATTTCTTTATTAGAGATTCCCTTCTATGGGAGCTTAGATCAGAATGCAGCCCAGGTGGTGCATCTGTGTGTTGAGGAGCTGGACATTTAACTGGAGGCTTACCTTCATAAGCATTTAAATTAGACTGCAGAACAGGTTGTGCATATATGTGCTGAGGTTTTGGATGCTGTGAGGGGGCCTGGGAACTAGTGGTTCTAGTTGAACCTCCTGCTACGGGTGTGGACTGTGATACTGTTACCACAGCTGAAACAGGCATGGCTGTACCTGTATTTGGGTCTTGAGGAGCACATGGAAGGCCTGTAATAGCTGATACCTGCAAGCGAGGATCCTGTAGCTTTTGTTTTAAGGTTTGTATCTCCCTGTGACAATGTGCATGCTCTTCACCTAGAGTGGGAGTCTGCAGTGATAACTCCCTGACTAAATGCTTCAAACCAGGAACCTGGCTGGCTTGTATTTCTAAGGCTGAAATTTGGGTCTGCATCTGATTTTCTTGGGCTACCTGCTGTTGGACTTGCTGTTTAAGAGAATCTACTTGATAACTTAAGCAACTAGTCATTGTGATTAAGAACTCCTTTTCATTCTCTATCTGCATACATTCTCTCTCTTTGGCTAGTAATTTCTCATTCAATTCTGCATGTTCCCTTAAGGCTTTCTTATATATGGTCCACATTAACCAAATGCATGCAGAAATTCTCTTGCTCCCTTCCTTAATTGAATATAAATCACATTTTGTTTCAATTACATTATGGGTCCAAGGATTAGGGCCAGAGGATTCTACGCATTGCTTAGGCAAAGTGGGGTTATCTATGTCCTTCTCAAAAGAAACTGCAAAATTGTTTTTTATTTTATGCCAGAGCATGCCTAAAGATTTGATTATGAGATACATAAAGTACATGAGTGCATAAGTACCTAAATAAGACCAAACATCCATCCAGCACAGCATTCTGAATACCTGAAAACCTTATCAGTTTATCAATCGGAAATTTAATTAATGAAACCTGATACTCAGTTCTCTATAGAGCAGCAAAATACAAAAATATAATTTACCTATTTACCTCATTCTATTAGCACAGAATACCTGCCCGCGTTCTCCACCAATTAATATGTTACAAGAAATGATTTATTTTGGGGAAAATAGCTCGAGAGCAACTCGCTACTGTTTATAATTTAAGAGCAAGCGCTGTATTTATAAGTTTTAGGATATTAATTCCTCCACCAATCACCAGAGGTGATAATTGCAATAAATTAAATATATTAAGTATATATATATTGTAAACAAGCTCCTACTGGCTAAGTCCGAGCCGCCTCCTCACCACCAGCCCAGAGCTCTCTGTTTTCCTCCTTTATGTGTTTCTTCTTTTTTCTTGGGCCTGTTTTGGGATTAGCAACCCGACCCCCTTTCTTCAACAGCTCCTCGGCGGATTTAAACACAGTCCCAGTACAGCCCAGCTTCTCTCAGCACAGTTCAATTAAGTCAGGCTGTTTTAAACACAGTCCCAGTACAGCCCGGCTTCTCTCAGCACAGCTCAATTAAGTCAGGCTGTTTTAAACCCAGTCCAAGTACAGCCAGGCTTCTCTCAGCACAGCTCAATTAAGTCAGGCTGTTTTAAACCCAGTCCAAGTACAGCCAGGCTTCTCTCAGCACAGTTCAATTAAGTCAGGCTGTTTTAACCACAGTCCAAGTACAGCCAGGCTTCTCTCAGCACAGTTCAATTAAGTCAGGCTGTTTTAAACCCAGTCCAAGTACAGCCAGGCTTCTCTCAGCACAGCTCAATTAAGTCAGGCTGTTTTAAACCCAGTCCAAGTACAGCCAGGCTTCTCTCAGCACAGCTCAATTAAGTCAGGCTGTTTTAAACCCAGTCCAAGTACAGCCAGGCTTCTCTCAGCACAGTTCAATTAAGTCAGGCTGTTTTAACCACAGTCCAAGTACAGCCAGGCTTCTCTCAGCACAGTTCAATTAAGTCAGGCTGTTTTAAACACAGTCCAAGTACAGCCAGGCTTCTCTCAGCACAGTTCAATTAAGTCAGGCTGTTTTAAACACAGTCCAAGTACAGCCAGGCTTCTCTCAGCACAGTTCAATAAAGTCAGGCTTTGCGCGGGCTCAAAGCCTTGGGGTCCCACCCTCTAGGTCAGTCTCTATTCTCCTGACCTCCTCCCGCTTGACCCAGGACTTCCACCCTATACCTTGAGTGCTGGCTGAGCCATAGCCAAGAGCTCCATGGGTTCGTCTAAGATCAGCTCTGCCTCCTCTTGCTCCATTGCCTCTGGTTCATTCTCCTCCTCTCCTTCAGGAGCCCAGTCCATTTTCTCCTCTCCCCACCCCTTTTCCAGCTGATTACCCTTTTCTTCATTAACTCTGATAGGCTGCTTTTCCTTCTCCTGCCACCGGTTCAGCCACCTCCTCCACCAGGGTGGTGACTCAGCTTTTCCCCTTTTCTGGTAGCCCCCTTCTGGAGCTTCTTGGGTCTGCACCCTATTTCTCCTTACCCTGGGTTCTCCTGGGGCTTTCTGGGAGTTGTAGTTTCTTATTGGTATGTCCCTCTTGGGCAAAAGCTGAGCAACCTTAGGGTCTTCCCTCTTACCCTCCGGCTCTCTTTTCTCCGGTGGGTAGCTGGGGTCCCTCTTCCTTTCGGCATATTCCTTACATACCCCCTCCCTTAAGCTTTTACTCCCCAACTCTTTCCCCGTTTCTTCCTTATCCTCGCCTACCCGGGATAGGGCATCCACATTTCCCAAACATCTCCCCGGCCGATGCTCCACTGTGTATTGGAAGGGTTGCAGTGCTAAATACCACCGCATTAGCCTTCCGTTGTTCTTTTTCATTAAATTTAGCCACTTCAGTGGGGCATGGTCCGTTACTAGCTTAAATTGCCTCCCTTCAAGATAGACCGTACACTCTTGTACTGCCCACCTAATAGCTAAACACTCCTTCTCTATGGTGGAGTAATGGTTTTCATGAGGTAGGAGTTTACGGCTTAGATACAGCACGGGATGTTCTGCCCCTTCATGTTCCTGAGACAGCACTGCCCCTAGCCCCCTCCCCGAAGCATCCGTTTGTAGGATAAAGAGTTTTTCGAAATCTACAGCCTTCAGCACCGGTTCATGGCACAGGGCCTGCTGCATCTGCTCTAACGCTCGCAACTCCGCCTCCCCCCATCTCAGATGGTCCGGGCTCTTACCCTTCAACATGTCCGTTAAGGGAGTGGCCATTTCGGAAAAGTGAGGGATGAATCTCCTGTAATACCCCACCATACCCAGGAAGCTACGCAATTGTTTTTTTCTATTGGGTCTGGGAAATTCTTGGATGCTTTTAACTTTATTCAGTAAGGGTCGCACCTCCCCCCTTCCTACGTTATACCCTAAGTATTTCACCCTATACTGTGCAAAGTAACATTTCTTCGGGTTCAGGGTCAGGCCGGCCTCCCTAAAAGCTTGCAGCACCGCCCCTACCTGCTTCAAATGGGTATTCCAGTCCTCACTGTGTATTACCACATCATCCATATATGCCGCGGCATATGTCTGATGTGGTCTGAGGACTCGGTCAAGCAATCGCTGGCAGCTTGCTGCCGCCGAATTAAGGCCAAAGGGCAGCCTTTTAAACTGGTACAAGCCTATGGGGGTACTAAAAGCTGTCTTAGCTTGGGCTCCCGAAGAAAGGGGAATCTGCCAATACCCTTTTGTTAAATCTAGGGTCGTAAGATACTGTGCTGATCCCAACCGGTCCACCAGCTCCTCAATATAAGGCATAGGATATGCATCCGTTTGAGAGATAGCATTAAGCTGGCGGAAATCAATACAAAATCTCCACTCCCCTTCAGGTTTGGGAACTAATACCACGGGGCTAGACCAGGGGCTATGGGACTCCTCAATTACCCCAAACTTCAACATTTCCTGCACTTGTTTAATGACTTCCCTCCTTTTCATTGGGGAGAGTCTATAGGGCTTTTGACGTACAACCTTACCTTGTTCGGTTACAATCTCATGCTCGACTAGATGGGTATTCCCTGGGCATGCCGTCAAAACATCTTTAAAGCGCTCCAAGAGCCTTCGTATCTCCTTTTTCTGTCCCTGGGGTAATTGGGGGTTAACTCCGGGCTCGCAGGGCTTGAAAATCTCTCGTATTTGCGGCCCCAACTCCTCCCCTTCCTTTTCTTCCTCCCGAGTTTGGAACCCTACCCTAGCTACCCAAGGTTTCATAAGATTAACGTGAAAAGTCTGAACCCGCCCCCTCTCATTCGCCACCTCATACGTGAGGGGGCCCAGTCTCCTCCTCACCACCCAAGGTCCTTTCCACCTAGAGGTGAACCTATGTGGATCCTCCGATATTAAGATAAGAACCCTATCCCCAGAGGCAAACTCCCTTTCCCTAGTCCCTCGATCGTAATAGCCCTTTTGAAATGTCCCGCTTTACCACACTCGAAGCACACCTTGCCCCTAAAAGGAGTAGCCTTTCTACTCGGGCCGGCGTCCAGCTCGGTCTTTTTACTCCCCGCGGGAGCCTCCGGCTTAACTAGGGAAACTTTTGGCCCCTCACTTTGCCCATCCAGTTCCTGACCAGGGTTGCACCTGCTTAGCTTCCTGCTTTTGCCATATGACATACACCTTCACCATGTGGGTAGCCCCTTCTTTATCAACTCGGCCCTAGTCTCCTCAGGCAGCCCCTGGAGGAATTGCTCCACTACCAGTTCTTGCAGTATCTCGTTCAGGTTGTGGTGTTCAGGCTCCAACCATTTTTTCACTAAATCCATTAGCTTATGGGCTACCGCTTTAGGGGGGGTCCCCTTTTTCCATTTAGTGGCTCTAAACTTACGTCTGTACACTTGGGTACTGAGTCCATATCTGTCCTTAATAGCCTCTCTCAACCTTCCATAGTTGGCAGCCTCTTCAGGAGACAAATCCCTAAAGGCTGCCAACGCCTCCCCTGACAAGGAAGGCACCAATCGCATGGCCCATTGCTCTTGTGGCCACCCAGCAGCCCCAGCCACCCTCTCAAATGCAGTCAAAAAATCGTCCACATTATCATTCTCGGACAACTTTCCCCAATTAAGTGCATTCATGGATACATGTCCTACCGCACCGCTTCCTCCGGGCCCTTGTCCATTTGCTCCGGGTTCCCCATCTCGAGGGGCAGTAGCCCCTCTCTGGAAGAAGTCCTGTAGCATGTTTAGTACTGGTTGCTGCTGATCCCGGGCCGCCATCAGAGAGTCCTCGACTATCTTGGCCGTCAGCTCCTGCTGTTTTTGGAACTGGAGAGTCATCCACCCGAAGATCTCCTTGGGGTCCATCACGGCACGGGCACTGCCACCTGGGGGAGGGACAAAACAACAGAGAACCACCTCCAAGTGCGATTACCTCACTTACGTTGGACTCTTTCTCTGATCCCTCTAACACCTCCCCCCCCCCAGTTAGGCCCGCTTACCGGAACACAAGATGGGTCTGCGCCTCTCTCAGCGTTGGCCCTCTCGTGGGGTTTCTCGTCCAGTCGGGTCACGGCCTCCTCTAGCGACAGGTCCTGCAGAAAGATCCCACTCCTGACACCACTTGTTAACAAGCTCCTACTGGCTAAGTCCGAGCCGCCTCCTCACCACCAGCCCGGAGCTCTCTGTTTTCCTCCTTTATGTGTTTCTTCTTTTTTCTTGGGCCTGTTTTTTGGGATTAGCAACCCGACCCCCTTTCTTCAACAGCTCCTCGGCGGATTTAAACACAGTCCCAGTACAGCCCGGCTTCTCTCAGCACAGTTCAATTAAGTCAGGCTGTTTTAAACACAGTCCCAGTACAGCCCGGCTTCTCTCAGCACAGCTCAATTAAGTCAGGCTGTTTTAACCACAGTCCAAGTACAGCCAGGCTTCTCTCAGCACAGCTCAATTAAGTCAGGCTGTTTTAAACCCAGTCCAAACAGCCAGGCTTCTCTCAGCACAGTTCAATTAAGTCAGGCTGTTTTAACCACAGTCCAAGTACAACCAGGCTTCTCTCAGCACAGTTCAATTAAGTCAGGCTGTTTTAAACACAGTCCAAGTACAGCCAGGCTTCTCTCAGCACAGTTCAATTAAGTCAGGCTGTTTTAAACACAGTCCAAGTACAACCAGGCTTCTCTCAGCACAGTTCCATTAAGTCAGGCTGTTTTAAACACAGTCCAAGTACAGCCAGCCTTCTCTCAGCACAGTTCAATAAAGTCAGGCTTTGCGCGGGCTCAAAGCCTTGGGGTCCCACCCTCTAGGTCAGTCTCTATTCTCCTGACCTCCTCCCGCTTGACCCAGGACTTCCACCCTATACCTTGAGTGCTGGCTGAGCCATAGCCAAGAGCTCCATGGGTTCGTCTAAGATCAGCTCTGCCTCCTCTTGCTCCATTGCCTCTGGTTCATTCTCCTCCTCTCCTTCAGGAGCCCAGTCCATTTTCTCCTCTCCCCACCCCTTTTCCAGCTGATTACCCTTTCTTCATTAACTCTGATAGGCTGCTTTTCCTTCTCCTGCCACCGGTTCAGCCACCTCCTCCACCAGGGTGGTGACTCAGCTTTTCCCCTTTTCTGGTAGCCCCCTTCTGGAGCTTCTTGGGTCTGCACCCTATTTCTCCTTACCCTGGGTTCTCCTGGGGCTTTCTGGGAGTTGTAGTTTCTTATTGGTATGTCCCTCTTGGGCAAAAGCTGAGCAACCTTAGGGTCTTCCCTCTTACCCTCCGGCTCTCTTTTCTCCGGTGGGTAGCTGGGGTCCCTCTTCCTTTCGGCATATTCCTTACAATATTCAGAACACAAAGAGACCATATTTTTAGCTTCAAAAGATTGATTTAATATACAATTGCACACGAGAGGTAGGTTTTAAGAGGAATCTTTACAGGTAATCTGTGCATAAAAATAGAACAAAGTAGCAGGGTCTAGATCAAAAGTTATGTTACTCACAAGTCCTTGTTACAAGCATGCTGTGGTTCAGCTGGTTGATGAGCACATGTTTCAGGAGCAAGGCATCAGGGCTGAAGAGGATCTGACTTGCTTGCAGTGAAGAGAGTCTGCCTTGCTGCAGTGAAGAGAATCTGAAACTTGGGGAAACAGCTTATCCTTTTATATCTTGCAAACTGCAGGAGGATATGCCATGTGGATCTTTGTTCTGATTTCCTGGTTTCCACACGACCCTTGAGCATTTGCAAAGCATTGTGGTATCTTGGTCTGCACACAACCCCTGAGTTGGTCCCATGTCTTATGACATCACGAGACTTACAGTCTGGACTTTGCTGGCAATGTCTTTTGATGTCCTGTTCAGTCTCTGGGGCAGATACACATTACAAGTCCTTCTTTCTGCACATGTCTGGAAGCTGATGGGAGGGGCATGTATACCTTTGACAAGCAAATGTCCTGTTTATGGTCTCCTCTGAGTTCTTTGTTTTATTCAGGTGCCCACCTTAGTCCATCTTTTGTTAGGTGGGAGGACAGAGGAATAGAGTCAATTTAAAACTTTAAAGCAGTCTTGTCTTTTGTTTGAGGAATGAGAAAAGGCAAGGTGAGGCCCCAAAGGGGGAGGGAAGAGGGCTTTTGGAATGAGACTATTTTCTCTGCTGCAGTGTCAAATATATATTTTTAAAAGATACACAAATATATTGGTGTATATATAATCCAGCAAATATGCTACATATTTCAGTAATAAACTGATACCATTACACCTTCACCCATAAGGGCTATTGTAGCGGTGTACAGTTGTGGGCAGTGGGTTTTGGGTTGGTTTGGGGAGGCTCAGCAGACAAGATAAGGGAGCATTGTTGAAATGTGTACCTGGGAGCATGTTTTTGAAGTCCACTGCAGTGTCCCCCTAGGGTGCCCATTGATCTCCTGGGATGTCTGGGAGACCAGTCTCGTAAAAATGCTGGCCCCTCCTACATCCCAATGGCTTGATTTTCTACTGTTTTCACTTTAATGTTTTGGGGGTTTTTTTTGAAAATGGACCAAAAAACAAAACGTCCAAAGCACAAAACCTTGTTAGAAACAGTATTTTCGAAAACAAAAGATAGACGTTTTTCTTTTTGCAAAATTACCTTCTTATTCAGATTTTGGACGTTTTTTTTGAAAAACGTCTAAAGTTGGACTTAGATGTCATATAAAAAATGACCCTTGAAATAATCTAATAACAGAGCCAAAAAAACAGTTCATTCATATGTCTGAAGTATTGTTTTAAAATCAAGTTGCGGTCAGGTTCCAGCACAAAAGTAACTATCAGAAGACCGACTGGTGACTAATTTCAAAGATGTCTCAAGGAATTCCATTAAGTGCATTTCAGCTTGTTGAGTTCCAAGTTGAATGTTTTCTTGTCCAGATTTCTGCCTAGATTATCTGCAGACAAGCCCAAAACTTCCCTCATATAGTGCTTAACTAACTCCAATGCTGACAACATAGGCGAGCTGGAAAAATGTAAAAATCTTACATTGTTCTTCCTTAGTTGATTATCCAAATATTCCAAACAACATTGTATCAGAGTATTCTCCTTTTACCATAACTTTATTACAGCTCTTTAAAGCAGACACATGACTCTATAACTGTCTTGTCTGATAGAATGCAAGTTTTGTATTTGTGCCTGAGACAAAAATTGAGGTGAAAAACCATCATTATGGTTTTGAAAATTGAGATGAAAGTACCTGTAGGGAACTATTTAGTCCCTGAAGAGCTTCCCATATTAAAGTCATAGTGATTGCTGCTGGTTGAACTGTCCCACGAGGCTGTCCAGAAGGTACTGATGTTCCGGGTACACCAAGGGAGGGTAAAACGCCCCATTGTATTCCGTTGTCCACCAGCTCACCAGAGGCAGACACCTCAAGATAAGGGAGCTCTTCAATGGCTACAGCTGTGATGAATCTCCTCCTGCAGAAATACTTCTGGGTCTTGGGGATGGCAGCTGTAACACGGGACTCAATGAGGCCCATTCCAAACTGCACTCTGCCGATTCAGCAGAGCTGCCCAAAGTTCCTGACACTGTGTCAGCAGTACGAAGGCCGCACCCTTCCAGTCTCAACTGCAACATCCGGGGTGTGGAAGACCGTACCGAAGGGTAAGTGCGGGTCTTCCCACGTCTTTTCCCCATTGTTGAAAATTTGGCCAGAGGAGCAGCATAACTTCCTACCCTTCCCTTCAAGGCGTCCAGTGAGGTCCTTTGTAATTATTTGACATCACGTTTGCCTTGCTCTTCTTGGACCTCTTTTTCTTCTGGTTTCTAGTTCAAGGCTTTCCCTCGATGTGCGCAATACATCCATTCTTTGTAGGTGTCCAAACCATCTAAGTTACCATTGCTGTAGTTAGGGCCATAGCAAGCTATATGTAGGCCCTATACAGCCATGCAAGAAGTGCAAGGGAGGTGAGGGTGACAAAATTGCACTCTGTTCATTGTCTCCCCTACTTGACCATGATGCAGTGGATTGGGTGGGAGCACAAGGGGGCATGTCGCTCAGGGCACATTTTTGTCTGAGAACACCCCTGGCTCTACTATCTTACTAACTGGTGGCTGTTTTTCATTTCATTTGATTGTTGTGCTATCTGCTATGTATATAGCCATTAACTTCATCATTTTGCAGGTGCAGTCTTCAATGTTCACCAAAATGCATTATTCTGTCTTGGTCTGCATTGCCTGAAGAGAACTCGCCAACAGGACCATATCATCTGTATCTCCGGAATAAGCTCCACGTTCCCGGACTGATCTCAGAGCCCCGAGAGGCGAACCGGCACCTTGCATGTGGCCTTGGAGGGGTGAGAAGGCGGTGAGACTCTGGATCAGAATCGGGATCCCTAGGACGGACCAAAGCAAAGATTCCAATATGGGATCTCCTTTGCCGTGCCAGCAAGAGAAAATAAACACCAGCGTCTGCCTGCAGGCCCCATCAGGCGCTCCAAGGGTCAGGAAAAACCTTACACAGAAAGCTTCTCTGGGTGTTCCCTGCAAGCCAACAAAGATCGGGAATGGAACTGTCATTCATAGGGACTGAACTTCCAACTGTCGAACTGCCCGGAACTGAAGGGCAAGACCCAGAAAAACTTCCTGCATGGACCGACGCCGCATGGTGGAGAGCGCCCAACACAGAGAGGACCGAGTAACAACAGACACCAGTCCCCCCCCCCAAGGTGAACTATGGCTGGAACTGAGGTCTGACTTCTGGACCGCCCAGAACCAAAGAGCAAAACACAGAAAAAACTACCCGTGTGTCCGATGCCGTGCAGCGGAGAGCACCCGACACAGAGAAGACATGGAAACATAGAGACCAGTTTTCCTACGGTGATCGAACGGTGATCCTAGCAGCGGCATACCAAAGGCGGGGCGGTGGGGGCGGTCCACCCTGGGTGCACGCCGCTGGAGTGGTGCAGAGAGCAGCCGTGCACCTGTCGGCTCCGCTGGTTCCCTGCTCCCTCTGCCCTGGAACAGGTTACTTCCTGTTCCTGGGCAGAGGGAGCAGGGAGCCAGCGGAGCTGAGAGCCGCGCGGCTGCTCCCAGCAGCTAAGAATGCACCCGGGGAGGGGGGTTGATGCGCCAGGGGGTGTCATTGCGCCAGAGGGGGTGCGCATCGGCAATCCGCCCCGGGTGGCAGCCGACCTAGGATCATAACTGGATCCTAGTGCAAGCGGTCCTGCAGCACAGGGTCATCAAAGGCGAGGCAAGCTCACTAGAAGGGTAACCACATCGGATCCAGCCTCAGCTGGAGGAAGCACAAAACCACATTGTCGAAGCTGGAAGTGATGGGACAGGCACAACCAGGAGCCACATTTGGAGACCCCCTCCCCCCAACGAAAGCAACCGAGATGCAAATGATGAAAAAATCCATAGCCCAGGTAGAAAAATAATAAAGACCATCCAACCACACTCACAAAAACACACTCACACTCACCCCCAGCGAAACTAACTGAGGTGACAATAATGCAAAATCTGAAGCCCAGGTAGAACACTAATAAAGACCATCCAACCACATGCACACACACAAACAAACAAACAAAAAAGACACACTAAACTCAACTAAACTGGAAGAGAAACTGTGATGAAGAACAAAAACAGCGAATTCCACCCCCCCCCCCCCCCCCCCCCCCCCCAAAGCCCTAAACAAGGTCATCAGAACTGACAGAATTTGAGAGGACTGAAAAAGAGAAAATCATTGAAGGAGTTCTCACTGGAAAAGCCCCTAAGCTATCTCTGTTGATGCTATGTCTATCAGATCAACAGCCCTATTTACTTTCCCTTCTCTAAAACTTATAGAAAGACTCGGATTATTACATAATCTTTCTTCTTTCTATGCAGCTCGTTTTAGTAAAGATGTTTAGACTGTTTTACTTACTACTTCAAGTTATTTTCAATTTCGGAAATATATAAAAACTCATTTATTCTAGAAAATCTGTTTTACAATCTAATAACTAGTATGGATTGGTTCATCAAAGACTTTTTTTGAAATGTGTATGTAAGTTATTATTGCTTGTAATTCCTGGAAATGTCTAGCTTCTTGTATACTAGGATTCGCTTTGAACCATGAGGTATTAGTGGAAAAGTTACATTGTTAATGTTAATCCTGTTGAATGCTTTTTTAAAATTCACCAAACTTATAATAACTAGGATTTATACTCAAAATGTGTTCTAATACTCTGCAAAGTGTGAAAATATGATCTGTGCAGATATCTTAGGCCTGAACCCTGCTTGTTCAGCTTGTAGTAAGTTGTCTACTTCAGTCTTAAGCCACCTAAGAATCTTTCAACTGTAAATTTTTGCAGGTATAGATAACAGAACAGTCCTTTCCAATTATTGCAGTCCAATAAATATTTCTTTGGCAGCTTCACAGTTATTCCTTTCTTCCAGTCATCTAGTGATTTCCCCCCCTTTCCCATGCAGTATTACACAGTCATAGTAGCCATTCTGTCATTTGATTTGATCCTTTCTTCAAAAGTTCTACACAGATGATGTCTAATCCTGGTGACTTTGTGTTCCTTAGTCCCTTACCGGCTTTAATTATCTTATCCAAGATGAATGGCCTGGTGTCTGTCTGCAGCTCTGTTGATATTTTATCAATCAGCTGATCTAATGCAGTTTCAGGCTTTGGGCAATACAGTGTTTCCTTAAAATATTCTTTCCCAACACTGGACTTTTTTTTTCCTTCTGTAATGACTTTGATGCCTTTCTCTTTAACAGGAAGTATTTTTTTTCCTTCTGTTCCTACAAAATGATTGATTATGTGATACACTGTTTTCAGTTCTCCTTTTTGTGTTGCTGCTTCTGCTCTTTGATAGTTGGTCCCCGAATGCTTCTTAAAATAAGTTCTTATGATTATTTTTTAAATTTTGCAATATACATCCTTGGATTTTTGTGTGAAAGATGTACACTGTAGAAGTTGCAAGTAACCTTCTGATAAGTCCATATTACTACTTTGAAGTAATTTCTAAGTGAAGTTAGAAATTTTTATATCACACTAGGCCGCTTGTGTGTTTGATTGCAGTATTCCTTGTGTTAAATATAATTTTTGAACTAGTTTTTTGAGCTTCTGCTGTGTGAGCATTTGTCTCACACATTTTTTAACTTCTTTATCTTGCTGACCTGGTGTAATATAACTTTTTTCAGTATCTTCTTATGATTCAATTACAGGGCAATTCTATAACAGGGTGTTCACATTTACTCTCCACTTGAGCACATAAGTGTACAGAATATTCTCCGAGGACAAGCAGGCTGCTTGTTCTCACTGATGGGTGACGTCCACGGCACCCCCTCCAATCAGAATCTTCCCATAGCAAAGACGTTTGCTAGCCTTCACGCGCCGATGCGCACCGCGCATACGCGGTCGTCTTCCCGCCCGAACCAGCTCGTGTTCGTCAGTCTTCTTTTGTCCGCGCTCGGGACGGTCGTGTTTTGCCGCCGTTTCGTGCCCCTCAGAGGACCCTCATGTGTCTTTCGTGTTTTTCGAAAAAAAAAAAAGAGAGAGAACCTTTTTCCCGTATTTCTAGCTTTTTCCCAGCGTAAGTTTTCTTTCGCTTTCGGGAGCGGCCTTCTTGGCCGCCTGCACGGGTTTTTTTTCCCCCCTTTTTGTCTAGGTGCCTCTTGTCATCATCGCGAATTTTGATTTCGCCGGCGCGATTTTTCCGCCCATGACATCGAAGCCTTCCAGCAGCTTCAAGAAGTGCACCCAGTGCGCCCGGATAATCTCGCTCACTGATAGACACGCCTCGTGTCTTCAGTGTCTGGGGGCTGGGCACCGCAGGCCTGTAGTCTTTGTGCTCTTTTGCAAAAGAGGACTCGGGTAGCGAGATTAGCCCAGTGGAACGTTCTGTTTTCCGGCGCTTCGACGGCATCGGCATCTAGAGATTCATCGGGTGCATCGGCGTCGGCAGCACCGAAGTCTTCAGACATCGCATCAACGTCAACTGCATCGAGGCATCTTCCTCCTGCATCATCGGTACCGAGGCTTCGGAAGAGTGCGTCAGCGTCGGTGGTACCGGGACCCCCTCTGCTGCTGATGTCGTCGGACGGTGGTGCTTCGTCTGGAGTGCAGATGAGGGCTGTCAATTCCCCTGCTGGTGGCGGTGAGCCTTTGGGTAGGTCTCCTCCTGCCCTGAGGGCTCCTGCGGTACAGCCCCCCTGGGATCGACCATCTTCGGCCCCGGCCCCGAGGAAGCAACGTCCTGGATTCAACGTCGTCCTCATCGGTACCGGGGGAGCTCTGGTGACATGCTTCGCTCGAAGAAGTCAAAGAAGCATCGTCACCGGTCACCTTCCAGACTTGGTACCGGGAGTTCTGGGTCGCCGAGGGAGTCGGCACCCAGCAGGCATCGGCACCGGGAGGACCGCTCACCCTCCATCCAGGAGGTGTCGGTGCACTGTACCCTGGACAGCCCGGTACCGCCTCCATGCCCGGAACAGATTCTGACCTCGACGCCTGCACCGGCTTCTCAGTCTTTCTGTGCAGCCGCTCTGCACGAGAGTCTCCGGGCCATTCTTTCTGGCATTCTGGAAGACCTGTTGCGCCCTTCTCCTCCGGTACCGGGGGTGCTTGCGCCACCGGTGATGTCGAGTGAGGCGACAGCTGGCCCTTTGCCTGGGGTGAGGTCCCCGGTACCGCTTGTGGTACTGGTTTCGGCTGCCTCCCAGGTGGACTCCCCGACGACGTCGGGGGAGGGAGCTTCGCCGCTCCCGGCCAGGGAGTCCACCTCTCGACGCTCCCACTGTGGCCATGGTTCCACGGAGTTGAGACGGACACGGCTTCAGACACAGGTCCGTGAACTTGTGTCTGATACAGATGATGAGGCCTCATGGGAGGCAGAGGAGGACATCAGATATTTCTCTGACGAGGAGTCTGATGGCCTTCCTTCTGACCCCACTCCCTCCCCTGAAAGACAGCTTTCTCCTCCCGAGAGTCTGTCTTTCTCGGCCTTTGTCCGGGAGATGTCTACGGCCATCCCCTTCCCGGTGGTTGTGGAGGATGAGCCAAGGGCTGAAATGTTTGAGCTCTTGGACTATCCTTCTCCACCTAAGGAAGCGTCCACAGTACCCATGCATCATGTCCTGAAAAAGACATAGCTGGCGAACTGGACCAAGCCACTAACTAATCCCCACATTCCCAAAAAGATAGAATCCCAATATCGGATCCATGGGGACCCAGAGCTGATGCGCACTCAGTTGCCTCACGACTCTGGTGTGGTGGATCTGGCCCTGAAGAGGGCTAAGAGTTCTAGGGAGCATGCTTCGGCGCCCCCGGGCAAAGACCCCAGAACCTTAGACTCCTTTGGGAGGAAGGCCTACCATTCTTTCATGCTCGTGGCCAAGATTCAATCTTACCAGCTCTACACAAGCATCCATATGCGGAATAATGTGCGGAAGCTGGCGGACTTGGTGGACCAGATCACTTCTGAGCAAGCCAAGCTGTTTCAGGAGGTGGTCAGGCAGCTGAAGGCATGTAGAAAATTCCTGGCCAGAGGGGTATTTGATACCTTTGATGTTGTATCCAGGGCCGCTGCTCAAGGTGTGGTGATGCGCAGACTCTCATGGCTGCGTGCCTCCGACCTGGAGAATAGGATCCAGCAGCGGATTGCGGACTCCCCTTGCCGTGCGGATAACATTTTTGGGGAAAAAGTCGAACAGGTGGTAGAACAGCTCCACCAGCAGGATAACGCTTTCGACCAATTCTCCCGCCGGCAGCCTTCAGCATCTACCTCATCAGGTAGGCGTTTTTATGGGGGAAGGAGGACTGTTCCCTACTCTTCTGGTAAGCGTACGTACAATCCTCCCTCTCGACAGCCTGCGACCCAGGCTAAGCCCCAGCGCGCTCGCTCTTGTCAGCAGCGTGCGCCTCAGCAAGGCCCCTCAGCTCCCCAGCAAAAGCAGGGGGCGAGCTTTTGACTGGCTCCAGCAGAGCATAGCCGATATCAAAGTGTCCGTGCCGGACGATCTACCGGTCGGGGGGAGGTTGAAAGTTTTTCGCTAAAGGTGGCCTCTTATAACCTCCGATCAGTGGGTTCTCCAAATAGTCCGGCAAGGATACACCCTCAATTTGGCCTCCATGCCTCCAAATTGCCCACCGAGAGCTCAGTCTTTCAGCTTCCAGCACAAGCAGGTACTTGCAGAGGAACTCTCCGCCCTTCTCAGCGTCAATACGGTCGAGCCCGTGCCACCCGGGCAAGAAGGGCTGGGATTCTATTCCAGGTACTTCCTTGTGGAAAAGAAAACAGGGGGGATGCGTCCCATCCTAGACCTAAGGGCCCTGAACAAATATCTGGTCAAGGAAAAGTTCAGGATGCTTTCCCTGGGCACCCTTCTTCCCATGATTCAGGAAAAAGATTGGCTATGCTCTCTGGACTTAAAGGATGCTTACATGCATATTCCGATACTGCCAGCTCACAGACAGTATCTCCGATTCTGTCTGGGAACGCGGCACTTCCAGTACTGTGTGCTACCCTTTGGGCTCGCCTCCACGCCCAGGGTGTTCACAAAGTGTCTGGCTGTGGTAGCAGCAGTGCTCCGCTGGCTTGGGGCGCACGTGTTCCCTTATCTCGACGATTGGCTGGTGAAGAACACATCCAAGGCAGGAGCTCTACGGTCCATGCAGATGACTATTCGCCTCCTGGAGCTACTGGGGTTTGTGATAAATTATCCAAAGTCCCATCTTCTCCCAGTACAGAGACTCGAATTCATAGGAGCTCTGCTGGATTCTCGGACGGCTCGTGCCTATCTCCCGGAGACAAGGGCCAACAATCTGTTGTCCCTCGTCTCCCGGGTGCGAGCGTCCCAGCAGATCACAGCTCGGCAGATGTTGAGATTGCTCAGCCACATGGCCTCCACAGTACATGTGACTCCCATGGCTCGTCTTTGCATGCGATCTGCTCAATGGACCCTAGCTTCCCAGTGGTTTCAGGCTGCTGGGGATCTAGAGGACGTGATCCACCTGTCCACGAGTTTTCTCGAATCCCTACACTGGTGGACGATTTGGTCCAATTTGACTCTGGGACGCCCTTTCCAAATTCCTCAGCCGCAAAAAGTGCTGACTACGGATGTGTCTCTCCTGGGGTGGGGAGCTCATGTCGATGGGCTTCACACCCAGGGAAGCTGGTCCCTCCAGGAACAAGGTCTACAGATCAATCTCCTGGAGTTACGAGCGGTCTGGAACGCTCTGAAGGCTTTCAGAGATCGGCTGTCCCACCAAATTATCCAAATTCAGACAGACAACCAGGTTGCCATGTATTACATCAACAAGCAGGGGGGCACCGGATCTCGCCCCCTGTGTCAGGAAGCCGTCAGCATGTGGCTGTGGCCTCGCCGTTACGGCATGTTTCTCCAAGCCACATATCTGGCAGGCGTAAACAACAGTCTGGCCGACAGGTTGAGCAGGATTATGCAACCTCACGAGTGGTCGCTGAACTCCAGAGTAGTGCGCCGGATCTTCCAAGTGTGGGGCACCCCCTTGGTAGATCTCTTCGCATCTCGAGCCAACCAAAAGGTCCCTCAGTTCTGTTCCAGACTTCAGGCCCACGGCCGACTGGCATCGGATGCCTTCCTCCTGGATTGGGGGGAAGGCCTGCTGTATGCTTATCCTCCCATACCTCTGGTGGGGAAGACTTTGTTGAAACTCAAGCAAGACCGAGGCACCATGATTCTGATTGCTCCTTTTTGGCCACGTCAGATCTGGTTCCCTCTTCTTCTGGAGTTGTCCTCCGAAGAACCGTGGAGATTGGAGTGTTTTCCGACCCTCATCACCCAGAACGAAGGGGCGCTTCTGCATCCCAGCCTCCAGTCTCTGGCTCTCACGGCCTGGATGTTGAGAGCGTAGATTTTGCCTCTTTAGGTCTGTCAGAGGGTGTCTCCCGTATCTTGCTTGCTTCCAGGAAAGATTCCACTAAGAGGAGTTACTTCTTTTTGTGGAGGAGGTTTGCCGTCTGGTGTGACAGCAAGGCCTTAGATTCTCGCTCTTGTCCTACACAGACCCTGCTTGACTACCTTCTGCACTTGTCTGAGTCTGGTCTCAAGACCAACTCTGTATGGGTTCACCTTAGCGCAATCAGTGCATACCATTACCGTGTGGAAGGTAAGCCGATCTCGGGACAGCCTTTAGTTGTTCGCTTTATGAGAGGTTTGCTTCTGTCAAAGCCCCACATCGAACCTCCTACAGTGTCATGGGATCTCAATGTCGTTCTCACCCAGCTGATGAAACCTCCTTTTGAGCCACTGAATTCCTACCATCTGAAGTACTTGACCTGGAAGGTCATTTTCTGGGTGGCAGTAACTTCAGCTCGTAGAGTCAGTGAGCTTCAAGCCCTAGTAGCTCATGCTTCTTATACCAAATTTCATCATAATAGAGTAGACTTCCGCACTTACCCTAAGTTCTTGCCAAAGGTTGTGTCGGAGTTCCATCTGAACCAGTCAATTGTCTTGCCAACATTCTTTCCCCATCCTCATTCCTGCCCTGCTGAACGTCAGCTGCACACATTGGACTGCAAAAGAGCATTGGCCTTCTATCTGGAGCGGACACAGCCCAACAGACAGTCTGCCCAAATGTTTGTTTCTTTTGATCCCAACAGGAGGGGAGTGGCTGTGGGGAAACGCACCATATCCAATTGGCTAGCAGATTGCATTTCTTTCACTTACGCCCAGGCTGGGCTGGCTCTTGAGGGTCATGTCACGGCTCACAATGGCAGCGTCAGTGGCCCACTTGAAGTCAGCCACTATTGAAGAGATCTGCAAAGCTGCGACGTGGTCATCTGTCCACACATTCACATCTCATTACTGCCTGCAGCAGGATACCCGACGCGACAGTCGGTTCGGGCAGTCGGTGCTTCATAATCTGTTTGGGGTTTGAATCCAACTCCACCCCCCTAGGCACATTTTTTATTCTGTTCCAGGCTACACTCTCAGTTAGTTGAATAAGATGTTAGGTCAATCTCAGTTAGGTCCTCGCCGTTGCGAGGCCCAATTGACCATGTTTGTTGTTTTGAGTGAGCCTGGGGGCTAGGGATACCCCATCAGTGAGAACAAGCAGCCTGCTTGTCCTCGGAGAAAGCGAATGCTACATACCTGTAGAAGGTATTCTCCGAGGACAGCAGGCTGATTGTTCTCACAAACCCGTCCGCCTCCCCTTTGGAGTTGTGTCTTCCCTTGTCTTTGTCTTACTACAAACGGGACTGACGAACACGAGCCGGTTCGGGCGGGAAGACGACTGCGCATGCGCGGTGTGCATCGGCGCGCGAGGGCTAGCAAACGTCTTTGCTAGTGAAGATTCCGATTGGAGGGGGTGCCGTGGACGTCACCCATCAGTGAGAACAATCAGCCTGCTGTCCTCGGAGAATACCTTCTACAGGTATGTAGCATTCGCTTTTTGCATGTAAGTGGCAGCAAAACACCTAAGCACCATTCTGTAAGGATGCACATAAGTGGCATAAGGGTGCATGAAAGGTGGATGGAGCATGGGAGGGCATATGCAGTGCTGCCACTTATGCACACAGCTTACTGAATGCAGTACTCTACGCAAACCCTTGCTACAAGTGGGAGCCCACAGTTACACTAAATCTATGACTGGTGTAACTACAGGCACCTAAATTTAAGGTGTGCTCATACTGGGTTATGCTAGTATTCTATAATGGAATCTGGGTGCCACTATAGAATAGGGTCTGACTATGTGGCATCAAGGAGCCTAAATGGAGGCACCCATTTATAGAATTGCCCCTTAATGATTGAATTTCTTTTCACTTTCATATACATTTCCAGGTTTCTTCTTTTTTTTCTTGGCTGACCCAGTGTATGTAGGCAGATGTGATGTAGTTCCTCTTTGAACAATTTCTGCATATTTTCAACATCTGGTTTGCTGTATGAAAATTTGCTAAAGCTTTGAATCGATTTAACATGAGCATTTTGAACTCCTCTGCATTCTGCTGGTCCTTTAGCTTACTACTGTTGTATTGCTAACATCCTTTTATTTCTGCACTTTTTAAAATTTGATCTGGATTTTTGCAGCCACAAGATAGTGGTTACTGTTTATATTAGCATTTCTGTAGGATCTGACATCATGCAGTGATCTGATCCACCTTCCTCCAATTGCTATTTGATCTATCTGGTTTTCTTATCACCTTTTGGGTGAGCACTATGTGACTTTCTGAATGTCTTTATTTATTTTTATGTATTTATTTGCAATAACTTTCTATACCGCTCTAGCTGATAGGCAGAACAGAACAGTGTACAGGCTAAAAAGTAGGAAACAAGAAAAGAACTCTATTAATGTATAGGAAAGCAGGATATTAAGAGACATAAGCATTGCAAAAAGAGGGTAAAGCAAACACACAATAGAAGGACGGGGTCGAAGGGTAACACTGGTAATTTCAGCAAATTGTTTCACCAAAAGCTAAGCAGAAAAGCCAGGTTTTCAGCTCAGTTTTAAAATCCTTAAGAGAGGAATTACTACAGGGCAAAAGGGGGAGATTGTTCCAGGTATGAGGAGCCAGGAAGAAGAATGCACTGTGACGGTTTGATTCCAAGTGGGCATGTTTTGGAAAAGGCAGAATTAAGCGGTGATCGTTTGATGAATGCTGGAGGGGCAGGTACCCAGTCAAAATAACCCCTACAAAATGGCCCCAACAAAATAACCCTGACAAAAAAGCTCCAAACAAAAAAAAAAAGCTCCCGACATAATAGTCCCTGACATAACAGTCACTATCAAAATGGCCTGCCCACAATATATAACCCTTGACAAGTTAGCCGCATGACAAAAGGGCCCGATCAGGCTGCCCAGAATCTGGGACTGCATTTTTTTCCTAATAATCTTACCTGGCCAAACAGGATAAGGTTGGTAAGACTATGAAAATGATGACAATATTGGTTTTTTTTGTTTGTTTTTTTTTTTTATTTAGCATGTTGATGGAAGAATAGTTTCTTTCAATAGCAGAACAGATCATGAATACCAGTTTGTAGCTATAGAATTTTGTTAATTTATATATGATTTATGCAATTGAATGCTTGTAGGAGTCTTTATCAGTGAAGATTTCAGTTGTAGTTTATTATATTTTTTGTGGTGTGTTATTTTTTTCTTAGGGGACTGTTTTGTGTAGGGGCTATTTTATCAAGGGTTGTTTTGTGGGAGGGGCCCTTTTGTCAAGGGCTATTTTGTTAGGGTGTGAAATATCAAGTGTTATTTTGTTACAAGGCTGTTTTGTCAGGGCTTTTTTGTCGGGGTTCTTTTGTCATGGCTCTTATAACTGGGTGCCGGAGGGGCAATAAGGAATAGTTAAACAAGAGAGATAGTTGGGGATACCAAGTCTAAAGGCCTTGAAAGTGAAGGTGGCAATTTTATAAGTGATCCTTTGCTCAACGGGGAGCCAATGATATTATTTCAGCAGAAGTGAAGTATGATCATAGCGATGGGCAAGGCAGAGTAATCTGATGGCTGTGTTCTGGAGCGACTGAAGTTTCTTTAGTGTGTGACGAGATAGACCAGCATAAACAACATTACAATAATCAAGATGGGTGGTAAAAAAAAGAGAGGATTAGTGCATGGAGTTATGAAGTACCAAAGAGGTGACGAATTGCACGTGGCTGGCGTAAAACAAGAAAACTAGTTTTGGTCACATGAGGTATCTGTGGCAAAAAAGAAAGCGAGGAACCAAGAATGCCTAAATAATGAAAGATAGGTACTGGTGTAATAGATGTATCAAGTAGAGTGATGAGGGACGGAAGAGAGAGAGTTGAACCAGAGAACCAAAAGGCAACCGTTTATCCAGATTTAGCACTAATTGATGATGGCTTAGCCAGCTAGCAACTGATTCAAGACAGATCTGTAAAGGAGTAAGGGAAGGAGAAGAAGAGGTGATAGGAAAAAGCAGCAGAATGTCATCAGCATAAAGATAAGCGGAGATTCCGAAGGATTGTATGAGAGCAGCGAGGGGACTCAAGAAGAGATTAAAAAGAAGAGGAGAGATTATAGACCCTTGGGAACTTTGTGCCACCATTTTACTAAGCTGTGGTAAAAAGTGACCTTAGCATACCCTTACGTGAGTTTTTCCTGTGTGTGAAGGCATTTTCACCATAGCCATAAAATGGCTGATTTTCTATTTTTTTTTATTACTGGTCGTGCACTAATATTGCCATTAGCCTGCAGCCATTTAAAAAAATTACCACATGATCACTTACCCATCTTTCATTCTGGACTGCATTATTCTTATTCCATTGGTAGTCCTCTTGTTGACATCCGTCCACTTTGTTTTACTTACACTAAGGATGTGAAGGTGATACTGTTTTATTTCCTTAGGGGCCTTTTTACAAAGCTGTGGTAAGCTTTAATGCATGCTTACCGCAGCAAAAAATAGCATACCGCAGGATGCATTGAGGCATCCTGCATTAAGTTTTCCATGTACCCATGCTATCCACATGCTAAAAAAATGTTTTTATTTTTTTTTGTACAGAGGGCATGCCTGGGGAGCAGAGAGTGGCCATGTTCTGCATTAATTGGTTACCACACCTACATTGCCTTGTGCTAACCAATTAGCACAGGTTTAGCACGTGAGTCCCTACCATCACAAAATAGGTGACAGTAGGGGCTCACGTACTAATGTGAACATTAGTGCATGGTCATTATTGCAATATTCAAAAAATAGACCATTTCACCTCAGCGGTAAAAATGGCCTTTGTACGTGGGAATTACTTGTGTAAGGGGTGCGCTAAGGCCACTTTTTACTGCTATTTGGTAAAAGGACCCCTTCATCAATTGTGCGCATTTTGCTACTTCCATTAGTGGTCATATATTCTAGCATCCAATCTTGGTGATGGACTTTGCCATAACTACTGAATTCCACACTAAGGTGCACTTTTGACTTTGACCTTGGCCCATCATATAGCAAGTATTGTGTTGTCTTTTGATGAAGTATACATATGCTAATAATTTGAAATACTCACATTATTTGTCTTCTGTGTATTATATAAGTGCATTGTTTTCCAAGAGTAAACAACATTGTTCATAATGCAGTGGTAATTGTCATCATCTCCAGAACACATTTGGAAACAATTTATTAATTTTATTGATTTAAAATATATTCAGTCATTAAGCGGGGAATTCATCAAGCAGTGATAGGACCTTAAGTCATGTTATTTGGCCCTTAACGCAAGTTAAACGGCTCTAACACGGCTTGATATAAATACCACAGTAATATTTAAGTTGTCAGGTGTTAGGCAATAATGAGATGCAAAACATGCAAATGCATATTTGCATCTTATCACTGTGCAAATGCCCTAATGCGACTTGTGGTGATACACCGCAAGTTGCATTAAGGCACAAAAATTATAGTAAAATAAACCCAGCTTTTTGTTGGGGTTATTTCACCACCTGAGAGCATTGGGCTGCTAAGTCACAGCCCAGTACTTCTGGGCCTGTAGAGTGGGGTTCTCCCCCCAGGCATCAGACCCCTACCTGGGTCTCAAGACCCCTGGCAACATGAAGACCCCCCCTTTCCCTACCCCCTATAGGGATAGTGGTGGTTCAGGAGGGGGTGTTTCCAGGAGTAAGTAGGCCCATTCACTGCTTCCCAGTCCAGCACATATAGGAAAATGGCACCCCTAATGGTAGACTTACATAAATACCATTAGGAGTCATATTTCCTTATAAGTAGGAAATCAAAGTGCAGTAAAAGGCAAAGTTTTACTGTACCTTGATGAATCCCCCCCCCCCCCCCTAAATGCAGTTTATAACAAATAAGATTATGAAACTGTGTTTAGACAGTATAATTGTAAAATGTATAAATGAAGCCCTAATAAACTCTATAGGGCCCTTTTACTAAAGCTTAGTGTGCGTTAAATGCTTAGAAGTCTATTTTATATCTATGGGCTTCGAGCATTTAGCATGCTCTGAGCTTTAGCAAAAGCGCCCCCAAAGCTGTAACGTTTGTCATTATTTTCAGTCAACCTTCTGTTATTTGTATAGTTAATATAATACTACTACTTAACATTTCTAAAGCGCTACTAGGGTTACGCAGCGCTGTACAATTTAACATAAAAGGACAGGCCCTGCTCAAAGAGCTTACATGTAATACTACACTGCAAATGTCAGAATTTTAACTGTGTTTATAAATGTATAAGGTATATGCTAGTAATGGCTGAAACAATTTATTGGTTATAGGGTTTTACAATTTCAATATGTTCAGTCATGTGATCAAGCAGTTTTTATGTGGTTAGCATGTTCTGTCAGAGGTTCAGGTTCTAGGGAATATAATAGGCTGTGGGACTCAGCAGTCTTCTGTTTTGTGGAAGACTGTAGTCTTAATTTATATAATTTTTATATAAGATGAGTCTCCAACAAAACAACTAATTAATCTGACTTTCTTCTCATTATTTTAGAGAAATGGCTTATGGTTTACATTCTGTTTTCCTGTCCAATAGGCAAAAAAGGCTCTGAAGAATATCTTGCAGAAATGCACACATCTGCCAGCACTAGAACCCTTGCTCCACGATGCTCCGCCTAACATCCTGAAGCATGTGGTTGGACAGTTCAGCAAGGTAAAAAAAATGTCAACTTATATATTAATTGGTTCAATCTATAAAAACATACATAATTGGGCCATAAAATTGTATTCCTAAACTTTTTTTTCTACTTAATTTGTTTTATATTTGGATATGTTCATAAGTTACTAACAAAAGCTAATGTTACTTGTGTACTGTACAAATGGTATAAAACAATTTATGAATTTAAAGCATCTGATATCCGTATACCTGAAGCTGTGATTCAAAGTGGATAACCCAGCATTAGCTACCTACTACTGTAAGTGCTCATGTTTTCTGTTGGACGCCATTTATAGAATAGCACAGTCAATTTCTCTGCCATACTTTGGGGTCCTTTACTAAGGTGCACCGAAAAATGCTGCTGTTAGTGTAGGCGTGGGTTTGGGGCGCGCATAGAGACATTTTTCAGCTCACCTGTAAAAAAAGCCTTTAAAAAATTTTTGCTGAAAATGGACATGCGGCAAAATCAAAATTGCCGCGCACCCCTTTTGGGTCTGAGACCTTATCGCCAGCCATTGACCTAGCGGTAAAGTTTCACACGGTAACTGGGCGGTAATGATCTACGCGCGCCAAATACCACTTGGCATGTGGCCAATACGCACGACAGAAAATAAAAATGATTTTTCAGCCACGCGTATCGGACACATGCCAAAAATAAAATTACCACAAGAGCCATGCAGTAGCCGTGCGGTAACGCCATTTTGGCACACTGGTGCGCATAGACGCTTATGTGACTTAGTAAAAGAGCCCCTTTAAGGATTTATACCAACTCAAACCTGGTGTAAATCCTGATGTGCAAGTTAGGTGCGTATCCCCGGTATTCAGTAATACTGCATGCATCTTTAGTGAACGCTCCCAACCTGCCCATGCTCCTCCCATGGCCACACCCCATTTTGAGTGCATGCTATAAGATTTGCACACGGATCTTTATAGAATAGCACGTAGCAACATGTACATGCAAATCCAAATTGTTGCCTATTAACATCAATAATTGATTGTTAGCACACAGTTATGGGCGCTGGTTGGCTTGTTAACCAATTTACTTGCGCGCACATCTTAGGATAGCATACAGTTTTGTGCATGGAAATTTGCACACCATTTATAGAATCTGGGGGATAGTGTGAAAACTGGCCTTGTTTAAAAAAATGTGAGTTATTTTTCAGAACTGATTGTTAGTGATATCTGTTTTTTTCCTCCTAGGCTGTGAAATATGTACTTGGGTTGTTGGGAATCTAAGGCTCTGCTGTTTATAGTAAATTTCCCTTTTGTGGAAGAATGGAGAATAAGAGAGGGAAGAACTCTTAGAGTCATTTGCTGTTATCCAGAAAATAAAAAGGAAATACATATCCTCTAAAAAGCATGAAAATAAGCATAGGGCTAGAGATTTTTTTAATTCCCCTGTTTGTCATTTATTATCCTCAGAAGTTTTATGTCATAGGTACTTTAAAGGGATTTTGCTATTTGATGATTCTGAAACATTGATTCTATTGAATTGCTATTACCTTTTTAATGTTTGAGCTTTAGAGGATCTTGCTGCACCATATGGCCTGGAATAGACTTCTGAGCCGGTACGTCAAGCTCCATCTCTGGCCCGTCTTCAAATCTAAGCTAAAAGCCCACCTTTTTGATGCTGCTTTAACTCCTCAACCTTATTCACTTGTTCAGAACCCTTATTTTATCATCCTCACTTTAATATTCCCTTATCTCTTGTTTGTCCTGTTTGTCCTAATTAGATTGTAAGCTCTGTTGAGCAGGGACTGTCTCTTCATGTTCAAGTGTACAGCGCTGCGTACGTCTAGTAGCACTTTAGAAATTATAAGTAGTAGTAGTAGAAGTAGTAGATTTAGAGTACTTAGATTTAACAGCATATTTAGAAACTTCACATCATGATTTTTTTCTCAAGGTTAGACTTATTGGTTACTCTTCTTTCAGCAGGATAAAATTATAATTCTAAAAAATTATTTTCGAAAAAAGGCTGTGTCTTTTTGTGGCAGGTCTATCCAGATTTTGCCAGATGTGGCATGGGCCATACAAGTAAGAAGAAAAGAATTCCTTTCATTAAAAAATCAAGTATTGACACTTTTTCTCTTTGGTTCCCATGCCATTGCTTGTTTATTTACCGAAGTACTAGATATGTCTTTTTTGATCCTGCACAACTTGAACAATTTCTTAGTGATAAAGAAAGTTCTGTTTTATGTGTTTTATAATGAGCTAAGATAGTCTGCAGGTGAAATCCTGGTATTTTGACGTTGTTCTTGAATTGGTAATATTTTTATTTAATGTAATTCCTACCTTTTTTATTAACGTGGTTTATTATTACATAGGGACCTTTTTACTAAAGGGTTGGCACACGACAGTGGGCATGCCATGTGCTAATCCGGAACTACCACAGGAGCCCCTAGCGCACCCCATTTCCGGTGCTACAAAATATTTTCTATTTTTGCAGCACCGGTGCTTACCCAGCAGTAATCAGTGCTGCCCAGTTACTGCCAGTTTAGCACGGGAGCTCATAATGCCACATCAATGGTGGCGGTAAGTGCGCCCCTTCGAAATGGGCGCATGGTAAGTGGTTCACTTACCACATGGCCATTTCTTGTCGAGAAAAAAAGACATCCTTTTACCTGCTGTGGTAAAAGAGGGCCTTAGCGTGCATCAAAAATAAGTGCTGATGCTAACGCAAGCCCCCTTAATATTTTTCTTTCTCAGTTGGATAGTTCAAAGTATTCAAATTTTTAAAAAAGAAGAGATTGATGTCTTAGAGAGCAGTAATTACAATACCTGCATGTAGGAAATCTGTGTTGTCCATAGGATATTTTGCTCTTGTTTTGCCAGAGCTGATGTAACTCAACAATTTCCTCCTCTCCCACTAAATCCCATTCCCCTCAATACAACATACCAATTACTACCCAGTGCAAATATCTTCTCCAGACCCTACTGACCAGCACATGGCCGGTCTTAGCAACTGTGGGGCCCTGTGCAGATCAGTTCAGTGGAGCCCCCCTGGCCCCTTGCCTAGGCCTGCCCCTTGCCTAGTCACACTCATTGCCCAATTCCATCCTGCCCCCTGATGACAAGAAATTAAAAAAAAATTAATTTAAGATCTATGGTCATACATGCAAAACACAGACAGAGCCTCATTAAATATGAAATAAGGGGCAACAGATCAGTCATAGAGATATGAAGGTAAAAAAAAACTGTAAACCTCAGGTAAGACTTGCATATACAGCAATACTAGAGAAACTGAAATGTAGGATATCAGAGATACTGATTTTCCAAAGCTGACATGTTCTAATTAACATATTCAAAATAAATACTTTTTTTTCTACCTTTGGAGTCTGAGTATTTTATTTTTCCATTTGATTTGGCCCAAGTGTCTCTTCTGCTTTTCTGTTCTTTTGTCTTTCCAGGTCTCCTGTACATTTGGCACTTATTCTCTCTCCATGCCACTATCTGTCCTGTCCAGGATCTCTTCTTTGTGTCCCTGTTCCTATCCTTCCACATATGTTCAGCATCTGACATCTTAGTGTCACCCCTTTCTCTCCCAACCCCTTTTCCATCATTGTTCCTCTGTATCCCTGTCCCCATGCTTACTCCATTCCCAGCTTCTCTTCTGTGTGCCCTGTCTCTCCCTTTTCTCTTTCCTTCCTCTTCACCCCCACCCTGGGTCCAGCATTTTCCCCTTCTCTATCTCCTATTCCCCCCCCCCACACACACACACACAGTCTGGCATATCTCCCTCTTTCTCTCCATGGGTCTTGTGTCTCTCCTCCTGTGGTCTCTTCCCTCCTGTCCCCCTCCCTGGATCTAGCATCTCTTCCCCTCCTCTAGTCTGGCCTCGCTCTCTTTCATCCCCATCTTCCTAGCAGGTCTAGCATATCTCCATCTCCCTAGTCCCCCTCCCAATGGCCAGCACACCTCCATCTCCCAAATTCCTCCCTCCTAATGGCCAGCACACCTCCATCTCCCAAATTCCTCCCTCCTAATGGCCAGCACACCTCCATCTCCCAAATTCCTCCCTCCTAATGGCCAGCACACCTCCATCTCCCACATTCCCCCTCCCAATGGCCAGCACACCTCCATCTCTCAAATTCCCCCCTCCTAATAGCCAGCACACCTCCATCTCCCAATTCACCCGGGCCAATAGCCAGCACACACCTCTCTTTCTCTTCCTAACCACACAATGAGTTCCCGTCTTCCCCCTCCCCCCTGAGTCCAGTGCTTTTCTCCCCTGAACCCTCCCCAGCAACTCCACTCTATCTGTCACTTCCCCCACCTGTCTTGATCAGTGGCAGCGCTGTGGCTGTGATTATGGCAGACTGCCTTTGCCAACATTGGGGATTTCCCTGTAGGTTGTCCCACCTGCGTGGAAATAGGATGTCACGTCATAGGAGGTGGGGCACCACACAGGGAAAGCTTTGCAAGTGGGATGACAGGCTGAACTTGCCGGGGGGGGGGGGGGGGGCTGTGAGGGTGAGGTACAGAAGCGCTGGATTCAGGAGAAAAGAATAGAGTTGGGAGGTTGCTGAGTGGGAGATGACCGTGAAAGCGGGAGTCTCTGGTTGCTCCTGCCTAAGACCAGCCCTGCACCAAAACATGGCTGAACTAGCCTGGGGCAGTTCTGTTAATTAAGGAGATATTTTGCTGAATCAAAGGCACTGCATGGAGGACTAATTGGAATATAGTCATCCATGTTCATAGGGATCCAAATCTCTTAAATCGCTCTTCATGCCCCCCCTCCAATTACTGTTGAGAACCTAAACCCAAATACTTAACCTTCTTATCCATTCACCCCTCTCAGTTTTCCCTCTCCGAGACTATGTAAGCCATATTGAGCCTACAAATAGGTGGGAAAATGTGGGATACAAATGTAACAAATAAGTAAATAAAAATAAATATCAAAAATGCCACTCCACGTCTCCTTCTCCTTTACTAATGCCAAAGCAGGTCTGACTCTTGAAGGTCATGTCACAGCTCAAAATGTCAGAGCTATGGCAGCAAAGGTAGCCCACTGGAAGTCAGCCCGTATAGAAGAGATTGCAGAGCTGCAACATGGACTTCTGTCCATACATTCACATCTCACTATTGCTTAGAACAGGATTCTTGATATGATGATAGGTTTGACCAGACAGTCCTCCAGAATCTGTTTGGGAATTAGAATACAGCTCCATCCCCCTAGGTCCATTTAATTCAGTTCCAGGCTGACTTTCCAAAAAGAAGAGAAAAAGAAGAACTAATAAAAATAGCATGTTGCCAGCAAAAAAAAAAAAAAGGCATGTCTGCCTGTTGCAGAATACATTTCTTTTTCCCTTCTTCTCTGAAGGCAACTTATATCTAGGGAATCCTTTGTTCTGAGGACTTAGTATCTTGCTTGGCCTTAGAGAAAACCAACTTACTTATCTGTAGCAGCAGTTCTCATCTCCCACCCCCCCCCCCCCCCCCCCCCCCCCCCCCAAGGAGTTGTATTCTATCCTAAGTTAAGTTATGAAATAGAGTGAAGTAGTCCTGTGTGACAGCAGCAGGTGGGAAGTTGTCAAAGATCAAACCTAGACTGGAGAACTGTTCCCATGCTGGCTCCATCAGTGATCCTTGTTGTGAGGACTTGTATCTTGCTGTCCAGAGAGAACATGTGCTACAGGTAACTAATTTGGTTTTACTTGGCTACCCTGTCCTCCAATTTGTACTTCCTCTCCTTTGTATTGATTAGATGTTACCACAACAAGGACTAGTAAGCCCTTACTAGGGCCCAACCTACCCAACCCCTCCTGTGGTGCTTTTTTGTGTCTAGTTGTATTATAGAAACCCTTTGTATTCTCTCTTCAGGTCCTCATGGTGCATTACCTCTCTTCCTATTGCATTTTTCAGATTTGCCCATGTCCCTGGTTAGCCTTATGCTTGCTTTTGTCTATTATTCAATGCTCCACTCCAATTTTGTTACCTTATTTGGATTATTGTAACTCTTTATACTGTTCAATCAACACACACTTAAGGAAGCGTCTTCAATTACTGTTAAATACATCTGCAAGGTTAATTTTTAACCTAGGAAAATTTCATGAACCTACTCCTCTTTTGAATAGGCTACATTGGCTTAAATTAGATTCTATAATTCATTTTAAAATTGCTTGTTTAGTATATAAAAGCTTTTATTTATTTATTTATTTATAGCATTTATATCCCACAGTTTCCCACCCAGGGGTAGGCCCAATGTGGCTTACAACAATCTACATAAAACACACAACAAGGCAGAGTTCAAACAAGCAATGTCTTAGAAGTAAAATGGTAAAAGGGTAAAAGCGAGGTAGAGAAAAAGAAAAAGAGAGGTGGTGATTAATATGACACCGGGATAAAGAGAGTTCAGAAGTTAGAGGTGCCAGGTGGGAGCGGCGCATAAGCTTTGCCAAATAGAAAGGTCTTGAGGCGCTGTTTGAAGGTGGGGTGATCAGGAGTAAGTTTCACCAGTTTAAGCAGATCATTCCACAGACGAGCGCTAGTGTAGGAGAAAGTTGATGCATAGATGCTTTTGTATTTAAGTCCAATATATACTGGATAATGAAGGTTTAAGTACGATCGCGCGGATCTGTGAGAGTTCCTTGGTGGCAAGTTGATGAGGGTGTCCATATATGCTGGGGCTTCACCATAGATGATTTTATGCACCAGAGTGGAGGAGTGGCCTAGTGGTTAGGGTGGTGGACTTTGGTCCTGGGGAACTGAGGAACTGAGTTCAATTCCCACTTCAGGCACAGGCAGCTCCTTGTGACTCTGGGCAAGTCACTTAACCCTCCATTGCCCCATGTAAGCCGCATTGAGCCTGCCATGAGTGGGAAAGCGCGGGGTACAAATGTCATTAAAAAAAAATACGGTCCTTGACAGGAAGCCAGTGCAGTTTCTCTCGGAGCAGTCTTGTACTTTCAAATCTAGATGCACCATAAATTAGCCTGGCTGCCGTGTTCTGAGCTGTCTGTAGTTTTTTCAGGAGCACAGCCCTGCACCCTGAGTAGATGCCATTGCAATAATCAAGACGGCTAAGGACCAGTGATTGCACTAAAGTGCAAAAGACGTTTCTAGGAAAATATAGTTTTATATTTCAACAATTTTATTGATGGAACATTTCACAGTACATAGTCAGTATCCATAATATACAGGACAATAAATGTGATATCTTACATACATTTATACAGTTACTACGTGCCATCAAGCGTTTTTATAATTCCCCTTCCCAGGCCCCTTTCCCCAAACCCTCTCCAACCTAACTCACCCCCCAACCCCCCCCCCCCAATCCTAACCCCCCCCCTTCCCCACCATAAGAATCCCATCTCCTCAACAAAGGGAGTCAACCGTCACCTGCATTTGGTAAGCGCCTCTCTCGCATATGCAGAAGGGGGTCACCCAATTGATTAAGAATGGCACTACGGGCCCGCGGTGCAAGGGCATGTATGTAGCATTGCCAGGTTAAGTAAAACTCTCTCTGTCGCTTAAATTTCAGACGAACATCTCTTAATTCCAATAGTAAGAATGCATGTAGCTTGTTACGCCATTGCCAGTATGTAGGAGCCTCTTGTTTTACCCAGTTAATTAAGATGCATTTTTTACCTATTAGAAGTGCTTTATAGAGCAGCGCGATATAATGGACAGCACCAGCCCCTCTCAGCGCCCCCACTCCCAACAGAACATTTTCAGGCCCCAGTGACATAGGGACCTTCATTATATGCCTCATAAAGTTACAAATCTTTGCCCAAAAAGCCTTTATCTCCGGACAGTCCCACATAGCGTGGTAATAATTGCTCTCGAGCTCCCCACACTTGCCACATTGAGGTGAGTTCACTCCTCCCATTTTATAAAGTCGCAACTTAGAAGTGTATGCTCTGAATATCACCCTGCCCTGACATTCCCGCAGTTCAGCAGTAGCTGTTCCTTTTGGTATTTGTCGTATGCATGTCAGTAACATTTGTGATGAAATCACTTTATGCAAATCGGCGGACCACTGCGTCGCGAGGTGTGTCAGGTCTCTCTGTGCAGTACTCTGCAGCAACCGCTTGTGAAGTAGCGAAATTGATATAGCTTCTTCATTAGGCATATCAAAAAGTTTGTCTATCATGCCGGGCACATAAACAGCGAGAGACCGGTGAGGGATAGCTGCAATATAGTGGGAGAGCTGTAAATAATCAAAGTTATCCATCCAAATCAATTCACCAAGTCCCAAAGATTCCAATTTCTTAAGAGTACCAGCAGAATCCACTATGTCTTGTATAAGAGTAATCTCCTTTTGCTGCCAAATTTGAAATCGGAGGCCGTCTATACCAGGGAGAAAATCTCCATTACTGGTAATAGGTAATAATCCACTGTGATGTGCATCAAACATCCAAGCTCGGCTTAGGTCTCTCCATACCAGTCTAAGAGGCTAAATCACTACGCTCCTTCTCAGGTGCTCTGGCAGCTCAGTAGATTTCGCCTGTGTCACATATTGTAATCTGAGCGGACGAACCCAAGCCTCTTCTACCTCTCTCGGAGTATAATGTGAAGTACCTATCAACCAATCTCCTATATGCCTCAGAAAGCATGCCTTGTTATAGCGTTGAAGGTCCAAAACCCCAAAGCCTCCCCTGTCCCAAGTATCTAGCAAACTTTGCCAACGTATCTGTGGTCGTCTCGTATTCCAAAAAAATTTGGAAAGCAGGCCCATTAACTGCCTCCAATCCTTTTTAGTGAAATACAGCGGCAGGATCTGAAAGCAATATAACCACTTGGGAAAAAGTACCATATTAAACAAGGAAATCCTCCCTAGTAGTGATATGGGCAAGTTGGACCACCTCCCCAACATCTGCTTTGTAAAGTCAAACATCTTAGTCAAATTCAACTGATACAATTGGGCTGGGTCCCCCGGCAACTGTATACCTAGATAGGTAAATGAAACAGCTGTCCTCCGAAAGGGGCACGCTAATCTTACCCATTCCGCTTCTGTCATATTCATGGGCTGAACCTCCGAGTTGTCTACATTAAGGCAGAACCCTGAGTAATCGCCAAATTCTCTAAATATCTCCATCAAAGCTGATAATGAAGCCTGTGGGTTTCTAGGAAAATATGGTTTTATGCGCTTAAGTTTCCAGAGAGACAAGAACATGCTTCTGATGGTAGAGGCCATATGTTGCTCTAGTGTTAAGCATCGATCGACTATCACTCCTAGGATTTTCAGGGATTCAGAGATTGGGAGGGCAAGCTCAGGAGTAATTAATGCTGGAGGTGCTTATTTGTTATAGGGGGAGGAGAGAATAAGGCAATGGGTTTTCTCAGTATTGAGCTTGAACTGAAAGGAGTTGGCCCAATCGAGCATGGTGTGTAATCCGAGTCTTATTTCCTTATGGATCTCACTGAGGTCTGTTTGAAAAGGAATGGAGATAGTGATGTCGTCAGCATAAATAAACGGATTGAGACCAAGTTTGGATAGGGCGGTGGCCAGAGGAATCAACATGATGTTGAAGAGAGTCAGCGAAAGTGGGGAGCCCTGTGGCACACCGCTGGCAGTCTTCCAGAGAGGAGATAAACTTGAGTTGGAGTTCACTTGGTAGGTTTGTGATGTTAAAAAACCTTTTAACCATGCTAATACATTTCCACTGGCGCCAAAGTAATCGAGCAACTGCAAGAGGATGCGATGGTTCACCATGTCAAAAGCGCTGAACATGTCAAATTGTAATAGTAGAATGCGCTTCCCGACTGCTATTTCCCATTTAAAGTTGGTCAGGAGCATGACGAGCACGGTCTCAGTGCTATGAAGTGGATGGAATCCCGACTGCAAGTCATGCAAAATATTGAACTTGTCCAAGTACTCATTGAGTTGTTTGTTCACCATGCTCTCCATTAATTTCACAAAGAGCAGAATAGAAGCAATCGGGCGATAGTTGGTGAGATCGTGGCGTTTTTTCTTGGCATCTTTCGGAATCGGGGTAAGATATTTCCATAATTTTCTGGAAACTTTCCTCTGCCAAGCATGAAGTTAATATGTAATGTTAAATCTGTGAGGAAGCGATTAGGAGCACATTAGAGCAAATAAGCCGGACAAATATCTAGTTTGCAAAATTTCCTGGAGAATCTGCGGAGCTCCTTCTTGACTATTTCTTCGGAAAGGGGTTTGAAGTCTGAGAAAGAACAATCAGCTGGCTGTTCTACTATACCCGGATCCAGGCCGTTGATGAAATCACTTACGCTAGAGGTGTTCTGAGGTAGGGAACTCTGTAACATTTCGATTTTGTCCTTGAAATATTTGGCCAGGCTAGGAGCAGATGGGACGTCTGTACTGGAGGATGTGAGCGCAGTAGTATCCAGTAACTTGTGAACAAAATGGAAGAGTTTATTCATGTCTTTGTAATCCGGCCCAATTTTGGTCTTGTAGTAGATCTTTCTAGCTCGCTGAAGTGCATATTTGTATATTCTCTGTGACTGCTTCCATGCAGCAAGATGATGAGTGTCTTGGCGCTTTCTCCATGCCCGTTCTAGCTGTCTGGTAATGGTTTTATGGTTTGAACTCAGAGTCAGTGCAATTTACAAATAGTAGAAACCATCTGAGAAGCAGGACAAATTTGTCATTGGATTTTCCCTCTGTAAAGGGCAAAAGTATACTGGGAACGCTCATTTAGATTTCAAGGTGCTAGGATTTAGAATAACATCCCTGTTGAAATATGAACAGTCATAAGAACATAAGAAGCCATATTGAGTCAGACCAATGGCCCATCTAGCCCAGTATCCTGTTTCTAACAGTGGCCACTCCAGGTCACAAGGACCTGGCAAAATCCAAATAATAGCAACATTCTACGCTACTAATCCCAGGGCAAGCAGTGGCTTCCCCATGTTAGTCTCAATAGTGGATTATGGACTTTTACTCCAGGAACTTGTCCGAACCTTTATTTAAACCCAGATACACTAATCACTGTTATTTCATCTTCCGGAAAAGAGTTCCAGAGCTTAACTATTAGTTGAGTGAAAAAATATTTCCTCCTATTTGTTTTAAAAGTATTTCCATGTAACTTCATTGAGTGTCCCCTAGTCTTTGTAATTTATTAAAGAGTAAAAAGTCGATGCCAATCAGGATTTTGAAGACTGCAGTCATATCCCCCCTCAGCTATCTCTTTTCCAAGTTGAAGAACCCGCTGAGGGGAGATATGATTGAGGTCTACACAATCCTGAGTGGTGTTGAATGAGTAGAAGTGAATTGATTTTCTACTCTTTCAAATAGAGGATAGAATTTGTGTGGACAGTGAAATCTGGAAAATCTTTCTTGTTTTTAACAATGATATTGTCAACTTTATGAATACCAGCACATTGCTTCTTAAATGAATTAGTGTGACATCTAGTTTGGGTTACTTTTTAGCATTCAGATACATTGGTAGTGATAACTGATACCAGCCCAATCTTTGTGTCCTGTCTGCAGCAGATTGACTACCTTGCAAGCTAATCCTAATCTTTTGTTGTCCATCTGTGCTTTTACCACCCAAAATATAAAGGAGTGTCCAGCAATCCAGATTTGTTTTTTCTGTTGCACTAGCTGATGCCTGTATCTTATCATTGGTTTTCCCAAATTCATGTTCTCTCATTGGTTTTCTGAATCCTAAAGGAATGTGTGTCATGTTCTGTCCCTATTTCCTCTTTTGGCATGTGTGGGATGCAGAGAGGATCATAGTTGACTCTTTCTTCTCTCTTAGTCACTCTTCACTTACCCAAAATGAATCCCAGTCCAGATTTTTATCCTCTGGAAACTCTGTCTCCTTCTCTATCTCCTGTATCTTTTTTTTCTGCAACACCCTGAACTCTCCCCTCAATGCTTGAAACAGTATGGACTCCTTTTCAAACATATGGGTCATTACTCATTCCTTTTCAGTACTTGAATAATCTGCAAGACACTATTCACAATTACAGTCCTAACTTGTTCATCTTTTCTATTTTTCCTTAAACCTACAGGTTCTTAGAACCCAATGGAAATGATTGTGTGGATTATAATAATAATAACACCATCAAGATGATGGTGCCCAATATCTCCTTACCTCTTCTCAAAGTTCACTAAGTGACTGGGGCACAAACTCCCCCATAAGTCTCCAAAGTCCTAGCCACTTCTGTTCTTCTGCTGTCTAGACCCTCAATCACCTGGAATCTCCAATTACCTGGAATCTCTTCCTCTGTCTAGGTTTCTCTTTGTAGCTTTCTTATTTACTGTTTGATTTTCTGTGTTTTTGAGAGCTTATCTCACTGTTGAGGTGGGGGGGAGGGTGGGGGTATGGAATATCTTTATCTATTATGGCTTTCTTCTTGCCTTCTTTTTGAATTGCTTAGGCCCATAACCCATGTGTTAAGTACAGCAGGGCTTAAGGAAAGGGAATGCATGCTGGGGACAAACCTTAATTAAGAAGGCTTCACTGCTTACCAGTTAAATACAGGGTAATTTTTAAGGTTTTGTGTTTAATCCATCACAGGGTGTATGAGACAGTTCCTGTTTACTTTCAGAATGTACTTTCTATGTTTCAACCAGGACGTGCTTTGCGTTCTGAAATGTCAAAGCAAGTATGCGTGCCTGTATGTTCTGCATTTCATTTTTCTGACACTGTTGCTGGTGTGAGGATGTGGAATACTCTACTGGGTCATTTGAGACTTTGTTCAAATAAGCATCGGTTTAAAAAATATTTAAAGACTCATTGTTTTATGAAGACATTTTTAGAAGGATGACCTTGGACCTGTAATTGATGAGTTCTCCTAAAAGCTAGAAATTGTCCTAAAAATGTTAAATGGGTAATTGTTTAGCATATATTGATTTTATGTATGTTCATTTGTTCGCTGCTTTGGTTCAAAGCGGGTTATAAATATGGAAAATAAATTAATAAATAAAAATTCAGTAGATTTATTTGGCCTGCTTTTGCAAGTTTCACATACTTGGTGCCTAAAAATGGGCACACTATTATAGAATTGCCCTCTTACTGCAGGTACTGTAACTGTTCTGCCAGTGGGTCTCAACTTTGTTCAAGAAGGAGAAGGTAAATCAGTCTCAATGCCTCTTTGATCTTTGACCTTTTTGAGACTGCAAACAGAGATGCCTGTTAGTCACCACTGTAACTGACACATATCCACTGGAAACTGAACTGAGACCACCAGTGTGGAACGTGCATTATATTTTGATTACACTGCCAGAACTTCATAACTTCTCACTCTGAAAACATTTGGCCTTGTTTGGATTTGACCCTTGGATTGTGCACAGGCATGCACAATATTTTAAAAAGCAAACAAAAAAAAACTCCCAATCATCCTGTGCATCCTCATGTATTCATTTATTTCAATGTTGTACACATACTTCCACAAATAATTTTACTAACAAATCTACCCAGTGGTTCAGAAAAAATATCATGGAAATTAAATATTATGTAAATATAAATATAAAAGGTTTGAAAACGCATGGATTACATTTTTTTAATAGAATTCTGTATTACATTTATTTGCAGTTAATAGTTGAGTCCTTTTACTAAGGTGTGCTAATAGATTTAGGGGCCCTTTTACTAAGCCATGGCTTAGGCTTAGGCTACTGTGGCAGTGGCACATGGCAAATCGTCCCTACCACCGGGCTACCACAGGAGTCCGGCGGTAGTGTTGGTGTGCATTTCCGGTAAAAAAAACATCCTTTTAACCACTGTGGTAAAAGGGGACCACGGCGCATAACAAACCCACATGCCGACGCTGCTGCAGGGGTCCTTTTACCACAGCTTGGTAAAAAGACCCCTTTGGACATGCTAATGATTAGCACGCGCTAAATACCACACCGCCCATTCTTTACCTATGGGTTGCATGGCACGTAGCACACACTCATTTGTTAGTACACGTTATATCTGTTAGTGCACCTTAGTAAAAGGTCCTCATTGTCGTTATACTATTTATATAGCAATATTATTTTCTCTGAGATGTTGCACTAAAAACTATTATGAAAATATGCCAGAGAAGCAAATAACATCCTTATTTTTGCTTTTCATGTGCTGTCTGGCATATTTTCCTTTAAGTGCTTTGAATATGAATCAAGTAGCTGCTTATCCCTAATGAAGCATGTAAGAAATTTTGTTGCATGCATCATCTGAGAAATCTTCCAGCACTTTATAGTGTATAGTGAAAGATGCAGTGCATGTGTGAGTGCCTAGTTTTACTCTGTTGAATCAGCTGCCTGTCAACTGTCTAGCAAAACTAGAAAATTCTGAAGAGATAGAAGAGCAGCTCTCAGAAGGGGAAGCAGGTGGGTAATATGAGTCATAATAATAACATTTATACACCATCTCATATCATTAGCTCTAGGCAGTGTACAAAAGAAAAGACAAATTACATTCCCCAAAATAACAAACCTATTAGATCAAACCTCACAAAGAAATAAACTAATTTCAAAAAAACAAATATTAGTTATAATACTTATTTAAAAGCCAGATCTTTTAACAGATTACAAAATCCCATATAATCACATTCTAACTGTATTGTTATTGAAGAATGAAAATATGCAATGTGCAATTTCACATTTCATCTTATCCCATTTTGTCATGTGATCCAGTATTTAGTCTAAAAAGGCATAGTTTATAATTAATAGGTGTCTTCTTTCTCCTGAATAACTCTTGCTTAGCTTTCTGAGCCCCCTCAGCCACCTTCCATTCTGGTCATCTGGGTCCCATCTGTCTTTTTAGATCTCATAAACCTTTGCAGTATTGATTCTCTGAACACATGGTTGCTTTATATTGTGTGCTTCCCATTTAGAGGGTAATTTTAAAAAGCATTTTTGTGCAGAAATGGCCACGTCTAAAATTGCCCAGGATATATACACCTAAACTTATTTGAATATGTCCTATAAGCCCATAAATTGTGCGGTCTGGTTGGAAACATCCCCAGGAGCAAAGTTTGGGCAGCATTAGAATGTACACATGTATTTTGCAAAATATTCTTATAATGTAAAACAGTGAATTTGTGCATGTGTTAGAAAAGGTGTATATATATGTATATATTTCTCATTGGATAATTTTAAAAGGAACAGCATGCAGATTTTGGAATAGAGAAACAATATAGTGTTTAGAGCAGTGGGCTGGCTGAGAGCTAGGGGAGCAAGGATTCAAAGCCTGCTTCTCCCAGTGATACTCCTTGTGACTTAGAGCAAGTGACTTCACCCTCTAGTACCTCTGGTACAAACTTGCAGGGCCGGCGCAACCCGGTAAGCGGGGTAAGCACCGCAGGGGGGGGCACACCGGTCTCAAGTTCAATTCTCCTGTGACCTATTCTTCCTTACTGTGCCACCGCCACCTGCTGCCGCCGTCGCTGAAAGATGATGAGTTTGTTGATGCCTCACCTGCCACAGGTCCTTCTCCCCAATCTCCCAGTCCCTTCTTCCATCTCCGCCTTGGCCCACCCCCTCCTGGGTGTACTTCCTGTGGGCAGTTTCTGCCACAGGAGGAGGGGACGCAGGTCACTCATGTGGCAGCCAGCAGGAAGGAGTTGGACCTGGAATGATGCCTGCCTCATTAATGCGTTAACTGCTTAACACAGTAAACGCACCCCGGTGACTGGACCAGTTAAAGCTTAAAGGTATGTAATTGGCTGGACAAAATGCACCATATAATTATATTTTAAACATAGGGTGGTGGGTTTGAAGAGGGGAGCAGTCGGGCGGTGGTGGCGATGATGGAGAGAGGTGGGGTGGATGGCGGTGGTGGCGATGGGGGGGGGGAGGGGGTGAGTGGAAATAAATGTGACTCCATCTGCCCCAATCAAAGGAGAGTTTAAATTTATTTCCATTTAATTTCAATGCTGTGTGCGGGTTTGAAGCAGCGGCATGGTGGTGGCAACGGGGGTGGGTGGGTGGCGGTAGTGGTGGCAATGGGGGGGGGGGTTGAAAATGTGATTCCATGTCATGAGCCCCAATGAAAGGAGAGTTTAAATTTGTTTCCATTTAATTTCAATATATTTCATCATATTTATAACACCAGGCTTCCCAAGGCAGAGTATAACAGTTAAGATTAACCCATCAGGAAGCAGGATATCCTCATTGAAATTTAGCCATCTGTATTGTATAGAATAGTGTAGAAAAATAAGCACAAAATGTGATTCCATGTGCCCCAACGAAAGGAGAGTTTAAATTTACTTTCACCAAAGTCTTGGCAGCCATTTTGAAAACCCGGCGGTGCTGCCTGCAGCACAGAAGAGCAAAGCGGAGATGGAGAAGCGGCACAGAGCAGGAAAGAGTGGGATTGTTTCCTGCCCTTGTAGCCCCTAGCAGGGTGGCCTTCAAAGATCAAGATAGATCTTCTTGGGAGGGTTGTAGGGGGATGGCAGCATTATTGCGGGGGAGGGGGGGGGTTGTCACAAAATAAGTCATCAAAAGGACAAAATATAAGAAAAGCAATGGTCCAAGGCAGCAAAATGCATAGAAGAAGATGAACTGTCCTAAACAGAACCTTTCAGAAAGGGGGAAATGAGACTTGATATACCGCCTTTCTGAGGTTTTTGCAATTACATTCAAAGTGGTTTACATATATTCAGGTACTTATTTTGTACCAGGGGCAATGGAGGGTTAAGTGACTTGCCCAGCGTCACAAGGAGCTGCAGTGGGAATTGAACTCAGTTCCCCAGGATCAAAGTCCACTGCACTAACCACTAGGCTACTCCTCCACTCCAAGAAAGAGCTGCTGTGTTTCGTAGATACATCAAATTCACTGCAGGCGCACAGCTTAGCTAGCACCTATCAGCTCTGGGGCAAGCTTATAATTAAAGCTCAAACCACTGCCTCCCCCCCTCTTCAATTACAAGTGCAACTTGCTAGTCCTTTGTAGTCACGGCTTATAAGTGATACCTTCATCATATGTCAGTATTTTAATACATTTTTACTGATAGACTGCATTAGGGGCTTATAGCCCATTTAGTTGTTTAAGCAAATCAGAGATCTGCATGAAAGAAAATATTTATTACTACTACTACTATTTAGCATTTCTATAGCGCTACAAGGCGTACGCAGAGCTGCACAAACATAGAAGAATGACAGTCCCTGCTCAAAGAGCTTACAATCTAATAGACAATAAAATTAAAAATAAAATAAGCAAATCAAATCAATTAATGTGGGTAGATGGAGGCGAGTGGTTACAAGTGGTTATGAGTCGAAAGCAATGTTAAAGAGGTGGGCTTTCAGTCTAGATTTAAAGGTGGCCAAGGATGGGGCAAGACGTAGGGGCTCAGGAAGTTTGTTCCAGGCGTAGGGTGCAGTGAGACAGAAGGCGCGAAATCTGGAGTTGGCAGTAGTGGAGAAGGGAACAGATAAGAAGGATTTATCCATGGAGCGGAGTGCACGGGAAGGGGTGTAGGGAAGGACGAGTGTGGAGAGATATTTTGGAGCAGCAGAGTGAGTACATTTATAGGTTAGTAGAAGAAGTTTGAACAGGATGCGAAAACGGATAGGAAGCCAGTGAAGCGACTTGAGGAGAGGGGTAGTATGAGTAAAGCGACCCTGGCGGAAGACGAGGCGGGCAGCATTGGAGAGGGGAGAGGTGACTAAGTGGGAGGCCAGCAAGAAGCAGATTGCAGTAGCCTAAACGAGAGGTGACAAGGGTGTGGATGAGGGTTTTGGTAGAGTGCTCGGAAAGAAAGGGGCGGATTTTACGGATGTTGTAAAGAAAGAAGCGACAGGTCTTGCGATCTGCTGGATATGATCAGAGAAGGAAAGAGAAGAGTCAAAGATGACCCCAAGGTTTCGAGCTGAGGAGACAGGGAGAATGAGAGAGCCATCAACAGAAATAGAAAATGGGGGGAGCGGGGAGGTGGGTTTGGGGGGGAAAATGAGAAGCTCGGTTTTGGTCATATTTAATTCCAGACAGCAATGTCAGACAAGCACGCTGAAACTTTGGTTTGGATGCAAGGTGAGATATCAGGGGTAGAAAGGTAGATTTGGGAGTCATCAGCATAGAGATAGTAGGAAAAGCCATGGGATGAGATTAATGAACCAAGGGAAGAAGTGTAGATAGAAAAGAGGAGGGGACCAAGAACAGAACCCTGAGGTATGCCGACAGGCAGAGGGATAGAAGTAGAAGAGAATCCACCAGAGTGAACACTAAAAGTGCGGAGGGAGAGGTAGGAAGAGAACCAGGAAAGGACAGAGCCCTGGAATCCAAGTGAGGACAGGGTATCGAGAAGTATGCTGTGATTGACAGTGTCAAAAGCAGCGTTAAGATCAAGAAGAATGAGGATGGAATATTGACCTCTGGATTTAGCCAGTAATAGGTCATTGGAGACTTTAGTAAGCGCAGTTTCGGTTGAGTGGAGAGGGCGAAAACCAGATTGTAGTGGGTCAAGAATAGCATGTGAGGACAGAAAATCAAGGCACGTTCAAGTAATTTGGAGAGAAAAGGAAGGAGGGAGATGGGTCGGTAATTAGAGGGACAAGTAGGGTCGCATGAAGGCTTCTTAAGGAGAGGTGTGACCACAGCATGTTTAAAGGCAGCAGGGACAGTCGCAGTGGAAAGTGAGAGGTTGAGAATGTGACAGATAAAAGGAATAAGAGCAGGAGAGATGGCATTAAGAAGGTGGGTGGGAATGGGATCAGAGGAACAGGTGGTACATTTTGAGGATGAAAGGAGAAGTGTAGTTTCCTCAATAGTAACTTCAGGAAAGGAGGAAAGGGAATGAGGGGAAGGAGAGAGAGGGGAACGGACTAGTGGAGGGAGAGGTGGCGAGGTAGAGAATGCAAGGTTTATCTTTTGAACCTTGTCGTGAAAGAATTCAGCAAGGGTCTGAGGAGATAATGAAGGGGGAGTTGGGGGAGGGGGCACCTTGAGGAGAGAGTTCAATGTGGTGAAGAGAAGTCGAGGGTTAGAGCCAAGAGAGTTAGTCAGTTGGATATAATAATCTTGTTTGGCGTGTAAAAGAGCAGATTGGAAGGAGGTCAACATGAACTTAAAGTGTAAGAAATCAGCAAGGGCCCGAGATTTCCGCCAGAGGAAAACTACTTGTCCCTGAAACATACTCAAAACAGAATAATCCTTTTGTACAAAAAAACAGAATAATCCATTTGTACAAAAGAGATGAGGTGAAGATGTGATTCCATGTGCTCCAATGAAAAGAGATTTTAATTTTTCTTCCAATCTTTGTCACACCAGACTTCCCAAGGCATATTACAACAACAGTTAAGATGAACCCATTAGTAAAGAGGATATCCTCACTGAAATTTGGCCATATATTACTGTATTATATAGAACAGTGTAGAAAAAGGAGCACAGAATACAGCCTTTATTAGTGCTGTTTCTACCAGCTACAATAATTAAGCATTTTTAGTGATATTCAATTTTATTTCATGATATTTATATCTACATATGGGAAGCTTTCAAGTAAATTAAAAGCTGTCTAGTATAAAAAAGAACAAACTTTTGTTCTTCACCTTTTAAGGCGCTGGGCTAAAAAGGGGATGGGGTGGGAGAAGGGAGAGGGAGAAGAGAGAATGGAGATGTGGGGGGGGGGGGGGCAACTGACAGTTTGCAGGGAGACGCCAGAGACCCTAGCATTGGCCCTGCAAACTTGAGCCTTGCTTAGTAACATGCATTATTATACACTAACATTGGCTTGGGAACTTGGTTTAGCAAAATATATTGTTATGGTTTAACACGTTGAAAGGTCAACAAAAAGTGATCTATAAAAATGGCCTAGCAGGAAGACGGGGGGCTATAAGGAACAAAGGCTCCGGTCTGGGTTCTTAGCTGGACAGCTATAGACAGTATGACAAGGAGAGTGAAAATGATCTGCGATCAATGTGTCCCTTGTTTATAAGATTGCTTTGCAAGATGATAGCATATGCTTTATTTATTTATTTATTTATTTATTTATTTATTTATTTATTTGTTACATTTATACCCTGCTCTTTCCCGCTCGATAGCAGGTTCAGTGCGCTTACATAATATGAGTTACAAAGTATCACAGACAGAACACAGTTGTAGAATAGTAGAGTTATGATGTGGTTGTATAGAGTAGGACAAGAAGGAGAGATGTGCAGGGAAGGAGTGAGGTAGAGGTAGTAGTAGTGGTGTGGACTAGGCTCGTAAATTAAGTCAGGTCATTTGGATAGGCTTGCTTGAAGAGGTAAGTTTTCAGCAACTTTCGGAAGGGTAGATGTTCGTTGGTTGTTCGGATGGATCTTGGTATGGCATTCCATAGTTGGCTGCCTATAACGGAGAAGTTGGATGCATAGTAGGTTTTGTACTTGAGACCTTTGCAATTGGGAAGGTGAAGGTATGTACCATTATCTTGATCTATAGATTTGTTGATTACAACCTTGGGAGAGGGTGGGTTTCGGGGGAACGATAGGTTAGAAAGTATAATGTTAAAAGGCTGAGGATGTGATTATTATACAGTTCTTACTCAGATATTGTGAACTGGTACTTTGTTATATTTGGAACATGTTGACGAGTTATGTTGCTATACCATCAATAATAATAAAAAATAGTTGAAACATAATTGAGTTAGTACATAGTAAATAGCCCTCATTGAGAACAATGGGTTTTGTGTTATTTAGTGTGCATTTGCAGGCTCATTTTCAAAAGAGAAAAACATCTAGAAAGTGGCATAAATCTGCATTTTTCTATGAAGTCTGTCAGAAGTACATCCAAACCTCAAGAGGGCACATCAGGGGCGTATTCAGGGCGGGACTTGGGCGTTCCTAAGACCTAGATGTTTTTCAGCCATAATGGAACAAAACAAAAATGTCCAGGACCATAGGCGTAGACTGGGGGGGGCGAGGGGGGGCAATGCCCCCCCAAACGACGATGACGTGGACTGGCGCTAGAATGAAAAAAAAAAAAAAAAACAAGCAGGCACGCGCTCGTCTCCGTCCGCTTCGCTGCTTCCCTGCCCTCTCTGTCTGCGTCCCGCCCAAAAGGAAATGACATCAGAGGAAGGCGGGACGCAGACAGAGAGGGCAGGGAAGCAGCGAAGCAGACGGAGACGAGCGTGTCTATAATCTACCCCCTCTCTTCCTACCCTCCGGTGCAGGCAGCACCAATCTTCTCTAAGCCTTTCTTGTTCCTGGCAGCGGTAGCGACGTACACACTGCCTTCAGCTCTGCCCCGAAGCCTTCTCTTCAAGTTCCTGTTCCCGCATAGGTGGGAACAGGAACTTGAAGAGAAGGCTTCCGGGGCAGACCGAAGGCAGCGTGTACGTCGCTACCGCTGCCAGGAACACAGAAAGGCTGAAGAAGACTGCTGCCTGCACCGGAGGGAGGGAGGAAGAGAGGGGGTAAACGGAGTCACGATCCTGGACCTCGCGGGGGGGGGAGGGGGCAGCAGAGGGAAGATGAATGGGACTGGGAGGGTGGAGAGCAGAGGGAAGGAGTAAGAGATGGATGGGACTGGGAGGGGTGGGTGGGGAGCAGAGGGAAGGACCAGGAATTGGATTGGACTGGACTGGGAAAGGAGGTCAGAGGGAAGGAGCAGGAGATGGATGGGACTGGGAGGGGTGGGAAGCAGAGGGAAGGACCAGGAATTGGATTGGACTGGACTGGGAAAGGAGGTCAGAGGGAAGGAGCAAGAGATGGATGGGACTGGGAGGGGTGGGTGGGGAGCAGAGGGAAGGACCAGGAATTGGATTGGACTGGACTGGGAAAGGAGGTCAGAGGGAAGGAGCAGGAGATGGATGGGACTGGGAGGGGTGGGAAGCAGAGGGAAGGAGCAAGAGATGGATGGGACTGGGAGGGTGGGAAGCAGAGGGAAGGAGCAAGAGATGGATGGGACTGGGAGGGTGGGAAGCAGAGGGAAGGAGCAGGAGATGGATGGGACTGGGAGGGTGGGAAGCAGTGGGAAGGAGCAGGAGATGGATGGGACTGGGAGGGTGGGAAGCAGTGGGAAGGAGCAGGAGATGGATGGGACTGGGAGGGGTGGGAAGCAGAGGGAAGGAGCAAGAGATGGATGGGACTGGGAGGGGTGGGTGGGGAGCAGAGGGAAGGACCAGGAATTGGATTGGACTGGACTGGGAAAGGAGGTCAGAGGGAAGGAGCAGGAGATGGGTGGGAAGCAGAGGGAAGGAGCAAGAGATGGATGGGACTGGGAGGGGTGGGTGGGGAGCAGAGGGAAGGAGTAAGAGATGGATGGGACTGGGAGGGGTGGGTGGGGAGCAGAGGGAAGGACCAGGAATTGGATTGGACTGGGAAAGGAGGTGAGCAGAGGGAAGGAGCAAGAGATGGATGGGACTGCGAGGGGTGGGGAGCAGAGGGATGGACCAGGAGATGGATGGGATTTAGAGAGGTCAGGCACAGCAGAGGGAAGGAGCAAGAGATGGATGGGACGGAGGGATGGTGAGCAGAGGGAAGGAACAGAAGATGGATGGGACTGCGAGGGGTGGGGAGCAGAGGGATGGACCAGGAGATGGTTGGGACTGGGAGGGGTGGGGAGCAGATGGAAGGAGCAAGAGATGGATGGGACTGGGAGGGTGGGGAGCAGAGGGAAGCCTACTGGAAAGAAGACACTGCATAAAACAGAAGACAACTGGGATCAAAGCGAATAGAAAAACTAAATGATCAGACAACAAAGGTAAATAAAAGTTTATTTTATTCATAATTTATTAATTGAAATTTGTCAGCTTTTTGAAATGTGCATCTGTGATATTTTGCCTGTAAATTTCATTTCCTTCCTCCATATTAGCATATTCATTTGAATATGTATATATGCAAATGATATGCTAATATGCTCCGCCCATTCTTTGCCCCCCCAAATGAAACAGTCAAACTACGCCTATGTCCAGGACTAAAACTTAGACGTTTTGAGCTAGATCTGTTTTTATTACGAATAAGGCACAAAAAGGTGCCCTAAATGACCAGATGACCACTGGAGGGAATCAGGAATGACCTCCCCTTATCCCCCCAGTGGTCACTTAACCCCCTCCCACCCCCCAAAAAATGTGATGAAAAACATTACTTGCCAGCCTCTGTGCCACCCTCAGATGTTATACTCAGGTTCATCAGAATAGCATGCAGGTCCCTGGAGTAGTCTAGTAGTAGGTGCAGTGCACTGCAGACAGGTGGACCCAGCCTCCTACCTCTCCCTACCTATTACAATTGTGGAGGAAACTGTGAGCCCTCCAAAACTCACCAAAAACCCACTGTACCCACATTTAGTTGCCCCCTTCACCCGCAAGGGCTATGGTAGTGGTGTACAGTTGGGGGTAGTGGGTTTTGGCGGGCTCAGCAGACAAAGTAAGGGAGCAATGGTGAGATGTGTACCTGGGAGCATTTTATGAAGTCCACTGCAGTACCCCCTAGGGTGCCCTATTGCTGTCCTGGGATGTCAGGGGGACCACTCTTACCAAAATTGCTGGCTTCTCCTACATCCCAATGGCTTGATTTTGGATGTTTTGCACTTGGACTTTTTTTTTTCCAAAATGGACCCCCCCAAAAAAATGTCCAAATCACAAAATGTCCAAAATACAAAACGTCCATAGTATTTTCGAAAAAAAAGGATAGACGTTTTTCTTTTTCAAAAATTATCTCCTTTCCTGTTCAGAATTTGGACGTTTTGTGTAAAACGTCCAAATTCAGATTTAGACGTCATATCAAAAATGCCTCTCTAAGTCACATTAACATGTGGTAAACACAGTAGTATATAAGGATTATATATTGTAGATTTTCTGGGAACAGGGAAATACATACTTTACCGATGAAAAAGCAGGAGCTAAACAATTTTTTAAAACATACAGTGGTGGAAATAAGTATTTGATCCCTTGCTGATTTTGTAAGTTTGCCCACTGACAAAGACATGAGCAGCCCATAATTGAAGGGTAGGTTATTGGTAACAGTGAGAGATAGCACATCACAAATTAAATCTGGAAAATCACATTGTGGAAAGTATATGAATTTATTTGCATTCTGCAGAGGGAAATAAGTATTTAATCCCTCTGGCAAACAAGACCTAATACTTGGTGGCAAAACCCTTGTTGGCAAGCACAGCGGTCAGACGTCTTCTGTAGTTGATGATGAGGTTTGCACACATGTCAGGAGGAATTTTGGTCCACTCCTCTTTGCAGATCATCTCTAAATCATTAAGAGTTCTGGGCTGTCGCTTGGCAACTCGCAGCTTCAGCTCCCTCCATAAATTTTCAATGGGATTAAGGTCTGGTGACTGGCTAGGCCACTCCATGACCCTAATGTGCTTCTTCCTGAGCCACTCCCTAGTTGCCTTGGCTGTATGTTTTGGGTCATTGTCGTGCTGGAAGACCCAGCCACGACCCATTTTTAAGGCCCTGGCGGAGGGAAGGAGGTTGTCACTCAGAATTGTACGGTACATGGCCCCATCCATTCTCCCATTGATGCGGTGAAGTAGTCCTGTGCCCTTAGCAGAGAAACACCCCCAAAACATAACATTTCCACCTCCATGCTTGACAGTGGGGACGGTGTTCTTTGGGTCATAGGCAGCATTTCTCTTCCTCCAAACACGGCGAGTTGAGTTCATGCCAAAGAGCTCAATTTTTGTCTCATCTGACCACAGCACCTTCTCCCAATCACTCTCGGCATCATCCAGGTGTTCACTGGCAAACTTCAGACGGGCCGTCACATGTGCCTTCCGGAGCAGGGGGACCTTGCAGGCACTGCAGGATTGCAATCCGTTATGTCGTAATGTGTTACCAATGGTTTTCGTGGTGACAGTGGTCCCAGCTGCCTTGAGATCATTGACAAGTTCCCCCCTTGTAGTTGTAGGCTGATTTCTAACCTTCCTCATGATCAAGGATACCCCACGAGGTGAGATTTTGCGTGGAGCCCCAGATCTTTGTCGATTGACAGTCATTTTGTACTTCTTCCATTTTCTTACTATGGCACCAACAGTTGTCTCCTTCTCGCCCAGCGTCTTACTGATGGTTTTGTAGCCCATTCCAGCCTTGTGCAGGTGTATGATCTTGTCCCTGACATCCTTAGACAGCTCCTTGCTCTTGGCCATTTTGTAGAGGTTAGAGTCTGACTGATTCACTGAGTCTGTGGACAGGTGTCTTTCATACAGGTGACCATTGCCGACAGCTGTCTGTCATGCAGGTAACGAGTTGATTTGGAGCATCTACCTGGTCTGTAGGGGCCAGATCTCTTACTGGTTGGTGGGGGATCAAATACTTATTTCCCTCTGCAGAATGCAAATAAATTCATATACTTTCCACAATGTGATTTTCCGGATTTAATTTGTGATGTGCTATCTCTCACTGTTACCAATAACCTACCCTTCAATTATGGGCTGCTCATGTCTTTGTCAGTGGGCAAACTTACAAAATCAGCAAGGGATCAAATACTTATTTCCACCACTGTACTTTCTCTGAGGATAAGCAGGCCTTCTTAGTCTCACAGCTAGCTGGGTGATGTCATCTGACAGAGCCTGGTCTGGATGCTGATTAGCGAGACTGAGAACTTTCTAGTAGTATCCCACCAAGCGTGTGTCCCTCAGTCTCATTTTTTCCGTGGAGCAGGGAGGACGCGTTTTGTGTTCTCACAGTGCATTATCTCTGTTTTGCAGTGCCTTCCCGTACAAGTATTTTTCCTTTTCTAGACTTTTATTTTTTATTCTCCTTTTTCTTTTCTACTTGCCCTTTATTTTAATTAGTATTTTCAGCTCTTCAGGTTTTCTTTATTTTTGTGCATGCAGCTAGACCCGTTTAGGTCAGAGTACCAATCTCAATTTGAATGCTGCCCTTTTTTCAGCTCACAGTTTGATAGCAATTCTTTTCTCAATATCTCATTATTCAATTTCAATTACATTGGGCGCACCCAGTGGCTTCAGGAGGTGCGCCCAATATAATCAGTGATTTCTGTGATGGACCTGTACTCTTGGTGTATTGGGTACCTTGGGCCTGTGTAAAAATGCAGTTGAGGACACAGAGGGGGCAGAGGGTCCAACAGGAGGAACGTTTTGGCTGCTCCTTGAAGGCCGGTACATTGTCATCGGCACCAAAAGCATGAACCTCAGTGGCTGCCAAGGCTTTGACATCCACTGGGAGTGCACCGGCAACAAGAAGATCTCCACCTCTCTCGAAAATGGGCGCTGAGAACAGGCCCCGGGACCAGTCAGCATCTGACACGACACCGAGGACACGTATAAGTTCGATGTCATCCTCATCAGCACCAATGTACTGCAATGCTGAGCATTGGGGGAAGCCCAAGAAGCACAAGCATCGGTCCTCATCAATGCACGGTGCCAAGAGCTCCAGAGCATCGGCTTTGCCAGTACCCAAGAAGCGCTGATGCAGGAAGGAGTGCTCCCCCTCTTTGGAAGAGGTGCCAGTGTGCAAGTCTCTGAGCAGCCAGGTCCCCACTACCGGTTCAGCACTAACATTTTCTCAGGCTGCTTCTCTCCTGGTTCCCCCCTTTGCTGATGCCTTCCTTCGATGAGCAGTTCTGAGCTACAAACCACTCAGGCATCAAGGGCGCTTGCACCAGCAACAGATCAGCCCCAGATTCTTCCTGAGGCTGAGCCCATGCCTGTGCAGACATCTTTGATGCTGGCACCTCAAAGGGTGTTAGCATCAACACATACAGTACTGCCATCGACGTTAGGGGAGGAAGCTTCCCCGGTCGGAGGGTAGGGCTGTATCTCAGCGTTCTTTGGAGCATAGACATGGTTCAGTTGAACTGAGGCAGGCACAGACTCATTTTAGTCAGGTCTGACTATGGTGAAGAGTCTGAGTGGGACCATTCATGGGACTCAGAGGAGGACCCACACTACGTCTCGGAGGAGGAGTCTTATAGGATACACTCTGATCCCTGGTCTCTCTTTCACTGGTTTTGTTAGGGAGATAGCTTCTGCCATCCCATTTAAGTTAGGGATGGAAGAAGAGCCTAGAGCAGAAATGTTAACTGTCCTAGACTATGCTTCTCCTCTTAAGGAAGGGAGTCACGGTACCATTGTACCCTATCCTTAAAGATGCATTGATGAAGAGCTGGGAATCTCTGCTCTTAGTGCAGGTTGCACCTAACAGGGTAGATACGTAGTATTGTATCCAGAAGGCTCCCGGATTTTAGAAGGCCCAGCTGCCTCACCACTCTCTGTTGGTCATATCTGCCATCAAACAAGCTAGGAGTTTCAGGACTCATGCCTCAGCATCCCCAGGTAGAGAGGCTTGGACACTGGACTCATTTGGGAGGAAAGCTTTTCAGGCCTCAATGTTTATTGCCTGCATCTAGTCCTACCAGCTCTGTACAAGCCTTTACTTGTAGTTTTTAGTCTGCAGTACACTAAGTCTTGTGCATTCTCTCCCACAAGAGCAAGCTGCATAGCTTCACCAGTTGGCCAGTAAGCAACCGTATTGTAGAAAATATCTAGCCAGGGGCACGCATAGCTCTTTTGATATATGATCCAGACTCTGCCATGGGTGTGGGAATGTGCAGACTCTCATGGTGGTTCAGGAGAGGTTGGCAGATGTTCCTTGCCGAGGTGACAACGTGTTTGGACATAAGGAAGAAAAGGTCATGGACCTCATCAAGAAACATACAGATACCATCCAAATTCTGTCTTGGCAACCTCCAGCTGCAGCCTCCTCTTCTGTGAGGTTTTTAAGTGGGACTAGGTAGTGACTCAACTGCTCTCAGAGACATAGGTTTCCACCACCTTCTCGCTCAGCCCAGAAAGCTTAGGCCCAGTGTTGTTGGCCTTGCTAGTCCCACCCTCAGAAGCCCCAGCCGGCTCCCCAGTTGACGCAAGGGATGAGCTTTTGACTAGCTCCAGGAGAGCATAGCCGCATTCAAAGTAACTGTCGTGGGTGGCTAACCAGCAGAGAGGGAGGCTGAATTTTTACCAACACAGGTGGCTCCTTGTAACCTCCGATAGGTGGGTTCTTCAGATAGTCTGTCATGATTTGTTCATTCTTAAAATATGGCACACTCTTTGAAGAATGAACAAAGATGTATAAAATTCCTTTTTGAAACAAGTGGTGATAATTTCAGCACCAGCCCCTGAGGAAGCCAAAGCGGGTGAAACAGTGGCCCCATTGGACATTTAAAAGATAAGTGCTTGGTGTTTATTTTCACCATAAATATCAAAGGGGTCCTTTTACTAAGCTGTGGTTAAAAAATGGCCTGTGGTAGTGCGAGTGCATCTTTTGGGTGCACGCTGGGCCATTTTTTACCACGTCTAGGAAAAAAGGCCTTTTTTAAGGGGCTGGAAAATGGACGTGCACTAAAATTGAAACCAGCGCATGTCCATTTTCGGCTTGAGACCTTACCACCACCCATTGACCTACTAGCGGTAAGGACTCAAGCGCTATACACTTGGTGACCGGTCAGCACGCACCAACTGCCGATTAATGCCAGAAACGCCACATGTGGTTGGAAATAAAAAAATAATTTGTCCCAGCATTATGGGTGCACACCAGATCTGAAATTACTGCCGGGGGGCATGTTAGCCTGGTGGTAGTCTCGTTTTGGCATGCGCTTCACATGGGTAGAGCCTACCGCATCTTTGTAAAAGGGCCCAAAAATGAATCTGTGGAGTGAAATTAATTTGTGAGACAACCACATTTTAAATTCACTGTTGTTTGAAGCACACACAAAAAAAGTGTGAGTTTTTGAGACCAATGATAGAAACGTCCCTTCAGTGTTTATGGACATGGACCTTTTATAATGGTTTCTGAGGTCTCTTTTCTCCCTAAAATAATACTTTAAGTAATAATATCATTTGTTTGGTCCTTTTTGAAAAGAGTAAGACTTTGGAATTGTAGAGCGTTTTCTTGCTATTTCACCTTTGCTGGTCTGAGGCCTAGTTAGGCCTGAACCATCTTTGCTGAATCAATATGGATTCTGTGGCTTGAGGCCGCAATACAACATGGACCAGCTTTTCTACAAAGAAAACTACTCCCTGGCATATCTCTGCTGATGACTTTATCCAAGGACATGTTGTTTACTTGAAACTAGCCATCCGGTTTATCTCCTGGGAAGGTGCGGAGGAGCATGCCCACAACAGAGACAGAGTCTCCAGTAACATTTGTGAACCGTGGAGGGGAGTTTGTTACTGTGACTACTGATAAGTTGTTCTTGCTGGATGCCCACAAGGCCCCTCATTGTAATGACCATACAGATGGACAGATGGTTCTGATTGGTCCATGATTGTCAGCTGTGGACTCGGAGAGGAGTGCCAAAGCTGGGCATAAGCGTGAGAGAAAGAAGAACAAGCAGAAGAGAAGAAGATCTGATGGTGTATGCATCTCTCTCAGGAGAAAGAGACTGATTTGCCCAAACACCTGTGAACTGTAAGTCATTATGCTAATCACAGCACAAGGTCAAGTTCAGAAGCGGCTCTGTGGCTCTCTATGAACTGAGTAACCAGTAGTTTTGCTGTACCGACACCTTGCACTAAACCCTGACCCAGAAGTGGCTTGCAGGAGGGAATTCTGCCTTAGCCTGAAGAGGATCCAGTTCATCACCATCTGGGCTCTGAATTTACAGATCGCAAGGCTGAGGGAAGGGATTTTCCTTTTATAGTTCAGGGTTAGCCAGTTTTGGTTTTTGCCTGTGAAAGACTGGTTGCCTCAGGACCTGTGGTCATTATCCTAGCTTTGCTGCTAAGTTGGTGTTCTCTTCTTAGGATATATTGTAGTTACATGTATGTATGTATAGATAGATAGATAGATAGATAGATAGATAGATAGATAGGAGTGGCCTAGTGGTTAGGGTGGTGGACTTTGGTCCTGGGGAACTGAGGAACTGAGTTCGATTCCCACTTCAAGCATAGGCAGCTCCTTGTGACTTTGGGCAAGTCACTTAACCCTCCATTGCCCCAGGTACAAATAAGTACCTGTATACAATATGTAAGCCGCATTGAGCCTGCCATGAGTGGGAAAGTGCGGGGTACAAATGTAACTAAATAAATATATATACATATAAATTTTCATATATCTGTTGGTGTAATCCTTAGTGTATATTATTGTGGACAGTACATATTTATGTATATTGCTTTTGCCATATTGTGATTTTTATATCTATAATAAATAATATATATTTTCATTTTGACATTATTCCTTCATTGGTGGAGAATCTAGCAAGAATCTAAGAGCTAATTTGGGCACTGGTCATATCCTTAGCATACAAGTCCAGAGTAATTGCTGTCTAAGTGATTTTCTAACATATAGACAATGCCTACAGAATGATAATGCCATTTGATTTGCATCTCTTCTGGCATTATTCCTTCACTGGTGGAGAATCTAGCAAGAATCTAAGAACTAATTTGGGCACTGGGCATATCCTTTGCATATGAGTCAAGAGTAATTGCTGTCTATGTGATTTTCTGACATACAGGCAATGCCTACAGAATGCTGATGCCATTTGATTTGCATCTCTTCTGCATCCCAATCTCCAATCCCTGGTCCTCATGGCTTGGATGTTGAGAGTGTAGAATTTGAATCTTTAGTCTTGCCGGAGGGAGTCTCCCGCATTTTGGTGGCTTCCAGGAAAGACTCCACTAAGAGGTGTTACTCATTTAAGTGGAGGAGGTTTGCTGTCTGGTGTGAGGGCAAGGCCTGCCCTATACAAAAACTGCTTGAATACCTTTTGCACCTTTCTAGGCTGGTTTGAAAACCAACTCTGTAAGGGTTCATCTAAGTGCAATCAGTGCTTATTGTCACCATGTAGGAGGTGTCAATTAAGATTAATTAGAGCTTTTTTTTAATACTGAAACATTTGCTGTCTTAGTCCAGCTGCTTATCCTCTCTCACCTCGATTATTGTAATGTTCTTTATGTGGGTCTATCTACTAGACATTTAAAGAAACTACAACTAATACAAAATACTGCAACTTGATTAATTTTTAGAATGTCTAAATTCTCTAGTGTTTCTAGTTTTTATTCAATTGCATTGGCTTCCGGTTAGAGAGAGGATCTTATTTAAAGTAGCTTTTATTGAAGAAGACTGCACTTTGAACTCAGTTACACCTATTTAATGCATACCATTGTTGCACAAAACAAGATTATCTTACTTTTATTTTTAATAAGGTTCCATTTTTTTCTTGAAATGCTTTGGTTTACTGCAAAGTTATACATTAATAATATTTCTTCAATAGATCAATCATCTATTGTATCTTGTGCTGCAAGTTATTTTTAACAAGGCTGTTACATTTCTGCTTGAATACAAGGGACACATGCTCTTTCACTAGTTCAGGCTGTTTCAGGGATATGTAAAGGGCCTCCCCTTATAGCAATAAATTTTGTTGCAAGCTCCTGAATGTATCTAATGTTAGTGAACAGTACAGAAAAAGCTTTAAAGGCAAGTCTGACATTTTATAATGTAATTCATTTTTATAGGTACTTCCACATGACAGTAAGGCACGGCGCCTCTTTGTAACAAGCGGAGGACTTAAAAAAATTCAAGAGATAAGTGCAGAGCCTGGGTCACTTCTGCAAGAGTATATCAATACTATTAACAATTGCTATCCTGAAGAAATAGTAAGGTAAGCAATGTCAGTGACTCTTTTGATATTGTTTTCTAATAATTGAATCCAACCTTTTATTTGACAGCACAAAGAACAGAATTTGTATTGCTCTTGGTCAGTAGACCTGATGCATTGTTTTGTGATGGCACAAGTATGTGCAAAACGATGGAGGCTGATAAATCCATAGGGATGGCCTGCTACTGTGAACATGAACCTGGGCTGGCCTTCTAAGATTCACAGCATTGTGGAACCTCTGTTGTGGTAGCATTTCTCCAGGGCCACACTGTATTGCAGTGAACATCATTTTGGAATGGTGCCAAAATGTAATTTGTATCTGTGGCCATATGATATTTATTCATTCATTTCAGTATTAATATACCACTTAGACCTATTGCTTTGAACATCACTATGTATCATCTAAATACCACCTAATTGCTTTCTAGATACCTCTGCAGCTCCTTAGCAAAAAGGTCTTCTATGAATATCATACCATATTTTTGATGAGTATGACAATAAATCTCCACACCAAACTACAATGACCACAGTGGCTCCAACTATCAACAAATAAAACCATAATACCACCATAATACTGTGACAGATGTTAAAATTTCCTTAACAGTTCGATAACATCAATATCTTAACAGCACAGCTTATCATATCTTTTTAGGGTAGGAAAAAGCCTCAGACAATACACTTTACACAGTGTGGTTTGCTCCCTTCTTTTCAATCATTGGTTTAAAAAAACCTCCCTTTCATTCTGTAAGTCCTGTCGGGAACATTCAACTTCAGAAATCATTCATATCTAAAAAATGTTCCACCACCTCTCACAATCTATATTCATAAATACACTTTCATATTTTAGCAGGCTCAAAATGTGACTTGTGAAAAAATCCACTTATCTTTTGAAGTTCCACTCTTATCTTTGAAAGTCATGCAGCACACTTCTTAAGACATTCTCCTAATGTAGTCCAACAGAATAAATAAGGGACCAAAAGCTACCCATATTTTCTGAGACTTTTTCCTACCCTAAAAAGATATGATAAGCTATGCTGTTAAGAAGATCTAGATGCTATTGAACTGTTAAAGGAAATTTTAACATCTGTCACAGTATTATGGTGGTATTATGGTATGATTAAACTCCACAGTAATGTAGATTAGCATAGATACTGTCTTCTCAATCTGTCCATGCTGTTGTACATGATGCTGTCCTAAATGTATTGTCTATAGGTTTACCCATTTTCTGTATTGAGAATATGGAAAATACAAATTTTAAACCCAGATTACTTAGAACTTTCAAAATACTCCCTTCCCCCCCCCCCCCCCCCCCCGATATTGAGCTGACTTTGGGCTGCGCAGTGACTGCCTGACACCAGTGGTCAGACCGGCTATTCAGTGTCAAGCCATATCCGTTGACCAGCATTGAATATCTGATTTCATTTTTGAGTGCGGCACTTAACTGGTTATGCCAATATTCTGCATTAACTGGTTAAGTGCTTAGCAGTTAAAGATAGGCTTGCTATCTATGCGGCCTATTTTAACTGCTAAACATAGCCATATTGGCACTAAATATCCACACCTAACCAGCTATGTGACGAGATATAGCCGGTTAGTGGGTAGCTGCTAACTGCAAATATTTTGCAGAGATAACCGGTTATCTCCCGCTGAATATCCGCAGTTAGGTACTAAAATGCTATTTAACCGGCCAGAAACTGTTCCTGGCTGGTTAAACAGGTTTAGGTTCACATTATCAGCTGGACAGTGTATCCAAGATGAATTAATCTTCAATAGGAGTCCTGGTATTGGTTTTAAAATGCAAAAGTCCATTTTTTTGAGCTAGCCAAGCACAAAATAAGACTGAAAATGATTTCATGTTGAATATTGATCACTGAAAAACTGTAGTATGGATTCAGACAAACAGTGCTTGAAGATAAGTGTGCTTCTAGTTATCTTTTTTTCTTATGCTTCTGCTTTATGCATTGGAACAGTTTTATGGACATTGATTAAGCAAATTTAACAAAAATGATATAAATTGAGCAAGGAAGAATAAAAATTGGAGGTTTTTGGCCAATGATGAGTTGTTATACTGTGGGTACTATAAATCAGTGAAGTTCTGAAAAGTACTACAGATGTTTTAGGTCTTTTCCTCCATTATTAAATAAAAATATTGATTGTAATAAGTTTGTATTTGAAGAGGGGTGTCGAGCACTATATGCTTGAATCCACACTACAGTTTTTTTCAAAGGAATATTGATCACTGAACAGATTTTCTGAAACTGGGCTCAATGACAGGGCTTGTACATATATGCCAATTTTCAGAAAAAATGGAATGTGTGAAAAATGAAATTTAATATGAAAATAGTGTTAAACCCTAAAACTATGGTGGTACTGTAATATCGTTTTTTGATTTTGAATTCCAGTTGTCAAGAACCTTTCCTATTTCAGCTCTAGGTTGAATTGCTATAGATTGCTGGAAAAATGCCAAAGGTTCTTTGGTGTTTTTATGCAATTACCACTACCTTCTTTTCACTTCTGACTGTGAACTGTGACTTGATGGAATAATGTCTCCAAATCATAGCTGCTTTTTGTCTCTTGTTTCATTTTTTTTACAATGTTATTGAATAATAGCAGTAGCAAGCATTTAGTTTGCTACTTTTCTTGTACAATTACCAAAAATGTATGGCAACAGCAAAACAGTGTAGGATGGAAACTATTAATATAGCAAATATTTATGCCTCTGTAGACTGTACTAGATTAATACAACAAAACACAGTATCATTATTGAAACAGGAGGCAATTTATACTTGTAATTATAAAAGAATCATAATAGAATGCAAATGCACAAACTGATCAATTGATATTGATGAAATATTGTTGCTGTCAATACTTGCATACTTCATCACCATACCAACTAATGGGTAAAAACAGAGGAAATACTAGTGTTTCTTAGGCATTTATGAAGATCAACAGGAAGTCTAGAAAGCATGTGTTGGATTGTGGTTCCTGCAGTGATAAGTCCCACTCTGTAGTAACATCTCATTAATGGTTTATTTATACAATAAGTTGGAACAAAAATAGAACCTGACTTATCATTGCAGGCTAGGTAGGGATACAATTCTAATAACAGCTATAACAATCACAGTTTTGGACAAGGCTTTATTCATTTCATAAACACATTTTACCATGTAGATACACAATAATTTCTTCTTCATAACAGATACAACACACACTTCCATAATACTTCAGTATACAACATTACTTAACATTTTGCCTCAACGGCATATTAAACTATGGGGCTTATTTTCGAAAGAGAAAAACATCCAATATTTAACACTCTATAGACAGCCTTTCACTTGAAGTAACCTAGGAGAAGTCAAGAGAGTACTCTTTTGATACTAAGCATTAAAAAAAATGTGCCTTGTTTTGCATTATGGATCAATTTGAGATTATTTGTTAGTTGCCTATTTCTCCAACAGTTGACCATCATCATTTACTACAGAATAACCCCTTGTTAGCTTGATGGCTATTAAAATTGTAAGTGCAGGTTGCTGGATGCTCAAGCAATAGGAGAACATGTTCATCTCAATTAGCATTTGGTGGTTTATATACATTAGCAGTCTTGAAATGTCCAGTTTGGATACCAAAGCTGGAGAAAGAAAGCTGCATTACTTTTAATAGGTTAGCTCTCACATATGTCGCACTGCAATATTTAGCATCCAGAATGGAAAATGTTAAAGCTGTAACCACAAATATTATATCATCCTATTAGATTTTCTGCCACATTAATTTCCTAAATATAGATTAAACCAATATTGTCTTGTTTGTTATGCTACTTCACTGCTAATAATCCACTTAGCCAACAGACGAGCCCCTTCTATTAAAGGGGATTAAGCATTTAATGCATGAATTAACACATGTTAACTGCTTCTGCACAAGTGCACCAACTCCAAGTGCAGTGGTTTAGCACTTAGCAAGTGCCAAATCACACGGTAAGTCCATTTTTAACTAGAGGGTGGGAACTATGTATGGTATGGATGGAGAATGGGCATGGATAGGACATTGCAGTTAGCGTGGAAATTATACAACACACTGTCAAATGAGCAGGTGCCTACTTTCCTTTATAGAATATTAGTATATCCAGACACATGCATGTGTATGCAGTTAGGCACAAGTACTTATGCCAGCCATAGAGCTGCTGTAATTGTTTGTGCCTAGGTGCCAGACATATGTGCATAGCTTACAGTATTCTGTAACTTATGAATGTTTAAGTGTTAGTCCTGCCATTATTCTAACCATTTATGTGCATACTTGGTATGTGTTAGCACCATATGACAGCCATAGAGCTGGTGTAAGTATGAGTACAAGGTAAAGTATTCGGTAAGTTACACACATAAGTGGGAGTCCCACCCATGTTTTATGCCCCCTTGCAAATACATGCTATGCATTTACAGGATAGTGCATAGATAGAATATTGGTATATTTGCACACTTAAATGTTGGTGCCTAGTTTATAGAATTGCCCTTTAAGTAACTTGCCCAGGATCAGAAAAAATGACAGTAGGTTATGAACCTAACTTCGCTCATTCTGAGCCCACTGTTCTTACTGTTAGGCTACTCCTCCACTCCAGTTTTTAAAGCATAAAACTATAGACAGTCTCTGTGGCTGACTGAACAAAGTCTTTGGCTTCATAGCTTGCAGTAATTCTGCCCCCTCCTCTGTCTGCTGATTTTGAAAGTTCATACCTCTAGGACTGATGTTTATGTCAAACCTAAACAGGAAGAGCGTGTTTTCAACTTCTACAGCTTTCAACTTAATGCAAGTAGCAAACCTGCTTTAAACTCTTCAATGTGAATTCTTCACATTATGCCAAATACTGCTTTTAATACAGCTCTGTGGTAAACTTGATGACCTTACACCTGATGCTCTCCATAGCACAGCTGTATGAGAATAATTTTATAAGGAAGTACCTAGTTTAAGAAGGCAAGCAGGTGCCTATTATGCACTATTTTATGAAGGTACTACATAGGTGCCAATCACACTTATTTTCGAAGGAGAAGGGCGCCCATCTTCCGACACAAATCGGGAGATAGGCATCCTTCTCCTAAGGGTGCCCAAATCGGCATAATCGAAAGCCGATTTTGGGCGTCCTCAACTGCTTTCCGTTGCAAGGACGACCAAAGTTCAAGGGGGCGCGTTGGCAGTGTAACGAAGGCAGGACGGGGCGTGGTTAACACATGGGCGTCCTCGGCCGATAATGGAAAAAAGAAGGGCAATCCTGACTAGCACTTGGCCGACTTTACTTGGTCCATTTTTTCTTGCGACCAAGCCGTGAAAAGGTGCCCGAACTGACCAGATGACCACCAGAGGGAATCGGGGATGACCTCCCCTTACTCCCCCAGTGGTCACCAACCCCCTCCCACCCCAAAAAAAAAATACAACACATTTTTTGCCAGCCTCAAATGTCATACCCAGCTCCATGACAGCAGTATGCAGGTCCCTGGAGCAGTTTTTAGTGGGTGCAGTGCACTTCAGACAGGCGGACCCAGGGCCATCCCCCCCCCCACCTGTTACACTTGTGGTGGTAAATGGGAGCCCTCCAAAACCCACCTGAAACCCACTGTACTCACGTAGGTGCCCCCCTTCATCCCTAAGGGCTATGGTAGTGGTGTAGAGTTGTGGGTAGTGGGTTTTGAGGTGGTTTTGGGGGGCTCAGCACACAAGGTAAGGGAGCTATGCAGCTGGAAGCAATTTGTGATGTCCACTGCAGTGCCCCCTAGGGTGCCAGGTTGGTGTCCTGGCATGTCAGGGGGACCATTGCACTATGAATGCTGGATCCTTCCATGACCAAATGCCTTGGATTTGGTCATTTTTGAGATGGGCGTCCTCGGTTTCCATTATCGCCAAAAACTGAGGTCGCCCATCTCTAAGGTCGACCTAAATGTTGAGATTTGGGCATCCCCGACCGTATTATCGAAACAAAAGATGGACGCCCATCTTGTTTCGATAATACGGGATGCCCCGCCCCTTCGCCGGGCCATCCTTGGAGATGGGCGCCCAGTTCGATTATGCCCCTCTATGTATCTCTATAAAATACTTGTGTAAGCAGCAAAATTATATCTACATAGCAGGCATGGACATTTACACCTGCTGGACAGCAGCTGTAAATGTCCATGCCTAAATTATTTAAGCATCTGCATAAACTGGTACATTTTATAATCTACATGTATACTTGTGAATGTTTCCTAAGCTTTACCCCTGTGCATACCTACTGGCAAAATATGTGGCATCATGTCAACCCATGTACTTTTACGCTAGTTGGGATTTTATAATGAGCCACGTAAGCATGAACATTACTTTATAAAATTACCCCAAAGAAGATAGTTCTATAACAGGGCATCTACCAAAGGCGCTGATTCTAGTCCCTATTTTAAGCCAATTTTAGCACAAGTGGCTGAAAAGTACATCAGTATTGCCACACTGGGCAGACCAAAGGTCCATCAAGCCCAGTGTCCTGTTTCCAACAGTGGCCAATCCAGGTCACAAATACCTGGCAAGAGCCCAAAAACGTTCAATACGTTTTATGCTGCTTACACCACTCTATAGCTAATATAAATGCCCCTGCCAAGTTGTGAGCTACAGTGTGTGAAAATTATAGTATTCTATAATTTATGGGTGTATTTGTGCAGTGCACTCTCCTGTCCTTGCCTCGGAGACAGGAGTAGCCTTCCGGAGCTCTCCTGGAGGGTGGACCCTCGAGAAATATTCCGGCCCCCCCCCCCCCCCAAGCAGAACCCCAGGCAAGAAGAACTCTGGCTACTAAATAAGTATTAGACTTAATAAATGTTTATTCAAAGAAGCCAATAAGCAATTATTCAGGCATTAAAGAAAATAAAACCCCCAATAGAGCAAAGATGTAGCAAATAAACAGAGTTTTCCATGGGAGCTCTCAATACGTCCACCTGCTAGTATAGACACACTGAGGCTCTTCATCTTTAGTTCTGTTTCCTCTTATATACCTTTTTTTCATTATCTTAATTACCCTTCCTACCTAGTGAACACGCATTTTACCAGAACATTCTATTTCCTTTTATGGTGAATCTCTGTTCCAGCACTTTCTACTATCTTCCAACTTCTACCATTTATTCCCTCATTGCATGGACAGTTTAAGTCCTGTCATATACATAAGCATAAGTTTTTATTATGTCCCAGTTATGCATAGCCACCATGCTAGTGCCCACACCCTCTTGCTGAAGCAACAATTTCACCCAAACCCACTTACTTCTCCTGTTGATTGTTTATCTGGATACTGCAGGTGTCCTTAGTCATAGAAGTCTCTGGTTCTTGGTTGCTGACAAGCAACTCATCACAAGTTAGCATAGGCCAAATGTCAAACTACAAATTTCTACAGCCTTAGAAGGGTAGTGATCAGAAAAAACACATTTATAGCTGTCTTGCAATTTCAGATCTGCTCTCAGCTCAAGAAATGCAAAATGGCTATACTAAAATAAAAACTAAAAATATGGAGGTTTTGCACCTGGTCCCTGTGATATACAGCATTCCACCCAAACTCTGTTCATGCGCGTGCCCACTGGCAAAAATGCACCATCAGATTATAGCATATACTTTTCAGCCAGTCAGTATTCTATAAGAGATCATTTACATACATAAGTGACTAAAATACCACCATTTAAGTGCCTTCTTGCCACCTACAACTATGGGGCTTTTTGTAGAATTACTACCTGTAGGGACAACTCTATAACTGGGTGCCTCCATTTAGGCACCCTGAGGGTGTGTGATAGGAGTCTATTCTATAAAGAAACCTAGGCGTCTAGATTCCATTATAGAATACAAGCGTAAAACAGCCTGGCATTTAGGCACCAGCTCTTAGGCCAGCTATTAAGCTGACATAAGAACGAGCACCTAAATGTAGCAGGTACCCACATAATTTATAGCATTTGCTTCTTGCATTAAGTTGAAGGCCGTAAAAGTTTAAAACATGTTTTTCCTTTTTAGGTTTGACTTAAACATCAGTCCTAGAGGTATGAACTTTCAAAATCAGCAGACAGAGGAGGGGGCAGAATTACTGCAAGAGCTGTTAACTATAAATTATAACAGTAAGAACAATGGGCTGAGAATGAGCGAAGCCAGGTTGAAGTCCTCTTGCCGTTTTTTTGTGATTTGGGGCAAGTCACTTAGGGCTAGATTCTATATATGGCAACTGAAAATTCTGAATGGAAAAGAAATACGCCTAGGCGTATTCTCTAAAGCATGCCTATATTTTATAGAATAGGCTTAAATTTCCACTTAGTATATAGAATACGTGGAGTGCCTCTCCACGTAACCAAATTTAGTCATGGCCATTTACGCCATGTTTTACTTGGCATAAATCCTGACGCCTAAATTAGGCGCAGAGTGGGTGTATTCTAGAAATGCCCATGGCCATGCCCCCTTTTCAACTAAGCGACATAGAATTTAAGCACACCACGTTACAGAATACACTTAGCGAGTTGTGTGAGTAAATCTTAATGCCAATCAATGCTGATAAACATCCAGTTGACAGTGCTGATTAGCTAGTTAACCAGTTAAGTTACATGCAATGTTATAGAATACACTTCAATTTCCACACGGAAATTCACACGCGATATATAGAATCCTGGGGTTAAAGGACAATTCTATAAACTAGGCACCAGCATTTAAGTGCGTAAATCTTTAGAATACTAGCATATATGTGTGTACGTGTGCACATATTCCGCATATATACCAATATTCTATCTATGCTCTATCCTTGCAAGCATGTATTTGCAAGGGGGGGCATACAATATAGGTGGGACTCTCATTTACTTTGTTTCACTGCCACATTTAGGTACTCATACTTACACCAGCTCTATGGCTGTCATACGGTGCTAACACACACCAAGTATGCACATAAATGGTTAGAACAGTGACATATTTGCACAAATGACTCAAGTTCACACGAGCTAAAAAATTGTAAATAAGAAAACCTATACACGAAAAATCTAACATCCAACAAGTGGATTAACTCTGTAACGGGAACCATTTGATCCATACACCCCAAAAAAGTGGAGAATAAAGATCTCGGTGTTACCACTCAAGCCACCAAAAGTTTAAGGTATTTAGCACAGCATACCATCACAGATCAGGAAAAAACTCCACTCACTATAGTGTCCATCAATATAATTTATTCCCAAAAGGAAGTAAAAACCACTTTATGCATCCACAGGTTAGAAAAACAAATCACAGTCACTGTAATCCCAAATAGGTGAATATTTCAATCAACTTATCTCACGCTGTCGTGACACAGGATGATTACCCCTGATGCAGCTTTAGCGAAACGAGGATTTCCTGTCGGGTATTGGGGACTTACTAGAAGCAGACACGAAAACACGCAGTGTGAAGATAGCGTGAGATAAATTGCTATTTATTTGGAGAATACTGTTTAGACAGAATTTTTGCATGTATACACATGTGCCATTATTCTAAACATTTGCGCACCTAGGTTATAGAATTGCACTTTAAATGTACAATTTGACTAAGAATTTCCTAGTGTGTATGCGTTTTGTACAGATTGCTTTTTCCTTAGTTAATCTGCTATAGTAAATTCAAGTTTTCACAGAGCTAGTGTGATTTTTGTAAAAAAAAAAAAAAACACCCCATTTCTACCAATAACTAATATGTAATTTTATTTTACAGATACTATTCTCCTGGATTTTCACAAACTCTTTTGGAACGGGTGGACCAGTATCAACCAGTTATATGAAGCCTTCTATTTATTTTATTTAAATATTGAATTTTGTTAATTTTAATGCACATACAAATACAACCTTAAATTCTGTATTGGCGACCAAAATATGAATACATCGTTCTATCCAATCTCATATTTTATACTATCTGCTATTTGTTAATCATAGAAATGTACAAGAACATCTTTTAGCACCTATAATTTTGGTGAGGTTTATATTAGAAAGAGTATGGGATAATATTAAAGCAAAGTCTGATTTTAAAAAACAATAATACATGTCAGATCTACGAGTTTAGATTTCATTAACTCTTATCATGTTGGCCAAATCTATTTCCTGTTTTGTTTAGAAGAACATCTTAAAATGGATCTTCCTTGCCCAATATTAATAAATACTTTTTGTTCTTATTGGTATTATACTTACCGCTTCAAGTGCTGAAACAATGGTAATTACACTACATGAGGAATGTTAATAACATTTATTTTCGAGTTAAGAGTTTTGACACCAACCATGTAGCTACTGAGGATGAGGAAAGGAAAGAGATTGTCAGGGACAAAAAACATTTTTCAGTATATGTCTTGTTTATAGGTGTTTAACATACAGATAACATGTGCACCTTCAAATAGTTTTAGAATGTATGGTACACACTGAGAGGGTAATTTTATAAAGTTTCACCTAGGTAAAGTATGTTTCCACATGCCTATTATACACCTATTTTATAAAGCCAAGTATGTGTCTACTTGACTTTATAAAACACTAGTGTAGGCACAAAAGAATGAGTATATATGTAGGAACTAGCACCTAACCAGCTTGAGGACTGGTGAAAATGTCAGTGCATACTTTCTGCAAGTATTCAAGTAAACTAAAGACTTTTATAATCTACATGCGTAAGTTCGGATTCCTGCCTATACTCTGCCCTTGTGCACGCTCACAGTGAAAATATGTGCCATGAAACTTACGCTCGTACTTTCATGCTAGCTGGTTTTTTATTAGAGGTCATACACATATATGTTTAAAATACCAGCATTTACACACATTCCTAACGCCTAAAACTAGGCAGAGCCTTATAAACTTACCCCCTGAAAGTCTAAGATGCCTCTCTTACCGCCTCCTGACCTTCTGTTTAGGAGAATGGTCTTCACTATCATATATTCTATGATTCTCATAATCTGCCATGTATAACAATGACTCTTGCTGATAACAGTGAAATAAACATTTTTAATGTAATTATTTTTATTTATTGTATCAATTTATAATCCACCTACGACTAAGGCCCCAATGCACAAAACCTCTGGCACTGTAGAGAACTGTGTGGTAGATACAGCTCTTGTGGACATACCCAGAGATGATTGAACCCCTCTCAACCCCCAAATCTTTCAAACTCTTGGTGGTCCAGTGAACCCTGTCCCTCCTCAAAACTTTCAAAACATCCTGACCCCCTGTGACCCCCCCCCCCCCCTCCGGAACCAAAACTCCCTGGTGGTCCAGTAGACCCCCTCTCATGCCTGCATGGTGCTCTAGTGACCCGACCCCCCTCCCCTTCACATACCTTAAAGCGTTGGAGATAGGCCTCCTGCCTCTGGGCCCACCCTTCTCAAAATGGCAGCACCCAGCCTCTGCCCAGTGCATCCTGGGTTGCACTTGGAGGGGCTAAGAACCATATAAGGAGTTTTTTTCCCCTAGTGATAGCCTAGTGGTTAGTGCAGCGGACTTTGATCCTGGGGAACTGGGTTCAATTCCCACTGCAGCTCCTTATGACTGTGGGCAAGTCACTTAACCCTTCATTGCCCCAGGTACAAAATAAGTACCTGTATATATGTAAACTGCTTTAAATGTAGTTGCAAAATACCACAGAAAGATGGTATATCAAGTCCCATTTCCCTTCCCTTATGTGGTGCTTAGCCTTTCCCAGTGCATCCCAGGATGCACCGGGCAGGGGCTGGGCACCACCATTTTGAGAAGGACAGGCCCAGAGACAGGAAGGAGTAGACGTTGCTCCTGCCTCCGTCGCTTTAAGGTATGTGAAGGGGAAGAGAGGAGAGGGATCGGGTCATTAGACCACCATGGAGTTTGAGTTGGGTGGGGGGAGGGCTCGAGAGAGGGTCCACTGGACTTCCAGGGATTTTTGGTTCTGGAGGCGGGTAACGGGGGGGGGGGGGGGGGGGGTCAAGTGTGATCGGGGTCTGAAGACCACCTGAGAGTTTTAATGGTTACGGGAGTTGGGGTTGGAGTCCGCTGGATCATCAGGGACTTTTAAGGTGTGGGGGTTCGGGAGAGGGGTCTACTGGACCACCAGGGGTACTGTGCAAAAATGACAGCTCCAGACCTGCCGTTAAGTTTTGCACGTTAAAGGTAGGTGCTCAGTGCACAGAAATGTCTCTGCATCAGCCGGAATGCTCATTTTAAAACTGATGAGCTTGTTTGCATAGTGTTATCAATAGCTGCTATGGGGAATGGTAAAAAGTGACGCAGAGCCCCTTTGTGCATTAGATGTTAAATAGCATTTGCTTACAACTGGCTACAACCAGTCTAAAGCAAACGTTGCAAGCACAGTAAGCTTTGTGTATCTCCCCCTAAGTGGATTACACTAAAAACATACATAAAAATTATTTTAAAAAACAATACATAAAACAAAAACTAAAAAAGTATGCTCGAATACTTCTACCAATTATACTACAAAACTGCCTCACATAAGAGGATATGCCAGAAAGAACAGGTGTGTTTATAAAAGTTCCTTAAACTGTATCAAATTTGTACATAGGCATAAATATCCAGGTAAGTGGTTCAACAGCAGTGGGCCAGCAACCGAAAAAGCAGATGCCTTTTGTATCAGCATAGTGTATCTTCCTCAACGTCACAACTTCTACACATTTCACATCCACAGATCTTGGTGTACATGTGGTAATTGATACTCTCCCAATACCTGCATCAGATACCAAGAAGCAATCACATAAATTGCCTGATGGATAAATGTCAGCAATTTGAATTGGATTCTGCTTGCCACAGGTGGCCAGTGCAACTGTTTCAAGATAGGGGTCACATGCACATACTGTGAAATACCAGCAATTAACCTCACTGCAGGGTTCTGAATAACCTGTAGTGCCTGGCAGCATGAGATCCCTACATATAAAGCATTACAATAATCTATTTTATCCAGCACCAAACTTTGCATCACAATCCTAAAATCGTTAACTGAAAGCGTTTGAAGCTAGTAAAAAGATGAGCATATCATTTGTCTTATTTGACCTTGCATACACAAACTGGAGTCCAATATAATCCCTAAACTCCTCACACATTTGTTTACCAACAAGAACTTACCAGACAACAGAATTTCCCCTGGTATTACAAGATCTGTCTTCCTTCCATCATAATCTCAGTTTTATCCAAATTCATAAGTACATAAGTATTGCCACACTGGGACAAACCAAAGGTCCATCAAGCCCAGTATCCAGTTTCCAACAGTACCCAAACCAGGTCACAAATATCTCAAGATTCTGAAAAACGTCAATACATTTTATGCTGCTTATCCCAGAAATAGCAGTGGATTTTCCCCAAGTCAATTTAATAATGGTCTATGGATTTTTCCTTTAGGATGCCGCACAGACGTTTTTAAAACCCCACTAAGCTAACTGCCTTTACCACATTCTCTGGCAACGAATTCCAGAGTTAAATTACACATTGAGTGAAGAAACATTTTCTCTGATTTGTATTAAATTTACTACTTTGTAGCTTCATCGCATGCTCCCTAGTCCGATTCACATCTACCCGTTCTACTCCACTCATTATTTTATAGACCTCTATCATATCTCCCCTCAGCCGTCTTTTCTCCAAGCTGAAGAGCCTAGACACTTCAGCCTTTCCTCATAAGTAAGTCGTCCCATCCCCTTCATCATTTTCGTCGCCCTTCTCTGTACCTTTTCTAATTCCACTATATCTTTTTTGAGATGCAGTGACCAGAATTGAACACAATATTCAAGGTGTGGTCGTACCATGGAGAGATACAAAGGCATTATAATGTCCTCACTTTTGTTTTCCATTCCTTTCCTAATAATACCTAACATTCTATTTGGTTTCTTAACCACCGCAGCACACTAAGCAGAGGGTTTCAACAACAACGATGAGATCCCTTTCTTGGTTGGTGACTCCTAACGTGGAACCATGCATTACGTAGCTATAGTTCGGGTTCCTCTTTCCCACATGCATCACTTTGCACTTGCTCACATTAAACGTCATCTGCCATTTAGATGCCCAATCTCCCAGTCTTGTAAGGTCCTCTTATAATTTTTCACAATCCTCTCACGATTTAACAACTTTGAATAACTTTGTGTTGTCAGCAAATTTAATTACCTCACTAGTTAATCCCATCTCTATATCATTTATAAATATGTTAAAAAGCAGCGGTCCCAGCATAGACCCCTGGGGAAACTCACTATCTACCCTTCTCCATTGAGAATACTAACCATTTAACCCTACTCTCCGTTTTCTATCTTTTAACCAGTTTTAAATCCACAATAGAACACTACCTCCTATCCCAAGACTCTCCAATTTCTTCTGGAGTCTTTCATGAGGTACTTTGTCAAACACCTTTTGAAAATCCAGATACACAATATCAACCGGTTCGCCTTTATCCACATGCTTGTTCACCCCATCAAAGAAATGTAATGGATTGGTTAGGCAAGATTTCCCTTCACTAAATCCATGTTGGCTTTCAGGCTTATTTTTGAAAGAGAAGGGTGCCCATCTTTCAACACAAATCGCAAGATGGGTGTCCTCCTCACAGGGTCGCCCAAATCAGCATAATCGAATGCCGATTTTGGGCATCCCCAACTGCTTTCCATCGCGTGGATGACCAAAGTTCACGGGGGCATGTCGGAGGCATAGCGAAGGCGGGACTGGGGCATGCCTAACACATGGGCGTCCTCAACCGATAATGGAAAAAAGAAGGGCGTCCCTGATGAGCACTTGAACGACTTGTCTTTTTTTTCTTATGACCAAGCCACAAAAATGTGCCCAAATTGACCAGATGACCACCGGAAGGAATCGGGGATGACCTCCCCTTACTCCCCCAGTGGTCACTAACCCCCTCCCACCCTAAAAAAAGAATTTAAAAAAAATATTTTTTCCAGCCTCTATGCCAGCCTCAAATGTCATACCCAGCTCCATGACAGCAGTATGCAGGTCCCTGGAGCAGTTTTAGTGGGTACTGCAGTGCACTTCAGGCAGGCGGACCCAGGCCCATCCCCCCCTACCTGTTACACTTGTGGTGGTAAATGTGAGCCCTCCAAATCCCACCAGAAACCCACTGTACCCACATGTAGGTGCTCCCTTCACCCATAAGGGCTATGGTAGTGGTGTACAGTTGTGGGGGGGGGGGGGGTTGTGGGGCTCAGCACACAAGGTAAGGGAGCTATGCACCTGGGAGCAATTTCTGAAGTCCACTGCAGTGCCCCCTAGAGTGCCCGGTTGGTGTCCTTGGCATGTGAGGGGGACCAGTGCATATGAATGCTGGCTCCTCCCACGACCAAAGGGTTTGGATTTGGTCATTACTGAGATGGGCGTCCTTGGTTTCCATTATCAGCGAAAATCGGGGATGACCATCTCTAAGGTTGCCCTAAATTTCACGATTTGGACGTTCCTGACCGTATTATCGAAACGAAAGATGGATGCCCATCTTATTTCAATAATACGGGTTTCCCCACCCCTTCGCCGGGACGTCCTGCGAAGTCGTCCTCTGGAAAACTTGGGCACCCCTTTCGATTATGCCCCTCCACGTCTCATTAATCCATGCTTTTGAATGTGCTGTGTAATTTTGTTCTTTATAATAGTCTCTACCATTTTGGCCGGCACCAACAATTAGGCTCACCGGTCTATAATTTCCCGGATCCCCTCTGGAACCTTTTTTAAATATCAGCGTTACATGGGCTACCCTCCAATCTTCCGGTACCACACTCGATTTTAAAGATAAATTACATATTGCTCAAAATAATTCCGCCATTTCATTGTTCAGTTCTATCAGTACTCTGGGATGCATACCATCCGGTCCAGGAGATTTGCTACTCTTCAATTTGTCAAATTGCCCCATTAATCCTCTAAGTTTAAAGAGATTTCATTCAGTTTCTCCGACTCGGCAGCTTTGAATACCATTTCTGGCACCGGTATCTCTCCCAAATCTTCCTCGGTGAAGACCGAAGTAAAGAATTCATTTAACTTCTCCACTACGACTTTGTCTTCCATGATTGCCCCTTTTACCCCTCGGTCATCTAGCAGTCCAACCGATTCTTTTGCTGGCTTCTTTCTTTTAATATACCTAAAAAAGATTTTACTATGTGTTTTTGCCTCCAACGCAATCTTTTTTTCAAAGTTCCTCTTTGCCTTCCTTATCAGCGCTTTGCAATTGACTTGACATTCCTTATGCTGCTTATTATTTTCAGTCAGTTCCTTCTTCCAGTTTCTGAAGGATTTTCTTTTAGCTCTAATAGCTTCCTTCACCTCACTTTTTAACCATGCTTGCTGTCGTTTGGTCTTCCTCCTTCCTTTTTTAATACACGACATATATTTGGCCTGGGCTTCCAGGATGGTATTTTTAAACAGCATCCACGCCTGATGTAAATTTTTGACCCTCGCTGCCTCTCCTCTAAGTTTTTTTTTTCCACCGTTCTTCTCATTTTATCATAGTCTCCTTTTTGAAAGTTATACGCTAACGTATTGGATTTCCTGTTTATACTTACTCCAAAGCTAATATCAAATCTCATCATATTATGATCACTCTTATCAAGCGGCCCCATCAACATTACATCCTGCACCAGATCATGCACTTCACTAAGGACTAAGTCTAGAATTTTTCCTTCTCTTGCCAGCTCCTGTACCAGCTGCTCTATAAATTAGTCCTTGATTTTGTCAAGGAATTTTACCTCCCTAGCCGTGCCCCGATGTTACATTTATGCAGTCAATATTGGAGTAATTGAAATCACCCATTATTATCGTGTTGCCTAGTTTGTTAGCCTCCCTAATTTCTGATAACATTTCTACATCTGTCTGTACATCCTGGCCAGGCGGACAGTAGTACACTCCTATCACTATCCTTTTCCCCTTTGCACATGGAATTTCAATCCATAGGGATTCCAAGATGTGTTTTGCTTCCTGTAGAATTTTCAATCTATTTGATTCAAGGCCCTCCTTAACATACAATGCTACCCCTCCACCAATTCGATCCGCTCTATCACTACAATATAATTTCTCAGAGGTGCCTATTATATCTAATTTTTCATTTAGTACAATATATTCTAGCTCACTCATCTTATTTCTTAGGCTTCTGACATTCACATATAAACATTTCAAACTATGTTTGTTGTTCCTATTTACATCATGCCCAGTACTTGACAGTATTAATTTGCAGTCTTTAGTCTGATTTTTATTTTTTCTGTCTCTTTTGCAACCTCACTATCGGGATATGCTATCTTCCATTTTGGTGATATCTTTAAAAGATACTTTATTCTGAACCATGCGCTTTTGAGCAACTGTCGGCCTTCCCCCAGTTTCTAGTTTAAAAGCTGCTCTTTTTTAAATGCTGATGCCAGCAGCCTGGTCCTACCCTTGTTAAGGTGGAGCCCATCCTTTCAGAATAGGCTCCCCCTTCCCTAGAATGTTGCCCAGTTCCTAACAAATCTAAAACCCTCCTCCCTGCACCATCGTCTTATCCTCGCATTGAGACTCCAGAGCTCTGCCTGTCTCTTGGGCCCTGCGCATAGAGCGGGTAGCACTTCAGAAAATGCTAGTCTAGAGGTTCTGGATTTGAGCTTTCTACCTAAGAGCATAAATTTGGCTTCCAGAACCTCTCTCCCACATTTTCCTTCTGGGCCTTCTAGAGACTATCTGTTAATGCTGTGGCAGAAACTTCATGTTTTAAAACTATGGGGAAAAGGGTATGGAGACTAGCTAATAATGTTTGCTTGCTCTTTTTATTTAAAATTCTAACTGTGTTTATCAATATCCTACAATTCATGTTTTAAACCCTAATGTCACTTACCCACAGAGATGTCCTCTTCTCTCAGAACTTCTCAGAAAGAAAGTTGAGTGGGACCTTTCCTCTCTATATAGTTTGGATTCTAAGGAGACTATTTCAAACAAACCCTTTGAAGCTAGCCTAGTAATCAAATTGCCCTTAGTAACCTTAGCAACTGTTCTAGTTCCTCACACCTTAATTCACACCTAATTCAGGTCAACTGCAGTGCTATCTCTGCAGCAGGCAAGAACAGAGAATAACTTTCTTTTCCAACAGTTCAAGCCTAGTTACTATCCTTTTTATACTCTTGGCTGTTAAGTTTCTACCTCCAGTGAAATTTTCAGTTTCAAAATATAGGAAAAAGGGATTCTACACTATGAAAACTAGTTAATAATACTTGCTTCCCTCTCTTATATTTTTATTTTCTTTCTAAGACTGAACTGGGCCCTTCTGTGCCTTCTAGAGATTATCTGTTAATGCTGTGGCAGAAACTTCAAATTTTAAAAGTATGGGGAAAAATCAGCTGATTATCCTTCATCTATTCACACTATCCAAATACCACTGTATTCACTCAGTATATATACACCATCGTCCCACACTGAAAAAAAATTGAATATAATCCATGTGCATAGCCTGTAAGCCACAAACAGATCCTAAAAAACTTTTTCTAGACAGGACATGTAGATACTAATAGTGTGGATAGTGCTGAACCATGTGGTACCCCCATGACTACAGGATATACTGGTGATCACACCAACTCTCCAATCTTCACATGCATTGACCTCCCAGGCAAATATGAAGCAAACCAGTTGTGCACACAGCCTTGTAATCCCTGCTCATACAGTCTCATCAACAGAAGCTCAATTTCAACTCTTTCAAATCCTGACAATATGTCCAGTGTCACAAAACAAAAAGTTACCTTGCCATCCATCCCTCATCACAATTCATCCACTGTAGACAACAATAATGTCTCTACATTATACGCTTTCCTGAACCTGTATTGAAATGGATCCAGGTCCTTCCTATTAATACAATCACTGAGTTGTTCCAAGACTACCTTCTCAATTATCTTCGCCATCACTGGTAATACAAAAATTGATTGATAGTTCCTGATCACTGATTGATGCAGAGTGGTTTCACCATAGCTTGCTTCATTAAGATGGAACAGCTCCCACACTAACCCCCAAATGGCACTCAGAATTGTGTGTGCAATTTAATTGAATAACGAGCCATATTAGAGCCAATAATTGGGCTCTATTATTGGTTCTGATTGGGATTAATTAAAATTTACACACGCATATTTTACATGCACCTCCAAAAAGGGGGTGCGGCCGTGGGTGGAGCAAAGGCGTTCCTGCCATTTATACACACCGCTATAGAATAAGGGGGATATGTGCTTAATTTAGGCATGAGGATTTACACCAAAGTTTAGCTGGTATAAGTCCTCATACCTAAAGTTAGGTGTGGGTCCTGGCACTAAGCGCTATTTTATAACGGCACCTAACTTTGAGTGCCATTTATAGAATAGCGCTTAGCGTGAATTGTTTTTGGCGCCATTTATAGAATTTGGTCCTAAGTGACGTGGAGGGGCATTTTTGAAAGAAACGTCCAAGTTACAATTTGGACGTCTTTGTAAAACGTTCAAATCCAGGGGCAGGATAAACTGTATTTTGAAACAAGATGGACGTCCATCCTTCGTTTCGAAAATACCGTCAGAGACGTCCAAATCCAATGATGTCCTTAAATTTGGACGTCCTTGGATTTGGATGTCTTTGACTTTTGGTGATTTTCGAAACCAAAGACGTCCAAGTCAAAAACGTCCAAATGCAAGGCATTTGGACATGGGAGGAGCCAGCATTTCTAGTGCACTGGTCCCCCTGACATGCCAGGACACCAACCGGGCACCCTAGGAGGCACTGCAGTGAACTTCATAAAATGCTCCCAGGAACATAACTCCCTTACTTAGTGTGCTGAGCCCCCCAAAATCCACTACCCACAACTGTACACCACTACCATAGCCCTTACGGATGAAGGGGGGCACCTAGATATGGGTACAGTGGGTTTTGGAGAGCTTGCTGTTTCCTCCACAAATGTAACAGGTAGAGGGGTATGAGCCTGGGTCCGCCTGTCTGAAGTGCACTGCAGTACCCACTAAAACTGCTCCTGGGACCTTCATGCGCTGTCATGGACCTGAATATGACATCTGAGACTGGCATAGAGGATGGCACAAAATATTTTTAAAGATGTTTTTTGAGGGTGGGAGGGGGTTAGTGACCACTGGGGAAGTAACGGGAGGTCATCTAATCATTTCGGGTACATTTTTGTGCCTTATTCATAAAAAAAACACATCCGGGTGAAAACATCCAAGTGTTCATCAGGGACATCCTTGCTTTTTTCGATTATAGGTCAAAGACGTCCAAATCTTAGGCACACCCAAGTCCCGTCTTTGCTATGCTTCCGACATGCCCCCTTGAAATTTGGACGTCCTTGCGACGGACTGCAGTTGGAGATGTCCAAAATTGGGTTTTGATTATACCAATTTGGACGTCTCTGGGAGATGGACGTCCATCTTCCGATTTATGTCAAAAGATGGACGTCCTCATTCAAAAATGAGCCTGATATTCACCAAGATCTGCATCACTTTTTCTCTCTTGCAACTTGTCTAGTAACCACCAAGGAACATGGATCTATCACCGCCCTAGTGGACCTCAAAGACTGAATTACAGACACCATCTCTATTTCAGATAGTAAACAAAAAGAGTGCCATACATCCTCATCATCCCCCACTGGTACCACTGCCATCTTCACAGCAGACATTGTCACCTTCTTTCATAATGTTATTTGAATTGTTCAACTGAACTAGAACTTCATCTGGAAACTTTACTTCTTGTTGATCTTTGACAAAAAGATTTGCCTTTTATAATTGTACTAGGGTTTTTCTTACATCTGTATATGGAGGAAACCTAAAGATGAGTGGGAGGTTAACGGCCTCAGATTGAATACATTATCTGAATTATCACACTTATCAAAATGCAGAATGCTCTGGTCAGTAACCATCTTAAAAGAACTCTACTAGGTGAATTTGGATGTAGCTTATGCCTTTCACATTGGTAGCTCAAGGCCAGTTACATTTAGGTATTTTCTTAGTTTATGAGCCCGCTAGGGATAGATAAAATACTTGCATACAATAAATGTAAACTGCTTTGGTTGTACCACAGAAAGGCGGTATATCAATCCCTGATCCTTTACGTTTTATTTTCCTGATCTCAGAGGGCATACAGTCTAGTTTTGTGCCTGAAACAATAGAGGGTAAAATGACTTGCCCAAGATCATAAAGAGCCAGAGTTGGGTTTGAACTGGGATTCTTTGGTTTTCAGCTCACTACTTCTCTGCTACAGGAAAAAGATGTATCAAGCTCGAGGGCTGGTCTTGACTCAAGGGTGGTGTTAATGGAAGGTTTGGGAAGTTAGCAGTGCAAGGATTCAAGAGTGGGGTAGGGGAGGGGAGAGAGTGAAGAGGAGTTGAGCCAATCTCCTGCTGGGTTGGGATGCAGTACCAATGGCCTATTCAGGTGTAAGCGGGGTCTGCCAAGGTGTGACTGGCCAGGCATTTCGGGGGTGGATGGGCAGGGTGAGAGAGCAGAGTATTTAATGCGCCTCCTCAAAGTGCAAGGCTTTTCCTGGTCCTCGGACGTAGCTTTCCCACCTTTCCACCCTTCATTTTTTCTGTTATTTGATGTTGCTCGTTGTAGTTGGTTACAGAAGTTTTTGTCGCAATGGGTGATCACCCGAGCTACAGAACTCTGGCTCATACAGGATAAGCTATGAGATTAACTTCTGGGTCAGGTGACCCAGGTAAACAAGCATGGAGGTCTATGCCTGCTCCATAGGCCCCAGCTGTCCAGGGCAGGGCTAAGGAAGATCATCTATGTGGCATCATTCCAGAATTCTGCCACTCAGCTACAAGAGCCAGGGGTGGGGGGAAGAATAAAAGGAGTTTGTTAATAAATCTTGTGTGTAGCTCAGGTTAAGTAAATGGTTTGTTTCCATAATTTGTTAATAAGTATTAATAAACAAAGCTGCAGCCTTTGTTACTCCAAGTTGGTAACATGTAATGGTGGGTGGTATAATTCATAGGGGATATAAAAGGGGTGGGGCAGGGGGGTTGGGGCTTAAGTTCGGGTGGGTCCCAGCTCTGAGTGTTAATACTGATGCTAAAGAGGGACTTTTTTCTCTGAGTTGATACTATATCAAAGTGGTAGGAGGGGCACAATGATGTTTTAAAGCAACAGCATTTGCTGCATTCTTCAAATATCAGTTTGCCTGGTTTTTGTTCTGTTGTGATAATGAGTGACTTAAAAATGCTTAAACATGTATAGTTGATAATTGGGAGCTTTGCTTTAATACGAGGGAAGATAGGAAGAGCAAGGAAAATTACCTTTTTTAATTGGTGTATTATGATGTACTATTATATATTTTATTGTAAACACATATGTATATCACTAAAGGAAGGCAGTCTGTATAACATAGATAGGGTAGTGTATGGTTTATTTTATTTAATATCCCACCCTTCCTTTAGGCATAGCAGACCAGTTTAGATATAAAACAAATACATAAGAAAAGAACAGCATTACAAAAATTAAAGAAACGTACAAGGGAAGAAAGAAAGAAAGAAAGAAGCAGTGTCAAACTGTTCCAAACTGTCAATTTTTCATAAGTCTATTGAAATAAATAAGGGGGATAATATTCAGCCCGCGGTGGAAAGCAGCTTATAAACTGCATCCAGTTGAGGGCTGACCTAACACTAGGTGCAGCTCCCAGCATTGAATATCAGGATATGTCCATTGGCCCAGAAGTTAACTTGGCACTGGCCAATATTTGGACTGGTGCCCAGTTAACTTGAGGCATAAAGTTAGGAAAGCTATTTTGCTGTCACTTACTTTATGCACTTACTTAGCAGGATAGTGAACTGAATATTGCTACTAACCAGCTAAGTTGCCACTCTACCCTAACTCTGCCCCCATCTTGCCCCTAGCTGGTTAGTGGCGATATTTAGCAGCACTACCTAGTTAAGTGCTACTGAATATCGGCGATCAGCTATCTCAGTGGGGTGTAACTGAGCAGGAGCCTCTCCTGCCTGGTTAAACCTTTATGAATATCAACTCCTAAGTCTTTAGAGCAGATTTAAATTTAGGAAAGACCAATTCTGTATGAAGAGTTACTGGCAAAGATTTCCAAGAAAGCACATTGACAAGTGGAGTCAAACTTATTCTACGAATAGGAGGAATATGTAAGTCTCAATTGTGCAATGAACAAAGTCCCCTATTTATATTCTTCCATCTGTCAATTCTGCTGTATGCTACCCAGCAGACAGAACATGGTCTGACTTCTCCTCTCCCAGGATCAGGTAAAATTTTTTCTGTCCAAGTAAGCAATATCACAATGTATTTTAGACACATGCCCCATCTATCTTCTAAGGTCAGCTCCCAACCTACTTATCAACTGCATACAATCGTACTTGTCCTTCATGTTATCGAATGGACTATTCCCTGAAAATGATGGCAAAATAATTCTAACACTTATCCCAAAGAATCCCAAAACCTGTAACCTCTATTCCTTTATTGGTAAAAGTGATTGAAGGTTTAGTAACTAGTCTGCTCATGGAGTTCCTACAGGCCTTTTCCATCCTTCATAGCATAGGCGGTCGGTGGCCCAACTGTTTGGGGAAGCTAAAGGGGGTGGGGTTAGGGGTGGGGCCAGGGTCAGAGCTTACATCCATAATTGTCTGACAACACAGAAAAAAAAATAAGTAAAAATAAAATAGTCACAATTAATACCTTTTATTAAATTTAGATATTAGATATGTATCATAAGTCAAAGAATAAAGGGTTGCTCAAAGCATATACTAACCACAATCGCTCAACTGCAAAACACTATGCACAACTTTGTGCAAAAACACACTCAGAACCTTACTGTACCATAAATATTACACTGGGCAGACCCTAATACACCAATATACCACCCATACAGAAAATGCAGATCATCAACAATTTGAAACAAGGGATCATAATATCACAATTCTCATGTAGAGCCACAAAACACCCTTTTAGGGTGGATAGTGTTCACAATGAGCTCCTTTTATTAACGACCATATGTAGATCCTTCAAGAGGTAGTGTGTCATGATTTAGGTTCTACACCCTTTCTAATGTTTTGGTGCCACCTCAGTAAGGCCAACACATAATATCTCCACTGCAAAACACTATACACAAACTTGTGCAAAAACACACTTATAATCTAACCAAACCATAACAGCACTAATTCCAAGGACAGGACGAGCTACAACCTTATGCGTGGAAAGGTAGCACTATAATTACACCGGGCTCAAAAACACCAGTATACAACCTAGTGAAACAAAAAAAACAGAAAGGGCTGCAAATACTACACGCTAGCAGAATACTGCCTCTTCATCACACATGAAAAAAACATGACACAACAGATATGAAGGCAAAATACTGAACTGGAAAGTTACCTCAAGAAGTCAGACTCAGCATGCAGCAATACTAGAAAAATTGAAACTTACATGCAAAATATCAGAGATGCACATTTCCAAAAGCTGACATATTCCAATTAATAAATTCTGAATAAAAAAATGTTTTCTACCTTTGCTGTCTGAGCATTTAGTTTTTCTATTAGCTTTGGTCCCACTGTCTTCTGTTTTATGCAGTCTTCTTTCCATTCGATATTTTTTCTCTCACCATGTCCAACATCCTTCTGTGTCCTTATGCGTCCTGTCTACCATCTGTTGCCCTGTCCCTATCCTTTCTCCAGTTTCAACATCTGCCCTCAAAGTGTTCCAATCCAGCCCTTAAATTCAGCAATTGCCCCTCCATCCATATCCAGCATTTCTCCTCACTCCCCTCCCCTCCATCTATGTGCATCTACTTCCTCTGTCTTCCCTCCCCTCCATCCATGTCCAGCATTTCTCCTCTCCCTTCCACGCCATCCATGAGCATCTCCTTCGTCTTTCCTTCCCTCCATCCTTGTCCAACATTTCTCCCCTCTCCTCCATCCATGTGCATCTCCTTCCTGACTTCTCTCCCCTCCATTCATCCATGTCCAGCAACTCTCCATTCTCTCCTCCATCCATCTCCAGCAAATGTCCTCTCTCCCTTGCCCCCTCCATCCATCCATGTCCAGCAATTCTCCTCTCTCCCCTGCCCTCCCCTCCATCCAAGTCATCACAAACAAAATATAAGAAAACCAGTGGACTGCATAAGGGGCTTATAGTTATAAGCCATTTAGTTATGTTTAAGAAAAGAGATCTGCATGAAACAAAATATTTATTTTTTTTATTTTGACATATAATATAAAACCTGCCTCAGAGTCAGCACGTCTCCTGAAATCCAATGTGCGGCGTGCCACAATTTAGGTCTGGGAACACTAGTATTCAAGCTCAGACAGCCACACTGGGTGGATAGTATTCACAATAATGAGCTCCTTTTATTAACAACCAGATAGAGATAGATTGAAAGAGTTTTCAAATTTCAATTTGGGCACAGCAGTATACTGTAAGTCATCACAAAACAAACAAAATATAAGAAAACCAATGGACTGCATTAGGGGCTTATAGTTATAGGCCATTTAGTTATGTAAGAGACTCAAATGGGCTGAGATCTGCATGAAACAAAATATTTTTTTATTTTGCCTTAAAACCTGCCTCAGAGTCAACATCTACCTCTCCTGAAATCCAACATGCTCTGCATGCCACAATGTCCTTTTGAATTGGAGTGGAGGAGTGGCCTAGTGGTTAGGGTGGTGGACTTTGGTCCTGGGGAACTGAGAAACTGAGTTTGATTCCCACTTCAGGCACAGGCAGCTCCTTGTGACTCTGGGCAAGTCACTTAACCCTCCATTGGCCCATGTAAGCCGCATTGAGCCTGCCATGATTGGGAAAGCGCGGGGTACAAATGTAACAAACAAAAATGTATTATGGTCTACTCTGGGAAGGAAGTGGGAACACCTCAGACAGCCACTCTTAGCCAGCCTTGAGCCTTCCCTACTCAGTGACAGCCCCCCCCCCCCCCCCCCTTGTGTTCCCGCTTTTGCGGAACAGGAAGTTGCATCATGATGGGAGCCCTCGTAGGGAAGACTGACTTGCTGAGCCTGAGGCGAAGCAGATGACGAGAATGCATAAATAGACGATCGCTATTCACTACAGTACCGCCACTGTAGCGATTAAGGCAGGAGCACTTAGCAGGACTCGATCATGCAGCAGCCCAGCCCTGAAGGCTGAAGTGACTGTGAGAGTCACGTGGCGGCGGTGCAGGGGAGGGAAAGAGGAGAAACTGCGGGGCGCAGGCAGCACTGCAAAGAAGAGAGAGGAGTCAGGACTGGTCTGGAGGAGGAGAACGGAGAAGAATAAAGACAGAGAATGAGAAACTGCTGATCCATCCTGCTGCTGTTTGTTGAGAACTTGTGGCTGGGGAGGCTTAGCCTCCCCAAGCCTCTTATAATAGGCGCCTATGCTTCATAGTACACAATCGGGATTCTGGCCATCCTTTAGCACTGAGACAATGGTCACCACCTTTATTGCAAATTTCAGAAAAGGAGTTGAGCATGGGCTGAAAAATCATAATTTTACAATTTGATATGGTTGACCATAATATATTGTTATACTTATTAGACCATTTTGGTATTAGTGGAACTGTCTTAAAGTGGTTCCACGGTTTCCTAATATCAAGATCATATCAAGTAAAACAATCAGGTCATATCTCCTCACCCTGGGATGTGGAGTTCCACGAGGCTCTCCTTTATCACTCATATTATTCAATATCATTATGGCACCACTGAGTTACTTACTGGAGGTTCACAGAGTTAATTCCTTCCTCTATGCCGATGATGTCACCATGTATACCCCCTTCAAAATGGAATTACTAGAAATTATTACATGAGATTAAAACCGGTTTAGATTTGATGAAATCTTGGGCATCCAGTTTCAAACTCAGGAAAAGACTAAATTCTTCATACTTACCAACTTTATCAACCCATTTCATTAAAAAACTTCATTATTGACAACACATCATATGTCAAATCCTGGGCATCACCACTGACCAACATTTATCATTCGAAGCTCAGGTCTCAACGGTGGTCGGGAGCATCTTCCATACACTATGGGAGTTGGAAAGGTTGCATTCTTTCTTCCCAAGCTCCACACTTCGTACTATCACCCAATCTCTCTGCTACTATCCAAATTTGATTATTGTAAAATGCCATATATGCGGGTATTAAAATCTCACTCCTTAACAAATTACAAACAGCACAAAATACCACTGGCCACCTTGTATACAGTGCTCCTCACTTTGAGAAGGCTACCCCTCTCTTGTTAAAACTTCGCTGGCTTCCCATAAATGCTAGGATCACCTGTAAGATATGCTTGACTGTTTACCAAATCATATATGGTTTATCACCCTCCTACATGCAACAACTAATTGATTTACCTTCACATAATACAGTAAAAACATCTAGAGAATACCTCATGCTCCATTATCCAAACTGCAAAGGTCTTTCTTACAAATCAGTCCTTGAAGGCTTCACATATCAGAGTACCAAATTTGGGATTCTCTACCCAAGCAATTAAGGTACTTAGAATATTATCTGAGATTCCGTAAATTACTAAAGGCTTTTCTATTAAGTACATATTTTATCGTCTGTCTTATACCTACCAACATAACCAAAACTCTAGTCTAGCTTCATGACAAACACACAATTATTCCTAACTAGTAAATAAGGCCCGTTTCTGACACAAATGAAACGGGCGCTAGCAAGGTTTTCCTCGGAGTGTGTATGTTTGAGAGAGTGTGTGTGAGAGTGACTATGTGAGAGAGAGTGAATGTGCGAGTGTGTGTGACAGAGAGAGAGTGAGTCTGGGTGCAAGTGTGTCTGTGAGAGAGAGAGTGTGTGTGTGTGAGAACGAGAGTGTGTGCGAGTGCGTATGTGAGACACAGTGACTGTGAGAGAGAGTGTGTTTCACACAGATACACTGTGTGTGAGACTGTGTGAGACAGAATGTGTGCGATACACAGACTGTCTGTGAGACCGAGAGAGTGTATGAGACCGAGCATGTGTGAGAGTGACTGTGTGACACAGAGAGTGAATGTGATACAGTGTGAGACATTGTGCGTGAGACTATGTGAGATTGAGAATGACACTGACTGTGAGAGAGTGTGTGTATGACAGAGATACCGCCCCCTCCCCCTCTGGTCCGAGGACCCCCTCCCCCCCTCTGGTCTCAGGATCCCCTCCCCCTATCAGGTCTGAGGACCCCCCCCCCCCCTCTGCGTTCCCCAGATTCTTCCTGAGACTCCTTCCATGCCGGTGCAGAGGTCCTCAGTGTTGGCACCTTGCAGGGTGTTGACCTCAACCTCGATGCATACATTACTGCTCTCAACGTTGGGGAAGCTGCCTCGGAATCAGTAAGGCTGTACCTCGATGCTCATATGGGCGTGGACATAGATCCACTGAGTCACGGCAGGCACAGACTCATTCAGTACTACCTGAGTATGGTGAAGAGTCTGAATGAGATCAATAATAGGATTCAGAGGAGGACCCACATTTTTTCTTAGAGGAGGAGTTTTATGGGATACCACTTGATCCCTCACCACCTCAAGAGAAACTTAAATCTCCACCCAAGTGTCTCTCTTTCACTGGTTTTATCAGGGAGTTGGCTTCTGCCATCCCATTTAAATTGGAAATGGAGGAAGAGCCTATCTTCCAGGGCAGAAATGTTGACTGTTCTGGAGTATGAGTCTCCTCTAAGGAAGGGATCACTGTACCATTGCACCCTATCCTTAAGGATGCACTGATGAAGAACTTAAGTCTTGTGGATACTCTCCCACAGGAGCAGACTGCAGAGCTTCACCAGTTGGCCAGTAAGCAGCTGGAGTGCAAAAAAATATCTGGCCTGAGTTGCCTTCAACTCTTTTGTCATAGCATCCAAACTCTCCGCCATGTATGTGGGGATGCACAGACTCTCATGGCTGTGAGTCTCTGACCTGGAACTAGCGGTGCAGGAGAGGTTGGTGGACGTTCCTTGCTGAGGTGACTACTTGTTTGGAGATAAGGTGGAAAAGATCACCAATTCATAAAGAAACATATGAACATCATCCAAAGTCTGTCTCGACACCCTCCAGCGCCTGTTCCTCAATTTTTGAATGGGCCTAGATGATGAACCTTCTACTCCCAAAGGCAAAGGTTCCTGTCACCTTCCCACTCTGCACAGAAGGCCCAAGCCCAGCGCTCTTAGCCTTGCCAATCCCATCTTCAGAAGTCCCAGTTGGTGCCCCATTTGAAGCAAGGGATGAACTTTTGACTGACCAAAGAGGTAGTTTCTGCAAATTCCAGCATTAACATGAGGAGAAAGAGTGCTCCAGGTGGGATATAGGGGGTCCCAGCTTGGAAGCAGGAACAGTGAAGAGGTATTCGGAGCCAAAGGTAGTAGCCTTGCGAGGTACTCCTTTGGAGCAGAGGAAGTGCACAGATAGGGAAGTCTGGTCCAAACACAATCTGCTTGCACAAATGCTGCAGGCATAGCCTTAAATTGTTTCACCAGAAGGGATGGGTATGGACTGGAGAAGCTGTAAATATGTATATAGGATTATAAACTGCATTTGAAGATACATCATATCCCTAAATTGTTTTGGATTATAATTTGCGTTTGGCATTAAGTGGATTACAAACTGTTTATTCAACAAAAACTGTTGTAATATTTTCAGTAAAGTTGGTTATTTTTGTATAACTTTCTGGACTGGAGTTTTCTTTGAGTGAGAGTGAAATTCATTTACTCCCAGACTAGTAAAGGAAAAGAGATCAGAGAGTAAAAGAGAAACAAAGCCCCAGCTCAGTAAATCAGAAGGACTAAGAACTTGGTAAAATGTGAAGTAGTGTATGGTTTTTTTTTCTTTGTGGCCCTGGTCTCGGGGTGCCCCAGACCAGCGACGAGCTACCTTGTGCCCGGACCTGTGAGTGGCGAGACCAGAGTTACATAAGAAATAATATTTAAAAAAAATGAGAAATTAGGCCCATCCACTTTTGTGGCCTGGTTCACCAAGAGCTCTAATAAAACTAGCTGCAGTTATTTCTGTATTTGGAACTTATTCCAGTATTTAACAAAGCAGTTCCAAGTGATACTGCAAAAGGAAGCTTTTCAAAAATCAGCCAGAAAGTGGGTGTGCTTTGTGAAGCATTTTAGTTTGGGCAAACTGCAGGCCTTCTTTAAAGTACAGTTTTGAAGCCAAATTTGGCCAGAAAGATCGGGAACTGGGCCACAGCCAACTCAAGCAGCTCTGAAAAAAATGTGACCCCATCGTAGATAAAGAGAGTCATTTTATAGGAGTGAGTGCATGTTAACTGTTAGTAAATGACCCCCCCACACACACTTGAGTTGTGCTGACTATTTTCTGGGAGTGAGGCAAACCTTCTTGAGTGGACTGTGACCCAGTACTGAGATGTCTTGGAAGGCACGTTTGTTTCTAGGATATTAGACCCCTTAACACACGAAATGTCTGATTTTTGCTAACAAAGATGTGATGACTAAAAGGATTGTAAGACTGATTCCAAATGGGGCTTTGCAAAGAAGAGTTCATGTCTTTTATCATCACCATAACAACCAATTTATAGGATGAAGAAAATGATGAGACACAAAATTATTGAGCTTCATTAAGACGGATTTTTAAGCAATCATATTACTGGCCAATTTCACATAATTAATCATGACAAATGCCCGTGCATTGTCTGCCAAGAACAAATTCACAAACCGCTCTATTGTTAAATTCGAGACACTGAAGCTATGAATTACATAACCTTAAATATAAGCACACGTAGCAGTACTTCTGATCGGAAACACGGACGGCATAAGACAATCAACACCGAGCCTGGTTAAGCGGACAAGAAGGAATCGTGGCACATTCACTTTTTTTGCTCATGGTGGGGAAATGGTGTGAATAAGAGAATATTCAGAGCCGTGGGCGACAGAAGCACTGTCGGGTACCTAACAGCAGCCCCATGTAAAACATTGACTTATTTTAAGGAGTTGATGTGAAAACAAAACACAGCGGTCTTCTCATTCCTGGAGCACTATTGTTTTGTTGAACCAGAAAATATAAATAAACAGGTTTAATATTAACCTCGGGGGTCGTGTGCTTTGTGCTTACTTTTTGAAACAGCGTCCTTTTTGGTCTAATGCAGCTCAGGAACAGCATGTGGTGGTGATGCGCTCACGTAATAAAGCCTAGCATCTTGAAGATTTATTTCTCTTATAAAATATCTACAGTTCGCTTGATACTTGATTTGGACATTAAGCAGCGGTTGTGGTGTATAAATCAGACAGAACCTCAGGTCGAAAAGGCAGCTGGTATGTATATATATTTTAATGCAGCTAAAATATCGGTTTTGTTTGAATTGTCACCTTAGGAGGTCCGATCGTACAGTTTCAACTTCAAGTATAAAAACACACACAAGCAAGAACCAGTAAAGCAGACCTTGCCTGGGAGCTGCTGTAAACAAGTAAGTCTCCTTTAAGACAGAGCCGCGAGACTCTCTCTCTCTCTCCCGGGTTCAGCTAACAAAGCGGCCCTTATGCTGGGGGAGGGGGAGTGGCGGCGCGCATGCGCCATCTCTCATTCTCTGGCTGCTCTACATGCAGCAGCCTTGTTTCTTTTGCCCAACCCCCACTCCTCCCTCCTCCTCCTCCTTCTTCACCACCAGCCGAAAACGAAATCCACATCCAGTCTATCAATCAGCTGCGTCTGAGACGCGGCACCGCTGCCAGCAGCAGGCAATGACTTTTTTAAGTGCCTCAGTTACAGCCGAGAAACCAAAACCGAGCGCATCACGGGTGAAATCGGTGTCTCCCGTACCCCCGAGCTGTGGCTGAATTTACTTCCGAAAAGAACTACAAGACGAGTGGGACGCGTAGGGAGCCAGAAAGCTACCTGATCTCCAGCTCGCCCCCATACCCAGGATTGGAAAAGCTGCAGCAGCCAATGCCTGTCACCCTCTCCCGTTTCCTGTTACAGACGTTGCTGCTGAGCTTGCACACAGGGCTTTCTAATGCTGGAGGCTTTTTGGCTTTGCATACGGCACGTCACAGGCGAAATGTTTTTGTCAGTTTCCCACCCTCCCCCTCTCTATCTCCATATTCACATCTCTGCTACAGAAGCTCGTTTAATTATCGCCGATGCTTCACTTTCAGAAAGGAAGATGCTGGGGCACCTCCCTGGAGTGAAGAAGACCTTACTTTTTTTTTTTTTTTTTGTGGTAATGTCTGATGCTCAACAAAGACAAGAGCGGAAGAGCAAAGAAATAATAAATAAGCCCTGCTGGAAGGTGCTCTTTCTCGCTCTCGTTTCCTGTATAAAATCAGCTTTTCACCATTACCCGAGAAAGGCTCCTGCTGCTGCTGCTCGTCATAAAACCTAACCCACACTGCTTTAGGGAAGGAAAAGATTTTGCAATAAGCTAATATATCACAACAGATTTTATCGGATGTCAATTCCCCTTGCGTTATGAACGTTCAGCACATCTCGTGCATACCCCTGAAAAAAACTAGACTGAATAAAGTAACTTCATCATTATCTAACGTCAGAATTATTTATGTTTTATAGATTAATATCTACGCGGCTGGAAAGTTGCAAGATGAAACAGACATTTTACAAATCTTATTATATAGTCTGAGTTGCGCGTCTCTATTTTTATACCGTCGCTATAGGATTTTTAGCGATTTCTGCTTATGCATACATTAAGGGAGCTGGAATACTGTGTTTCATCCTAAATGGGGAAAATGACAGGATCGGCTTATAACAAGCATTTTATATGTTAAAAGATGTGTTTCACTCACAATAGATACGGCAAAAATACACATTTATTTAGGTAACATCTGTATCTCTGAAAAATACACACAGAGGCGAGGGCGAAATATGAGTTTTGTGCACGAGGAATCCCTACATTAATGAAGCACCGCCTGGAATCAATTAAGCTGGAACAGCCCCCAAGAAATAAAAACATTGATGACATGCTTTAGCAGCTGGATTAATGAATTCCGTTGTAGCCACATTTATATTTTAAGAGAAAGGAGAAATTAGCGCGTCAGAATCTGCACCCAGAGCGCTACAACAGGAGCCTTGCAGACAAACCACAATCAAGGAGGAGATTTGCAGGGGTTGCTAGGCAAACAGCTATCTTGAAATACTGCACGAAATCTGCTTAAAATTATTTTGACATCAGTTGAATTGCTTAAGAAATTTAGGAGCCTGTCACTGACTCCATGGATGGAGTATGACGTCAAATCTCTTTTATACAGTAATACATTGTCTATAAGACCGGTACTCATGGTGTCATTTTTACCAAATGTGTTCATTCCAGCAACAGATTAACTTTTACCCTTGCAGAGGTTTAAGAATAAAACTAGCACTCATACCTAAACAGGATATTATTACATGAACTTACTGTAGGTATATTATTTACTTCATTAGGTAAACCTCAATTCACTTGGGGGGAGGGGGGGTTCTTCCTTACTATGAGAGAGAGAGAGAGAGCAATCTAAGACCTTACCTGAATTGTGGGATGGATTTCCAATAATTGTGGCTGAGTTGTGGATAAGACAAGGGGAAAAGGTAGAAAATATAGGGATTTGTTATTAATCTAGATCAATATTACTTTTCACAATTTTGTCCATCTTATCTGCCCCTAAATACAACTATTTAAAGTTGATCCCATAATTTAGGTAGGGCCCAACAGGCTAGTTCAGATTTTAGTGCTAACAGACATCCATTTAAGCAATTGTTATTTTTGATTCAAGGTTAATTATAAACTAAACAAATGTAGTTTTGCATTAGAGGTCTTGTAGAGATACCATATGCAAACATCTAGATCATAAGTCTATTAGAAATAAATTTCACCTCTAAAAATACAGAAAATCTAATCAGATTTTGTAACATGATAATTGCAAGCCAATCAGTAGCTCAGAGAAATGAGATTGTAAACTCCTTCGAGCAGGGACTATCCTCTATGTTAAATTGTACAGCGCTGCGTAACCCTGGTAGCGCTTTATAAATGTTAAGTAGTAGTAGTAGTAGTAGAAATGTGACTGCAATTTTCATCCAGAGACATCTGTGTATGGCCCTACAGAAACTGCAGGCTAGAAAGTTTATATTTAGAAGGAACATTGCTGTTTTGCCCCTAACCACTGTTTCAACAGTGAATTCAGAGTATAATATGTTTCTACATTTCAAATTAGGAGTCTATTACTTCATGCTAAAGAGGAAATCATATCATATTTAAAGCACACAAGCAAAATACTTTTGGAACAGCAACAATCACCAGGAGTAGTCTAAAACACTGACTTTATGCTCTTCCTTCCTCCACCCCCAATGAATTATATGGATATTACATCTCATGCTTAAACTTGTTTTTTTAGGCCTAGTTGCCATATGATGAATAAATTCTCATATCTAAAACAGAAATAATATACATCACCTGTTTTGTTTTGCTTTTCCACAGGGTATATCCTCTCCCATTGCTACAACAATAGCTGGGATCCTTGTTTGTTTAAATGATTTTATAGCCTACATTTCCAAAGCCCAGAAATGGATTAAGTTGGACAGAATAACTATGCAACACTCTTGTACATTAACACATTACATATTCAATACAAATAATAGGTATTAAATAAAAAGATACATTTGTCACCCATCAGTGTTAATAACACTTGTCATGTTTTTTTAAGAGAGTCAATCTGCATTTTCATCATGAAATAACTATTTTTTCTCAACATGTGATATTTGATTGAATTGAAAATATATGTTTCAAGTTACTGAATTGTCCAGGCTGATGTGCTACAACAGATACTGCTTTTGAGAGAAATAATAAAATGCTCATGTATAACAACTTTTTTTTTCTTTGCAGTATTTAAATCTCTGTCAATATGTAAGAAAGATCTCATGCTTCAAAAATACTAAAATAATTTGTTAAAATCAAAGTAGAAAATGGGTCATTTTCCATTAGTCAGATTCAGCAGGCATAACATGATAACAGAAATACATTAATACTTCCAGCTAATCTCATGAATAAAAAAAACAGAGAAAATTAACACATTTTACATATGTTTTTAAAATGTTATTTCTAAAACTAACAGTCACTTTTAGCACCAGGCTTTGACAGGATAACTGCTTTTTCCTTTCATTTAATCCTTCACCTTCAGGTTAACACTCAACAGCACTAGTTACAACAGAGAATGCTAATGGCAAAGATCACTCTTCAAATTAATATACTATCACAAGCAAACCATACATTGGATATTTTGGCCTTTTCTGCTGAAAGATATACAGTGCATTCTCACTATTCACGATGGTATGGTTCTTGGAAAACTTCACAAACCATTAAATTACAAATACCGAACCACTTGGGAAAATAAGGGTTTGGTTTCAGGTTTACCTATGTTTCTAAAAAAAACCCCACAGATAGCAAATAATAGACTCTATGGGAATTAGGGGGTTAAGTTTCTGTTCTGGAAAACCAAAACTAGCACCTCTTCCTACCTTGTCTAATCCCTCTCCCTTATTATATTACCTATCTACACTTCCCCATTACTCTGCTAAGCTTAGCCTGTTTTCTCTGACTATACTTTGTATTCCTATTACTATGTAAGCCACATTGAACCTGCTATGAGTGGGGAAAGTGTGGGGTACAAGTGTAATAAATAAATATAGGATTGGTAGCTTGCAAACTCACTCCCTGGATGTTTGGTGGCCATTCCCAGAAGCAAATGCCAAAATGAGAAAAGCAAAGAAGGCTGTTTTGAAACACGCAAACAACATGGCGCAATAACACATCGCCGTGGATAAGTGAAATTGCGAAGACTGAACATGCGAATAGCGAGAACGCCCTGTACACAGCTTCTCTCCAAGGGAAGGGAAATAGCTACAACTCTGTGGAGATTCCTGGAAGTATCTACTACAGCACATTTTTCCCCTGCTTAGATTTCAAAGAAATTTGTATTTTATAAAGCTGGCAAAAACAGCTATATTTGCCCATTTTGCTGTATTTGCAGTCCTCAACTTTGCCTCCCCCTGCCCCCTTCTATGTTGTGCTTTTTGAAGCCCCATGAAACACTGCGGAACTTAGCACATGCAACCACATTTCAAACACAGTTTCTCAAAAGCCTAAAACAAATATTTTTCACAAATGCATATAACATATTTGCAAACATATTTGTGAAATGAAAAATGTTTCTTTTTCACACAGTTTAGTAAATTGCTGAGAATACACTTCAGGTCTCTGTTTTGTTTATGACATGTGTGAACAACATTTTTAAAATGGCAAAAGATTGTTACACTGATCACTCTCTGATCACACTGATTTATAACTGTCTGGATGTCATTACAAAACTGCATTTTTAATTTTACAAAATGTATCATATCAGTTTGACCAAATAGACTGATCTACTGAACTGAAAGGCTGAACATCAGTACTAACACCAGACAATAATGATTTTTGGAAATTTGGTCAATGGTATGTTTTGAATAAATGTATCACTGAAGCCATTCAATACACATGTGCATTTCTGCATCACGACGGCAACCTTAATGACTATGTTAACTGACTTTTAATTGCTTCTGTAGAGGGCTCATTTTGGCACACGTTTCATTACTCTTAACATACTGAAGCCGACTGTAGCCCTAATGAAGATGTGGGGGAGACAGAGATAAGTGTGTTGATCTAGGTAGGTTTCTTATAGCTTTGCTACTCATGAGTAATAGGCCTCGTGAAAATAACATCCTCACATACAGCTCATAGAAGTAATGTATAACTATTAGGATTAGCTGGAGGGCCTCTCCACTTTGCTAGACCTCTCCCTACAAGCTTTGCTTCCAATATCACCAGTTAAAATCTGTTTTGGTGCTAGCAATGTCAGGTGACAGATTCGTGATTAAGCTAAGTGTAAATCTCCACAAGACTGATCGATTTATCGAGCTCCAATAACATCGTACTTGGTGATTTGGAGTTCTACCATGCAAATGTTCTCTCTGTTTATAAATAATATACAAAAGTTTCAAAGCTCGACGATTCTTCCGGTGGTTTTCCTCTCTCTCTTTTTTTTTTCCGAGCTTCATCAGCTGTGAAAGAAGGGGGGGGGGGGGAGGGATGGAAAGAATCAGATTGTTCTGGGCAAAACTCCAGACTGGATCGAGTACAAGGGCTTTGCAAAATGAAACAACACAGTTGTAAAACAAAGTATTATCACATATTAATTCTTGTTCCCAGATATCACATCTGTACAGGCCCTAGGACCATCTAGTCAGTCATTCGTCAGATTAGTGAATGTGGTCAGGAAAAAAGAAACAAAAAAAACCAGACAAAAAAATCAAATCAAAGCATTTGGTATTATAGATAGAAACCTGCACGGGCACCTGAAAATGTGCCATGTACTGAGAGTACGTACCAAAAGAATAATTTGGACAACATTTAAACAGAGAGCAGCTCTCCACAGCTGGCCTGCTTTATGGAACTTTATGCAACACAATCAACTGCTTTTTCTTCAAAAAGAGGACATTAAAAATAGCTTTAGAATAGCTTGGAGAAATGGCCTGCATAATCTGTCTCCCATATCACTGTAGAAGGTTAAGGTTAAAGCATTAGTTTGATAAATCCCGGTCACACATATATTACCATATTACCCCACCCCTCAAAAACGAGACCTTATTTTGTGCCTAAGTGGACTTTCGACTTTAAAAGACGACTAATTTACTAGGAAGACATTATACACATATTATTTTCAGCATTAGTCACTCATTAAAGAAGCCTTCACCATTTAGAGCGTCACTTTCCTAAAGAAATCTTCCAGAGCTTGGGATGCACAATTTATTTATAGCGTATGGCAATTATTGGAAGGAAGCTAATATGGCTAAATATTTTGTATTGTTACTTGAATATTTGTACTGCTGTAATTGCCTATTGCTCATGTTTGATCTATTCTTACTGTACACCGCCTTGAGTGAATTCCTTCAAAAAGGCGGTAAATAAATCCTAATAAATATAAAATTGATATATTCTGCTTCAGGAAAACATCTTGCTATTTTCGTTATGCGAAAAGACCGTCCCATTATCTGTAAATCAAACATGAGGAAACTGAAGCTTAGCAGCGCCCCATCAGCTATTTGAACTGTTGTTCTAACTAATGAGCCGTATTGTTAATAAAGCCGATCGATTCGAAGGTGGTACTAAAAGCACACAGTCAAACTGTACAGCTACCATTTTAAGCTGTTAGGAAACGCATCCATCAGAACGCGTTACAGCGAGAAGGCTGCACTACAGTTAACTGCTCCCCTTCCCCTCCCCCGCAGCCAGAGCAGACAGGCTTCCTGTTGCCGAGCCTCCCTGCAACTCTTGCACACCCTGGGCACTAGTTGACGATAGAAAGCCCGGCAGGGTCACGAAGTGCCCCAGGTTCACCTCTCCCAGCATGTGCCTGGGCAGGGTATAATTAGAATCGGCCTAATTAAACTGAAAGTAGGGCGAGGTGTCTGCTCTAAGCGCTGGCAGCTGGCTAAGGCTTCATTTTCTTTGCTTCCCCCACCTTAGGTTTAGCTCTTGCTAAGCTGCAGCAGCGAAAATAAATCTCGAGCGCCCCCTTTCGGCCGATCAGGGAAGAAGAGACTAGCATGGGCGGAGCCCGACCGGGGTCGGACAGCCAATAGTAGCCCGCTGCCGCCGTCAACCTCACAGAGTTCCCTTCCCCCTCCCATGCGGCGGCGCTGAAGGGTGCCAAAGCGGGAGCGCGCGCTGGTCGTAACTGCAGTAGGCTGAGGCTGAAGGGAACGCGCAACTATTCTGAGGAGGAGACAGGAGGGGGCTCCAGGCAGAGCTCAAAGCCAATCAGACAGTGTCGCGCAAGTTGAACAGCACCTTTGGCAGCTGATGTTAGTCCTCCGGTATTTCTAATGCAATTTGTTTAGCGTGGAAGGGATGGTCTCGGCGACGGCCGGCTAAGGCAGAAAGACAAATCCCTGTGATGTTTAAAGCGTCTTTCCCCTCTTCCTGAACGGTGCAGTGCTGCTTTTCCGGGGACGTTATATATGTATGCGATACAGTCTCTGAAGTCTGGAGCAGTATGGTTGGATTTGGTGTCTGCACTGAAAGCGAAGGTGGAAGCAGAGTTTGAGCTGGCTACGGCTTGGTGGTGTTCAACGTCCCGATCTTGTTTTAGTTAAAACTTTTTGGATGGTTACTCGTGTATTTATTTTTTTTAACCCCCCCCCCCCCCACACACCCTTTCGTATGATTTTGCCGTCTTTCTCAAGGATTCATTGCTCGCTCTGTTTTGTGAAATGTGTCGTTAGCTTCTGTTGGTTCTCGGCGTGATGCAGGGTGACCAGGGCTTTTTTTGAGGGGGTACTTGGGGGTAGTGAGTACCGGCACCTTTTCCATTGTCTGCTAAAATTGACCAATGGTCCCCAAGTTTTAATGAAAGTGCTCAGGCTCTACACATCAATTCTGCCTTGTCATAGATTCTGGGACAGGTTATTGTGGGGGTGGGTCCCTCGGTGATCACCTCACCCCTTAAGGGTGGCCTGGCAATTGAGTACAGGCACCTTTTTCGGGAGAAACAAAATGCACTGCTTGTGATATAAAGGAATGATACCTAGGGGCTGTTATGCAGCTTCGGGACATGATCAGTTGGAGCTCTTGAGACCAGGAGGGCTGCAAAATCTTAGGGACAAAATATAAAACGTTCAGGGTGCCAGCGTTATTTTTCTCCGACACTTCAGAGTCTTGTTCATAGATAAAGTAGTGGTGGTGGGTTGTCTTTGCACTGAAATTAGAGACTAACGGGCCACTGCTGAAAAAGCTCAAACGATTTATGGATAGGTGCTAAAGCCAGTAGCGCCTGCCCGTAAAGGGGATCTCTTACTGAAGATTAGCTCATGTTATCTGCCACAAGACTCGTTTTATTCCTAAAGGCCCAGCGGCAGATAACATGTATTAATTTTTAGTAAAAGATCCCCAATGTTGTTTTCAGTTTGTCACGGAGGATCGCCCAGCAACTGGATCAAACAACTTCAGGTAGGGTAACCACTAATTGGCATTCAAGCGAAAACAAACATTACACAATCTTGCACCCCAAAACAGTATAATGGTATTTTAGTTCTGAGCCGGTTGCACTCCAATTTCGTTGCTTTTAAACATTTTTTTAAACCCCGAAAACAAATACGAGATTATCTTGACAGTGCACTCTCTAAAAGCCATTTCAAATAGTTTCTCTAAGAAGTTAACAACCCTTTAGAGCTACATATTATCTTTGGTATTAATAGTGAGTTGTTCGGGGAGATAGAGGCTGTATGAGCCAGCTCCTTGGGTGCCGAGTACCCTTAACATTGAGAGATTCCTTTATTGTGTCATTTCTCTTGTCTTTTTTTTTGTTTTATTTTTTATCTCCTCTGTCTTATCCCGTTTTGTCTTCTATTTTCTGCCGCCTTTGCTTTTCAAAGCTTTCCTTTCCTCTTAATCCCAGCCCTCCTTTCCAAGGGACCTTTATATAAAGTAACCGCCCCATCTAAGAAGTTTGTTTCTTTATCTCTTTTGGTATGTCTTTTCTCTCCTCCCCCCCCCCCCCCTTTTCCTGTGGGTGTGTCTCTACAATGACATTCTAATTTAGCATGTAGGCTAGAATTGTCCTGGTGCCCTGTTTATGTTTAGTGTGGGATGGGAAATTCATCCAGTGCTGAATTATTCACATCAGGTCATTTTTGCTTTGCACCTAAGTGAATAGCCACTTCATCATAAAATGAGCTGTTTTGTACCTGTGGAAAAAAAATGCCTTTTTTTGACCATTTCTGGGAAGGTGACCAAAGTCTGGAAATAAATAAAACAAACAAAAAAGAAAGAGCAAACAATTTGTAATACAACACCCATCCTTTTATGTGGAAAAAAAAAGTTTTAAGACTGCTTATGGACTCCTGACATGAAAAATCAGCCATTTCTCAACATTTTGGAGCTGCTACTTTAATCATCTTTTCCTAAAAATGTTCATAAATGTGGTCTAGTCTGTTCAAAAAGAGGCAGTCATTCCAGAGAAACATAGTTCTTCACAAAGCAAAAGTCCTGTTATTTCATCTTCTTAGTGTACATGCTGTGTTCAATGTGTGTGCCTGTAATTTTCTGTCCAAAATAGTTGGTTTTGCAGTGATACTTTTACCCATTCTAAATGTTATTTTAATGTGCTTTCTTCTATTGAATTTAAAATTTACCTTTTGTGAGTAACATCTGTGTAAGTTTTTCAGATTGTTTTAATCTCTAATGCTTTATATTTCCTATAGTGAATTGTGACTTTTTTTTTTTTTTAGATATATTGCTGTTATTAAATTTATCATCCTCTTTCATTCATACTATTGTGTTCACTGGGTTACAGTAATTGTGAAGAACAGAAACATTCAGATATGGAAATATTTGTCTTCTGTACGTATGCATCTGGCATTATTGTCATATCTATTTAACTTGTATTCTGTTTACATCTTAGTTCTAGTGAAAAGGTGCCCCCATTTGCATGAAGCACTGGCCAGTCAAAGACTATTTATAAGGATTTGTATTCTTTGTAAGTGAAATATTATATAGTGTTGGTAAAGCAGACTGTTAAAAGTAATAATGTATATTGCAAACATACATGTAGTCACACATATCTCTTGCTCACACACACACACACTATGGAACATTTTTGTGCAAGATGGCTTTAGTGTCTTGTATCTCTTTCATTATGTTTAAATTGGGCTGTGGCTGTATAGATTTCTTTTTTCCCCAGGTATCCAAAATCTACAAATAACACCGACTACTATGATAAAATAAACATTGCTTCTATAATTTGTCTTAATGATAATTATACTTTATTCAACTGGCCCAGGGTGTTAGATGGGATGATCTACCTGCTGCGTTTGAGAAATTGTTTTAACATCTGCTCTCTAGGGAGCAGTGACTGAAAAGAAGAGAAAGTGGGGTTCATTTCTAATTCTGCCACTGCTTCTCTTGTGGCCTTTTCTCTCCCCTTGATTCTAGTACCCTTAGATTGTAAGCTGTTTGGTGTGGGGACATATACCTATATACATATCACCACTGTGCAGTGCTGTGTATATCCAGTAATGCTATAAAAATAAGTATTTTTATGAAACTCTTTATGACCTTTTACTGCTTGTTTTTTTTATTTAGTTCAAGCATAATTCCTCTGTTATGGGTGTAGAAATGCATTGATCTGTTTGTTTAATTTGCCTCCAGGCTCCTTTTTACAATCCCTTTTGCATTTTTAACTTTTCCTACTGCTGGTGCTTGGGCCAAGGCCAGTTTGCTTTCCTGTACCCAAGGAGGATATGAATGGATTGTGGTACAACTCAGGACTAATGTGGATCTTCACTGGAAACTAGAGTTTGATCTCAGAAGTGCAGTTAACTGCTGCACAGCTGGGTGAGCTGTCATTAGTGAGGTTAAGGACTTCCCACTGATTTCTACAGACCCATTGTCTGCAGGGTGGTGCTCAGATATAGAGGCTGCATCCCTTCAAATGAGAGGCAAAATGCAGCAAGTGTAGGGAAAGGCTACCGAAAAGATGCAGAGATTATACTGTAAGCCTATTTGGCCATGAGATTTAGGGGCCTTTTTACTAAGGTGTGCTAATCCCTACCATGGGCTTAATATGCCTAAAAAAAAGTCTTATCACAGGACATGCTAAAGGGTCTTGTAATTTTTTCTGTTCTTGCTTGATAAGTGCACATATTTATTTTTTGAAGGGGGCATATCAGGGGTGGAAAACAGGTGTAGATGCACTAATCTAAACTAATATTTAACCATCTCTCTGACCTCATGTGCACCTTTCTTAAAATTAGTCACCTTATTTTCTAACTCCTTTTACTCTATCTATCCCCTCTGTTTACAGATAACTCAAGCTAAGTTTTAGTAAACAACCCTATATATGTTAACCATCTCTCTGACCTCATGTGCTACTTCCTTTAAATTAGTCGCCTTACTCTCTTACCTATCTATGGGGCCCTTTTACTAAGCCTCGTAGGCGCCTATGTGCGCCAATTTGGAACTACTGCCCAGCTACTGCATGACCTGGGTGCTAATTTCATTTTATGCATGGGCCGACTAGGTGCGCTGGAAAATATATTTTCCGGCACGCAGCGCTAACTGGGCAGTAATCGGCATTGTAGGCACGTTGACTATTACTACCCGGTTAAGGTGTGATACCTTAACACTAAGTGAATGGGTGGTGGTAAGGTTTCAGGCCCAAAATGGATGTGTTCCAATTTTCATTTTGCCACACATCCATTTTCAGCCAAGAAAAAGGCCTTTTTTTGCAGGTGCGCTGAAAAAATGGGCCTGTGTGTGTCCAATATACGCGTCTACACCCCATACCCTTTACTGTCAATTAAAATCTTCTATTACGTATTGTGTTGACATTGTAAGTAGTGTACTATACCATACTTTGTATTGTTGTTTGAATATTTTTACTGCTGTAATTGCCTATTGCTCATGTTTGATTTATTCTTACTATATACTGCCTTGAGTGAATTCCTTCAAAAAGGTGGTAAATAAATCCTAATAAATAAAAATAAAACAATACAATAATCAGCGTATGCACTGACATTACCTCAGCGCTAATTAGTGGGCCAATAACATGGGAGCACTTAGCGCCTCCTAAATAGGAGGTGGTAAATGCTCCTGTGGTAATTTTTAAAAAATGACCATATGCCAAAACCCGGGTCCCTTGGGTTAAAGTCCCCTGCTCTAACCACTTGGCTACTTCTCAGAACTTCAACAAATAGAAAAAAATCCCTTTTTGACAGCTACACTAAAATGGGCTTAGCACATGGACAAGTCCCACATAAGGATGTGCTAAGCCCAATTCTTAGCACAAATTAGTAAAAGGGCCCCTTAATGACCTAAATCCATATACTCCACAAGAGCAGGAGCAGCAGAGACCTGTAAAATACCTTGAAAGTATATAAAACATAATGGAAGATTCTGGAACAATAGAGTTATGCTGTGAGGAATAATATAACATGAGCAAAGTTTTATTTTACAGGGGGTTGGTGGTTATATGGAATGGCCACCCAGTAGAAGGATTTGAAACAAATACGGTAGTGGAACTGAAGCCTGCTGTAGTACAGCAAATCCCCTGTTAGGGGGAAACACATTTAACCTTTTCCACTCAACTGTCCTACCTCATGGGACATTGTGATTTTCCTGTTCCACTTATCTGTCCACTCTGGGGGCCGGTTTATAGTAGGTTACCATAACAATGTTGTGCTGTGGTGTTTAATGTTAAAAATATTCTGAGCTGGAGTTCATAAAAATAAGAGCTTTAAAAAGAAAGAACAGTGGATACTTTAGCCATTACGGCTTTATTGCTGATCTCTCCCCCCCCCCCCCCCCCCCCAATCATGAGTGTTTTATAGTGCAAAGCAGGTTGAAAACAACAAAATCAAATCGGTAAAATCATTTGAAGGGGTATTTTCAAAAGGAAGTCCAAGTCAGAATAGGGACTTCCAAAACTCGCATGTATTTTTTAGCAGGAAATAAGTCATGATTTCCTGTTCGCAAATACGTGAGATGGAAATCCATGCGCTGAGGATCTCCACCACGAACAACTATTTTTTAGTGGAATGTCCACTGTATGAACGGCATAAAAACAGGGACAAGGACATTTGTCTGGCGGCATTTTTAAAACAATGGCCATACTGACATCCCTGCAGAGCAGAGGGGCAGCCTAGTGGTTAGTACAATGGACAAGGATCCAGGTTCAAATCCAGCTTTAGCTATTATTTTGTAATTGTGAGCCTTCTAGGAACAGGAAAAAACCCCATACTGTACCTGACTGTACACCACTTCAATAAATAGTCTTCAGGCTTGCAGGTGGCTTATATGTTTAGGTACAGTATGTATTTTTCTGTTTACCTCTTTTTTTTTTTTTTTTTTTTTAAGTCGGGTTTGGACCTGGGTTGCTTGGTTTAAAGTTCGTTGCACTAACCATTTGGCTACTTCTCAGACCTTCTACTTTGCTAAGAGTGCTCATAATACCTGAAGCTGTCATACATCCTGGTATCCCCTTCCATTTTCACTTTCAGGGGAGAGGGAGGGGAACAGCAACCACTGGGTGATTAAGGAGGAGGTGTCATGTCTTAATCCATCTAGTGGTCAGCTGCTCAACAAGAGAGTGACTGAAACAGGATGGCCTTTTTTCCGACTTGGATGTTTCTTCCTGTTTGCTAATTGCTGTTTGATGACCTGATTTTGGAACCTCCCTAGTCGCACGCTGAACATGCCCCCTTGCTATTTGGGTGTCCCTTTTCTGCCTTTGCAAAATCAGGATTTGGACGTTTCAAGTACATAGATGTCCATTTGGACATTTTGAGGTTCTCATATGCTTTGAAAATAAACTCCTTAAGATCCGTGAAAGGATCAATAGTTTGAATCCTGAGAGACAAAGAAATTCTGTTATTCTCATTTTCTACTTGTGGGTTCCAGGCTGGGCATCTCAACTCCTTCTGTAGTATTCTCAAGCTAGTTACAGGCATACAAACTCCCAACCTTTTGTACCTCAGAGAAAATATTAGGGGAAAAATGCAAAAACAGCAAGAAGCTCAAAAGAGGCCCTGGCACCTCAGCTCTGCCCCTCACAATGGTACAGAGAAACCCTGTTGGTCCCTCTCAGCTTACTGACAAGGACCACTCCTTGCTGCTCCTTCAGACTGCCTGGAGTCCTTCCCACTTCACCTTTCTCCAAAACACTCATTCAGTTGGGACTGTGGTGTGAGCCCACTTAGGAATAACAAAATTCCCTGAGACATTGCCGGCCCACAGGAACACTGCCTCTCTGCCTGTGACCCAGTCGGTGGGAGGAGGGTGTTAGTGTAGAACAGGAGAGGCAGGTGCAGGCAGACCTGAACTGTGTGGGGGATAGACCCTCTAAATGGCAGTGGGGGTAACCCCAGGCGGGTGGCTAGGTGTTTCGTGACACCAATCTCTCTCACCTTTCCAAACAAAGTTTCATGCTGAAGTTTGCTTTAGTGCTTGTTTGCATAGCAAACTGTCACAGAAACAGGCTGCTTAAGTGCAGAAAATCTCACAGGTTGGTACATAGGCTCCTGTAAGAGAGATATTAAATGCTTGCACAGGGATTTGTTTTACTGCTTTCATATTAAGGATACTGAAGCAACTCAAATTTCACAGTTTGAGCCATCTTGAGTTTTAGTTCAGAAAGATGGGCTATAAAAACAAAGTAATAAATCACCTGTACTCTGAAATCTCTGATTTATTTTCTCAAAGAATGGCTTTTGTGGCTGGTTAAGAACAATTCATATATTTCTGTTATCTAAGATTGTTCTCTTGCTTGTAGAAGGCATGAATAAAGTAGTTTGGTTGCTGTGTTAGTCCACTTGCATATAAAGAAATAAAAGTCGACAAACATGTTGCAGGTGCTACTCTTTTGATGCACCAACTTAATATTCTTGTGGGTACATTTCAGCAGCATTAAACTAATGAATGGGGCACAATTCTTGAAAGCTAGTTAAAAATAAATGAAGAAAGCATGCAGAATATAAGAACATAAGAGTAATGGTCCATCTAGCTCAGTGTCCTGTATCCAACGTTGACTAATGCAGGTCACAAGTACCTGGCAGACATCCAAATCAGGGCAACATGACATGCTACCAATCTCAGGGCAAGCAGTGGCTTCACTCATGTCCATCTCAATAACAGACTATGGACTTTTCCTCCAGGAACTTGTCCAAACCTTTTTTAAACCCAGCTATGCTAACTGCTGTTACCACATCCTCTCTCAATTAGTTCCAGAGCTTAACTATTCATTGAGTGAAAAAATATTTCCTCCAATTTGTTTGAAAACTATTTCTGTGTAACTTCATTGAGTGTCCCCTAGTCTTTTTACTTTTTGAAAGAGTGAAAAATCGATTCACTTCTACTTGTTCTACACTACTCAGAATTTTGTAGATCTCAATCATATCTCCCCTCAGCCATCTCTTTTCCAAGCTGAAGAGACCTAATCTCTTTAGCCTTTCCTCATATGAGAGCAGTTCCATCTCCTGAATCATTTTGGTTGCTCTTTGAACCTTTTTTAATTCCATTATATCTTGTTGAAGATATGCAACCAGAATTGAACTCAATACTCAAGGTGAGGTCACACTATGGAACGATACGGAGGTATTATGGCTCATGAAATTGACACAAAAGCTTAAGAACTTTAAAAGCTTTTGTATCAGTTATGGTGTGGATGAAGATTTTGTGTGGCATTCGATGATCTCCATGCAGCATAAGGTTCTTCTGTGCTGTATACTGGACTGCAAGTGTCAAGTTTCAGTTTTGACGGTCTGTTGGATTTTGAAAAATATGGAGTAATCTGAACTTTGGAATGTCTTTTTAAGAACTTTTCTGGTATCGGTGAATAATATTCTGAAGAAGAACCATATCAATAGATGGACAATTTGTATGAGTATAATTGCTGCGGGGAGGGGGTGCAGTTTTAAACTGTGATTATATTGTGTAATAAAGACTGTGTTTTTAAACAGTGGAAGTTTTATATTGTGAATATATGATAATATATTGTTATATTAGTTAAGGGATTTTGTATGAAACAAAATCTCATAAGTACATAAGTATTGCCACATTGGGACAGACCAAAGGTCCATGAAGCCCAGCCTCCTGTTTCCAACAGTAGCCAATCCAGGTCACAAATACCTGGCAAGATCCACAGAAAGTTCAATACATTTTATGCTGCTTATCCCAGAAATAGCAGTAGATTTTCCCCAAGTCAATTTAATAATGGTTTATGGACTTTTCCTTTAGGAAGCCACTCAGACCTTTTTTAAACCCTGCTAAGCTAACCACATTCTCTGGCAACGAATTCCAGAGTTTAATTACATGTTGAGTGAAGAAAAATTTTCTCCAATTCAAATTAAATCTACTTCTTTGTAGCTTCATCGCATGTCCCCTAGTCCTAGTATTTTTGGAAAGAGTAAACATGATTCACGTCTACCCGTTCCACTCCACTCATTTTATAGACCTCTATCATATCTCTCCTCATCCATCTTTTCTACAAGCTGAAAAGCCCTAGATGCTTCAACCTTTCCTCATAGGGAAGTTGTCCCATCCCTTTTATCATTTTCATCACCCTTCTCTGTACCTTTTCTAATTCCACTATATCTTCTTTGAGATGCGGCGACCAGAATTGAACACAATATTTAAGGTCTGGTCACACCATGGACTGATACAAAGGCATTATAACATCCTCACTTTTGTTTTACATTCCTTTCCTATAATATCTAACATTCTATTTGCTTTCTTAGCCGCCAGAGCACACTGAGCAGAGGGTTTCAACGTATCATCAACAACGACAGATCCCTTTCTTGGTCGGTGACTCCTAACATGGAACCTTGCATTATGTAGCTATAGTTTGGGTTCCTTTTTCCCACATTCATCACTTTGCACTTGTTCACATTAAGTGTCATTGCCATTTAGATGCCCAGTCTCCCAGTCTTTCACAATCCTCTCGCAATTTAACAACTTTGAATAACCTTGTGTCGTCAGCAAAATTAATTACCTCACTAGTTACTCCCATCTCTAGATAATTTATAAATATGTTAAAAAGTATTGGTCCCAGCACAGACCCCTGAGGAACCCCACTATCTACCCTTCTCCATTGAGAATACTGACCATTTAACCCTACTCTCTGTTTTTTTTAATCCTTTAACCAGTTTTTAATCCACAATAGGACAAAACCTCCTATCCCATGACTCCAATTTCTTCTGGAGTCTTTCATGAGGTACTTTGTCAAACACCTTTTGAAAATCCAGATGCACAATATCAACCAGCTTGCCTTTATCCACATGTTTGTTCACCCCTTCAAAGAAAGATTGGTGAGGCAAGATTTATCTTCACTATATCTATGTTGGCTTTGTCTCTTTAATCCATGCTTTTGAATATGCTCTGTAATTTTGTTCTTTATAACAGTCTCTACCATTTTGCCCGGCACTGACGTCAGGTTCACTGGTCTATAATTTCCTGGATCCCCTCTAGAACCTTTTTTAAATATCGACATTACATGGGCTACCCTCCAATCTTCTGGTACCACACTCGATTTTCAAGATAAATTACGTATTACTAACAATAGTTCCGCCAGTTCATTTTTCAATTCTATCAGTACTCTGGGATGAATATCATCTGGTCCTGGAGATTTGCTGCTCTTCAGTTTGTCAAATTGTCCCATTACATCCCTTAGTTTATAGAGATTTCATTCAGTTTCTCTGACTCATCAGCTTTGAATACCATTTCTGGCACTGGTATCTCTCCCAAATCTTCCTCTCCTGAGACATCCGACCCCAACTCCACACATGCAAAGACCATTCTTCCAAATAGAAGACAAACTGCTCACACACCTGCTCTCTCATTCCCAAGCCACTTAATTTAGATAATAACAACTGAATATTCACAGAATCAAAGGCCTCAGGTATATCAAGGGACACAAACAAAAACACATATTCTGATCAAATCCTTTCCTCATCCACAGTGGCTAACAGAAGTGACTCGACCCATGAACTGGCATGCATCTAAACAAGCCTTGTCAAGAAAAACTTCTGTCTTAACACAACTTTCTCCAATGCTTTCCTCAAAAAAGGCACAACCGAAATAGGTGTAAAATTACTCATAAAAGAAACATCAAACCTCTGTTTCTTCAACACAGGTTTAATCATTGTTCGCTTACAACTTCCTGGCCAAACACCTTCAGCTAATGACTTATTTACAATAGATGTTACAACTGGTGCCACTGCATTTGCTAACTGCCGAATCATACCTGAAGAACATGGGTCCAAAAGAGACCTTGTAGAAGTAACCTTGGCAATAACTGCATATACTGTAACTCAGCTGCATCAAGGTCGTCAATACACATCAACCATAAGAACCAGCCACACCAACTTCTCCAACTTGCCCAACAGCAATGCTCCTACCCAACAAATGCACACCCTGAGATCTTAAGCATTTCATTGGTTCTCTACTACTAGGAGGCCATACACATAGCAAACTACACAGTTCAGCCAGTACAGGCCACCATATGTAGCAACCATTAGGAGAGCTATAGAATTCAGTTACTATATTTTGCAATAGAATTTACAAGAAAGAAAATGAAATACCACGCCGCACTGAACCTGCCTCGAGTGGGAAAGCGCGGGGTACAAATGTAACAAATAAATAAACATCTGAATCATTAAGAGCCAGCTCAACAGAATGCAAATGAGGATGGAATGCATGGTCAGAAGTTGTATGATGCATGCCTCATGGAATTATTTCCAATCTTTGGGAAGAGAGGAGACTGAAAGGAGAAATTCCCTAAAAGTTATGTTTCTGTGCTGTAGAAGGTGGAACTGCTTCTTCTAAAGAAATGCATTTGCCTCGAGACAGATTCTTCATACCTTATGCATAATTTTTTTTCCAGCATCTGTTGTGTTGAAAGAATAAAAACAATTATCTTCAGTTTAATTTACTTTTTTACAATTCGTATAATGGACTATATGGTGCAATCTATGATTAGTTTTCTAAAAAAGAAAGAAAAGACAAAAATTAAAGATAAAATGTAAACTGCCACAGAGGTTGCATTGCTTGTTATCTTTCTATGTCCAACTGGGCTAAAGTTAATTTGTCATACAGATGAGGCTGTGGGGCTTCTATCAGTATCACACATTTTATTTAATTTTTCAGTTTGTGTCACCTTCCTCCTGAAAGAATTTGAGGCTTACAATACCACAAAACCCAAATACAACAGTGTGCACTTAAAATAAGGGTGGATAAAAAAATCACTTTGATCAAGAGGATAATTATGAATAATCTTTCTATATCAAAGCCTGAATATCAATTGGGGTTTTTAATACAAAATCAAAAGTTACAATGAAATATCCTTCACAGGATTCTTCCTGCTGATAATTTGTAGGTAAAAAAAAAAAAATTCTTTCAGAGTTATCATTGGAATAAGTGTCACAATCCTTAAAATGTAGTAGATAGCAAGGGATTTGTTGAGAGACAATGCTAAGAAAGGTTTGGATCCTTACAAATGGCCCTTGAGTTCACCGTGTGCTATGTTTGGGAAATAAAGGAAGCCCAAGGCATTACCCGAGGGCAATATAACATTGGCATCGCTCCAGCTGAAGTGTATGCCACCTGGGTAGTGCATTTATGATGTGGGATGGGGTGGGGAGATGGGGTGAAATGAAAAAAAGGAGGATTAATGGCATGGAAATTATTTTAAAGTTTATTCATGTTGTAAGATCAAAGCATTTAATAGTACAATTGGGAGATCCACATAAAGTTTAATTAATTAATTTATGTGGAGCTGCTGGGTATAAAATTAAAATTATATTAAAAGACATTGGAGTTAAATACATTTAAAAGGAAGTTTGGGGATCTTAATGTGGAATTTAATTAAGGGTATTGGGAGGAGTGCTGAGAAGGAAAGGGTTAATGGAAGCTGAGGAGATATTCTGTGAAGGGGGGCTAGGGTGGTGGGTGGTTGGAGCGGGAACGTAGATGTGTTTGATAATTTTGCTCCCACCCAGCCCACCCCTTTTATGGGGTTATTAGTTTTGTTTTTGAATTTTGCTGGGGATATGTGTTTAACATTCTTGTTTTGTGCTGTGTTGTTTGTATTGGTGGGATTGTTTCTTTTGGGTTGGGGGTAGGGGGTGCAACCGCAGGAAAAGACAATGGCAAGCAACTTGCATTTATGATTTGAATTACTATTTTCTTTGTGGTTTGAAATGCTTGTGTGTGAGACCTCTACAAGTCGATGTGAGGCCTTGTCAACACCGCAGGTCTCACTGGAATATATATGAGGAATAACTACATATATTTGATTGAAACAGGGCAGCTAGTTTGGCACTGACTAGCAACATAGATGGTAAGGTCATTTGAAGGTCGCTTATTAACTAGTAATTTGTAATTATTTTTTGATTGGTTGCTATTGAAATAAAGTTGCGGCCAAGTTTTCTTCCATGAAAGATGGTAGTTGTGTGGTTTAATTTGTGAGTGAATACGGAAGTGGATGTGAGTGCCAATTTTATGGGATCTAGACTGTGTAACATAGTAAATATAAGTAGAACTCATTTAGTTTGTTTCTGGCCAAAATTTAGAGAAATTTAAGTAGGTAGGAGAGGGGCTGGTCTTAAATAGCTTAAAGCCACCCAATGAAATTAGTGTGCATTAAATGCTGTGTGGCATTTAGCGCGCACTAATTGTTAGCAAAAGGTTCCCTATGTATTTTATGTTGCAATCCACTGTTCTCTTTGGATATAACAGCCTATAATTTTACTTAATAATAGCTAAGCTTTAGATAATTTAGCCCACCTCCCCCTGCATAAATTGCTAAAAAAACATTGCCCAATTGTCATGACTTTTTGTTCTTAGCTGGAAAGTGTAGCCGTGTAAGGCCCAGATGCATCAACCTTTCATAAAAAAATGTAAAACGTAAAAGTCCTTAACGAATTTTTAAAAACGAAGAATGCACCAAAAAAACAAGTCTTTAATGTTCGGTACGGTATTGTAAAGTACAATGCATTAAAGATACGTTAAATTGGTGTAATCCCCGTCGGTAATTGGCCCCTAAAGCATGCGCAGAGCAGCCAAGCGTTATGCTGGCTGCTCGGCGCATGCCACAAACGTCAAAACAAAAAAAAAACAACAACAACACAAACACGTGGCTCCCCGCTTTCCCCTGCATACAATATAAAATCCTAACAAACATCAAAAAAGGATCGGGAGGGGGCAAAGGCGCTCATCAGGAGCGTCCTGTATGGACGGCCTTGCCCCTCCCGCCCGAGGTCGCCGCTGCTCCCCGCTTCTCCCTGTATGAAAAAGAACTCAAAATAAAAATCAAACCTTTTGCAGCGCCGGGCCCCCTCCCTTCCTGTCTCTCTCTTCTCCTTCTCCCACCACTGCTCCGCCTCCCGCATCCTCTGCCCCCGTGCCCCCCCCCCCTGAGGTCGTTGCCGCCGCTCCCCACCACCACCGGTCCCCCCTCCTCCTTACCGGCCCGCGCAGCGCCTCTCACCTCTGTGTGAAGGCGCTGCATGGGCAGAAAAAACAGCTGATGCCTCCAGTCTTCGCGTCTCTCCTTTCCTCCTGGGCCCACCTCTTCCAAGTGGAAGCCTTAAGGAGACAGTTGACTGAATAGTCAGACATTATGAAGGGCAATGTGGATGCCCTGCAGACGGCCAGCTGAGAGCTTGAGAGGGCTCATGTGCAAAGTGTGCTGGAAACAAGAAGTGAATGCCAGGGGGGCGCTAGCTCGAGTGGTCACTGAAGTGGTTCAGTGGCAAACCAAGAGTGCGCTGAGTGGGCAACAGACATGAAAGAGAGTGATCTGACCCGCAGTGAGAAGGAGGACCAGTCCAGTGTCCCTAAGTTCTGGAGAACAGTTACTACGAATGCAGGTATCCTAAGTGAGCTACTGCAGGCCTATGAGGAAGTCACCAGGAAGCAGTTGAGGGACATTACAGTACAGTTCTCGGAGAGTGGGAACCCCATGAGCTTCAGATTGGAGTTTCACCCAGAACCAGTACGAGATGGAGAGTTTGAAGGCACAACTCAAAAAGGAATTTCCAGCAAAGGCTATGTTACTGGAATATAAGCAGATATGAGGAGCAGCTGAGAGAGGCCAGAAGAGAGAGGAAGGAAAGGCAACTGGAAGGAGTACAGATTTCTAGCCCAGAGTTCACACTGCCTCAAGAGCACTGGCGGTTGGAACCCCGAGAGATGACGATGATGTGTAGACTTGGAGTATCGGATCAGAAAGGGTGTAACCTGACTGATACTAAAGAAGATGGTCGGGCTGACACCCCAGAGGTGGGGAGCAACAGTTCAGACTGCTGATCCGTGGAATCAGGTACATCAGGGAGATGGTAGCAGTGCCGGAGAGAGAGAAGGACAGACATCACTGCGGGAAGTGACTGTCCCCCGAGCCAAGTGCCAGAGTGGATGGTGAATGGTTGATACCTGATACCACAAAGCCATTGGTTCACGGGGCCTAATGGCTGCTATGCTTACTGTGCCCTGCCCACATGGTGGAAACAGACACCATGCCTTTCTGGGATGAGTGTCTGTGTTTGGCTTGAGGACAGGTTGATGGTCTCGGGGTGTTAGTAGGAGCCCCAGATACTCTATTGAGTGCTACCCTCCAGCTCCTAGGGGAGGTGCCCCAGGTAGTGGCAGGTGCTCAACCTGGTAGGGTTGAGCTGAGGGGGAGGGTATGTGAGGGAGTGGATGGTATAGGGAAGTGTACTCCCTCACTATTGATACAGTTCAGCCACCTTGCAGTAGGTGGTGCTTGTCTGCTGAGGTGGAGGCTGAGCCTGAGTCAGAGGGGCCCAGGAGGGCATTAAATTCCCTGAGCCAGAATAGTTTAGTGAGGCCATGATACAGAGGTTTCCATCAGGGAGGCCCTGGAGGAAAGAATCTGCCCTGGAGTGTGGGTCTCCACAGCATAGTGTGCGGAAGCTACCCAACCTGAAACAAAGTAGGCTAAGCTTTAAGCCTCATAAGAATGCTGTTCTTGGGGTCTGGCTGGAAGCAGACCTGTGTGTGTATACAGTGGCTTTTAGGTAAAGGTTGCCTCTGAACCTAAGAGAGACGTATTTTGTTGTACTGTGAAGAAAAAGAGCTCTGTAATTGTTTAATAAAGGAGTTTTGTTTCACTTCCCCCTTTTTGGCTGTACTTTTATGAAGGCCCCCTGCCCAAACTCGGTTCACACAATCATAGGCTGTTAAAAACTGTTAATAGATGCCCTTATAGACAGTTTAATTAACGTTGTGGCTTTTAAGACAGTTTTTGAAAGTATAATTAAGCTGAGCTGTGACCTATGACCCCACCACAGACAGCTCAAAGAGCAAGTACTAACACAGCTGTGGCAGATTCACCATGAGCTGAATAGAGGAAAGGTATGTGTGTATTACCTTCTTTTGAGCTGATTGATTCAATTTCTGCAAGATTTGCCTGGATCAGCATCTTTGGGTTGACCTGGGTGAAGTGACAACCCTAACCATGATGATAATATTCTTGAAAATAAGGGAAGGGAGAGAGGTGGAAGCAAGTTCTCTAATAAGGTCGTGAGCTTGGACACTCTAGTGGTTATTTGAGAAACGCTATTTTTGTTTTGAATGTCAGAAAACTGGCATTTAGACATCTATATTGCATGAAGTTCTAAATTCCAATTTTACAAAGGCAGGTTATGGGGATCTAACACTGCAGTACATCTATATGGCAAGGGGGTGTGGTCTTGGTGTGTTTGAGTGGGATTAGGGAGGGCCCAAAATATGGATATCCAACTCTGATCACAGAAAGGGAAGGGACATCCATGTCTACAAAAATGGACATTGTTATTTAGACCTAGTATTTGTCACATCAGGTTACAGACCGGTGCTCTGATTGAGCCACTGTCCACTGAAGGGATTAAGGCACAACACCTACTTAATCCCCCAGTGATTGTTGTTTCCCTCTCTCTCCCCTGAATTTGAAACTAGCAAAGAATACCAGGTTCTATGACAGCTTCAGATACTTTGGAAATTCTTAACAGAGTGGAATATAGGTCTGAGGAGTAGCCTAATGGTTAGTGCAGGTTCAAATCCCATTTCAGCTTTTCTTTTTATTTGTTATTTTTAAATGTGAGCTCTCCAGGGGCAGAACAATGTCTACTGTACCTGAATATATAACACTTGCAAGCCTAAAGGCTATTGAAATGGTGTACATCAGGGGCGTAGCCAGACTTCGCGGGAGGGTGGTCCAGAGCCCGAGGTGAGGGGGCACATTTTAGCCCCCCCCCCCGGTGCTGCCAACCCCCCCACCACCATTGCTGACCCTGCCACTGCTGCCACCAACTTTGCCCCCCCCTACCGACGACCCTCTCAACCCCCCCTGCCGCCAACAGGTCGTCGCCTAGTTTTGCTGGCGAGAGAGCCCAACCCCCGCCAGCCGAGGTCCTCTTCTCGCAAAAGGCTTCCTTCTGTTTCTGATATCCTGCACGTTGTATGTGCAGGACATCAGACTCCCAGAATGAAGCCTTGCAGATCAGCTGATCTGCAAGGCTTTGTTCTATGAGTCTGACGTCAACGTCAGAAACAGAAGGAAACCTTTTGCGAGAAGAAGAGGACCTCGGCTAGCGGGGGTTAGGGTCCCCTGCCAGCAAAAGCAGGCGATGGCAACGGCGGGTTGGTGGCGGGAGGGGAGTCGAGAGGGTCGTACAGCCGGGGGGTCCAGGGCCAAATCTACGGGGGCCCAGGCCCCCCTGGCCCCATGTAGCTATGTCACTGGTGTACATATAGTTACAGTAGACATTTTTGTGTTCCTGGAGGGCTCACAATTATAAAAATAAATAACAAACAACTGAAGTAGGATTTGAATCTGGATCCCCTGATTCTCAGCCCACTGCTCTAACCATTAGATTACTACTACTACTAATAGCATTTATATAGCGCTACCAGACGCACGCAGTGCTGAACATTTGACATAGAGAGACAGTCCCTGCTCAAAGAGCTTACAATCTAGGTAAAACAGACAGACAAGACATTACATGCAAGGGAATTACAGGGTAAAGAGGAATAGGGGAGGAGGAGGGCAAATGAGATTACTGCATTGACATCTGTGTGGCCATTTTATAAGATGTAATCAAATAAATGCTCCCTTAATACAAGTCTCCAACCAGTAATTTCAGTTGTTTAAAGAACCTCAGCAATGTCACTCAGAGCAGCTCAATATCTCATTGCCACATAAGATTTATACATTAGATTGTCACCGGCCGAAAAACGTATTACTAGTAAGACATATTATCAGCTTGTCACATTCACTTAATGTGACAATATATGCTTTTCTGATTTATTCTTTGCCGACATGAATTATGTTTCACAATTAAGATGCTTCAAGGACTGTCCCTTGATAAAATTACATAATTAAAATCTAACATTACATATATATCCCTGATAAACCATTTAGCCCAACAATATCTACAAACCTTTTCTGTTGCCATTCCTCTGACATGCTCAGTTTTTCCCCAACAAAATCTACAAACCTCCTATTGGGGTTTGGCAGTGGTGCTAATACAGTTTACCGGGAGCAGATTAGATGGACACTCAGATTAAGATTACTTTCTCTTTGAGATTTACAACAACATGTGCCAGCAGAAATGTGGCTTACGTCATTGTATGTCCTTGCCAATTAGTACATGTTGGGTGATATAGAGGGGCATAATCAAAAGGGACGCCCAAGTTTTGCTGAGGACGTCCTCGCAAAATGTCCCAATGGAGGGGCAGGGAAACCCGTATTATCGAAACAAGATGGACGTTCAATCTTTTGTTTCGATAATACGGTCGGGGATGCCCAAATCTTGAAATTTAGGTCGTCCTTAGAGATTGTCGTCCATAGACTTGCTCGTTTCTGATTTTCGGCGATAATGGAAACAAAGGACGCCCATCTCAGAAATGACCAAATGCAAGCCCTTTGGTCATGGAAGGAGCCAGCATTCGTAATGCACTGGTCCCCCTAACATGCCAGGACAACAACCGGGCACCCTAGGGGGCACTGCAGTGGACTTCACAAATTGCTCCCAGGTATATATTTCCCTTACCTTGTGTGCTGAGCCCCCCAAAACCTACTACCCACAACTGTACACCACTACCGTAGCCCTTATGGGTGAAGGGGGCACCTAGATGTGGGTACAGTGGGTTTGTGGTGGGTTTTGCAGGGCTCACATTTACCACCACAAGTGTAACAGGTAGGGGGGGATGGGCCTGGGTCTGCCTGCCTGAAGTGCACTGCACCCATTAAAACTGCTCCAGGGACCTGCATACTGCTGTGATGGACCTGAGTATGACATTTGTGGCTGGCACAAAATATTTGTAAATATATTTTTTGAGGGTGGGAGGGGGGTAAGTGACCACTGGGGGAGTAAGGGGAGGTCATCCCTGATTCTCTCCGGTGGTCATCTGGTCAGTTCAGGCAACTTTTTGTGCCTTGGTCGTAAGAAAAACAGGACCAGGTAAAGTCGTCCAAGTGCTCGTAAGGGACGCCCTTTTTTTTCCATTATGGGTCAAGGATGTCCATGTGTTAAGCACGCCCATGTCCCGCCTTCGCTATGCCTCTGACACGCCCCTGTGAACTTTGGTCGTCTCCGCGACGGAAAGTAGTTGGGGATGCCCAAAATTGGCTTTCGATTATACAGATTTGGGTGACCCTGTGAGAAGGACGCCCATCTTCCGATTTGTGTCAAAAGATGGGTGTCCTTCTCTTTCGAAAATGAGCCTGATAGTCATCCAGAATGTTTGAGGCTGAATAAACATAAATCTCATATATCAACGGGAAATATACAGGCACCACTTATGCAACATCGGTTGGATAAGCAACATAAGATAGTAGATCTTAGATGAAGAGTGACAGATCAGATTTTAGAAGGGTGGGAGGATGGGAACCAAGATCAATTTCTGAATTATAAAAAATAAAATTGGATTTTTATGTTGAATACCATTAATCCATTCAGAGTGAATGCTGAAATAGAATGATGATGTTGATTTATCTTAGGAGCTCTGTAATAGATTGAATAGAATCAACTGACTTAAGATCTTTAGAATAAATGTGATTAAAAAGAAAATAACCATCAGTGCCATCTTGAGATAGGAATATTGAGCTGTTCTGTGTGGCATCACTGAGGTCCTTTAAACAATTAAAAGTACTGGTTGGAGACTACTATTAAGGGATCGTAGTTTTGATTATAATATGAAGGTTACCGGTTTAGAAATCCGGGTAAGATTGACTCTTTCTCTTGACTCTTCTTTGATTGAATAGGATTCTATGACAGAGGTTATCCTGGTAAGCAGGATGACAGGATAGAGAGTCGCTTTTAACTATCCAACCAAAGAAGAGTAAAGATAAAGTAGTTTGTACTTTATTTTATAATCATCTTTCCCATGATATAATTCATATACTCAAAAAATATTGGCCCATCGTGCAGTCTAGTCCATATTTTGCAGATAAAGACATAATGGTAGTAGGTGGCGTGCCGAGGGTGGGGTGGTGGGGGTGGTCCGCCCTGGTGCACACTGCAAGGGGGTGCAGGCAGCAGCCTCATGGCTTTGCCAGTTGCCTGCTCCCTCTGATGTTACTTCCTGTTCTGGGGCAGGGAACTGGTGGAGCCAACATCCAAGCGACTGCTCCCAGCACCCCTAGTTGGTAAGATCAATGTGCAGGGGATGGTGTGGAGGTGATGCACCGGGGGGGGGGGGGGGGGGTAGAGGTTATGCGCTGGAGGTGATGCACTGGGGAGGGGGGTGGGCTGCGCTCAGGGGTGTTCGCAGTGGTGATCTGTCCCGGGTGGCAGCTGACCTAGGAACACCACTGAATGCCTTCAAAAAATATCAAAATTTGAAAGATATTTTAGCTCCATCAGTCCTTCCAGTTCATCTCAAGAAGGGTAATGTTTGGTGTAATTTTCCTTTCTTGGGGGCCCTTTCACTAAAAGGTTGCAACATGGTATCTCAGAAATACCGCCAGCCCAACGTGGGTGCCGACAGTCGTTCTACCCCCAGCGTACGCTATTTCCGGTGCTATAGAAAATCAGACCTGATTTTCAAGTGTAGGGGTTACCCGGTGGTAATACAAGCTGCCCGGTTACCGCCACCTCACTGGGTGGCAGTAAGTGCTCCCTCCAAAATGGTTGCATGGGAAGTGTGAACTTACCGCATGGCCATTTCTGTTTTTGGCCTTTTTACCTGCTGCGGTAATAGGGGCCTTGATGCATGGCAAAAATGGCTGCTGGACCACTCTAACTGCAGCTTAGTAAAAGGGCCCCTTAAATTGCTTGGTTTTGAAAGGCAAGGTATTCACACACCCTGTTACTGGAGATAAATACAAATTAAGGCAATATTCCAATTGCAAGACTGAATATTTTGTAAGAGTAGCCATACTGGGTCAGACCAATGGTCCATCTAGCCCAGTATTCTGTTTTCCAAACAGTGGCCAAGCTAGGTCACAAGTACCTGGCAGAAACCCAATTAGCAGCAGTTGCTTCCCCATGTCTGTCTCAATAGCAGACCATGGACTTTCTTTTAGGAATTTGTCCAAACCTTTTTTTAAACCCAGACACACTAACCACTGTTCCTACATCTTACGGCAGAGAGTTCCAAGAGCTTAACTATTCGTTGAGTGAAAAAATATTTCCTCCTATTTGTTTTTAAAGTATTTCCATGTAACTTCCTTGTGTCCCCCAGGGCTGGTCTTAGGCAGGGGTGAGAGGAGCGGTTGCACAGGGGCCCTGCGGCGCTTCTTCCCGCTCCCTGCCACTGCCGCAATCTGACCCTTTAACCAGCCCCTCCAAATGACACAGATATTACTTTGATTTTTTTTTTACAGTATCCTCCTCACCCACCCACCCACTTACCTACCTATTCCACACATCCTTCCCCCCTCCACGAGCCACAGGGTGCCCTCCAGGCACATACCCGAGGCCGCTCTGGTGGTGTAGTGGAGTCTTCGGGGAAGGAAAGATCCCCAGTCTTTCCTGCCCACTGCCGGCTCTGAGGCCTTGTTGCCGCATTGCTCTTTAAAAATGGATGCCGAGACTTCTGCTGAAGTCTGGTGAGGCCATCATTTGAAGTCTCAGCAGCCATCTTAAAAGAAGATGTGGCAGCAAGAGGATCAGTGCCGGCAGTGGGCAGGAAAGACTGGGGATCTTTCCTGCCCTGAAGACTCCACTAGACCACCACCAGGGCTCCCTGTGGCTCAGGGGAGTGGGGAGGGGGTGTGGAATAGATAGGTAAGTGAGTGGGTGAGGAGCAGTGGCGTTCCTAGGGTGGCTGACACCCGGGGCGGATCACCGATGCACCCCCCTCGGCAAAAGGACCCCCCCCGGGTGCATTCTTACCTGCTGGGGGGGTGGTGCTGCGCGCCTGTTGGCTTTGCTCGTTCCATGCTCCCTCTGCCCCGGAACAGGAACCTGTTCCGGGGCAGAGGGAGCACGGAACGAGCAGAGCCGACAGGCGCGTGGCACCCCCCCAGCGGCGTACACCCGGGGCGGACCACCCCCCCCCTAGGAACGCCACTGGTGAGGAGGATACTGTAAAAAAAATCAAGGTAATATATGTGTTGTTTGGAGGGGCTAATTAAAGGGACAGGGAGGGGAGGATACAGGAAAAAAAATCAAAGTACTATCTGTGTCATTTGGAGGGATTGGCTAAAGGGACACCGTAGTAGTATTATATTCATGCAGAGATTTTTTTTCTCTTGGTAAAGCGCCACTAAACAGACATCATGTTATGAGAATTAAATGCTCAACATTCAGAGTTCCATCTATTTATTTACTTATTTATGGCATTTTATCTCACATTAAACATGAATTAGATTGAAACCTGGGAGCTTTTAAAATCTTTTTTTTCCTGTGCCTACATCAAAAGAAAAAAAAAGATGGCATGTGGGAACTTGACCCTTTTGCTTTGTGGAATGCAGTGGTATATTATAAAAATGCACTTGCCTTTTTTTTTTAGTAGTAGTATTTCACAAAGAAGGTATTGATTAATGAAGGAAGGGTTTCCTTCGTGCAGAACTGTCCAGAGTCAGTCTAAATTTGCCAACATTGTCCAGTTCAGCACACTATTAGCAGCCAAGTTCATACAAAGTTAATTACTTTTCAGTGGAAAATAAATCTGTTGGCTCAGGCTGCTTACTATGTGAATATTCAATCACTGTTTCATTATTGGTACCAAGTATTACTTTATAAACACATTTGCTTTAATTTATCCAGTCCTTATATGCACATGGTTTTGCTTTTTAAACTCCAAGGTTTCCTATGATAGCACTGTGCATATTTGAATTAGTTTTTCTGTACAAGTTTTTGCTTCATTTGTCTTTATTTGAAATAAAAAAAAAAAAAGAAATGTTTAAAATGCATCATGTCAACCAGGGGTGGGGCTAGGTGGGGTGGGGGGGGGGCCCACTGAACTGGTCTGCACAGGGCCCCGCAATTGGTAAGACCGACCCTGGTGTCCCCTACTCTTTGTACTTTTGGAAAGAGTAAAAAATCGATTTACTTCTACTCGTTCTACACCCACTCAGGATTTTGTAGACCTCAGTCATGTCTCCCCTCATCTGTCTCTTTTCCAAGCTGAAGATCCCTAACCTCTTTACCCTTTTCTCATATGAGAGGAGTTCCATCCCCTTTATCATGTTAGTTGCTCTAATTTGAACCTTTTCTAATTCCACTATATGTTTTTTGAGATATGGTGACCAGAACTGAACGCAATCCTCAAGGTGTGGTCACACCGTGGAGTGATACAAAGGCATTATAGTATTTACAGTCTTATTCACCATCCTTTTCCTAATAATTCCTAGCATCCTGCTTGCTTTTTTGGCTGCCGCCACACACTGAGCAGAAGATTTCATCATATTATCTACAATGACACCTAGATCTTTTTCTTGAGTGCTGACCCACAAGGTGGACCCTAGCATCAGGTAACTGTGATTTGGATTATTCTTTCCAATGTGCATCACTTTGCATTTGTATATGCAGACATTTGTCCAAGTAAACTGCTTTATACTGGCAAAACCAAGAGCGCTCTAAACAAACTTATCATTGAGCATAGAAGCGCCATAAAGAAAAACCACTTGTGGATCATATGCAAACCAGGCAACAAAAGTTTGACAGTTACATTTTGTAGTACTGTATAAAATGAACCCACACTGCAGAGGAGGTGACACTAACAGATTATTACTGCAGGCAGAACAAAGATTTATTTTTAAATATGATACTGTAATACCTAAAGGTCTCAATCAAGAGTTAGAGCTATCTGTGTTTTTATAATCACCAAAAAGGACACTAGGTTGGAGCAATGATCACCTAATTATTACATTCTTACTGTATGAGTTTTATACTCACATAATGATTTATTCATGTTTCATTTGTATTTTGTTTTATATATAATTGCTTGTTTTAATATCATATTTATTTATTTATGATTATATTTTTAACTGTACTATTTATTTATTTATTTATGTGGTCTTTGCTTTTTGTTTTTGCCATATATTTATTTATTTAAGGGCCCATTTACTAAGGTGCACTAAATAAGACACCCATTGTATTCCTATAGGCGTCTTAACATTTAACACGTGCTAATCATAAGCGTGCCCTAAATCTGTTAGCGCATCTTAGTAAAAGGACCTATTATTTACTTATACATGTTTGACAGAATTAATTTTTCTGTAATTTGCTTTAACTACAAAGCGATTCTGGAGCCTCTATAGCATTTTTACACATTATATAGCACTCTTGCATTCCAATTACATTATTTGCATCATTTGACCGCATCCAAGATGGCTGCTGGAATGCATAGAAGTTTCACCTTTTTGAACATTTTTTAGCATGTTTTTCCAGCATTTTTTGCTAAAAATATAGCGATTTTAGTTGAGTAGAGTCAGCTGTATCTAATTCTGTACTCAGTTTTAGTTTTTGAAGGGTTAAAATATAACGTTTAAAGGCATCCTAAGAGCCTCTTAAAAGGTACTGACACTTGGTTTGCCTTTACATTCTATGGTTTCATTTTGTTGAGTTTTTAAGCTCTTTCAAATGTTGTGTGGGAGTTTGGCCCTTGACCTCAGCATGAGGAATCAAGCTTGGAGACCTCCACAGCATTGTAGATTCTCTGTTTTTGCCTGTGTGGTGGAGATGCTGCTGCTCTGAGAACAGAAAGAGCTGCTTTGCTGCATAGCTGTTTTACTTTCTTTCTGGGTGCTGTAATAATTTTTGATTTTATCATTAAATGTACTCTTACACCTTTTTTGATTTTTAGGCTATATTGGTCAGAATTGGCTTTTAGGGGAAAACTTGTTTCTATGCCCCTCTAGGTACATTGTCTTTTTTTGGTATTGCATTGCTTTTCTTTCACATGTTTGAGACACCACATTTTTATTGTCACTATTCTGCTTTATCAGCATTACAGAATGATTTATGCACTCTTCCCACCTCAGCCTGTTTTGATTTCATTTTGTTTGTGCATTTTTGACATCCATTTATGGCACCTTTTATGCTTGCTGCACAACTGTTCTGTCTCATTGGATCACTTTGCCTTTATTATCAACTTTTGCTATTTGTTTTTTCATTTGTGTATTGATTCTGACTGCATGTCTTTTTGAATGATATATTTTACCATCATTATTTAAATACTTATTATTTTAGTGGGAGATTCTAATTAGTTTTCATGTTTGTACTTCAGCACTTCGGGTGCTTGCTTTAATAAAACTGCATATCTCTTCAAATTGTTGGTCTGTTCCATGTTTTGATATGTGTATTGGGCACAGGAAATATCAGCTCCCCCATATATGCCACTTTCTCTACAGTGTTGGTACTGGAGCATTTTCAAAATGTACACGTTGATGTTTGATCTTACACTGTACATTGGCACAGCCTGTGCCTACTGAGTGGCGACAGCACATGAGATTATCAGAATAGCAGAATTGTATAGTAGGGGGTCTTTTACTAAAACTTAGCTAGAATTATCTGCAGCAGGGTCTATTTTATTCCTATGGGCCCTGCTGCAGATAACTCAAGCTAAGCTTTAGTAAAAGACCCCTTCAATTTGTTAAAACCTTCCTTCTCCCTTTTAAGGGCATGTTTTTGGGGGGAAGGGGAGGCTGGGTTTCTTGCCATTTCCCAAAGGCATTGCCAACCTCTTATCTAGTAGTTTCCTAGATAAACATTTTTTGTTCTGTGCCTGTAGAAAAGTGGTGGTTTGCATGGCTGAAGCAGCATTCTCCCTGCCCCAGGGTCAGGGATCCTTGAATGGTGCAGAGCTGTGCTCTTTCAATGGAGTATTAAATAAATGTGGTTGACTGGCAGGACATCACCAAGGCACCTGTGTTTTCTGCAAAGTAACAGTATAGAAGAGAGAGAGATACTAGGCACTAGACCATACAGATCAGTAGAAGTCGCACTAAGTTAAGTACTGCCAGAGCCTGAGTACATATGAAGACCAGTCCTGTGTTGTCACAGCATGCAGTTTTCTCCTTGCCTCTGAAAAGTTTGCTTTTTTTTTTTTTAATCATCTTCAAAGTGCACCCAAACTGGGCCCTGTTTATCACAAGCGAGCAGGAATTAGCCTTCGGTGTATTTTCCATAGGCATTACTCAGGACGCCCCTCCCTTCCCTTTTCGTCACACCTGGGGCAAACAGTGCTAGGCTAGTAATATTATCACACTTGAGCAGGCCAAGGGGTCCAATGCTTCTTGTTCAAGCTATATCAGTAGTTGTAGGGAAGCTGTGGTGGGGTCTTCTTGGCGTACTGCTTCCATAACATGCATTTCTGTGAAATGTAGTGCAAGAGAGCTACAGCTCAGCCATGTTTTGCGTTTCCTTCCTTATTTTTTTTTTTTCATTTTTGTAGAACTGCTCAGTTTAGCAATCCTAATGTTTACATGGTTCTGTTTTTCAATCATTAATCTTTATTAAAGTTTTATGGAGCCAGAGCTCATTCATTAGCATAGAACAACATCATGAATAAAGAATGAGGAGGTACTGTCGTAAGCAACAATGATCACAATCCAAAACATTATGTCTGGGAATGTATCATTACCTTACTGAAAGCAACTGAAGTAAAGAGAACCTAAGCTTTGCCCAATGTATCACAGTTTATAAATGTAATGCACTGATATATATATATATATACCACCTTATCTGACAGACAGGACTAAGGGGGTCTTTTACTAAAGCTTAGCTTGAGTTATCTGCAGCAGGGACCACAGGAATAAAATGGGCCCTGCTGCAGGTAACTAGAGCTAAGATTTAGTAAAAGACCCCCTAAACAATTTACAAACTATGAACAGTTGTGAAAAGAGTGCCAATCAATTAACAGGGATGTATACAAAGATTGGAGGCATAGCCTAGTGGTTAGAGCACCAGTCTTGACGGCCAGTTAAAACCCCACGGCTTCTCCTTGTGATCTTTGCAAGTCACTTAACCTTTCATTACCTCAGGTACAAACAGACTGTGAGCCCTCCAGGGACAGGGAAATACCCAGTGTACCTGAATGTAACTCATCTTCAGCTACTACTGAAAAGAGTGTGAGTCAAATCTAAATAAATAAATAAACAGAAAATACTCCTAGTTATTCAACACACTTCAAATTTACATTAACAACCTTTTCATCATGTTGTAGTGATCATGGAGTAAAAGGACCTCAGTAGCGGAATGAGCTCTGACAAGCAGTGGCTCAACACACCTTACAAATTCCAATCTCCTAGCACTACCAACCAATTTTATTTAACAGTGAAGTAATCTTTTTTTCTTTTTCCTTTTCAACCTTTTCAACCAAATTAAATATTAGTGCAAAATGTTCTTATCAAATTTAACCATCGGGGCAAAAATATTAGACTCTGGAACTTATCACTGGCTCTATGAAACTGCCTGTTTTTCTCAAAAGGAACTTCTTCAGGAGCTGGTTCCCATCCCCTAACTAATGTCACACTTAACGCTAAAAGGCAAAATTGATAACAAAATCAAAACCAAATTCCAAATACCCAAATATCTATGATTGTCACAATGCATATAGCTTACTGTTCTCATATAGTAGAAACTTCTTGTCCTATGGACGTTACCCAACATGGCAATCCCTACTCAAATAGACGCCGTTGGGAATCAAACCAATCACGGCCAACAGGTATTTAAAGAGACCATGTCCCACTAAAACTCAATTATAAGAGTGCTTATTATACTGCAGGACCTACCCTACTTAACATTAAACCCTTAAACTCAATTACATTTACTGTCACAAACATGTAACACACTTTAGAGGTTAAAAGAAAACTTTCTAATCAATGCAAGCAGGATGAAGCTTTGAAAATTCTGTCAGAGGCCCCTGAGTCCAGAATGAGGCTTCATTTGGTTCCCCACTAAATTTCTGATGTTCGCTACTATTGCTTTGAAAGATAATATTTTTTCTATTTAAGGAGCAGTTGTTTTTGCAGATTTTTGGAGTTGCAATGGGTGTGACTTTCGCCCCATCAGTGGCATGCATATACATGATTGCATTTGAAGCTTGGTGACTTATAAAGGCCCCGTACTGAGATAAATTATACAGATGGTATCGTTACATTGCTGACATTTTTATTTTATGGAAAGGGACTTTAGATCAGTTTCAAATATTTATAAATTGGTTGAACAAATGTGATCAGAATATTGTATTTACTTGTCAATCTTCGTTTGAGTCTTTGAACTTCCTAGATGTGATGATTATTCAAGAGAGTCAAGAATTCTTGACTTGGGTAAATACAAAGCCCACTGATCAAAATATTGTTCTACATTATGGGAGTAACCATCCTATCCGTCTGAAAAATAGTCTCCTTTTTGCCTAGATGCTTAGATTTTGGAGGATTTGTTCAAACACTATGGATGTTAAGACTCGGTCTAAGACATTTATGTCTAAATTAAAATCTCGAGGATATCCCAGTAAAGTTCTCCATAGGGTGTATAAATGGTTGAAATATAACCATCATGATCCTTTATTACAATCTAAAACTGAGAAAGAATCCAATGGTTCTGTATCTACCTGTGTCCTGAAGCATAATTCAGGAAGTTCTGAGATTGCTAAAACCACTCACAGACACTGAAAGTGCTTTAGGTACATCCTGTGTTTAAGGATATTGCTTTCAGAACTGCTTATGCTAGGGGTAACCATTTGAAAGAACTGTTCAGTTTCCCAGTAAGCAATAATGATAACATCTATACAGGTCGTTATTCTAAATGTGGTCATTGTATGATTTGTGAGATTACCGAAGAACTTACTGAGTTTATTAACCCAGTAGATATGAAACATTATTGATTGAAATTTGTCACCAGTTGTAATAGTGATTTTCTTATCTCTGTTACCAAATGCTCTTGTAAAAAAATTATATGTTGGTAAAACCATTAGACCCTTTCACATTAGGATTAATGAACATCATTCCTGTTATCAGCAAACAAAGCTAGAAGCTCCTTTAGTGTCATACTGTATTTCTCAACAACATTCTTTTAATTCTCCTGTATGTTTTATCATTGATTGTTCCTGCCTGCTGCATGGGTTGGCAGTGCTTACTCTGCCGCATGGTTTGGCCAGTCGGCAGCATGCGTGTACGTGCCCTTGGGCCCCTCTTAAAGGAGCAGAACCTGGAACTTCTGGGTGAACCACAGGACATGCCTCCTTTCTAGCGGGGATTTAAATACTGCTCACTTTTGGTAGGTTGCCTCAGCAACAGTTTCTTTGGCTTGTCCTTCCCTGCTAGTGCGCTTTTCTGATCTCTGCTCTTTGACCTGACCTGCGCCTGTACCTGGAATTGCCCTGATCGCTGCCTGACCTCACCTGTGCCTGTACCTGGAATGGCCGTGCTTGCTGTCCGCCCTGTCCTGTGCCTGGAATGGCTATGCTTACCGCCTGACCTGACCTGTGCTTGGAAGTGCGTTGCTCGCTGCCTGGCCTGACCTGTGCCTGTACCTGGAAGTGCGTTGCTCACTGCCTGGCCTGACCTGTGCCTGGAAGTGCGTTGCTCGCTGCCCGGCCTGACCTGTGCCTGTACCTGGAATTGCCCTGCTCACTGCCTGACCTCACCTGTGCCCGTACCTGGAATGGCCGTGCTCGTCACCCGCCCTGGCCTGTACCTGGAATGGCCGTGCTTACTGCCTGACCTGACCTATGCCTGGAAGTGCCTTGCTCGCTGCCTGGCCTAACCTGTGCCTGTACCTGGAAGGGCCGTGCTTGTCGCCCGCCATGGCCTGTGCCTGTACCTGGAATGGCCTTGCTTACCGCCTGACCTGTGCTTGGAAGTGCGTTGCTCGCTGCCTGGCCTGACCTGTGCCTGTACCTGGAAGTGCGTTGCTCACTGCCTGGCCTGACCTGTGCCTGGAAGTGCGTTGCTCGCTGCACGGCCTGACCTGTGCCTGTACCTGGAATTGCCCTGCTCGCTGCCTGACCTCACCTGTGCCTGTACCTGGAATGGCCGTGCTCGTTGCCCGCCCTGGCCTGTACCTGGAATGGCTGTGCTTACTGCCTGACCTGACCTGTGCCTGGAAGTGCCTTGCTCGCTGCCTGGCCTAACCTGTGCCTGTACCTGGAAGTGCCTCGTTCGCTGCCCGGCCTGACTTGTTGCCTGTCTGGATTTGCTCTGCCCTCCACTTCCTGTTCTTGCCCTTCATTTGCCCCTCTGAGGACCTAAATCCTGCTGGCTACCAGAACCTGAGAGCCTAAATTTCAGGGAACGGTGGTTGGTTCAGGTGAAGACCCCTGGGGCTTCGTTGGCCACCTTCTTACCATGGCTCTAGGGCTCACTTCTAGTTTCTGCCACCAAGTGTGTCACCTTCCTCTCAGTACTCTTCTTCAAGTTTAGGGTCTGGTTTAATCAAAGTCTTTTCTTATAAACCTGGCCCCTATTGGGCTGGGTCTTTTTGCAAAGGTCCCCATACATCACATACAGTGGTAGAATAGGAACATGTTGTGCTCGTTCTGTCTGCCTCTGCATTGCTGATTAGGAAGTGCATTCATTTGAATCAGAACATTGGAACAGTAAGGTCGATGGATGAGTCTTCCAATATTTAACCACTCATAATACTGGCAGATTCTCAAGAATGTTGTTTATTAAAAAACAGCTAAGACACGACATGTATAGAAGCATAAAAAGGTAGAAATGAAATGTAAAATTGTAATTGTATAAAACCATGGCTCTCACTAAATCAGTATGGTTTACGTACCGATTTAGTGATATCTATAGTTTTATATAATTACAATTTTATATATTTCAGCCTTTTTAGATATGGTTTTAGCATTAATTCTTGTTCACTGTTTTTATGTTTCTGTACATTTGCGTTTTTATGATCTTATATATTTGTATATTATTGCATTGCTTACAGACCCCTGCGGCAGGCTTTCTTAAGTCGAAGCATGATCCCATGTTGGGTCTTAGTTGTTCTTTAATAAACAACATTCTTTAGAATCCACCAGTGTTATGAGTGGTTAAGTGTTGGAAGACTCATCCATTGACCTTAATGTTCCACTGTTCTGTGTACTTCATAAGGATTCCTTTTGTTCCTCCATTTTGGTCTTTTCCGTTCATTTGAAATGATTTGTATTGTTTTCTGCAAGAAATGACAGACGAGAGCCAAAATTTTGAGTTTCTTCATGTGTCGTTTTAACGGTGTGCACTCTTCCACATGCATGCATGCTTATCGTGAAAGAGTATGCATTACTAATTATATTGCTCCTATAATGGAAAAATTGAAGACTCCCTTCCAACCTCAATATATATCAAATGTCCTGTACATGACATGGAAAATGACACAAAATGAAAATTTTGGAGCTGTGCACTCCTATTGCTGATTGTAAAACCCATACTATTCACGTACTTATGATTTTATTTAACAGTAGATAGAAGGGGGAGATAGAGACCGAGATTATAAAGGCAAAGATGGAAAGCATTGAAAATCATGGCAGAGATAGCTATGTTGGAAAACTGATTTTATTTTCTAGAAGAGGATATTTATTGCTTCATTAAATTTATTTATTTTATTGGGATTTATTAACCGCCTTTGTGAAGAGATTCACCCAAAGTGGTGTGCAGTAGGTACAGTTTAACATAAAATTACAATTTTGTTAACAGCATAACAATAGTAAAATAATCAAATATAAACATAAATGCAATAAATGAGATAAACTTGGAAACAGCAAATTGAAACCTAATAATAGGACTACCATGAAAAATTATCAAAAATTTACACTGCAGAACAACCATGTAATAGAAATATGATAATTTATTTTGTTACATTTGTACCCTGCGCTTTCCCACTCATGGCAGGCTCAATGTGGCTTATATGGGGCAATGGAGGGTTAAGTGACTTGCCCAGAGTCACAAGGAGCTGCCTGTGCCTGAAGTGGGAATCAAACTCAGTTCCTCAGGACCAAAGTCCACCACTCTAACCACTAGGTCACTCCTCCACTCCACATTCTGTAAATGTCAGTAAAATACACACAATACCATAATAGACAGCATGGAAGAACATTCAAATAACAAAGATATAATACGATGTCAGTATGACACCAATGAAACACCTAGGGCTTCTTTTATCAAGCTGCGCTAGCGATTCCTGTGCGGCAACGCTGATGGAGCCCATTCAAAGTGAATGAGCTTTGTCGGCATTACCCCCTCGGAAGCCGCTAGCGTGGCATGATAAGAGGCCCCTAATAATCACACATTAGAATATTCAAATAACATAGATATGATGCTAATGCTTTTCTACAATGCAGCTTCCCCTGTAATTGAGGGGCCAAGTACAGATATATAGATGGGGACAAGATGGGTGGTATAGAGTCAGTCTGGATAAATAGATGGGTGGCTAAACTCAAGGCAAGTTCCATGTATAGTTAAACAAGATATAAGGAACTGGTCTAAGTTATGGTGTGTGTAGCAAGCTAGTCCAGGTGCAGAATGAGTGTATATGTTAGTGACCCTTTTACTGAGCTGCGTAAGTGTCTATGCGTGCCGGACGTGCTCCAAAATGGAGTTACTGCCTGGCTACCACGTAGCTCTTGCGGTGATTTTATTTTTGGCACGCGTCCGATATGCCCGTCCAAAAAATAAATTTTATTTTCGGATGCGTGCCAAGTGGCATTTGATGCACATAGCTCATTACTGCCCGGTTACTGCGTGAGACTTTACCACTAGGTCAATGGCTAACGGTAAGGTCGCAGACCCCAAATGGATGCAAGGCAATTTTGATTTTGACGCAAGTCCATTTTTGGTAAAAATAATGTCCTTTTTACAGGCGTGCTGAAAAATGGATCTTTGTGCACCCAAAACCAGTGCCTACACTACTGCAAGCCATTTTTCAGTGCACCTTAGAAAAAAGGACCCCTTCTTTATTTGGATTTTGCTCACACCTTTTCTGTAGTAGCTCAAGGTGAGTTACATTCAAGGTATGCTGGATATTTCCCTGTCCCTGGAAAGCTCACAATCTAAGATTGTATCTGAGGCAATGGAAGGTTAAGTGACTTGCCCAAGATCACATGGAGCAGTGGGATTTGAACTGGCCACCTCTGGATGTCAAGACTGGTGCTCTAACCACTAGGCCACTTCTCTAGCAGCAACTGTGCTTTCATACAAGATCTGTTAGGAGGCTGCAAGAAATTTCATATGTTGCATATAGACCTTAAAATGCTTATGGAAGAGACATCTTAATGCTTCCAAGCTACATACTTGCTTTGTTGATAATGCATTATGATAGAATATCTAATACTTTTATAATGATGCAAGAGGTGCCGTGATGGTTAACCTTTCTTGTGGGGTGTACACATGCCAAAAGGTAATAGGATCCTGCTTATGAAAAACTGCTCTTCTAAGTGATTGAGTTGCTAATAAGCCATTATTTATGGGCCCAGTTCACTCAATTTGTGGCTGGAAAGGAGGCTATAGTAAACTCAGATCAGCCAGCAAACTGAATATATCACTCTACATAGCCGGAGCGAAGGCTGCATAATAATAGACTTAGCAATAATGAGGGATTTGAGGCATGCTTAGCTCTGAGCTGCAGAATGTCTTAGTGCCTCATTGCCTTACTCGGACATGCAGAGACGTTCTGATTAACTTTGTCCCCTGGCGAAAGGGGGGGGGGGGGTGGCACAGAACTTGCATTGGTCATAATGTCCCTATGAACTTTTTTCTTCTGATTATTTATATTATTATATGTGTAAACTTGAAACTAAAGACAAGAAACACACACCCATCTGTCCAGACACATTCTGCACACCATTATCTCATTTTCAATGAGCTCCTTGGCAAGTCACTTAACCCTCCATTGCCTGCCGCATTGAGCCTGCCATGAGTGGGAAAGCGCGGGGTACAAATGTAACAAAAAAAAAAAAAGACAACTCCAACATTCAGATCCAAGAATTAAAAGAAACACACTGCAGTCAGATGAAAAGCCCACCGAGATTTTAGAGCTCTGCATGCAAAACTACTATGTGTCTAAATGTACCCCCAAATGCACACATGCTCCCACTATCATGGGCTCACGGTGTAGTTCATGTGTGTGGCAACCTTAATATAATTAGCAAAGGAGCACTTTTCCCTCCACTCCTTGTCCCATGGAAGTTTTAACAGATTATTAGGACTTGAGGGTGTGTTCTGTCATTTAAAGGAGATTAGGCCAAAGGCAAAAAACTGGTTCAGGAACCTGCCCTGAGAATAATATTGTAACCTATGGGTCAAATTTTAAAAGATTACCTGGCTCCTTCTAGATTTGGTGTAGAGGCAGTGAGCAGTGCACTGAAACTGAGTAGTCTGTGTGCATGCGCTGCTGATGGAACTCTCAGCAAAGTTACAAACAGCTCAGGCAGGCAGTTGGGAGGAATCTGTGTAAGGAATGGATGTGTCCGAGACTGCTAGTGTGTTTTGAGGCTTGAGAGTAATTTAAGGTAAAGTATGGCTCTTGCAGGTTGGTTTGTGAGCTAGGAGAGGGAGCATAATTAATATGTGAGCCCGAGGTAGTTTAGGCTCAAGATTGAGAGGGGAATCTGTACAAGGGCAGATGTGTGTGAATGAGCAAGTCTGTCAAGTGTTTTAAGTGGGTAAATTTGTGTAGAAACTGAGTGTGTGTTGAGACTATGAGTGCTTTAACTGAAATTCTGGGCTCCGCGGTGGGTTTTTTTTTTTGCTCAAGGTTGAATGATGAATGGGGAAGTGAAAGGATGAATTGATGAGTATGACTGTGGGGCATAGTTAGCAAACACACCAAAAAGTTATGTATTGAAACAGAGCACATTTAGGAGGGAGCATACGCGCAGGAAGAGAGTTTTATTATTGAGTTTTTAAAGGAAAGGATAGTAAGGTGAAGCGGTACCTGCATGATCAGAGTTTGATGCCGGCCAACGCAAGCAAGAGAAGATTTCAAGGAAATTGTGAGCCAAAGCTAAATGACATCTGAATAGAAATGTTTAAAGATTTATAGAGAAACAGAGGAAGAAAGATAAAGAAGAAAAGTAGATATCTGATTTTAGAACTTCCATCCTTACGTATAGTCTGCAGAATCTGCAAAAAAAAAAATATTTTTTTTCACAAAGAATCACCTCAGAAAGAAGAGAGTTAATTTCTTAACTTGTTTATGTCATTATACTGTTAAAGAAAAATAAGTACAAATACTTATCTGATGATTTTGTAGAGTCCAGGCATGATTTGTTATTGAGATGTTCTGAGAAATCTGTAAAAGAAAAGATAGATAAAAACTGTTGTTTTACTTGCTTAAATGTTTGCAAATAAATCATTTATTTTCATTGTTAAACTCCCTGGTTGGCACGGAGTCATTTTGGGGAACCACTGTGACATATTTGGTACCATCATTGTAATAGCTTGCTCCGCCACCAGGGGGTTTACAATATTAAACTTCTGGAATAACCAGCCCTAGCACCTAGCCTCATATGAGTGGCCTAGTGGTTAGGGTGGTGGACTTTGGTCCTGAGGAACTGAGTTCAACTTCCACTTCAAGCACAGGCAGCTCCTTGTGACTCTGGGCAAGTCACTTAACCCTCCATTGCCCCAGGTACAAATAAGTACCTGTATACAATATGTAAGCCGCATTGAGCCTGCTATGAGTGGGAAAGCACAGGGTACAAATGTAACAAAAAATATGTCCGTTTTGAAAAGAATCCTACAAGAAACAACTATTTCACACATTTTTTTTATATAGCGCACCCAGCATTCTGGGCCAAATTCCAAGCGGATTCTATAACTGCGCATAACTTAAGCCAATCAGCATTGTTAACAGCACTTAAGCAATAATGAGCACTAATTGACAATAATTAGAATTTACACGCACAAATCACTAAGCATATTCTGTAATGCACTGCATCTAAATTTTAATGCACACAGGCAAAAAGGGGCATGGTTATAGGTGGGAAAATGGGCGTTTTGTGGGCATTCCAAAATTTATGTGCATAATTATAGAATATGGCCCAGTGTGCCTAAGGATTTACACCTTATTTTCTTTGGTGTAAATGGACGCATGTAGTTTTAGGAGCTGAGACACCAACTGCATGTATTCTATACACCACTCCTAAATCTAGGCACCGCTTATAGAATATGCTTAGGCAGAAATGTTTTCCATATGGATTTTTTAGGCGCCATATATAGAATCTCCCCCTATGTGCTGTTCTATTAAGTATCAGGTAAATGCTAGGGTGTATAACTGCAAGGGGGGTGTACACATGGGTGGAGCATGGGCGGGATACCAAGTGATGCATACAACTTCTTAAATACTGTCAGTGGCGTGTGTTCCTTGGTGCTCTCAGACTTGTCTACTTACACCAGGCCATTGACTTGGTGCAAGTGATCATACCTAACTTTTGGTGCACCAAAGCAGGTATACGCTAGTATTTTATTTATTTAAAAATATTTATATTCCGCATAGTCCACAGTTCCTATCAGATTAAGGGAAGGGAAATGGGACTTGATATACCGCCTTTCTGTGGTATTTTGCAACTACATTCAAAGCGGTTTACATATATACAGGTACTTATTTTGTACCTGGGGCAATGGAGGGTTGTGACTTGCCCAGAGTCACAAGGAGCTGCAGTGGGAATCGAACCCAGTTCCCCAGGATCAAAGTCCGCTGCACTAACCACTAGGCTACATAATAAAATGTTAAATTATAACACATCAAAATATACTAACAAAAAATACTACATACAATAAAAGACAATAACAACTGAGAATCAGTCCCAGCTTTCAGATGTTTCCTAATAAATTCCCACTCAAACAAATGCCTCATGAAATAAAAAAGGCTTAAACTACTACTACTACTACTATTAAACATTTCTATAGCGCTACTAGACTTACACAGCGCTGTACAAATTAACATGAAAAGACAGTCGACCCTCAGGGGGAGGAATGCTGGCTTCGGCCTAACCCCTGGTAAGCCTTTCCTCAGCTGAGAGGTGCCCAGCTCTACCACCGGCTGCCTTTCAGGTGCTGTGGAGGACTTGCAGCTCATCTGCATATCCTTACAGCCTTCTCCGGGGTGACACCCAGGTCCACTCCGATCCACTCAGGGCCTCCGCTCTAGGCGCGCGGGGCATTTTTCTCTTTACATCTAATCTTCTTCCCAGTTGCTAAAGTACCTCAGTCATTTATGGCCCCTATTCACATTCTCTTCCTAGCCCTGTCCCTTCCTAATCTTTTCCCTCACCCCCTACCTCTCTCCGCTACAGGAACTCACTGCCCATCCATCGACTTCATCACCTCACCTTCTCTCCTACCCTCTTCCTCCCTCTTGGCTTTTAATCTCCGCCTCTTTCTTCCGTCCATTATGCCTTCCCCATTCCACCTAAATACCTCTCGCCTTCGACGCCTTCGTGGCCACACCTCTCCTACTCTCCTCTGCTCTCTTTTACTCCTTCTCTTACTCTCAGCCGGTGACATCAATCCCAATCCTGGCCCCTCTCACCAACTATTTTCCCAACTCTACAGATCTCACCGCGACCTCTCTAACCTCATCTCTATTTCTCTACTCCCCTCCTCTTCTCTGCCCTTCTCTTGCGCCCTATGGAATGCCCGCTCTATCTGTAACAAACTCGCCTATATCTAGGACCTCTTTATCTCGCGTCACCTCCATCTGCTCGACATAACAGAAACCTGGCTCTGCCCTGATGACTCTGCTTCAGTCGCAGCCCTGTGCCATGGCGGTTATCTATTTTCACATACTCCTTGCCCTGCTGGCCGTGGGGGCGGTGTTGGACTACTTCTCTCTCCCTCTTTCAGATTTCAACCCCTTCTTCCACCTCAATCTCACTGTTTTTCCTCCTTTGAAGTCCACTCTATCCGCCTTTTCTCTCCTCTGCCTCTTCGAATAGCGGTCATTTATCGTCCCCCTGATAAGTCCCTTTCATCCTTTCTCAGTGACTTTGACGCCTGGCTTGCCTTCTTCCATGATCCTTCCTCCCCCTCTCTCATCCTTGGTGACTTTAATATTCCTGCTAATGATCCTTCCAACTCTTATATTTACAAGTTACTCGCTTTAACGTCCTCCTTTAATCTCCAACTATGCTCCACCTCCCCCACTCATCAAAATGGTCACTGTCTTGATCTCATCTTCTCCTCCAACTGTTCACCCTCTAGTTTCCTTGCCTCTGATCTTCCCTCCTCTGATCACCATCTTATAACTTTCACACTTAAATCTCCTCCCTCCCAGTCCCGTCCTATCTTATCTAATTTATCTAGGAATCTTCACGATATTGACCCTTCATCTCTATCCTCCCATGTTTCAAACCTCCTCTCTACTGTGGCACCATCCACGTCTGTCAACGAGGCTGTTTCTTCTTACAACAATACTCTATCCTCTGCCTTAGACACTCTTGCACCTTTGATGACCCGCCCTGTAAGGCGTACAAAACCCCAACCTTGGCTGACTTCTAATATCCGCTACCTACGTTCCTGTACCCGCTCCGTTGAACGCCTCTGGCGGAAATCTCGGGCCCTTGCTGATTTCTTACACTTTAAGTTCATGGTGACCTCCTTCCAATCTGCTCTTTTACGTGCCAAACAAGATTATTATATCCAACTGACCAACTCTCTTGGCTCTAATCCTCGACTTCTCTTCACCACATTGAACTCTCTCCTCAAGGTGCCCCCTCCCCCAACTCCCCCTTCATTATCTCCTCAAACCCTTGCTGAATTCTTTCACAACAAGGTTCAAAAGATAAACCTTGCTTTCTCTACCTCACCACCTCTCCCTCCACTAGTCCGTTCCCCTCTCTCTCCTTCCCCTCATTCCCTTTCCTCCTTTCCTGAAGTTACTATTGAGGAAACTACACTTCTCCTTTCTTCCTCAAAATGTACCACCTGTTCCTCTGATCCCATTCCCACCCACCTTCTTAATGCCATCTCTCCTGCTCTTATTCCTTTTATCTGTCACATTCTCAACCTCTCACTTTCCACTGCGACTGTCCCTGCTGCCTTTAAACATGCTGTGGTCACACCTCTCCTTAAGAAGCCTTCACTCGACCCTACTTGTCCCTCTAATTACCGACCCATCTCCCTCCTTCCTTTTCTCTCCAAATTACTTGAGCGTGCTGTTCACCGCCGCTGCCTTGATTTTCTCTCCTCACATACTATTCTTGACCCACTACAATCTGGTTTTCGCCCTCTCCACTCAACCGAAACTGCGCTTACTAAAGTCTCCAATGACCTATTACTGGCTAAATCCAGAGGTCAATATTCCATCCTCATTCTTCTTGATCCTTCCGCTGCTTTTGACACTGTCGATCACAGCATACTTCTCGATAACCTGTCCTCACTTGGATTCCAGGGCTCTGTCCTTTCCTGGTTCTCTTCCTACCTCTCCCTCCGCACCTTTAGTGTTCACTCTGGTGGCTCCTCTTCTACTTCTATCCCTCTGCCTGTCGGCGTACCTCAGGGTTCTGTTCTTGGTCCCCTCCTCTTTTCTATCTACACTTCTTCCCTTGGTTCATTAATCTCATCCCATGGCTTTTCCTACCATCTCTATGCTGATGACTCCCAAATCTACCTTTCTACCCCTGATATCTCACCTTGCATCCAAACCAAAGTTTCAGCGTGCTTGTCTGACATTGCTGTCTGGATGTCTCAACGCCACCTGAAATTAAATATGACCAAAACCGAGCTTCTCATTTTCCCCCCCAAACCCACCTCCCCGCTCCCCCCGTTTTCTATTTCTGTTGATGGCTCTCTCATTCTCCATGTCTCCTCAGCTCGAAACCTTGGGGTCATCTTTGACTCTTCTCTCTCCTTCTCTGCTCATATCCAGCAGATTGCCAAGACCTGTCATTTCTTTCTTTACAACATCCGTAAAATCTGCCCCTTTCTTTCCGAGCACTCTACCAAAACCCTCATCCACACCCTTGTCACCTCTCATTTAGACTACTGCAATCTGCTTCTTGCTGGCCTCCCACTTAGTCACCTCTCCCCTCTCCAGTCGGTTCAAAACTCTGCTGCCCATCTCATCTTCCGCCAGGGTCGCTTTACTCATACTACCCCTCTCCTCAAGACCCTTCACTGGCTCCCTATCCATTTTTGCATCCTGTTCAAACTTCTTCTACTAACCTATAAATGTACTCACTCTGCTGCTCCCCAGTATCTCTCCACACTCGTCCTTCCCTACACCCCTTCCCGTGCACTCTGCTCCATGGATAAATCCTTCTTATCTGTTCCCTTCTCCACTACTGCCAACTCCAGACTTCGCGCCTTCTGTCTCGCTGCACCCTACGCCTGGAATAAACTTCCTGAGCCCCTACGTCTTGCCCCATCCTTGGCCACCTTTAAATCTAGACTGAAAGCCCACCTCTTTAACATTGCTTTTGACTCGTAACCACTTGTAACCACTCACCTCCACCTACCCTCCTCTCTTCCTTCCCGTTCACATTAATTGATTTGATTTGCTTACTTTATTTATTTTTTGTCTATTAGATTGTAAGCTCTTTGAGCAGGGACTGTCTTTCTTCTATGTTTGTGCAGTGCTGCGTATGCCTTGTAGCGCTATAGAAATGCTAAATAGTAGTAGTAGTAGTCCCTGCTCAACAGAGCTTACAATCTAAATTGGACAGATGAACAGACAGCTAGGGGTGGGGAAATTGCAGTGGTAGGGGTGATAAGTGAGGGTGTTGAGTAAGAGAGTCATGGTTAGGAGTCGAAAGCAGTAGCAAAGAGGTGGGCTTTAAGCCTAGACTTGAAGACAGCCAGAGACTGAGCCTGACGTACTGGCTCAGGGAGTCTATTCCAGGCATAGGGAGCAGCGAGATAGAAGGAACGGAGCTGGGAGTTAGCAGTGGGGGAGAAGGGGGACGACAGGAGACATTTACCCAGCGAACGGAGTTCACGGGGAGGAGTGTAGGGAGAGATGAGAGCGGAAAGGTACTGAAGAGCTGCGGAGTGGATGCACTTGTAGGTCAAAAGGAGAAGTTTGAACCGTATGCGGAAGCGGATAGGGAGCCAGTGAAGTGACTTGAGGAGAGGGCTAATGTGAGTATAGCGACTCTGGTGGAATATAAGACGCGCAGCAGAGTTTTGCACAGATTGAAGAGGAGATAGATGGCTGAGTGGGAGACCAGCGAGAAGCAAATTGCAGTAGTCTAGGCGAGAGGTGATAAGGGTGTGGGTAAGGGTTTTGGTAGCGTCCTCGAAGAGGAAAGGGCGAATTTTGTTAATATTATAGAGAAAGAAACGACAGGTTTTGGCAATCTGCTGAATATAAACTGCTCTCTAAGAATGAGATAAGGATCAATTTTACATGAATCAACAGGCAAAGCATTCCACAAAGTTGGATGCTATTTCTTTGGAAAGAAGAGGATCGAAGATCAAGTAAGTTCACAGATTGGCAACTAGGAATTTCCAATAACAATTTACTGGCTGACCTCAATGGCCAAACAGGTTTATATAGTTTCAAAGTGGTGGACATGATAGGTGGTGCGTAATTTTTCAAAATCTTAAAAACCAGAGTTAAAATCTAGAATGACTTAGATATACCTAAGTGCTGTTGCAGTATTGGCACCCATCACACTCCATTTTGGCACCAAATTTGAGGCACCAAGTTATAGACTTACCTCCTTTATGTAAAGCAGCTTATAAATATAATATAGGAGTGGGCAACCTGTGGTCCATAGGCTGAATTCAGCCTGCCACTTAATTTTTTGCAAATACAAAACCATGAGAAGTATACACAGAAAACCTCATTGACCAGAGTTTTGACAATTTTTTAAATACTGTATTTTGCAAATATTTTCAGAACAGTCACTTTAGCAGTTTGTTTCTATGATGGAGCTCTGTGCATTTCCGGTTCTGACAATAGGTGATGTTATGACCTACCAGAGATAGTATAGTTTAATAGTCTAAAATAATTTGACATACCACCTTGTTTGTCAGACAAGTCAAAGTTGTTTACAATAAATAAAATCTAGTCAGAAAAGAACACCAATAGTAAAAGAAACGCCATTCATCTCAAAGACAATTAACCAACTCTCAAACTTACAAACCTTATTTCCCTGCCTGTAATCTTACTAGGGATCTAGAAAAGGCCTCAACCGCCCAAACATTTTCCAAAAAATATGATTTCATTTGGGCTTTAAATAGCTGATAAGATCCCTCTTCATGAATACCCAATGGAAGCTGGTTCCAACAAGCTGAGGCGTACCAAAAAACCCACTCTCCCTAGTAAAGGTTAAATGAGGCCCTCTGTGTATAAAGGTTTCCTACCCCTGATGTGATGGGATGTCCAAATCTTCCCCAGTTGGTGTGATATTAGAGTCCCTGCCTCTATAAAGATCTTTCTCCTACATAGTGAGGTAATGGAGGTTAGGCCTGCCTCTCTCTTAGTGAGCAGGGGTGTGCCTCCTCCTGCTTTCTGAAGGGAAGTACAAGAGGCCAAGTCCTGGGGAGGGGGGTTGTATGTTTTTCTATACCACAGTCCATGTGATGAGAGAAGGCCTGCAGGGTGCATCAGACCAATCTGGGGAAGAGTCTCCTTGATCAGCTAGGTCACCCAGATGGGAGAGCACATGCCCCTAAAACCCACTAGGCATAAACAAGAGGAGGAGTATTGCTAATGTAGGACGCTGTGAATTTTTGCATAGAATTTGTGAATAGAAAATTGTACCAGGTTCTTCAAATAGAAAAGTATAAAAGAGAAATTGCTGATCTCACTGGTTTTTGTGGAACTGTTCATGTTTGTTTGAGCATGATCTCACTAGTTTGCCATGCAGAAAGGTACACTTAAGTGAGCTGTAGGATAATGTCTGTAATTGGAGGAAATGGGAATGTCCCAGTCCCTAATTGGTGAGAGTTAGGAGGAGTTTAAGTCCTGGAGGGAAAGTTAGAAAAATATATAAGGGAGCTCCTAGCTTTGAATTTTGTCTGTTAGCTTCAGCTCCCGAGTCCTGACCCATGTAACAGGGAGAGCCTTGCAGTAAGGTCTCTAGCCTTTTAGACTCAGAAGACATACTTACAGCAGTGTTGTACTAACCCAGTTAACACATTTAAGCTGCTTCTTTTTACAGACTGGATCCAGAAGTGTCACACAGACCTCTGACCTGCTGTTTCTTGACTATGGTGTGTGGCTGAAATAGAGGAGCCACCTCATTACCTTTGAGCTAATTTTAGAAGGAGAAGAGAGTACATGTGTCTTATCTGTGCTGTTGTATCAGGCATCTGTTTGGCTACTGCCTACCAACACAAATACTGCAGAGTCTGTCAGAGCCTAAACCACCAGCTGGGAGAGGGGACCTTATACAGTCCCTGAACCACAACCCCAGCACCCATGGGCTTATCCTACTGACCTCCCAATTCCTCAGAGGGGGTAAAAACTAGTGTTGCCTGGCTCATCAACTGTAAGTGTACCCATTCCTTGTTACTACTTACCTCTGTGATGTATAGCTGGAGAGTAAAGTTAATTTTATTGGAGAACTCCACAGTTCTCAGAGGAAGGAGTGGAAGAGACTGTGTGTAAAGTGTTTGCTGCCCGGCACTTATACTGCCTCTGCCTTAATTGTCCCTGATTGTTTAATCCTGCTTATTTCTGGAGGAAATTATTATTGTAGTTCAGAGCACATCAACCATGTGGTTTGCTTTTATTCTGAGACTGAGTGACTGTGTGGAGCACAGCCTTATGCAGCCTCCTGGGGTTTTTCTCCAGTCTTAGCTCACACCCTAAAAAATAAAATATTGTGTACTTGACCAGCTCTTATGCTCCAGAGCTCACACTAGGCAGCCGCCTAGGGTGACCAAAAGTTCAGAGCTTATACTAAAAGAGAAGGAGACAGCTGGCTAGACCACCAGAGACCTGTGCTAGAAGGTCTGCTGGGAGTAGTTTGAGAGCAGCCAAGGCACTAAGAGCTCAGAGACAAAGGGACCCAGTGCAGTCAAGCTGTAAATCAGAGTTTTGATCCTTCAGGAAGGTAAGTGCATCTCTGCTCTGCTGCTGAGTGGCCATTGATGGACTGCTTTTTCTGGTGCATTCTGAACTGGAATACAGTTGCAAGTTGTCATTGTTAATGCCTTTTACCATACAAGACTATTTGAATGACTTTACGAATTAAGTAAACAGTCAGTTCAGAGCAACATATCTGGAGCGGATTATTACAAAAGTCTGAACTGCTTACTGGCGGCCTGGGTTTATCCATTCCTAGCCTAGGTCCCAATATTCAGTAAATTTGTTTGTGAACCTGGTTCCTACTCCACAGGGCACACTTTAGACAGCCACCAAGGTGAATACACCATCCCAATGTTACACCAATGAAGTTCTTTTGTTTAAAAATACCTTTTCTTGTCTATACAGGGTTTGGAGTGACAATTCTACTTGTGTACCTCATTTCAGTGAAGGCCTTGAGGATTTTGTCTCTCCCATTCCTCATAGACTATTAACGTTTTCTAGGCTGATCACTATGCCAGGAGCTTCCCTAAAAGTCCTAGTGTGCTTCCTTTTTATTTTGTGTAATGCCTCCCAGGCCATCCTCACCTACTGAGCAAGAAGTGGACTTAGAAGCGTAGCCAGGTTTTGTTGTTGGGGGAGCGAACAGTGTAAAAAAAAATAAGTGCAGGCACGAGTAGGTTTATAAAACTGTATAGGCACCATTTTCAATGGAAGTCTGTTTAGGGGAACAAACACTCCCCTTGCGCCCCACCCCCCCCCCCCCCAGCTATGCATCTGGGTGGACTACATAAAGATTGAAAAATAAACTCTTCCTCTGAACCACAGGCAAGTCAGTAAGAAAAATATTGTTATGTATACTGAGGGGAGGGGAAGCCAGTCTGATATTTGGTAAAGTCATCTGGACAGCTAAGGGCTTTCTTCATCTGAGAAGGCAAAAGTAGAGACTAATAGACGATTCACCACTGGAGATGTGAGTCCAACAGTCTTTATTATATCAGAGATAACGACCCGACACAGGCCGTGTTTCGACGCTAAAAAGCGTCTGCATCAGGGGTCAATAAATACACCAAGTAATGAATGCAAAACGAAGAGTCCTACTTTGTACTTGTGGTTTCCCTTCTCATTGCCTGAACTCAGTTTGCTTTAAAGCCATGCTCACTGTGACTATCTGGACGCCAGGTCCAGCTTAAGGGGCAAACCAGTAAGGTACTGGCTCAGGGTGTCCAAAATGACAAGTGCCAAAAGCCTACTCCCAGGATGTAATTCTTTTGCTCTTGCCATGCCCTCTTTTGTTGCTGGCACTGCTGCAAGAACATGCAAGAACAGGCAGTTCCTTTTGTCATAAGAATACAGGAAGTGCCTGTTCTCATGCATTTTAAACTCTTCATGGTGCCAGCAGCAGAAAGAAGACACAGCAGGAGCAAAAGAAGAAAGCCCTGCTGCTGCTGGAGGAAGATAGACGGGGGCTTTTGAGGTTGCTGGAGCTGGGGATAGGATGATGATATGAGACTGGAACAAGGGGGCTGATGTTGGGGCTGGGGTGTGGCTGAGACAAGGGGGCAGGGGCTTATGCTGATGCTGGGAAGTTGGGACTAGTGGGGACTAAGAAATTGAGCTGAGATAAGGAGGTCAGTGGGGACTTAGTGAATAGGTGAAGGCTGTAAGACTGACTACTGATAAATGGGGAGGGGAGATGTTTTGAAGGACCTGTCCTTGGGTGGGTGGTAGGCAGTTGAAAAGTACATTGAGCCATGGAGAAAGTAAGATACAAAGGGGGCAGACCTTTGAAAGAAGTGACAGAAATGGAGGGAGATTAAAGGTGGAATGGGAGTTTGGATAGGGCATGAGCCATAGGAATGACACTGGAGGTGGAAAGAGGATGAGTGACAGAGAAGGAGATGCGGTTGGTGTGGGAATGAGAGGCAAATGAAAATGGAGAAGGCTGGAGAGGGGATGAGAGAAAAGTGGGAATGAGAGGCCTAGGAAAGTAAGAGTAGGAAATGGAAAGTTACAGTAGTAAGTAGGTGGAGACTGGAGGGTGGGAAGGTTGGAATGAAATTTAGCTGTAGGTAGATAAATAGGCAGATGAGAGAAATTAAGAAAAAACAATGAAGGCAGACCAGGACTAACTCAACTGGAAAAATAAAATGATCAGACAACAAAGCTATCTTCCAATGTGGGACCATTCTCATAGTGTGAGCCCTGACATTTGCACAGTTTATACTGCAAGATTGGTCCCAAGATGGGGGCACAAAAGCAAAACTTGGCTCAGGGGCCACAATCCCTTGAATTAGTCCTGACGGATGAGGTCTAGGCTTTCCACTTCTCAGAACTCTGTTACAGGGTTATGCTAATGTGTATACTTTTGTCTGGTGTTAGAAACATAAAAAAAGGTAGGCAGGTAAAGACCATATGCCCATCCATGCCATCTACTCTCCCTATGACTCCTTTAGAGATCCCATGTACTTGTTCCAAGCTCTCATGAATTCAGAGACTGTTTTATCTCCACCACTTCCACTGGAAGGCCGTTCCACAAATTCACCACACTTTACATGAAAAAGTATTTCCTCAGGTTATTTCTGAGTCTATCACCTTCATCCTATTCCCCGTTGTTCCAGAGCTTCTTTTCAGTTGAAGGAGACTTTCCACCTGTGCATTTATGTCACATAGGTATTTAAGTGTCTCTTTCATATCTCTCATCTCTCACCTTTCTTCCAAAGTATACATATTGAGATCTTTAAGTCTGTCCCCATATGCTTTATGATGAAGAACACTGACTATTTTAGTAGTTGCCTTATCTTTATCAGCTTCTACATATTCCTCCCCTTCAACTTTGAGTTTCACAATGCCACTTTTGCACTTCCTCCCATCACTAATATATCTAAAAAATGTTTTGTCCCAGCCTGCCCCATTTTACCATATTGGCTATTTTTTCTTCTATTTGCATGTTTTCCTGACCACTCTACTAGCTTCTCTTAGCTTTTCCAGATATTGTTGCCTGTCTTCCTCTTTCTGCGATCTTTTGTGGTTTATAAAAGGTAACCTCTTTTTCCTTACCTTTTCAGCTACTACTTTTGAGAACCAAAGTGGCCTCCTTTTCCTCTTTGTTGCCCTTACAATAGCTTCTTTCAGTTTTGCCCACTGCTTTCCAACTTTTTCCAGATGTTCCCATCCAGACAACAATTCCTTGAGGTAATCCCCCATCTGAACAAAGTTAGTTTTTTTGAAGACTGGAACCTTCACTTTTGAATTAACCCTCTTCACACCTATCTTAATAGTAAACCACACCATCTGGTGATCACTGGATGCTAGATGATCACCTACTATAACATCAGAAACATTGTCCCATTAGTAAGCACTAAGGGCCCTGTGCGTTAGTATTTTTAATGAGCCTATAATTAGCCAATGCACTAACCATATAGGTGCCTATAGAGATATTGTAGGCGCTTACATAGTTAACATGCGTTAAAGACGTTAACGCGCCTATAACGTGGCTTAGTAAACAGAGCCCTAAGTTCAGTATGACCTCATTTCACATGGGTTCCATTACCAACTGCTGGAATAGTTCCCCCTATAGAGAATCCAGGATCTTCCTGCTTCTAAAAGACCCTACAATAGGGATACCTCGATCAACATCTGGCATATTAAAATCACCTATTAGTAGTACTTCCCCTTTCACAGCTCTATTTTGAATTTCAATTAAATCTCTGTCCATTTCTGCTTTCTGTGAAGGAGGCCTGTATATCACACTAATATAAATACATTTGCCATTCCATTTTTCCAGATTGGCCCACAGTGCCTCTTTTTTACTCTGTAGGTCCTTCAATTGCATGGCTTTAAAATTATCTTTAATATTTAATGCCACTCCCCCTCCCTTTCTTCCTACCCTGTCTTTCCAGAACAGATTATAGCCTGATATAACTATATCCTAGGGGAAAAAAAGGCACAGTAGGCTCTCAAGAAAAGGTACCAATGTGCTTTATTAATGACCTGACATGGGCTGTGTTTCGGCGCAAAACAACACCTGCCTCAGAGGTCAGTTCAACAGGACAGCACAACTAATAATGATCAGAGGGTGATCAATCCACTCTTGGAGCAGAAATCCATAAACTTGATGCTTTTGCATGTCTTCCTCCTAATTGGCTGGAGAGCCTATAAATCAAAGATCAACCTTGGGGTGGGTGGGAGATGGGATTGGAATTAAACACTATACAGAGTCTTCCCTCAATTGGTATTTTATTTTAGTTACATTTGTACCCCGCACTTTCCCACTCATGGCAGGCTCAATGCGGCTTACATATACAGGTACTTATTTGTACCTGGGGCAATAGAGCGTTAAGTGACTTGCCCAGAGTCACAAGGAGCTGTGCGTGAAGTGGGAATCGAACTCAGTTCCCTAGGACCAGGACCAGAGTCCACCACCCTAACCACTAGGCCACTCCTCCACTCTGTGATGTAATCTGATGTTATGCCAAACTCTAAAATGCAACCTAAAATATTAAACTAGACTCTAAAACATTATGGGCCTGAAATTCAGCCTTCAGCGGGCAGCGCTTTTGCTGTCCGCCACCAGATTTAAATCAGGATATTCAATACTGGGCCATTTCCAGCAATCAGCATTGAATATCTAGGGTTTTCTTAACTGCTAAAAAGATACGTCGATATTCAGCACTATCTGGTTAACTTTTTAGTGGTTAAAGATAGGCCTGCTATTTATGCGGCCTATTTTAACTGCTGAACACAACCATTTGTATGCATCATTTGTCTAAATTTATATGTTTTTTTTAATGACCTGTCCTGAACTATGTTTAGGATAGAAATATTGTTACAGCTTTAAAAGGCATCCAGTCTGGAAAATCGCCTGGCCCTGATGGTATACCTACTCTCATCCCATTCATTTCCAACTTATTTAATTTTCTAAACCCCACTAACATTCAAAAAAGTCACTTTGCAAATGCGATCATTGCAGTCATACTCAAACCTAAGATCCACAACTAGTATAAAATTACAGACCAATTCCACTCCTAAACACAGATTACAAACTATACATAAAAATCCTCATAGATTATTAAGAATCATTAGCAAAATAGTATCCCCTAGTCATATGGGCTTTATGCTTGAAAGACTGATTACAGACAATTTTTGTCTTTCTCCATCTTGCAGAGACTGCCAAATAGGCCCCTCACGCTGTCATCGCATTGTCACTCGATGCAGAGAAGGCCTTTGACAGGGTTGAGTGGACCTAACCTTTTTCACATATTAACCTGGTTTGGAGCAGACCCCTCCTTTATTAATAAAATTAAGGTTATGTACACAAATCTTATGGCTCATATTCTCACAAATAATCATTTATCAGTAGCATTTTGCTACAAAGAGGAACCCAGCAGTGGTAGATTATTCTATATCATTAAGATGATGGTTGCCCCCCAAATTAATATGATCCTAATGCTATTTCCTCTCTCATTTTATAAACATCTAGATAAAATCTTAACCCCGTTTCTATGGAATTCTAAGCTGCCAAAAATAGTATTGCAAAAACTTAACCTAAATAAAAGCAAGTGTGCTATTTCCAGACTTTTTTCTTTTTATATCATAAATCTTTTAGGGGCCCTTTTATTAAGCCACGTAAGCGTCTATGCGTGCCCGATGCACGCCAAAATGGATTTACCACGTGGTTCTTGTGGTAATTTAATTTTTGGTGCGTGTCCAATATGCGTGATCGAAAAATAATTTTTATTTTCTGCCACATGTATCGGACGCACGCCAAGTGGCATTTGGCACATGTAGGTCATTACCGCCCGGTTACCTCATAAGACTTTACCGCTAGGTCAATGGCTGGTGGTAAGGTCTCAGACCCAAAATGGACATGCAGCAATTTTCATTTTGCCACATGTCCATTTTCAGCAAAAATTTTAAAAAGGCCTTTTTTACAAGTGCGCTGAAAAATGATTCTACGCTTGCCCAAAACCCGCGCCTACACTACTGCAGGCCATTTTTCAGCACACCTTATTAAAAGGACCCTTATTCTCCAATAAGGTTCTAATTGGCTCTCTTCTGATCTTATTTATATTCCACAATGGTTGACCTTAGAGAGATCTAAATATTATTAATATTAATATTATTAATATTAATTATTATTATCTAAATATTTGAAGCTAAATATTACTGAGTGTCCAAACAAATGTTTCACAATAGAAGATTAATCAAATATCTCTAATTTGCTGTTATATAATGAACTTTAGTACATGAATACCTAATCCTCTCTATCTCCATACATTTAACTATGTATTTCTCTTTTCCGGAATTGGTACTCACCATTACGGAACAATGTAAACCACATTGAGCCTGCAAATAGGTGGGAAAATATGGGATACAAATAAATAAATAAATAAATCTGTATTTCAACCTATCCCAATCTACATTGTTCCTTCCATTTCCATTTTAACCTGTCATATCCTCAAAACTAATTTGTTGTTAAACACTACTTACAGTAACCTCCTAGAATTAGACAAAAACATAGAACACCCCACTAAAAACTCGTTATCTGTCTCTATATAGTTCAATAATATAATTAAAATTAATGGATCATTCATATACTGGAGAGACTGGGCAGGAAAGGAATGGACATATCCTAGCTTTTCCTCTTCCTCTGTAATTTCCTCTCTAAATTCATCCATGCATTTACCAGACTTGAACCTTATTCTACCACAACACCACCTTGTATTTGTTCATACCGGAACTGGCAAACGCCATTACGGTACTATGTAAGCCACATTGAGCCTGCAAATAGGTGGGAAAATGTTGGATACAAATGTAACAAATAATAATAATAATAATCCGGACTTTAAGAGACATTTGTGACAGTATTATTATTATTATTAGCATTTGTATAGCGCTACCAGACGCACGCAGCACTGAACACATGACACAAAGAGACAGTCCCTGCTCAAAAGAGCTTACAATCTAAATAATACAGACAGACAAGACAGTTACGGGTGAGGGAAGTAATGGGTGAGAAGGAAGGAAGGGACAATTGAGTAGTGGCTAAGATCTAAAAGCAGCAGTGAAAAGGTGGGTTTTCAGCATAGATTTGAAAACAGGTAGAGATGGAGCTAGACGTATAGGTCCAGGAAGTTTATTCCAGGCATAAGGTGCCACGAGAGAAAAGGAGCAAAGCCTGGAGTTAGCAGTGGAGGAGAAGGGGGACGACAAGAGAGATTTGTCCAGTGAGCAGAGTTCATGGGGAGGAATGTAGGGAGAGATGAGAGTGGAGAGGTAATGGGAGGCTGCAGAGTGAATGCATTTAAAGGTCAGTACGAGAAGTTTAAACTGTATGCGGAAGCGGACAGGGAGCCAGTGAAGTGACTTGAGGAGTGGGCTAGTGTGGGTATAACGGTTCTGGCGGAAAATAAGACGTGCCGCAGAATTTTGAATAGATTGGAGAGGAGAGAGATGGCTGAGTGGAAGACCAGTGAGAAGTAAATTGCAATAGTCCAAGTGAGAGGTGACAAGGGTGTTGATAAGGGTTCTGGTAGCGTATTCAGAAAGGAAGGGGCAAATTTTGCTAATGTTGTAGATAAAGAAATGATAGGTGTTGGCGATCTGTTGAATATGTTCAGAGAAGGAGAGACAGGAATCAAAGATGACTCCAAGGTTATGAGCCGAGGAGACAGGGAGGATGTGAGAGCCATTAACAGAGATAGAGAAAGGGGGAAGAGGGGAGATGGGTTTAGGGGGAAAAACGAGAAGTTCAGTTTTGGTCATGTTTAGCTTTAGATGGCGTTGAGACATCCAAGCGGCAATGTCGGACAAGCAGGATGAGATTTTGTCCTGGATTGAGGTTGAGATCTCAGGGGTGGAGATGTAGATCTGAGAGTCATCAGCGTAAAGATAGTACTGAAAGCCATGGGATGAAATCAGGGCACCAAGGGAAGAGGTATAGATGGAGAAAAGGAGGGGTCCAAGGACAGAACCTTGAGGTACACCAACAGAAAGCGGGATGGAAGTTGAAGAGGATCCACCAGAGTGAACACTGAAAGAACGAAGTGAGAGGTAAGAGGAGAACCAGGAAAGAACAGGGCCCTGGAATCCAAGCAAGGACAGCATATCTAGAAGTATAGTGTGGTCAACAGTGTCGAAAGCAGCAGATAGGTCAAGAAGGATAAGGATAGAATAGAGACCTCTGAATTTAGCCAGTAGCAGGTCATTAGAGACCTTGGTAAGTGCAGTTTCAGTAGAGTGAAGAGGGCGAAAACCAGATTGGAGTGGGTCAAGAATAGGTTGTCAAGAAAGAAAGTCAAGACAATGGCGGTGAACGACACATTCAAGTAATTTGGAGAGGAAAAGTAGAAGGGAGATGGGGCAATAGTTGGACGGACAGGTAGGGTCAAGTGAGGGTTTTTTTTAAGGAGTGGAGTGACAACAGCATGTTTGAAGGCCATAGGAACAGTTGCAGTGGAGAGCGAAAGATTAAGGATGTGACAGATGACTGGGATGATAGTAGGAGAGATAGTGTTAAGTAGATAAGTGCGGATGGGGTCAGAGGAACAGGTAGTACATTTAGAGGAGGAAAGAAGAAGGGCAGTTTCTTCAGTAGAAACTTCTGAGAAGGAGGAAAAAGAAGGAGAAGAAGGAGAGTAGGAGGTGAGGACTAAGGGAGAGAGAGGTGGGAAGGGTTTGGATAATAACACTTTAATGTTATAACACTTTAATGTCCTTTTCAACATTACAAGAAACTTTTTCTCTACATTCCTCCAACTTTTTCAGATGGTTGCAGCTGTACCATTCTCTTAAAATAGGGAAACATATAGGACTTGATTTCTTAAAAAAACACAATCTATAATCTCGACTGCAAAATTGGTTCTTTCCACAGGTCATGTAGAATCCTCGTATTATAAATTGTTTTTACCTGAGTGTTCAGTGATGATAAGGACTTTACAAAAGACATGGGAAATGGAAACAACTTCCATCTCTCTGATAAATAATGGACCTTTTACTAAGGTGCGCTGAAAAATAGCCTGCGGTAGTGTAGATGCGTGTTTTGGGTGCACACAGAATTATTTTTCAGCTCACCTACAAAAAATGCCTTTTTAAAATTTTTTGCCCAAAATGGCCATGCGGCAAAATGAAAATTGTCGCGCATCCATTTTGGGTCTGAGACCTTACTGCCAGCCATTGACCGAGCGGTAAAGTCTCACATGGTAACTGGGTGGTAATGACCTACGCGTGTCAAATGCCACTTGGCCCATGTCCAATACATGCATCCAAAAATTTTCAGACGTACGTCAAAAATGAAATTACCGCAAATGATGTGAGCTGAGGGTGGGAACTACCACCGGGCTCCTGCGGTAGTTCTGGATTGGCACACAGCAAGCCTGTTGCCACACACCAACCCTTTTAATAAAAGCTCCCCTTAATGCACAGAATGACATGGACTCCTCGCAAACTTCAACTATCAGGTTTGGCTTCGTTGAATTTATGCTGGAACTGTCAAAGAGAAATAGGAACTTTATCTCACATGCTATATGAATGTGAACTTGTTATCTTCAATCTGGAAGGAAATATGGACCATAATGTCTACTATTTTTAACCTATAGACAGATATATCACCTTCTATCATTATTTTAAAATCTTGTTCACCCCAGATAGCTATACCAGATAACTATAAAAATTTATTTGACTCACTTATAACCATAGCACAAAATAATATTCTCTCCAACTGGAAGTCCTATAATTTTTTGAATGTTCGCTTTTGGTGGCAAACAGTGCTACAACATGAAAAATTGGAACTGGCTATGGCTGAGAAAATGGGTACTTCAATTCAAAAATGCCTACTCTGGTCTCCTATTGACACATATTTGAAAAACTGATTCTTCCTCTGATACAGCATTTAAATAATATTATTACCTCTTATGATTTGTTCTATTTTTCACGCTCTCTTAGTTTCCTTTTCTTCATAGATCATCTCTGACATGTTTACCTTTTTTATATGACTGTTAATGTTCCACTTGTTTACATACTGTTATACTGTTAAACCCTGCACTTTTTTTTTTTAAAGATGAACATTACATTTCTGGAAAAATTGCAATAAAAACCTCATGAAAAGAAATATTTTTTGTAATTAATAAATAAATGGACATCTGAAAGCCAAAGAGGGACTTTATCCACTCATTCCCCATTTCTAAAGCCTTCTCTTCAGAATTACCAAGCAGCACAAGATGCTTGTCAGAATGATGGGGCCCTCTTACTAAACCACGGCAAAAAGTGGTCTGCAGCAGTGCGAGTGCATGTGCGTATTTTGGGTGCGTGCTGGGCCATCTTTTGCCACATCCTGGGAAAAGGGCCCTTTTTAAGGGGCTGGAAAATGGACGTGCGGCAAAATAAATACCAATGGCCTGAGACCCTACCACCATCCATTGACTTAGTAGTAAGGTCTCATGAGCTACCCAGACGGTAGGCATGCAGCAAGCGCAAACTGCCATTTACTGTCGAGTAAATGCCATGGGGTAGAAAATCAAAAATATTTTCTACCGCGCATCTTTGGTGCATGCCAAATTCAGAATTACCGCCTGGGGCACAGGGTAGCTGGGCGGTAATGCTCATTTGGTGCTCACTGGGGGGTCCTTTTACTAAGGTGCACCGGAAAATGGCCTGCGCTGGTGTAGACGCATGTCTTGGAGGCGTGCAGGTCCATTTTTCAGCACACCTGCAAGAAGGCCTCTTTTCTTGGCAGAAAATGGACTTGTGGCAAAATAAAAATTGGCACACATCCATTTTGTCTATTAGATTGTAAGCTCTTTGAGCAGGGACTGTCTTTCTTCTATGTTTGTGCAGCGCTGCGTATGCCTTGTAGCGCTATAGAAATGCTAAATAGTAGTAGTAGTAGTACCTTACCGCCACCCATTGACCGGGCGGTAATGGTCTACGTGTTTACAGTGCCGATTACCGCCCAGTTAGCACCGCGTGCCAGAAATTTTCCTGCCCACCTAGTGGATGCGCATAAAAAATGAAATTACCGCCTGAGCCTCATGGTAGTTCAAAATTGACGTACGTAGGATGTGTGTACATGTTTATGTGGCTTAGTAAAAGGGCCCCTGGATGCGCTTATGCAACAGCAGTAAGGTAGCTATGGGGGGCCATGGAGGCCTGGGCACCCGCAAATTTCTTCCGTGTCCCCAGTTTGGCTGGCAGGGGTCCCCAACCCCCACCAGCTAAAGCCTTCTTCAGAGCTGGTCTCTGCCGCAGCCGCGTTTGCTGTCCTGCTCTTCTTTCTTCTTGCTCCTCACGTCAGCGTGCACAGAAGGAGCAAGAAGGAGGTGAGGGGAAGCGTCAAGGAGGTGAGATGGAGCGACGAGGAAGCGAGGCAGTTGGGGGGCAAGGAGGCGTGGCGGTGGGGGGGGCACTCAAAATGTGCTCACAACCTTGGGATCTGGCCCCCTTCCACCGTGAGGTCTGGCTATGCTCCTGGACAAGAGGGCCCCAGAGTTCTTTAAAGGTTGAGCTAGAGGTGGCAGTGGGCATGATGTAAACATGAAGGCACTGTTGGATGGGATAACTCCTGAGATTCCGGCATGGAAGCCAGCGTCTGTGCTGTAACAACCTCCAGCATTTCCCCAGCTGGACTTTCTGAACTAGTGTTGGGAAGAGGAGGACTGCCTTTGGTATTTTATCTCCTGTTTTTCCTTTTCAGAACGGTAGGATCTGCACACATTGCTGAAGGGTCCAATGTGAGCTGCCAGAATGAGAGCAAGTCTGCCTGCGATAGTGTGGACGTGTGTTTTTGATGCACACCGGGCTATTTTTTACCGCTGCTCGGAAAAAGGCTTTCTTCAATAGGGGCAGTAAATGGCTGTGCGTTAGAATTAAATATAGCATGCGGCTATTTACTGCCTGAGCCCTTACCACCATCCATTGACCTAGCGGTAAGGGCTCACGCACTACATGCATGTAGTACCGGAAGACTGGAGGGTAGCCAATGTTACTCCGATTTTTAAGAAGGGTTCCAGAGGAGATCCGGGAAATTATAGACCGGTGAGTCTGACGTCGGTGCCGGGCAAGATGGTGGAGGCTATTATTAAGAATAAAATTGCAGAGCATATACAAAAACATGGACTGATGAGACAAAGTCAGCACGGATTTAGTGAAGGGAAGTCTTGCCTCACCAATCTAATGCATTTTTTTGAGGGGGTAAGCAAACATGTGGACAATGGGGAGCCGGTTGATATTGTATATCTGGATTTTCAGAAGGCGTTTGACAAAGTGCCGCACGAAAGACTCCTGAAGAAATTGCAGAGTCATGGAATCGGAGGTAGGGTATTATTATGGATTAAGAACTGGTTGAAAGATAGGAAGCAGAGAGTAGGATTGCGTGGCCAGTATTCTCAGTGGAGGAGGGTAGTTAGTGGGGTCCCGCAGGGGTCTGTGCTGGGTCCGTTGCTTTTTAATGTATTTATAAATGACCTAGAGATGGGAATAACTAGTGAGGTAATTAAATTCGCCGATGACACAAAATTATTCAGGGTCGTCAAGTCGCAGGAGGAATGTGAACGATTACAGGAGGACCTTGCGAGACTGGGAGAATGGGCGTGCAAGTGGCAGATGAAGTTCAATGTTGACAAGTGCAAAGTGATGCATGTGGGTAAGAGGAACCCGAATTATAGCTACGTCTTGCAAGGTTCCGCGTTAGGAGTTACGGATCAAGAAAGGGATCTGGGTGTCGTCGTCGATGATACGCTGAAACCTTCTGCTCAGTGTGCTGCTGCGGCTAGGAAAGCGAATAGAATGTTGGGTGTTATTAGGAAGGGTATGGAGTCCAGGTGTGCGGATGTTATAATGCCGTTGTATCGCTCCATGGTGCGACCGCACCTGGAGTATTGTGTTCAGTACTGGTCTCCGTATCTCAAAAAAGATATAGTAGAATTGGAAAAGGTACAGCGAAGGGCGACGAAAATGATAGTGGGGATGGGACGACTTTCCTATGAAGAGAGGCTGAGAAGGCTAGGGCTTTTTAGCTTGGAGAAGAGACGGCTGAGGGGAGATATGATAGAAGTGTATAAAATAATGAGTGGCATGGATCGGGTGGATGTGAAGCGACTGTTCACGCTATCCAAAAATACTAGGACTAGAGGGCATGAGTTGAAGCTACAGTGTGGTAAATTTAAAACGAATCGGAGAAAATTTTTCTTCACCCAACGTGTAATTAGACTCTGGAATTCGTTGCCGGAGAACGTGGTACGGGCGGTTAGCTTGACGGAGTTTAAAAAGGGGTTAGATAGATTCCTAAAGGACAAGTCCATAGACCGCTATTAAATGGACTTGGAAAAATTCCGCATTTTTAGGTATAACTTGTCTGGAATGTTTTTACGTTTGGGGAGCGTGCCAGGTGCCCTTGACCTGGATTGGCCACTGTCGGTGACAGGATGCTGGGCTAGATGGACCTTTGGTCTTTCCCAGTATGGCACTACTTATGTACTTATGTACTTATGTACTCATGCAGCGTGTGCCAATATGGCCATTCTGCTGATTACCGCCAGGAACACCCCCTGGGGTAGAAAATAGAAAACTTTTTTTCTACCACAGGAAACAGCACACACCAACTTTGACATTACCATGGGCACTCTATCCAGGCAGTAGTATTGATTTGGCGCATGCTACACATGCGGTAGTCCTGCCGCTGCTTTGTAAAATGACCCCTTAGCCCAGGCTTGTAGGCTATTTCCAGTCTGCTACTGCCACATTCCACTTGAGGTGCAGATAGCCACCACCTTATCGTATTACTGCTTCTGTTCTGAGAGGTATGCAGTGGCGTACCAAGGGCGGGGTGGTGGGGGCGGTCCGCCCCGGGTGTCAGCGGGTGGGGGGGTGCTCCACTGGCACCCCAGTCCCCACCTGCCTACCAGCTCCATTGCCAGACGACCCTCTTCTCCTGCCACCCGGCACCTGACCCAGCCTTTAAAAAAAACCTCTGAAGCGGCGGCGCAGTGCCTCACGTCTGCTCTGTGTGTAAAGGAAGAAAAATCACCTCGTAGGCCAGCCTTCCCTCACTGTGTCCCGCCCTCTGATGTAACTTCCTATTTCTGCGAGGACGGGACACAGTGAGGGAAGGCCGGCCAACGAGGCAATTTTTCTTCTGTTACACGCAGAGCAGATGCGAGGTGCCACACCACCGCTTCAGAGATTTTTTTTTAAGGCTGGGTCAGGTGCCGGGTGGCAGGAGAAGAGGGTCGTCTGGTGACGGAGCTGGTAGGCAGGTGGGGACTGGGTCGGGGAGGGGGGCTCAGATGGGAGGAGGGGGGCTCAGATTGGAGGAGGGGACTGGGTCAGGGAGGGGGGACTCAGATGGGAGAAGGGGGCTGGAACTGGGGTCTGTGAAGGGGGCAGGAAGGAGAATGGGGCTATGCCTGGGACAGGTGGGAGAATGGTTCTGGGGCTGAAAAGGGGGGCCCTAATTCAAAGCATGTGGATGAAGGGGATTGGAACTAGGGGTTGAAAGGGGGGGCAGGTAGGAGATGTGGGCTGGGGCTGGAACTAGGGGCAGGTGGGATAATGGGGCTAGAACTGGGGGCCGAAAAGAGGGGGCAGAGAAAGAGAGAGGGGACAGATCCTGGATGGAAGGGAGGGCGAGAGGGAGGAAAGACCCTGGATGGATGGGAGAGGGAGGACAAATGGTAGATTGAAGGGGCAGAGAGAAAGGGTAGACAGTGGATGGAAGGGATAAAAAGGGCAGACAGTGGATGGAAGGGGGAGAGAGAGAGGGCAGATGGGCAGATGGTGGATGGAAGGGGCAGAGATAGAGGGCAGATGTGGATGGAAGAGAGAGATAGAGCAGATGTGGATGGAAGGAAGAGAGAGGGCAGACAGTGGATGGAACGGGCAGGGAGAGAGGGCAGACATTGGATGGAGGGGACAGCAGAGAGGGCAGACACTGGATGGCAGAGAGAGAGAGAGCGAAGACAGATGCTGGATTGAAGGAAGACAGTGAAAAGAAGATGAGGAAAGCAGAAACCAGAGACAACAAACTGTAAATAAAATATATATTTTTATTTTTTTTGCTTTAGGATAAAGTAGTATTGTAGCTGTGTTAATAAATGTTTATAAATAGAACATGTAAATAAGGTAATCTTTTTATTGGACTAATTTTAATACATTTTACTTTTGGAGAACAAACCCCCTTCCTCAGGTCAGGATAGGATACTGTAGCGCTATACTGTTTTGACTTGAGGAAGGAGGTTTTGGCCTCTGAAAGCTAAATGTATTAGTCCAATAAAATGATATTATTTGTTTTATTTCTATTTGTTAATTTGTAAAGTGGTGATTGGTATTTGTTAGTTTTTTTCAAATTTACATCTGCTGACTTTATATTTTGCACAGTACTAGGGGACATTTTCTGTTTCTGTGGTGTTGCATTGTATGCAGAGTCTGGCATCTTGGGGGTTCAGTTTAAATTTTGTCTAAATAGAAAGTTTATGATTACTGTGTTTGTGTATTTGTGTTTGTGAAAAAGACATGGCTTTCAGTTGGCATTGATTGTGCAGGATTGACGATCTGTACTATTCTGTCTGGCTTCATTTTACAATAGGTGAATTGATGTTCTAGTGCTCACTGTAGTGTTTAAGATGCTTTCCTTTTCCTTGTGTGACTCGTAGAAATTACTGCGAATGGTATGCTAGAATTGCTCTATAGGTCCTGAGTGTTTTGTATTTTCAGTATGCCTAGTACTGGATTTTGGAGGGGGGTGTTAAAAACTGACTAGCCCCGGTTGTCAACTACCCTAGGTACGCCACTGGAGGTATGAGCAAATTTAGACCCTGGAGCATTAACAGCCTTGAGTGGAACGTTTCCCATAAAAGAAGAAATATAGTGTGCTGTTGGAAGGAATAAAATCCTCTGTGTGTTTGATTCCTAGGAGTAATTGCTGTGGCTGTTCAAGTACTGGGCATAAAAGATTTGGGCACTGCTGGGCAGTATCAATTTGCCTGAAAAGTCTGGCAGCTCCATGCAAAGCTCTGTGTGTGTCAGTGTCAGAAGTGATAAATTCTAAATTTAAGGAACTGCAACATACTGTGCATGACAGAGAGAGAGATGCAGTGCAAATCAAAGGAATTGCTACAGTAGACACCACGCTAGTGACATGTGGACTTTTGTTTTGTTTTATTAGAGACATGCAGTCTCACCTTAGGTATCCTGACCTACTACTACTTATCATTTCTATAGCGCTACTAGACGTACGCAGCGCTGTACACTTGAACATGAAAAAGACAGTCCCTGTCATCATATTACCTGCCCCAAAACATTTGCAGATACTATCGAAAACAATAACAAACTTGTGCAGTTTAATATTGTTAAACCTCCTTGGTTCTATGTCTTTTCTGTTAGGAGGGGATGGGGGGGGGGGTGTAAGGGGAGTTGGAGGGGGTTGGGGAGTTTTCGAGGGTCTGTGAAAGGGGGAGGATTATATTCACAATGTTTTTGTCAGTGCTCCAGAGCTTGCTTTGTTGTTTGTAACGCTGTATTTTGGATTTCAGTGCAGTGCTATATGCCTTTATTTTTGCTTATGGTGACAATAAAGATATTTGTATATAAAAACAATAGCAAACGCTTATGACTGCCTATGTGTGCCGTTCTTATTATTATTAGCTTTTTTATTTGAAAGCTTCCTATATATAGATATATATCATGAAATAAAATGGAAAATCACTAAAACGGCATTAAACATTATTGTAGCTACTAGAAACAGCAGTAATAAAGTCTCTGTATTGTGTGCTCATTTTTCTACTCTGTTCTATACACATGGCCAAATCTCAGTGAGGATATACTGTGTCCTGTTGGGTTCATCTTAACTGTTGTTGTAATCTGCCTTGGGAAGCCTGGTGTTAAGATGGAATATTTTGAAATTAAATGGAAGTACAATTAAACTCTCCTTCCATCGAGGCACATGGAATCACATCTTCACTTCATCTCTTTTGTAAAAGTTTACATTTTAGATACACAAATGGATTATTCTGGTCAGAGCATGTTTCAGGGGCAAGTCGTTTTATAAGTCAACATAATAAAAACAAATATTTTGTTTCATGCAGATCTCTCATTTGTTTAAACATAACTAGATGGGTTATAAGCCTCTAATGCAGTACATTGGTTTTCTTAGTTTGTTTTTTTTTCTTGTGATGACTTATACTTTGCCAAAACTGAAAACTCTTATCTCTTCCTTCTGGTCGATAATAAAAGGAGTTCATTGTGAACACTATCCACTCTAAAAGGTAGTTTTGTGGCTGTACATGAGGAATTGTAAATTGTATAAATAAGTGTGAGTTTGTGTTCCTAGTCATGCATCCAAAGGTTATGTAATCCTTTCAAGAAAGCCATTTAACTTATTAGTGGAACATAACCACAAAGGCATGGTATGGCCGCATTTTCAATATGGTAATACTAGAGCCCAGTTACGGAACAGGTCATTTTGAGTTAGTCTTCACTGGACCAAACTTGCTTTCCTTGTGCCATCGGTATATAGAAAGTGAGATGTCTGACCATCACCATCCAGATGGATAGGCAGTGCCTTAAAAGTGGAGGATAAAGGATTTTTATTTTTTACATGCCACATTGGGCTAGTTTCTGTATATGAAATCCTAAAAAATTGGCTCCAAAACGAAATATGCCTAGGCATGTTCTATAAAGTACACCTAAATTTAGGTGTACATTATAGAATAAGCCTAAGGGGCCCTTTTACAAAGCCATGTAGGCACATACACACATCCTACGTGCATCAATTTGGAGTTACCGCCCAGCTATCACGTGGCCCGGGCGGTAATTTTGGTTTTTATATGCGTCCGCTATGTGCGCCAGAAAATAATTTTTATTTTCCTGTGCGTGGCAGGAACTGGGTGGTAATCGTCATTCTATGCGTGTAGACAATTACTGCACGGTTACTGTTTTTATTTTGCCACACGTCCATTTTCGGCAAAAATTTTAAAAAAGGCCTTTTTTACAGGTGCACTGAAAAACGGATCTACGTTTGCCCAAAATACGTGCCTACACTAGCGCAGCCCATTTTTCAGCGCACCTTAGTAAAAGGATCCCTAAATTTCCACATGGTTTATAGAACACACTGAGCACCCATCCGTGTGACTAAATTTAGTTGCAGGCAATTACACCAAGTAAAATTTGGTGTAAATGCTGACACCTAAAATGTCGACGCCTAAATTACACACAGATCAGGTATCTTCTATAACCATGCACATAGATTTCAGAAATGCCCGTGTCCTGCTCATTCCATGCCCATGGCCATGCCCCATTTTTAACCATGCCACATAGAATTTAAATGCGTCGCGTTATAGAATATGCTTAGACAGTTCTGTCCATAAATTCTAATTAATGCCAATTAGTGTCAATAATTGTGGCAATTATCAGTACTGATTGGCTTGTTAACTAATCAGGTTGCACATGCAAATCCAGAATACCACTGAATTTGCATGCACAACTTAATTCACTCTATACAGAATCCTGGGGATTATCCCAAGCAAACTCGGGTTCAATGTGGTTTACATTTGAAAATAAAGTGAGAAAGAATCATAGAATTCAGTAACATCATGGGAGCAAATCGATGGATGTGTCTGAAACATTTAACAAAGTTGAGATTAGAATTTGTACCCAACTGGGCATTTAAAGTCTGTCTTTTAATGATGCCACATGTTCAGAAATCATAGCCATAAGTATAGACAGTTATTCAAACATTATCACATGCACACAACAAAACAGGCATCCATACATATATTGCAAAAGTAAACAACAACTTCTACAGAGTGCATCCAAGGACTTATTCCCCTGTTTACTAAGCTGTGCTAGTGGCTGCTGTGAGCTAATGAATGGGATGTGTCGGCATTGCCACATGGCTTAGAAAACAGGGGGGGGGGGGGGGGTTAATTTTTATTTCCTCATTTTCATCTTCCAGATCAGTAGTACCCAAAGCAGTCCAAAACAAGTAAAGTCAGAAACAACACAGTTTATACCTAATTGTTCAACAACCCTTAGGTTTCGCCTTTGGGTTTAAAAAGCAATATCATGTGCATGTAAGGTCTGGATAAACAAATTAAAACCATCAAAGTTTTAAGCAAATGCCCAAAATATATAATACTTGTGGATCGCCTACTTAAACTCCATGGCAACTATGCAGATGCCTACTTAGACAACATTGTCATCTACAGTAAGGATTGGAGGACCCATCTCATCCAAGTTGAAGTAGTACTGGATAGTCTATGGACTGCTGGGCTAATAGCAAATCCCAAAAAGTGCTTCTTGGGTGGGCAAGAAGTCCAGTATCTGGGGTACTTGGTCGGGAAAGGACAAGTGAGACTGCAGATCCGGAAGGTAGAGGCCTTCACTCAAGTGCCAGTACCCCAGATGAAGAAGCAAGTACAAGCTTTTCTCAGGCTTATTGATTACTATCACCAGTTTATTCCAGGGTTTGCTGAGAAAGCAGAGCCATTTACATGCCTATTGCAAAAGAAAGCTCCAGAAAAGATATATTGGACTTATGAGCTGGATGGTGCTTTTCAAACTCTGAAGAGAGATATATGTTTGGAACCAATGTTGGTGAGCCCAGACTTCAATTGACCCTTCATTGTGCAGACCAGTGCCTCAGAAATTGGACGAGGCCATTCTGGCCCAGGAAGTAGACAGGGAAGACCACCCAGTGGCATGCATTAGCCAGAAGTTGTTGCGGAGAGAAAAATTATGCAGTGTTATCTGTTGGAGTAACACTTCCTGTTGGTAACTGACCACCAACCCCTTCAATGGATGGCTCGACATAATGAATCCAATGCAGACTTCGGGCAGGCTGAGAGCAGGCTAATGTGGACTTATTTTCCCGGGAGGTGAATCCTGATATGGCAGGCACTCAACCTGGTATGGTTGAGCTGAGGGGAAGGGTATGTGATGAGGTTTATAGAACTCTGCCTCTTATCCTTAAGAACAGTCCCTTAGACAGCTTGAGCCACCTTCAGAGCGCTAGTCCTGCCTGGGAGGAAGTGAGCCAGAAGGAGGAGGGGAGCCTAAACCAGGAAGTATATAAGACAGGGTCTGACTGAGGTTAAGAAGACCCAGAGAAAAGAAGGAATCAAAGCCCCAGTGTACACCACCACCACCTATGGTTAAGAATTGTGACCTGGATGAGGTAAGTCACTTTTGCTTCTTGTTTGAGACTGACAAGCCTTGCTCTGGTACTCAGAGAAGAATCGAGAAAGACTCGCAGGCTGTGTTTGGTGCAAGGCTGCCCTACCATCCACAGGCTGTGTAAAGGCCTTGCCAGCCTGAGGCCTGCTTAAGACTGCTTATTGAACTACAGAGGCGTTCTATCTTTTGTTCCTGGTCCTGTGAGGTAACAGACAGGATTCAATTAAATAAACATTTGTTTTCATTTATATCTCTTTGTCTGGCTATGTTATTTCACAGGCCCACCCTCAAACCTTGCTCAGGGTGTTACCAGTTGTAAGAGGGAATTAACTCAAGAGTCACCTGAGAAAGAAACTTTACTGACTGCATGTAGTACAGTCTTCGTGTAATTATCTTTAGTTTTTGCAAATAAAAAACACATTAGGAATCCGGATCACTGAGATACACAAAGCTTGCAAAACGTAAATTGGTTCGGATTAGTTGGTCTCTTTTATGCAGAAAGTGCACTTAGACTTTGCACAGGGTTATCATGCCTTTAGTGCACAATTTTTGAGTGCACGATGCAGAAAGGGATTTTGCACATAAGTTAACCCTGTGCTAACCCTTGAACAAACAGCACATTTAAAATCATGGTGAGAAGCCTAATTCACTATTCAACACAGATTCAGAGAAGTGCGCTGGAAAGTGAAAGCCCGAGTACAATGCTAGAGCTTTAACGCCAAGTCTTAGCTAGCATAAATGATCTGCAGCTTGGCTTTGGTGATCTGAGGTGGTACAGCACCACAGTGCCGTAGTGAGGGCTAATGGCACCCGAGGCGGGTTGCCGCCCCCGGGTGCAGCACGGTGCGACCCCCCCCCCCCTCTGCGGTGCACCCCCCCCCGGATCGCATTCTTACCTGCGGGAGGGCCGATCCGCCCCGAGTGCACGTCACTCAGATCTGCGTCGGCCCCGCTGGTTCCCTGCTCTCTCTGCCCCAGAACAGGAAGTAACCTGTTCCGGGGCAGAGAGAGCAGGAAACCAGCGGGGCCGGCACCCCCCGAGCGCGTGCACCTGGGGCGTACCGCCCCTCCTGCCCCCCCTTCCTATGCCACTGCAGCACTATCTTAGATCACCAGTTTCCCCCAGGTCTCTCACCCTGAACCCACAGATGATCCCTTGATCCCCACCAATGCCGATCCCAAAGATAGTTATGGTTATGGTTTATTTCTCTTAATATACTGGCTTTTCTGAGAATGTTGCAAGGCCTTTCACATCACAAAATATAAAACTTAAGATATAGAAAAGGAACACCAGTTAAAACAGAAAAGCAAGACGCATTCATGCCAGAGAGCAAGGAAAAAAAAAAGAGTGCAGATTTATTGCTATAGGATGGGGGTCAGTGGATTTGTGACGCTATGCCATTGGTAGATAAGCTTCCAAAAACCTTGGAAAACGAAGAAGTCTTTAAGGCTGTCCTAAATTTCGGGTAAAATAATTCCATTCAAATATCTGCTGGGATGGAATTCAAAAGAGAAGGGGAAGCACTCCTCGTCGATTCTACTCTAGCATCTTGCACAGTTGGGATTTGCAACCAGCAATTGCTCAGAGATCGCAGGAGCCTTGGAGGTACATAAGGAGCAATAGAAGATGCAACATGAAAACGAGCACCTGAGTGTAGGACCTTTAAGTGAGGGTCAGAATCTTGAACTGAATGTGAAAAGAGATCAGTAACCAATGATGTTGAATGAATAAAGGAGTAACATGGTCAAAGGACTTGGCATATTTCAAAATGCTGATGCCTGACCCTGTGTGATGTATTCTAGGATGTGCCACATAGGGTCAGTCTGCCAAAAAGGCATTTTTGTCTTATTTGGCAGATTCTAGCCAGATTACCAACTAAGGCAACAATTTTCCTTTTTAGCAGACTGACTCCATACGGTATATCCCTGTCTAAGTGCTTTGAAAATATGCCTCACTGTTCCCTTAGCATTCAAAGTTGCATAACTGCCCTTAGTTGATATTCTACAAACTGAGCGTGCAAAATCCATAATGCAGAACTGCAAGGGGGCTTGGACCTGGGAGAGGCATGGGTGAGTCAGGGGCGTGCCTAGCACTTATACGCACAGGTTGTAGAATATGATCAGTTGTGCCTCTGGCAGCAGTTAGGCACGTGCTCTAGCAGTTTGAGGTTCTGTGAAACGAACAGGTGAAATGAACACTGAAGAGCAACAGCTTATGATAAGTGGATTATAAAGTTTGAGATATTTGTGCAACAGAAGATATTAAAATTCTTTTATAAAAAACATTGAATAAATTTGGACCAATGACGATAAGAGGTGTGCAAGAAAGAGAGTCTGGATACAACCAAGAGCTGGACTCTATTCACCTTCTGATGGGCCTTTAAAAATATTATTGTTATAGTGAGTCTAAGGGAACATTTCTTTTGGATGATAATATTTTATAACAGCATCTTGCCTCTCAAATACCACAACACTGGTGCTCAGCGTGTTGCATCTGCATACCTAACTGAAGGTGCCCAGCTTTAAAAATGTCCCCTAATTTTAAATGCTCTCCCTTTTGTAACTACAAGTGTAGTCCTTTGAGCTGATAAAAGTATTTCCATGTTAAAGAAAGATTATGCAGTAAGAAACACAATAAGTTAAGCGAGCATTATATTTGAGACAATTAGTGCTTTACTGCAAGCTCCTCCTCGTCTCAGTCATTCTTCCCTCTTTCCCTTTACCGGCAGCAGCTCTTTGAAGCTCCTTATTGCACTGGGGATAAGAGAATGGAAAAGTGGAAGACATCAGATTTCTAAGTGATATGTGATATGGTGGATGAACAGAGTTCCTTCCTGCCTGAAAGGAGACTGGAATTACAGCACCTGTGTCTCAGCAGATCCACACACCTGCAGATGCCCACCTGAAACAGAATAGTCTTTCAAACCCATTTTTCATCCAGACATAGCAGGCGCTTGTTCCTTTATTAAATGCTCCGCTTCTACACTTTTGTGATGATGTGAAACTGTAGACATGAGATGAAAATAGTAACTAATATCCCATAGTCAAACGTTACTAATGAGAAACTACACCAGACTTAACGGGTAGATGCAGAGTTGGGAATTTTCTCTCAGAACTGAAGGAAAACTTGAACTTTAATGAGGAACTTCCAAAGAACATACATAAATGCATAGGGCTCGATAGTCAGCACTATTTAACCAAACAGGAACAACTCCTGGCCGGTTAAATAGCGCTTAGCTATAGCTGGTTATCTCCACTGAATATTAGCACTTACTGCTTCATTCTGTATATCGAGCCTTAATTTTTCTTCGGAAATTGAAATGAATTCTATAACAAGGTGCGTAACTTAATTGTTAACTAGCTAATTAGCGCTGTCAATTGGAAGTTAACAAGCAATTATCAGTACTAACTGGCATTAAGATTTCCATGCACAACTCACTAAGCGTATTCTGTAACGTGGTGCGTGTAAATTCTAAGTCACACAGTTGAAAAGGGGGCATGGCCGTGGACGGGGTGTGGGCATTTCTATAATCTATGCGCATTGATAGAATACACCCGCTCAGTACCTAATTTAGGCATCTGGATTTACGCCAAGTAAAACATGACATAAATGGGCGCGACTAAATTTGGTTACGTGTAGAGGTGCTCGGCGTATTCTATATACCGCACGGAAATTTAAGCCTATTCTATAAAATTTAGGCATACTTTAGAGAATACGCCTAGACATATTTTTTTTTCTGCGCAGAAGTTTCAGGTGCCATATATAGAATCTAGCCCTGAGCAGCTAGCCGCTACCTGGTTATGTCAAGTGACTTAGCCGGTTAAGTGCAAATATTCTGCGCTAACTGGCTAAGTATAGTGGTTAAGATAGGCCACATAAATAGTAGACTGTTGTCCTTCTATGTTGGAGGTTGTATTGGTTGATGTGTTGCTGACACTAATAAAGAGAAATTAAAAAAAAAAAAGCAGACCGATCTTTAACCACTAAACATTAAGGGGCCCTTTTACTAAGCCATTTAGGTGCCTACGCATGCCCAACATGTGTCAATTTAGAGTTACCATCCAGCTACCACGTGACCTGGGTGGTAATTTTGATTTTTACACACATCCGATGCACACACCAGAAAATAATTGATATTTTCCAGTGCGCGGCGGAAACCAGGTGGTAACCGTGATTCTACGTGTGTAGACCATTATTGCCTGGTTAACACATGAGACCTTACTGCTAAGTCAATGGGTGGCGGTAAGGTCTCAGGCCCAAAATGGATGCTTGCTAATTTTTATTTTGCCGCACGTCCATTTTCAACCAAAAAAAGGCCTTTTTTGCAGGTGTGCTGAGAAATGGACCTGCGTGCGTCCAATACACACGTCTGCACCAGCGCAGGCCATTTTTCAGTGTACTTTAGTAAAAGGACCACTTAACCAGTTAGCACGGAATATCAGCTTATCTGGTTACGTTGCCGTGGACAAAACTGAAACCAGATATTCAATGCTGGTCGCCAAATATAGCCCAGCATTGAATATCCTGGGTCAGCACCACCAGCAGCAGCTAACCATAGTACCTGCCACTGGATGAACATCAGGGGGACAGACTGTATACCTAGATATCAGTCAGGGCTGTCCTTGGGAAGTATGTGAACTGGGATGAGTGCCTTGAAGACCCTGCTTTAATTAATTAATTACACATTACATGTAATTAATTAATTAATTAACTAATGATACGTTTTATAATTAGTGCCCTGCACTAATTATAATACTTATCATTTTTATAGCACCACTGGCCCCATGCAAAACTGCACAGCGGTGAGAAGTACTCAGATGTGATATATCACTGTTGCAGAGTTTACAGCCCAAGCAGCCCTTTTGCTAAAGCCTGAGCTTAGCACATCTTAACACAGGACTTTCCCAAGTGCTGAGCCCAGATTCAACACGGAAGTATTTAAGGCTTTTTAAGTTTTATTTTGCAGGTCCAGAGCTAGCTGGTTAAGGCTTCCACACCCATGACACAAGCATCCCCTCAAAAACTATTCTGTAAAAAAAAATAGTTAATGCATGCTTAGCATGCATTAACAGGCAAAATACCGCAAAATGCTTTCACCTGTGTTGCAGTAGCCTATTTTTCCACATGCTCTGCGTGTGTTAGAGCTTAATGTCCTTTAGTAAATGGACCCCTAAGTGAGTACCTGAGCCAATGAGAGATAAAGATCATAAGAAGCATCAGCATTTGAACCCTGATTTCTCTGGTTCTCAGCCTGTTGGTCTAGCCCATGACTATGATACATTATTCTGTAACATACTCTTGCAATTTTCCACTAATAAAGTTAACCATTTTGCCCTAGACCTGTATCCACTCACTGGGTTTTATCTGTTGGCTCCTGCCCCTTTTCCAGCTTCTCAGATACCAATCTACAATCTATGACCTGAGAATGCTTCTTGATACAAACTGTAAAATTTAGATATAACACCTTTACTTATAGGGTTGCCTAAAACTATTTATTCAAGCTGCATCAACTCCCTGCCACATTTTGGCCTGCGCTATCTTTCTGGAAAGGAAACCTTTAAATCTACAGGTGCTGAAATATGGCATTGGATTAAATTTCTAATGTGCTTCCAGTTCTTCAACAGTAAGAAGGCAGCTTTGACATAACAGTTGTCCTAGTCCCAGAATCTAGGCTTCTTTGAAAATGTTTTTCTTCACTTACATGTTCCTGAAAAATGTAACATCTATTAAAACAGTAAAATTGTTTGATATTCTGGAAGGTGTTAGTGGATGAATAATAATTGATTTTCTTTTTCTTTTTTTGCCATTGTTAACCGCTATGATGGACTTTTCCCTTGACAGAATATCAAATAAAAGACAAACTTGAAACTTGAAAAATGTTTTTTGAAAATGAAGAGAGGTAATTGCACCACACAGCTGAATCTGCACAATCATTCACAGAACTTCCCATGTAGTGAGACAGATATGTTGCTTTTTATTGTCACAAAAAATACATTATCAAGAGTTTCCTCCACAGTTTGCACTTCAATTAATGCAAATTCCTCCATTTTCTATACATGTTCAACTGTTTTAATATAGAAACAGAGAATATTCATCCATATAACCTACCCAGTTTTATTCCAGCTGCATTGCCTTGGGCTCTCTTCTGCTTCACTACTTTGAACCAAGAATTCTTTGTGGGTATCTCAGGCCTCTTGAATTCTCGCCAATGGAAGTCTGTTTTATGCATCCCTCACACTTTCCGTAAAGAAATATTTTCTAATATTACTCCTGAATTTACACCCTCGGAACCTCCTATTATGACTGCTTGTTCTAGAACAAGAGTGGGCAAGTCAGGGCTGCAGGAATGTCAGCACTATCCTTAGGAGACTGCACACACAAAATTTCCTTCCCCCCCCCCCAGAAACCCCCCTCCACATACATGCAAAATTTTAAACTCTCCCCCACATAAAATTATCTCCTTCCACATAAAATCCACCCCCACACACACAAAAATCCCTCCCACATAAAATTCTTTCACCTGCATATGGTTTCCATTATTTCTCTTCTTCCCCATCTCCCTTCCCCAACTCCATGGTCTCCAGTCTCTCTCCTTCCTCCACTCCCAATTATCGCCTGCATCTCTCTCCTTCCTACCCCCTTCCTTCCATCCACCTGCCCCACAATCCATGTGCCATGATTCTCCTCTCTCTTCCCTGTTCCACAATTCACCTTTCCACTGCCCCACAATCTATGTGCTGTGGTTCCCCTCTCTCTTTTTTTTCTTATTTTTTTATTTTATTTATAACAACTTAATTTTACAAGCACTAAAATAACTTGCCAGAAATACAGAGAAAATAACACACAAGAATTATTTCAATCAGGTAATTCTATACTCTTCCTTAGACCACAAAATAGGGAGAATGAAACAAGACAAGGAGATGAATTAAACAACAGTAAACAAAGAAAACGTGGTATTAACCTGATTATCCTCAGTTATTATTTATCTGAATCATTATTCCACATTAATCGTCTGGTTGGCTTCTTCAAACCCAAAACGGTGTATAGTCAATTTATTTAGTTGGAAACATACTTATTGTCCAATATTAGTGGAAATAATACACCTGATTTCATTTTTTTCTCTTTTAAAACCAGAAATTATTTAATAATACAAACACTTGAGTCTCTAATCCAATTCCCACTGATTAAGGTAATCCCAGTTTCACAGGCTTCACTCCTTTTGAATTAATATACTAAGAGGAATCATTTCAGAGGAAAAAACTTTAGGAGTCATACCCGGAATTCTGGGAAAACAACAATCTCGATATTAATCATCTGTAATAATATTCATTTTGTTCAAATGTTTCTGGTCTATTATCATTTTCAAAATCTTAACCCTTTCCTACTCCTGTAGAACTTTATTTGCTGTATCAATGTTTCATTCTCACAGGATTCAATTAGATTATCCATGTGGCTCACTAATAAGATTATATCTGAAGCAAAATTATTTACTACCACCGTTAGGTCCTGGAGCGCCTTCCAGATGATATTCAATGTAACCTCCACAGGAGCCAAAAACTCCAAGTTGATAGCTTTTATGGGTTTAGGAGTGGCACCACCGACACGGGTTCAGCTGTAAATGACTTTCATTTCAGAATACACTCCTAACTCACTCCTCCACTCCTTTGGACATGGTGGTTAAATGATTCGAGAGTGATGAAGTTGTTTCCAGGTCCAAGAGCATCGACGCTCCTTCGCAGGCGCTAATCAAAGGACTCACCAACCCAGTCATCTGTGGGCAGCTCGTCGTGCAGCGGTCCCACACTTGCTGCACAGGCGACAAAATGCTAGCCATCGGCGGATGACCCCCCCATTGTCCCCTTCCTCTCAGTTAAGGTAACTGCAAATGCAGAGAGGAAATTTCAAGTAAACAAAGACAGAACTTCAGAGGACAGCTGGGCCGTTGAGCGTACGAGCTTCAGGTCGCCATCTTTCCACTCTCCCTAGTTTGGGACACTCTTTGTCTGGTTTCTCCTCAGAGGCCTGTCCTATATGGATAACCCTTCAGCATAGCCCTCTGAGTCATTGAAACACAGAAGCCCCTCCACCACTACAAGGTGGTGTCCCTTCGGAGGGGTTCCCTTCTCTCTTCCCTGTCCCATAATCCATGTGCCAGTTCCCCTCTCTCTTTCCTGTCCCATAATCCATGTGCCAGTTCCCCTCTCTCTTCCTTGCTCCACAATCAATGTGCAGTGGTTCCCCTCTCCCTTCCCTGACCCGTAATCTATATGCCCCAGTTCCCCTCTGTATCTCCCCTCCTCCCACAATCTCAATATCACCTCTTGTCTCTCTTTCCTCACTCACCACAAGCAGATCTCCCTTCTCCCTTCCGGTTCCATGGGACTGAAGAAAAGGACCTGGCCCAGTTTGCTCATTATTGGCAATTAACTTTGGCATGGAGAAGCCTTGGCACCACACGCGTGAAGGCTCTGTTTGTCCTGCCCCCTCTGATGCATTCCATACATGTTGTGTATACATCAGTGGGGATGGGACCAACAGAACCTTTGACCATGTGACACCAAGGCTCCTGCGCACTGAATTTAATCACCAGTACTGAGCTGAGCCAGGTACTTCTTTTCAGTCCCACGGGATTGGAAGGGAAGGGGCAATCTGCTTGTGGGTTGCATAAAATGCATTGTCGGGCTGCATTCAGACCATGGGCTATAGGTTGCCTACTCAAATATTGTGTTCAATTCTGGTCACCGCATCTCAAAAAAGATATAGTGGAATTAGAAAAGGTACAAAGAAGGGTGATGAAAATGATAAAGGGGATGGGACGACTTCCCTTTGAGGAAAGGCTAAAGCATCTAGGGCTCTTCAGCTTGGAAAAAAGACCGCTGAGGGGAGATATGATAGAGGTCTATAAAATAATGAGTGGAGTGGAACAGGTAGACGTGAATCGCTTGTTTACTCTTTCCAAAACTACTAGGACTAGGGGGCACGCAATAAAGCTAGAAAGTAGTAAATTTAAAATGAATCTGAGAAAATATTTCTTCATTAAATGTGTAATTAAACTCTGACATTTGTTGCCAGAAAATGTAGTAAAAGCGGTTAGCTTAGTGGGGTTTTAAAAAGTTTTAGATGGCTTCCTAAAGGAAAAGTCCATAGACCATTATTAAAATGGACTTGGGGAAAATCCACTGCTTATTTCTAGGATAAGCAGCATAAAATGTATTGTACTTTTTTGGGATCTTGTCAGGTACTTGTAACCTGGATTGGCCACTGTTGCTGGGCTTGATGTACCTTTGGTCTTTCCCAGTATGGCAATACTTATGTACTCATGTACTGTTCTAGAACTTCATCTCTAACCGTATTGTATAGCAACAAAGTAAAAGTAACTCGTTATTATAATTAAGTAAAAGGGTTTTTTTTTACTTTTATTTGTAAAGAAGTACAGGAAACATTTGTTACTTTTATTTTTTCTGAAGTAATAATTCCACCAATTAGTTACTACAACTGATTCTTGTGAGTAAAAACAAAATGGCTCCTTCCCACCCTGCCTCTCCTTGTCCCAATCACTACCCATCCCCAGGTGTCCAACCTGCAGCTCAGGGGCATAGTAACAGGTGGGCCTGGATGGGCACAGGCCAGGAGTGGCTCAATCATTAGGTAGTCACTTCAGGTGTCACTTTTCAGGGAATGACACCGGCATCATAGGCAGTGAATTAAAAAGAAATACATAATTTCCTACTTCTGAAAAGCCCTACAAATGAGCAGCGATCAAAGAGCAGGAACCAGATGCAATATGTGCTGTACACACAGTGTGTTGTTGCCAGTGCTGCTTTTTAGCTGTAGTGATTGCTGCACCTGCTGCCACAGTGATCTGAGATCTGCTTCACTACTGCCCTCCAATCTGCCTGACTGCTGTGTTCACCACATTCTGGGTATGCAAATTATTGCAAAGTGCCTGAATAACACAGGGGTCCTTTTACTAAGCTTCGGAAAAAGAGTTCTGCAGTACCATCGGGGGCTATTGTTTCCATGCGCCAGGGCCCTTTTTACCGCAACAGGTAAAATGCCCCCAAAACAAAATAGCAATGCGGCAAGATAACTCTTACCGCGTGGCCATGCAGTGGGGAGCATGGGTGGCGGTAAGGGCTCCCATGGTAACTGGGCAGTACACGATGATACTCGATTACCGCCACACTAGAAAAAACTTTTACGGCACACCAGAAATGGTGCACACTCAAGCCAGAACTACCGTCGATGGCCGTGTTGGTCCGGCAGTAGGTCCAATTTAGCATGCGGCAAGCCTGCATTGAGCTTACTAACGCTTTGTAAAAGGGCCCCACAATGATTTAAATATTTGTTACTGAAGGAAAAGACCTCAGTAGTCAACAGCTCACCCTGTGAATTGTTAATTGTTGCTTAAACTTGACTCCGTTTTCTTTCATAGGTCTAAGAAACCTCCTATTATTGTATTTTTTTGTGTGCTGCACTTAAAACCATTGATTAAGCTAATCAGACTGAGTTAATTGATTTATAATTGCACTCAAAATCTACCATTAACAATTTTCCAAGGCTTAACTCTTATATAATGTCTATCCAAATGTTCATTCCTTCATCCCTTTGTTGGCCCGCCGTTTCACTTTAGACTTCTTCAGGGGACGTCTGTGGATTTGATGACTAATGTGGAGCTTACTACTTAGCTCACCTAAACAAACTCAATTAAAACATGCATCAAATCACTTTTCATCTGCCTACTATGCTGATGCAGAAATTTGAATGACATGCCTATAAACCTTATTAATACCTTAATGAAATAAATGTTTCATGTGCAAATTTCCTATTACTTTAAATTAATAATGTATTAGGCAAATGATACAGCCTTCAACCACTAATCTGTTGGTCCTGTTAGCCTACTGTTTTAATTTCACAAAAAAATTTTCAATTGCAATTAGCCTACATATCATTCATATTATCACACACTAAATACAATGAATAATATGTAGGCTAATTGCAATTGAAAATTTTTTTGTAATTGAAAATTCTTTTGTGAAAGTATGTCATTCTTGGCTCCTCAACTATGTGGTAAACTGCATTGTAGAAAATCATTAGCATCATATCTACGTTAGTTGAATGTTCTAATGCATGCATATTAAGTGTTTCATTGGTATCATGCTGACATCATATTATATCTGTTATTTGAATATTTGAATGTTCTAATGTGTGCTTATTAGATGGGGGTACTTCTTGTTAAGTGCCACAGGAGACCAGTTGGTTGAATATTTGTGATCTTGGATGCTTATAAATCAAAGCGGTTTCATCCCCTGAAGCAGCCTGATAAAGGCGAAACAGGGCTTTCCTGTTGGGATATCGGTAGATTTACACGGATTAACACTATGTAGAAGAAGATATAAGATGAGGAATATTTTTGTCATCCAAGATCAGTAATGATTTTTTCAAGACAGTTGTTATAAAATTGAGTTTCTCTCCCTTTTGGGTATTTTGAAAGGTGGTCTTGTTTATGTTTCATGAATAACAGATAGACAAGTGGAGTTTTTTTTTGTAGACTCATGGTTATAAGGAGCCCACTTAATTTATGAAGGTGTGTCTTTCAATTAGAGGTGTGTCCGTTAGCACTGAAGTCTTTTTCTCTCCACTACTTTTTCATTGATCCACACAAGATCTACCTTCGAATACCAATTCAAGCATTGTAGAACTAATTGTGTGTTGTGTGAATATTGATTCCATCAATTTGAGTACTTACTATCACCTATTTAGGAGGCAGTGACGGCTCCCATGTTGACAGTACGCTAACCAGTTAGCATGCGGTAATGTAGATTAGTACGGGAATGCCCCCTCTTCATCCCTACATACCCCCTCAAAAAACTTAAAAAAAATTATTACTGCACGGTTAGCACATGCACATGCCAAAATTTTTTATTTATTTATTGCATTTGTATCCCACATTATCCCACCTCTTTGCAGGCTCAATGTGGCTTACAATACATCATGGGTACTGGAAATAGAAGTGAATATACATTAGGTTTACAGAGGGTTACATGGTGGTGAATTACATGATGGTGTTAAAGCAAAAGACATTATAAGACAGTACTAGAAGTTCAAAGATTATACAGTTACACATGTTGATCTTTGTGCTATCTTTGTGATATTAATATTGAACGCTTTAACATGTCCCACACTAGGCTATTTCTGCTGCATTAAGCATGTGTTAGCGCTTTACGTAGCTTAGTAAAAGGGCCCAAAGGCCTCATTGTACAAAATGGGACCAGTGGTTAAATAACACTTGTTAATGGCATTGGCATGGGCTAACATGGTAGTGGAGGAGCAGCTTAATGGTTAGAGTACTGGGCTGAGAACCAGAGATGCTCAGTTCAAATCCCATTGCTGCTCTTTGATATCTTGGGCAAAGTGACTTAGCCCTTTATTGCCTGAGGTACAAACCTTGAGTTACTACTAAAAAAAAGGTGTGAACTAAATCCAAATAAATAGTAATTCTACTCTGTGAATCCTCACAACCAAATTTTTTTTACTAGCTAAAAATGTAAACCCATTATTATACAAGTAATAGGCTACAGCAATCCACTTTAGGGACTGTCCACATGCCATTAGACGTTAGATGCTGTTGCCAAAATTTGCTATGGAAAAACTCTCTTTAAAAAATACATGGCCCCCTGCTATAATTTCCCTGCATCTCACTGGTGCCACATTCATCTCCGTAAAGCAACAGTGTAACATCTTTGTGTGTACTGCAGAGGTCACACACCAGACAGTCTTCCATTGTTAGAAAGGCTCTATTGCTGTTTTCTGTCTCTTTGCTCTCTGTACCAGGCATACATTTAGAGATATTGGCCAATATTTCTTCTTGCTGTCAGAAGAGCTTACAGAGTTTTTTGGTTGCAGACATTAGGACCATTAAGGGGGCCAGATTTCAAGCTGTCTGCCCTGGGACAAAGCTTGTGCATGCTTTTTACCAGCCAGCTTTGCACTCATTCATTTAAAAAACTTTCTGCAGGTATAGAAATACACAAAGTATGCACTGCTACTTAAATCTGCTTGTTTTGCAAGTAGAATTTGCTGCCAAAATACATGCAAAGATTTGAAAACAGAATCTAACATGCAGATGCGATTTTTGTTCAAGGTCAGTTCATTAATTGATACCTAAACGTACCCTTTGTACTCATACTTAATCTCTATTTATGTTTAATGTAAAGCAGGTATTCTCTACCCAGTCTTCGGAATATACCTAGGCTGTTAGGTTTTCAGGATATCTGCAATGCATATGCACGACATAAATTTGTATGCCCTACCACCACTATATGAAAATCTATCTCATACCTATCCATTTTGGTTATCCTGAAAAATGACTGGCTAGGTTTGTCCCGAGGACTGGGCTAAGAATTAATGAGGAGGAGCCCTGGAGCAGGGAAACCCTCCCGCTGATAACCTTAAAGTGCTACAATAGGTGTTAAGTGAATTAAGTTTCCCACCCAGGGGATAATTCTCTACAGGTCACTAAAAGTTAGGCGCCAGGATGATGTGTGCTAAGTGTGAATTCTATATCAGCAATTATACACATAAAAGGAGTCCTTTGCCATTGAGCAGTGGACTGGTAGCCTTGGCTGAGTTGCATCCATGGGTAAACGAGAAGTTAAAAGGATGGGGAGGGGGGAGGGGAGTGGGATTAATTAATAGAAAGGGTTTCTAGGAGTTATATATATAAAAAAAGAATAAAATAGGGAGGCAGAAGGTTGGGAAATGGAGGGTTTTTAAATAAAAGAAAAGAAAAGCAGAAAGAGTGAGCCTGAGGGAGAATTAGAGCAAGGAAGAGCTGTGTGCATGATAGGGATTCGTGGAATGGATAGGGGAAGGATAGTTACGAGGATGGTTGAGGGAATTTGGTGGGCTGAGAGGTTGTTGGGAGGAAGGGATAGGCGGGTTAGGGTGTTAGAGTGGTGTTGGGAGCTAGGAAATTTTTCCCATCCCACCCACCCCATGGTGGTGTTAGCTTTTTGGAGAGAAGAAACAGGGGGACCTGTCCCTATTCCTCTCTTCCTCCTTGGGTTGGGGTGTTGGTTTTATGGGTAGGTAGGTGGGAGATGGTTGGGTGGTTGGTTATGGGTGGTACAGGGGTCACAGCTGCAGGAGGGACAAGGAGGGAATAAAAGGGGAAGTGAAATGAAAAGATTTGGGCTTTGTGAAGGTGAAAGGCTTGGGCGCGATAACGCCTCAAGCCAAGGCAAGGACTTGGCATTACTGCAAGTCTCGCTTTAACTATTTGTGCTGGGAAAATGATATTATTGGGGTATGTGGCTAGGTCGATACCAACTAGTCTTAAGAAAATTGGGGTGAGGGGTGGTTTTCAGGCATTCTGGCAGGGGTTTTGGTTATTGTGATGTTTTAGTATTGTTGGTTATTGGACTTATTGTGCAAATTAAAGCTGCGGCCAATTTCTGCCATGTATTTGCTCAGTGTAATTATTTATTGCAAGTTGGGTAAAAGTGACATGGATGCTGTGCGAGTGCCAAGGTTATTGCTGTTTAAAGAATATTAGTAAATTTAGGTGTGAGCCTTACGCTAGCTCAAAGGCTTTCATTTCAGTAACCCACTGAAGAGGAATAACTTAAGAAAAATGGAATTATAAAGTTTGAGATATTTATACAACAGAAGATATTAACATTTTTAAATATAAACATTGAATAAATTTGAACCAATGATAAGAGGTGTGCAGAAGACAGAGTCTGGATACAACCAAGAGTTGGACTCTATTCACCTTCTGATGGTCCTTTAAAACATTCATAGATGCAGGAGAGATGTGGGCATTTTTTTTAAGGACTGTGGCCCTGACGCAGCTCGAAGCATAGCCAAACATGACATGATGGGGCAGGTTTTAGTCTACCGATGATATTGCTTTGCATTTGTTGAAGCTTGTTAAGATAAGTAAAAAATTTGTTTCTATGAAGTCTTTAAATAATTTTGAGATAATAAAAGCTGTTATGATGTTATGATGTGAGAAATATTTGAAGCTGATGAAGAGATAAGTGAGTTGTCCGGCAGTGTTTCCAGCGTGAAACGAGTCGCTGCCGAGGCTTTTTCTCACTTTAGTCAACTTATGTACCATTACTACAAAAATTCTTTTTTTTGCTCTGGGTTCAGTATATATATAATTGGTTGAGAGCACCCCCGCATGATTATGTGATCTGGGACATTTAATAGTTGTACCTAAGCTTAGGCATGAAACTGTGGATTTACACTAGTATCCTATAATGGCAGTTCTGTGCCGAACTGCAGTTATAGAATTCGAACTTAGCAAGCGGCTAGAGTTTTATTTTGAATGTTATGCTTTCTGCTTTAGATTACAGGCATTTTAGGTGCATGATTAAGACAAACCTGTTTAGGAAATTTGTGTTAAATTCTGTAGATTAACAATTATCGGTCGTTTATTATCTTGTTATTGCTTTTCTTGTAAAGTTTAATGGGAATTTTATCTTTTGTCATAATGTAACATTGTTAATCTCTGGTAATTTCCAGATTTATCTGTTGTAATTGCATAGAACTGAACGTAGATAGCAGACTATAAGATATCGTGTTGTGTTATGTTATCATCCTGATTCCTAAAGTTGGGCTGTTCTCAGAATCTTTTTTAGACCCAGGCACAGTCAGCCACTGTGATCTTCTCCCCCCCTGCAGGGCCTTGGCTTAACCAGGACAGCCCTGACAAGATGCCAGAAAGAGCAATCAAACCTAAGCTTTTTACTTGTGAAAGCAAAACATTACCGATAGTCTATTGAGTCAGCCCTCCTGGGCATGTTCTAAGGCCTGTTTCTTTTCAACTGTAGTTTCCCTGAGACAATTTGTAATAGCAGAAAGATATTCCAAACCATACAGTTAGTTACTGCAGTTCTCAGTTCAAGGCAGTGGGCCAAACAGAGACATGCAAAAAGCCACGCAGAAGAGGAAACACCTGCATTTATCCATCACTGGCATTTTATGATTAAATAGCTTCTGCAATTCAAACAGAAATGCTGCTAAAAGGAAAATTAAAATGTAAATTGATATTGGCCAGCAAAAATATAAACAGTTGCACACAGATCTGTATTCCTCCCAGCCCCATGTACGTAGGACTGCATCATAACATGAGGCTGTGCCTCGGAAGCTGCCCTTCCCCTGACCCCTTTGCCAGTCTTGGTGGAAAAAAAAATCTCTTGCTGAGTTCTCCAAGGGCATTTTGGGAGTAGTGGTAGTGATGGGATGCTGGGCTTCAGAGACTGGGGATGGGATGCAAACAGCAGCTTTCTTCCATTGCCTCGCACACATGTATTCTGTGAAAGAAGAAAAAAAACTAAATTATTTTTATGCAAGGACATGGACCAAAGGACCACTAGGTAAAGACATGCAGGATGCCCAGCTTTTTATCTATGGGAACAACAATCTTATAGGATCATCACACCTGCTATCCATTTCTATAAGTACATTACTCCTTCCCAGGAAACACTCAAAAGGTCTCTTCTGGCGTTCTCTCGCTGCCACTTGCCCTACATTAGTTCAAATTACAGGCCAACACTTTCCATTGGAGTAGTCACAGCTTTCTATTCCTTGGGTATGATTTTTTAAAGAAGATTTTCTGCTGTTTGATGCAATGGCCATGTGTATGTATATCTAGATAGATAGATAGATATAATTATAGATAGATAAAGATATATAATTTTTGGCTTTTTTCTACTAGCTATACAGGTTCATGTAATTAATCATGTAGCTGAGAGGGGCTAATTGAACAAATTAGTAGCAGCAAACATGAAAAAGAAACTGGTGGCACCTCATAGCTAATGAGGATATGGGGGATGAGTGTCTTGTCCTTGAAAGCTCACACCTCAATGAACTGACTAGTGAATCAGGTGCCAGCAGCGTCTTTGTTGCTTCTGTTCAATTTAAATCCACATTCCTTTCCAAAGCTTGAATTTGAGTTCTTTCACTGCAAATGTGTTATTTAACTCTTTGCCGAATGAGAGTTCTAGATTAAATTGTGTATATTCTGTGAACCACAAACTCTGTTCATGAAAGGATAGTCTCCTCTTGCTATCTCTAGTAGTATGGTCTAGTATGTCAAATCCTGTTCCTAGTATCTTGGGAGGCCGGTGCTCATTTCCCATAAAAACTTAAGACAACATAACCAGAAAGGGGCAGCAAAGAGGTTGGTGTGTAGACTACATGGCATCCTTTCTTATACAGGAACAAGTAGAGGCTGACAAAAGGACGAATCCAACATTGGAGATGTTATGGAGAAATACTTTATTGATGCTGATATCGGGGACCCGACGTGGTCCGTGTTTCAGCGTATTATAATGCCTACATCAGGGGTCAAATGAATAGTTCCAGGGAAAAAAACCTATATTCGAAAACAATCAGGAAATCTCAAACTGAAGAACTGTGAGATTTCCTGATTGTTTTCAAATATAGTTTTTTTTCTGTGGAACTATTCATTTGACACCTGATGTAGGCGATATCAGCGTCAATAAAGTATTTCTCCATAACATCTCCAATATTGGATTCGTCCTTTTCTCAGCCTCTACTTTTTCCTGTTTGGATTTCCTGACGTAAAGGTTCTCCCTGTTCTTGTTTCGGATCCTTTCTTATACAGCATCTTGGACCCCATGGCAAACACTCTCAATATTAGAGTCCTGGGCTCAGTTCTAGATGTCATCACTAATATACTCCCTTTTCGACTGCAGGGGATCACTTGTATCTATACCAGATTTTCTTAAAATCTATTGATATTTTGTCTTCACTTCTGTATTGAGTAGGTATGGACACACCGCTTATTGTGGTGGAAAAGATTTTCAGAGCCTTTGCAAGATTATCACTCTGTCAACCATTCCTTTATGCATCATTCCCATCCACCTCTTATGGGACATGATTTTCAGGACACCCCAGGCATAAGAGTGGTTTATAGTCAGATAACTTTGTCTCAATTCAGGCCAGTAGCATCAATCAGTCAGACGTGACAAGGGCTGACCTACTCTGATGCCTGCAGCAAAAAGCATGTTTCACTGGGACAAGCAATGCATGTATTATGCCTCAACTTGAATATCAGTACTTCTCCCTTGTTTTTAGCAGTCTTTCTTTAGAAAATTCATACCTAGAATCAGGGCTGGATTTATGTATAAGCTAGACAAGCTACAGCTTAGGGCTTTCCATTATAAGGGGCCTCACCACTAGCATGAAAAACTATTAAATCTAAAATTTACTTCCCGCTTAATTGAGGTGGGGCCTCTTAAATGTTATAGCTTAGGGCCCACAATACTCATAAATCTGGTCCTACTTAGAATGGATAAGAACATAAAAATAGCCATACTGGGTCAGACCAATAGTTTATCTAGCCCAGTATCCTGTTTTCAACAGTGGCCCGTCCAGGTCACAAGTACCTGGCAGGAACCCAAATAGCAGCAACATGATTACAGGACAATGGTATCATAGAGATGCAGTAAAGCAGCAACAGTGTTCAATCTCTTGCTCTTTGGCAGCATTGGAGGGGAGTGAGATCAGTTTTCTGGCATTCCATCAGCTAAGCCAGCTAGTCCAACCTAGTATTGAAGGAGCTATGCAACAGTTATGACTCAAAAATTTACCCTTACTGGGGCTTAATCTTTGAGTTGTCAGACAGTATGACATGATTTTTGTTTTCATAATGAGACGGGTGTTCCTTATAGATTTGATCACTGGTGAAGGTGGCTTATGAACTGTATTTTGCATGTAAAGTTGGCGATCAAGAGAAAAGCTGGCCTCCCCAAATTTGCTGTGCATCATATTCAGTTAATCTGAGAGCTTGGATCAAAGGCTCATAACCAACCATGCCATTTGCTGTCTCAGTGAAATAGAGCAGAAAGATCATGTTACAGACTGTTATTTCCATTTGACAAATGTCTTGGCTTTTCTTCCAAAAACAACAAGTCAATTTCATATTCTAATCTGCCATCAGCTCTGAGACCAGGGCCACAAAATGACAGTCTTCTAGTGCTGAAGCCACTAGACAAGTATACCTAAAACACTGATGATGATAAAGCAGCAGCTGAGACATTAGGCTTCGACAGTGAAAACGATCCAGATTTTCAGCCATCACAATCAAAAAAAACCTCATCTAATAACTCAACTTGAGTTAAATGATTTGGACAGAAAAGTACACATTGCAGCCGAACCCTCCATGACAAAAATTTTGCAAGGTTGTATTCTGATTCAGGGTTGTAATTTCTATTAGATTAGCCCAAATTTTATACAAAGTAATATAATAAATTATGGCAGATATAAGACCTGAACGGTTCATCCAGTCTGCCAAACAGTCATAAGTACATAAGTATTGCCATACTGAGAAAGACCAAAGGTCCATCAAGCCCAGCATCCTGTTTCCAACAGTGGCCAATCCAGGTCACAAATACCTGACAAGATCCCAAAAAAGTACAAAAAGTCGCACTCATTATCAATTCATGATTAAACCAACAATGAATATGATATAAAATACCTGGTCAAGATCTTTCTTTGGCATTTCTGGGACATTAGATCAGAGAAGTCCACCCGGCACTGTCCTTACGTTCCAACTACTGGAGTTGTCATCAACGCCCACTCCAGCCTATCCAAATCCATCTTCTTATTTGTGGGCACAGATCGTAAAAGTCTGCACAGCACTGTCTTCACGTTCCAGCTACTGAAGTTGCTGTTGAAGCCCACTTGATGAAGAAACAAATATTTTCCTGAAATTTGTTCTACAGTTTTTGTTATTACTAGGATTTAATTTTTGGAGGAGTGGCCCAGAACTCCTTTTCCAAATCCAGAGACAAATATCCCTAGATCTCCCTAGATATCCATATTGGATGACCTATTTTAACTTACCAATCTGTCTTGTACTGTTTTTATTATATGTATGGCTTTTCTTTTCCCCAAAATTTTATTATGTTATAAACTGCTTAGATGACATTTGACTATTGGCATATGTCAAATAAACATGAACCATGAACTAAAGGTGTTTTTTTCTAGTCCCTACCTTCCAAGCAGCTTGCAGAGAAGGAGGTCAGCCTGTTGTAGACAGAGCAGAGAACAGTCATTCTGCTCCCAAATCCATCACCTTTTCTTCTGCCACTTCTCATGGAGGACCAGGAATGGCCACTACACTAACCATTAGGCTACTCCTCCACTCAGGGCATGACGAGCCAACCAGTACAGTGTTTCACCAACTCTTTTTTTGAGTCCCAAGGAGATAGAGCAGAGCCAGCCAGCAGTGACAATCAGTTCTCAGTCCCTCATGGAAATTGAGCAGAGCCTTAGAATGGCACAGATAATTTCTGGCTCCTAGCTTCTAGAGGAAGGAGAACAGAGCCATAAGTGTTGAAGTTGCTTATCATGACATGGGGCAGACAAAATGGCCTAGTGTTTTGCATGATTCCCTGCACAGTTAATGGAAAATGGACATGTTTGAAGAGCAAAGGAGCAAATGCTTGCCACTACTTGGTGTATCAGCTTTGCCTGCCATTAATTATTTTTGGTTTATTTACTAAAGTTGTATGGTCCAGCCACCCCCTAATAGGTGGAATAAATAAACCAAGGCTACGTAGGTACGAGAAATGCAATTGTTTATTACTTACCAAGCATAGATAACAGTAATTTCTCATGAGAGTGCAGAGAACTGCTATACATAAGTATTGGCTGTATCTGACACTCTGACTCTAGTTTCCTGGTACAATCTTTATACAGGTTATTTCAGTAGCATATGATAATATCGTGGTTACAGGTAATTGGCTATATGATAATTGGTTGGTTACATATAATAGGTTATATGGTAATAAATTGGTTACAGATAATTGGTTGTATGATAATGAAGTGGTTAACATTTCTTGGAAGCCCTGTCATCTTCCCGAGGAACTACATTGTTCCTTCTTTCTCCCAAACATCTGTTAACTGTCACATTACTAAAACCTTGTGGTCAGTTATTTTGCACCTCCACCCTTCCTCATATGGCTTGTGACGTGGAGGGGCATTTTCGACTGGGGGCACCCATCTCTAAGGGCGCCCAACTTCGAGGACGGCGCCGTGAAGGGGCTGGGCCGACCGTATTATCGAATGAGATGGACATCCATCTTTCATTTCGATAATATGGTTGGGGGTGCCCAAATCTCAACATTTAGGTCAACATTAAAGATGGTTGACCTAAATGCTGAGATTGCTGGATTTAGAGCTGGGCGCCCTCGGTTTTCACCGATAATGGAAACTGATGGCACCCATCTCAAAAATGAACAAATCCAAGGCATTTGGTCATGGGAGGGGCCAGGATTCGTAGTGCACTGGTCCCCCTCATATGCCAGGGCACCAACCAGGCACCTTAGGGGGCACTGCAGTGGACTTCACAAATTGGTCCCAGGTGCATAGCTCCCTTACCTTGGGTGCTGAGCCCCCCAACCGCCCCCAAAACCCACTCCCCACAACTATACACCACTACCATAGCCCTAAGGGGTAAAGGGGGGCACCTACATGTGGGTACAGTGGGTTTCAGGTGGGTTTTGAAGGGCTCCCATTTTCCACCACAAGTGTAACAGGTGAGGGGGGATGGGCCTGGGTCCGCCTGCCTGAAGTCCACTGCACCCACTAAAGCTGCTCCAGGGACCTGTATACTGTTGCAATGGACCTGAGTATGACATTTGAGGCTGGCATAGAGGCTGGCAAAAAAAGTTTTTAAAGTTGTTTTTTTGAGGGTGGGAGGGGGTTACAGACCACTGGGGGAGTCAGGGGAGGTGATCCCTGATTCCCTCCAGTGGTCATCTGGTCAGTTTGGGCACTTTTTTGGGACTTGGACCTGAACAAAAGGAACCAAATAAAGTGGACCAAATTCTCGCCAGGGATGCCATCTCAAAGCACGCCCCCGTCCCGCCTTCACTACCCTACTGAAACGCCCCCTTGAAGTTTGGCTGGCTCCGCGACAGAAAGCAGTTGGCGCCAGCCAAAATCGGCTTTCGATTATTCTGAATTGGGTGACTTTAGGAGATCACCGGCCATCTCCCGACTTGTGTCGGAAGATGGCCGGCGATCTCCTTCGAAAATAAGCTGGATAGTGTCTCAACAGATCATGAGTCCTTGACTCACTCTGCAGTTCAGCTGAAAGTCACATAAAGTTAGGCCTTGTCAGTTATACTGTCATTTGAGCATCTGAACCTATTTTCTCCTTTTCTGGCCATTTTATTTTTCTAATCATGTTGGTCCCAGGCTCTGGTTTCTGCTTTCTTCTGTCTTTTGTTCTGCCCCCGTATTCATGGACAAAATGCAAAAAATACTCTCAAAAAATCATATAGTAAGTGTGGATAATAGAGAAATACATACATATGAAAAAAACAATAAATGTTTGTGTATGTTGGGTCCTCAGTGTGGGATTTCAGAGGTGGGAAACAGAGACAGTGCTCTTCCCTAACTTATAGCCAAGTCCTCACTTATACACTGTCCTCACTTGGATTTCAGGGCTCTTTTCTTTCCTGGTTTTCTTCTTATCTCTCCCATCATACCTTTAGTGTATACTCTGATGGATCATCCTCCGCTTCTGTCTCACTGTCAGTCGGTGTACCTCAGGGATCTGTCCTAGGACCTCTTCTTTACTCCATCTATACTTTTTCCCTTGGTACTCTGATCTCATCCCATGGTTTTCAGTACCACCTTTACGCTGATGACTCCCAGATCTACCTCTCCACAACAGAAATCTAAGCAGGAATTCAGGCCAAAGTATCAGCCTGCCTGTCTGACATTGCCGCCTGGATGTCTTACCGCCATCTGAAACTAAACATGACCAAGACTGAGCTTCTTATCTTTCCCCCTAAACCAACCTCTCCTCTTTCCCCATTCTCTAATTCTGTGGATAACACTCTCATCTCCCTGTCTCATCAGCTTGTAATCTTGGGGTCATCTTCGACTCCTCTCTCTCCTTCTCTGAACATATTCAGCAGACTGCTAAAACCTGTCGTTTCTTTCTCTACAACATCAGCAAAATTTGCCCTTTCTTTTCTGAGCACACTACCAAAACCCTTATCCACACTCTTATCACCTCTCACTATTGCAACTTGCTTCTCACAGGCCTCCCACTTAGCCATCTCTCTCCTCTTCAATCTGTTCAAAATTCTGCTGCACGACTTATATTCCGCCAGTGTCGCTATGCTCATATTAGCCCTCTCCTCAAGTTACTTCACTGGCTCCCTATCCGTTTCCGCATACAGTTCAAACTCCTCTTATTGACTTATAAGTGCATTCACTCTGCAGCTGCTCAGTACCTCTCCACTCTCATCTCTCCCTACACTCCTCCCTGGGAACTCCGTTCACTGGGTAAATCTCTCTTATCTGCACCCTAGATGGGAAGGCGGTAGAACAAGAGGACATGAAACAAGATTGAAGAGGGGTAGACTCAAGAAAAATGTCAGGAAGTATTTTTTCACAGAGAGAGTGGTGGATACGTGGGATGCCCTCCCGCGGAGGTGGTGGAGAGGAAAGCGGTAACGGAATTCAAACATGCGTGGGATAAACATAAAGGAATCCTGTTCAGAAGGAATGGATCCTTAGGAGCTTAGCTGAGATTGGGTGGCAGAGCCGGTGTTGGGAGGCTGGGCTGGTGGTTGGGAGGCGGGGATAGTGCTGGGCAAGACTTCTACGGTCTGTGCCCTGAAAATGGTAGATACAAATCAAGGAAAGGTATACACAAAAAGTAGCACATATGAGTTTATCTTGTTGGGCAGACTGGATGGACCGTGCAGGTCTTTTTCTGCCGTCATCTACTATGTTACTATGTTCTCCATCGCTAACTCCCTTTCATCTTGCTGCACCATATGCCTGGAATAAACTTCCTGAGCCAGTCCGTCAAGCTCCATTTCTGTCCGTCTTCAAATCTAGGCTAAAAGCCCACCTTTTTGATGCTGCTTTTAACTCCTAACCCTTACTCACTTGTTCAGTACCCTTATTTTATCATCCCCACCTTAGTAATTCCTTTATCTCTTTCTTGTCCTGTTTGTCTGTCCTAAATAGATTGTAAGCTCTGTCAAGCAGGGACTGTCTCTTCATGTTCAAGTGTACAGCGCTGCGTACCTCTAGTAGCGCTATAGAAATGATAAGTAGTAGTAGTAGAATCAATGTTCACAAACTGCCTGAAACTTTAGTTCACACCATCATTGGACGCAACTGTGTGTGATATAAGTGCACCAAAAAATAAACAGTGCATAACAGTGAAAAAAGAATGTGTATTGTAAAGAGCTTTGTATCTCCAGGGAGGATGTAGGCGGCACTCAAAACCTCCGCCTCCACGCTGGTGCAATACTCTTGCAGCAGGATTCAGTTTATAACAGAAAAGGATTTTTATTCCAACTTCATTAGCAAACAAAATAAATAAAAATCCTTTCACTTTGGGGGAACTTCCAATTACCCTCATTGCCCCCTTCTTTTGGTAGCAAAGTTTTGCTTTCCCTTATTTCTTCAGGTTTAACTTTAGCCCAGTTCCCCTCAGCATTCCACAAAGTTCAGTTCTATTTTTAAACTGGTTTCACCCAGCCTTTTAGCAAAGTTCAGTTCAGCCTTCAGTCCAATGCAGTTCAGTCTTTAACAAAATTCAGTTCCACAATTGAACAAAAACTCTCCAAAGGAAGAGGAAGAAATTATATGAACTAAGAACGTTCTACCTTTCCTCCTCCAGCACTTCCACCAGCTCTGTCACTCGCAGGGCTGGTAGCACACCTCCCTCTTCACAGAACAAACACCTATGGCTTCCCAAGTGCTCTTGTGCTGGAGGGATTAAACTTGGGAATTCTCCCAGTCCATGCTGGCTGTCTCGCTTGTAACTGGCAATTCAGCAGGCATGTCCAGCCCTTCCTCTTTGTAATCCATTTCCTCAGGTAACCCTCCCTCCTTCCCTCCCCCTTCCAGCTTCAGAAAGTTCAGAAAATCTCTCCTCCCCCCTTCACAGCTGGGAGGAATCCCATATTGATTATGCACCCATGGGAACTGGGCCTCCTCCTGGCTGTTTCTCCCCCTAGTGGTAACTGGGGAAAACTGCTCTCTATCCCCTGAGCTGTCTTCCCTTCCGCTTTTTCTGTGAATTCCTTGAGCACTTCGCAAATAGTATATACTAGTGGAACCAAGCCCGTTTCGTCAAAAATGAAATGGGCCCTAGGAAGGTTCTCGTCTAAGCGATTTTTCCTCTCTCCCTTGTCCTCCCCTCCATATCCAGCGATTCTTCTCTCCCCTCCATCCCCTCCATGTCCCACAAGTCTGACCTCCCCTCCATGTGCAGCGATTCTCCTCTGCCCTGCCGTCCCCTCCGTGTCCCGCGATTCTGTCCTCCCCTCCATTTCCAGTGGAAGGAGGGAGCTTTTCGGAAGGCCAGGAGGGGGATGGCAAGCAGTAAAAAAATAAAAAAGTTATGCAGGTCCCATCTGATATTCTGCTGGGGCCCACATAACTGTCTTATGTGGGTCCCAGCTGAATATTCTCTGGGACCCACATAAGGTCCTGCAGGCACTGTGGGACAATTTAGCCTCAGATTTTCAGTGTCAGTGCCCGTACATTGCCCATCATTGAATATCTGGAGCTAAATTAGCCAGCGATGGTCAGCATTTTAAAAAACTGCTGATCACTGTTAACTGAATTTTAACTAGGATAATTATAGGTGTTGTTCAAAATATTACATGAGTTATGTGCTATATATGTAAAAAAAAATGTTGAATTTTAGAGACACCTATGCATTTCATTCTTTGTCAGTCATGCATAAATGTTGAAATGCAATGGAAATTGAATCATATACAGCCAGATGCTATAAATGGCACTGATAAAAGTCAGCACTCAACGTTATTCTATAAAGGGCACTTTAGGATGAGCACTCTTTATAGAATAGCATTGAGCACAAAATTTGGCACTCAACTTTGGGTGTGAGGACTTATGCCAGCTGAAACTGTGTAATCCTGGCATACAAATTGGGCACAGATCCAGTGGCGTACCAAGGGGGGGGCAGTGGGGGCGGTCCGCCCCGGGTGCACACCACTGGGGGGAGGGGTGCCGCACGCCTGTCTGCTCCACTCATTCCGTGCTCCCTCTGCCCCGGAACAGGTTACTTCCTGTTCCGGGGCAGAGGGAGCATGGACGAGCGAAGCCGAAAGGCGCGCGGCACCCTCCTCCCCCAGCAGGTAAAAATGCACCTGGGGGGTGTCCTTTTGCCGGGGGGAGGTGTGTCCTTTCACCGGGGGGGGGGGGGGGTGGCCTTTCGCCAGGGGTGGGGGAGGTCGCTGCACCTGGGGGGGCGCATCGGCGATCCTCCCCAGGTGTTAGCCACCCTAGGAACGCCACTGCACAGATCCCTGCTATTCTGTAACACTGCTCACATTTTTTGTGAATGCCCTTGACCCACCCATGCCCCTCCTGGGGCCACACCCTTTTTTGAGTTGCACATGATCAAAGTTAGGTGCTCATTGTTATAGAACAGAGCAAAGCCAGATTGGTGCCAAAATCATAATTAGTGCTAATTAAGTGCCTCTTAGCTTCAATAATTAAATCATTTGAAGCCTATTAACTAACTATGTTGGAGGACCTTTATAGAATCTGGAGAATAATGTGTTAGGTACAACACATTAAAAATACTGAGCTAAGATTAAAACTGCAAGATGTTTTTCTGTTGGTTTATCCAAAAAAAATGTCACTACATGTGACGAAACTGATCAAATTAGACCAGCAAAGAAACTTTTAGGTACTGACAACAGATACACGACACAACACAGTATTTTTATTCTCTATTTTAAAACATGACAATAATGATAAGAGACATTGTAAAGGCAGTTTTCATTTTTTACATTTAGGTATACGTTATTCAGGACGTTATTTACCTATTATACAAAATTTTCATTTTCTTCCTCATAACAGCAGCATAGTTAGTCTGGGTTAATGCAAGCTGACATACAGGATTTTAAAAGCTTAACAAGTCTGCAGATGAGTGTGAATCTGTAACAGCAGCATTAAGTAGTTTAAGAGCATTTGACACTTTTACAGGTTTAATGACATACCGAAGCTTAATGGGAGAGCATTAAAGGTACTCATTTGTTTCCCTTTTTTCCCATTGTCATGCCAGCAGAAGCCTGCAAGGTACAGAGACTTGCAGTCTACTTTTGCACCTTCGTATCTCAAAACTTTGGTCTGGGATAACTTAAAGCCTGTTTGCTTTAAGCAAGGCTTTACTTTGGGATTTGAAATCTGCCAGACACCAATGTTTACCTAAAACCCTGACATTGCCAAACTCTGTATAAACAGCATAATAATCTGTTGGCAACAGCATTGTCTCCTTCCTGCACAGTGCTTTCTCAATCCTACCAAAACAAAAATGTCACGTTGGGTCAGTCACATGACATGCTAGAGCTTCATCTATAGGGAAAAAGACAACTGGATTTGGAATTAACTTCCACCTGGTTTTATGTGATTAGGCAAACAAACCTTATTTAACTTGGCTGCAGGTGAAAGGCAAACACACTTTTGATCTCAACAATTAATTAGGCTGATAGACAACAATATCCTTTGTTCATAAGAACCTATTCTTTTTTTGCTGAAAGTGGACTTAGCAGGTTTTGGAAATAAGTCCTTCATTTTATTGCTAAAATCCTATTTCTGCAGAATTTAGGGGTATATTAAAAGCCTGAATTAAAAGCCACATCTTGACAACTATTTTAAATTTCTTGTAAGAGTTTTCATTACAGATAGCCAAAGGGAGTGTATTCTACAATGTGGGGGCCAAAAAACTGAAAGCTGTATTCCTAGAGATGTCTAACCCTAGAGTAAGGATGGTAAAGAGGTGGCCTTGAGAGGATCTGAAGGAACGAACAGGGATATAAGAGATGAGAACAAAGTGCAGATATGCTGGTGTCCCTGTATAATAGACACGATGTCCCAAAGTCAGAATCTAATATTTAGTGCAACTTGAAATTGATAGGGGGGGGGGTCACATGATCATACTTTTTTGCATTGTATAGCATCCAGGTGGCTGTATTCTATAAGCCTCTTAATTTGAAACAGTGGGGCTCCAGCTAGTAAGGAATTACAGTAGTCCAAATGATTAATAACATTCCAGGGCATTGAAGGCATTAGGACCTTCAATGTCCTGGAATTCAAGACCTGTTTTGCAGTGAATTTTCGTTCAAGATACAAAAGACTTTTTCACCATTGTAGAGATATGAGAATGGAGGGTAAGTCTATGGTCCCAGATAACATCTGGAGACACAATTGAATCCTTAATCAAAAGGGGGTCTTTCCTAATGAAAGGCTGAAATGGGATAAGCCTATTTTTTGAGATCCATAGGTCCTCACAATTGTTTGCATTAAGGATTAAGTCTGTCCTAATTAGATTGTAAGCTCTGTCAAGCAGGGACTGTCTCTTCATGTTCAAGTGTACAGCGCTGCGTACGTCTAGTAGCGCTTTAGAAATGATAAGTAGTAGTAGTAGTAAGTTGTGAGATTCAATGTAATTTGCAATTCTGTTAAGGCTCTGTGCTAAAGATTTTCTTCCATTCTGCTTACCTATCCAGATTTTACTTCTCCTTCTTACCATTCAGTCTTCAATCTCCCTCTTTATTGAATCTACTTATAGCTTTCTATCTCCCTCACTTCAGCCCTCCCATTTCTTCTCTTTCTCTTTCCCAAGCCTCTTATTCCTCAAGTTTTCACTACCTCTCTCCTCTCTTCCCTTCTTCAGCATCGCTTTGTCCTCCCCACGTCCAGCATCTCTTCTTTGTCTCCCTAATTCCTTCCTCCTATTATGCCCAGCATCTCACTGGCTGCCTTTTCCCCCTTTCCTAGCATCTGCTTGAGATGAAGGACCAGGATCAGGAGGACAAAAAGGAGGAGGAGGATAGAGAGAAAGAGTTGCATTCTCTCAGCCCTCCTTTTTTTACCCCAGTGGCTCATCTGCAGCCCCCATTAGTGCTAAACTCTCAGTCATCCTTTTCTCACCAGTGCTCCATGAGAATATAAGGAAAGGAAGAGTGTGAAGAATTTGCTCACACATAGAGAGTGATTGGCCATACCCTCCCCTAACTTGCCCATTTCCAATTGGTTGAAAGTAGTGGGCTATACATTCTTGTATTAAATTAAATTAATCTCTACAAATTAAGCCCTAGGTATTACCATGTTTCCCCTCGCCTTATGGCTCTATAGTACATTGACTTCCTATCTACTTCTGCATTCAGTTCTAAACCCTGTGCACCTAGAACTGAAGGAGCAGCCTAATGGTTAGTGCAGTGGCCTGAGAACCAGGGGAACTGGGGTTGATTCCCTCTGCAGCTCCTTTTGATTCTGGTCAAATCGCTTAACCCTCCATTGGCCCAGGTACAAAATAGCTACCTGTATATGTAATATGTAAACCACTTTGATTGTAACCACAGAAAGGTGGTATATCCAGGGCTTTTTTTGTGCCGGTACGTACCGGTACGGTGTACCGGCACCTCCCCCCCCCCCCCCCCCCCCGGTGAGTCCTGCACCTTTCCTTTCACTCCCCTACTTACTACTACGTCGGACTCGGCAGCGCAAATGGTGCAGGCAGCGATTGAGAGAGGCTGGCAGCGTCAGAGCTTCCCTCTGCGAGTACTGCCTATGTTGTTTCAACTTCCTGTTTCTGCATAGGCGGACTCACAGAGGAAAGCTCCGACGCTGCACCTTCGCGCTGCTGAGTCTGATGCTGGCAGCCTTTCTATCACTTCGCTGGCAGGCAGTGGAGAAGGAGGACGAGCTGGGAGAAGGAGGATGGGCTGGGGGAAGAAGAATCGCTGGACATGGATGGGAGGGGAGGGCAGGGAAGAGAGAATTGCTGGACATGGATGGGAGGAGAGGGCAGGGGAGAGAAGAGAATCGCTGGATATGGATGGGAGGGGAGGGCAGGGAAGAGAGGAGAATCGCTGGACATGGATGGGAGGGGAGGGCAGGGAAGAGAGAATTGCTGGACATGGATGGGAGGGCAGGGGAGAGAGAATCGTTGGACATGGATGGGAGGGGAGGGCAGGGGAGAGAGGAGAATCACTGGACATGGATGGGAGGAGAGGGCAGGGGAGAGAAGAGAATCGCTGGATATGGATGGGAGGGGAGGGCAGGGAAGAGAGGAGAATCGCTGGACATGGATGGGAGGGGAGGGCAGGGGAGAGAGGAGAATCGCTGGACATGGATGGCAGGGGGAAGAGAAGAATCACTGGACATGGATGGGAGGGGAGGTCAGGGAAGAGAGATTCGCTGGACATGGATGGAAGAGGAGGGCTGGGGAGAGAGGAGAATCATTGGACATGGATGAGAGGGGAGGGAAGGAGAGAGAGGAGAATCGCTGGACATGGATGGCAGGGGAGGACAGAGGACAATCGCTGGGCATGGGAGGGGAGGGCAGAGGAGAGAGGAGAAATGCTGGAAATGTATGGAGAGGAGATCAGGAGATAGAGGAGATTTGCTGGACATGGATGGATGGAGGGGTTGGCGGGGAGAGAGGAGGAATGCTGGACTTGGATGGAGGAGAGGGGAGAGGAGAATTGCTGGACATGGATAGATACAGGGGAGGGAAGAGTGGAGAAATGCTGGACATGGATGGAGGGAATGAGAGAGCAGAAGTGCTGGACATGGATGGAGGATGGAGATGAGGGAAAGGGAAGAGAGGAGAAAAACTGCACATGGATGGAGAAAATAGGCAAAAGCTGGATCCACGTTATACCTCCTCTAGTCAAGTCCACGGAGGAGGACCCAGCTTTTTCTTATGGATGAATGGCAAGAAATGAAGAAGAAAGGAGGAAAGTAAAGAAATAAATGGAAAGGAAGCCCTGGAAATGGAGTTAAGGGAACAGATAGAGAGAAGCAGAATCAGAGACTGAGACTAATATGGATAGAAAAACAAAGTCACCAGACAACAAAGGTAGAAAAAAAATCATTTTATTTTCATTTTAGTGTTTGGAATATGTCCAATTTGAGAATTTACATCTGCTGTCTTATTTTGCACTGGGTATACTGGAGCTGTAACAGCTTACAGAAATTATTTATAATGAAAAAAATCACATTATTTTTTTCTCCTATACTAGTATAATATTTTCAATGATGTCTGTTTATATGCGCCATGGCTGGCATAAGAGGTGTGGCTAATGTGGGTCTGGCTATCATAGGGGTGGAGCCATATGTGGTGACCCCACCCATAATGAGTACCAGCACCTTTTTTTCTACAAAAAAAGCATTGGGGGCACTTCTGGAAATTTAAAAATTTAAAAAAAAAGCTCCCAGGTGCATAGCTCCCTTACCTTGGGTACTGAGCCCCCCAAATCCCCGCCAAACCCCACTCCCCACAACTCTACACCATTACCATAGCCCTAAGGGGTGAAGGGGGGCACCTACATGTGGGTACAGTGGGTTTTGGGGGGGTTTTGAGGGCTCAACATTAACCACCAGAAGTGGAACAGGTGGGGGGAGGGGATGGGTCTGGGTCCACCTGCCTGAAGTGCACTGCACCCATTAAATACTGCTCCAGGGACCTGCATACTGATGTCAGAGAGCTGGGTATGACATTTCAGGCTGGCATAGAGGCTGGCAAAAAACTTAAAAAAAAAAAGGGAGGAGGTTGGTGACCACTGGGGGAGTAAGGGGAGGTCATCCCCGTTTCCCTCCGGTGGTCATCTGGTCAATTGGGGCACTTTTTTGTGACTTGGACCTAAAAATAAATGGACCAAGTGCAGCCGGCAAAATGCTTGTCTGAGCCGGCCATCTTTTTTCCATTATGGGGTGAAGCCGGCTATCTCGTAACCCCACCCCGCCCCACCCCGCCCCCATCCCACCTTCTGTACCCTCCCTTGAAGGTTGGCCGGCTCAGTGACGAAAAGCAGTTGGGGCCGGCTAAACTCGGCTTTCGATTATACCGATTTGGCCGGGATCAGGAGATCGCCAGCCATCTCCCAATTTGTGTCGAAAGATGTCCGGCGATCTCTTTTGAAAATAAGCTCAAGAGTCTCTCTTCTACTTCATGCTGAACACTGGTTACCTTTAGTTATTATATTCCATTGCTCATCAGGCATTTTACTCTGGATCTCCACAATTTCTCTCAAATTCACTTATTCCTTACACCCAAACACATTTATTATGTTCATTTTAGCAATCTCTTCTGTTTATACCAGTGGCGTAGCCAGACTGCCAATTTTGGATGACCCTGAACCCAAAGTGGGTGGGCACAAAATTTTCTCTCTACCCCCCCTCCCCCAGCAAAATTTAGTCACGCTAATCAGATGCATTTGTCACACAGGGTAAAGTGCTGCTTTTCAGTGCATCAGATTTCAGAAAATTTATTTAATAGCCTAACACCCTTTTCAATGAGCTTTCAGAGGCCAAAACCTCCTGCCTCAGGTCAGTATAATGCTGTTACGGTATCCTCGCCTGACCTAAGGAAGGAAGTATTGGTCTCTGAAACTTCATTAACACAGGTACCATATTACTTTATCCTAAATTAAAAATAAAATTATTTTCTTTACCTTTCTTGTATGGCCATTTACTTTTTCTCATTGTGTCGCTCCCAGTCTCTAGATTCTGCTTTCCTTCGTTTTCGCTTAACTCTTCTGCCACGGTTTCCTGGCCATTTCTCATTTTCTCTCCTTTTTCTTTGCTTTCTTCAATATTTTTCTGCCTCTCTCTCTCTGTCCTGATTTAATTCATTCTTACTATCCATTCTTTAATTTCCTTCATCTACTTATGGCTTTTGTGTTGAAATCCTCCATTTTGTTTCCATATCTATTGACTTAACTTTTAGGCCTCAATCTGGGCTACAAACTAGGCCATACTTTTCCAGGAAGCTCCCAGTTATGTCAGCCATCAGATTTCTGACTCAGCCAAGGTCTGTAATGGCCTGAGCTCTATGACTGGGCCCTCCACCATTCCAGTGGGGGGGTCTCTGGCTGTACCATAATTATACATTCCCCACTTGTCACCCCCTCTGGGGAGGGGTGACACAAAGCTCATCAAGCTTGTCATCATCCATTCCAGAAGGTGGCAAGCTATCAAACGAGAGGGGGAGTTTTGGTCTTACAAATTGCTAGAAGGTATGGTGCAAGACAGGAAACTTCATTCTCAGGTTATATATTATTTGGGCATATGGAATTCCCTTTATATTACCTAATCCCTTGGGCCTTAATCCTGATGTCATCTCTCTTGAGGTTTTATGAATGGGACAAATCCATGAGTTCACCTACAAAATCCCATGAAGTATAGGTATGCGGGTAATAGCAATTTCAGATGGATCATGCTAATAAATACTTTCAAGTCTTTCTATGGCTTCTATTATATCTGTTACATAGTGCATGGGGAGATAATCTAATGTATGTATCTCAGTGGTCCTCGGAAGGAATAGTGGTTTTGATTAAGCATTGTTATGGTGGCTCAACAAATATATGGTTAGTACTCTGATTGCAGGCTGTTTTAGGTTGTAGGTATTCAGAATCCTTAAACAGGTTGGAGTGCCTGGACCTTACTATTACTCATCATTAGCATCCAATCATGAGCACTAAAAAGTGGATTGCAAGTATGAGGTTACCTAATACAGCAAAAAGGGTCAATCCTAGGAAAATTCATATTAACAAAGGTCATGCATGGATCTTGACATATGCATAATGACCTGGAAGTATGGGAAACATTTTATATATCCGTTACCCCACTTGGAGCTTAGTCAAACCTACAGAAAGACATGCAGCTTAAGTAAGCCTACACCAAAGTTAAACAAATGCATAACTGGTTGATACCAACAGGGTTTACACCTACATTATGATATCATAGCCAGTATTAGGGTTTGATGTTACCCTTGTATCTGAGCAATATCAACTTCAATTTAAATTACATAAACAGAAATAACGGGGAAACTCTTAGAAAAACAATTAGAACAATAAAGGAAATAATAGGAAAATAAAAATAAAACCTTTTCAATATATAGACAGGATTACTGCTACACTGAAAATAAAACAAAATATGAGTCTATAATGTCCATAAACAGCAACTATAAATCTCAAATGAAGTATCAGTTCTTAATCCTCTTTCATCGATCATGGTTGAGGCGGTGGAAGCGCAGAAAAATCTGGACGGAGATCTGGAAGATCTAACAGGGCTGGATTTTCACAGCAACTTGGGCAAGGAACCAGTAGAAGTGACAGTCTTAATACTAGGAATTGGGATTTGCAGAATGTATCCCCACTTCTGGCTTGCATAGTATGCAAGACAGATTGGTAATTACTACGAAGAGATGATCAAATAACAATAGTTAAGTATATGGAACAAAAGAAAAGGGTACCAAAAAACAATATAAATTAAAATTTAGAGACGATGTTGATTGTTCAAGTTATTGAGGTATGGAGGGTCAGGAATATGGTGCACAAAAATAGTCAAAAGGCACGGGCAATGCATTGAAATCTATCGCCAATAGGTATGGAATCTTCACCTGCGATGACTAACATTCACCAAGGGTTGGGCCCTCAGCTGCAGGAGGCCAGCAGGACTTACGAGTTAGATGATTCAAAAAGAAGGGTAGCGTAGGAAACAGTCATAGTCAAAGCAGAAGTACAGAAATTTAAAACTCATAATTAGTCCAGGTGATGGAAGTATCTTCTGGAATCACGGTCACTGTCTGTTGTAACAGAGAGCTCATACGTAAAGTGCCATGTATGTTCTGGAAAAGATGAGCCTGTAAAAATATTTAATACAGCAGAATATTTAAGAGCATAACCAAGAAGGTCTAAGTTAATGACATCATCTGGACAAAAGAAATTTCTCATTGGAGAAGGTAGCGCTTCTTTTTCTTGTCAGAGGTCAGTTGTAGCAGAAGTACCAAACTGGAATAGGCGGTAGATCAGAAATTGGATTAGCAGTCTTCAATCAACCTACAGTCAAATCTCAGCACAGGACCATTAGAAAGAAAAGTCAAGGAATGCATTGTTAGTTCCTTGGGACACCAGTAGGTGGATAAAATCACAAATTACAAGTAGAAAACAATTTTTTCCTCTGTAGATTAGATGTTGCTGGCACAGGAAGTCAGCAGAGTCTGAGGAAACATCGTGGTCAGAGTGTGCTCTAGGAAAATGCAGACTTTAACATGATATTTTAAAAGATAGAGAAAAGCCAATATCAGAAAAGAAAGATGTAAAAACTATATATTTCTATGAAGCCTCCTCACGTGACCTTTACAAGGTTTAAATAGGTCAAATGAGAAGGACAATAACCTATAGTCCTCTGTAATAGTTCAGAGCCAATTTGGAAAATGAAAATTATATTAAATTCTAAACTGATCCTTTCTATGCTTTCACAATTTGGGCCCTAAATTATGACAGCATATCAAGATTCATATTCAGAGGGATAGCTAAAAATAAGCTTATATATTCCCAGGAATCAATTTACAATTTAGAGTATATTTTAAATACAGAGGAGGAGCCGCTTTATAAGCAGGAGACAAGTTGGAGCATTTCTTAAAACATTTTAGTGAAATTATTTTCTTTACCTTTCTTGTATGGCCATTTACTTTTTCTCATTGTGTCGCTCCCAGTCTCTAGATTCTGCTTTCCTTCGTTTTCGCTTAACTCTTCTGCCACGGTTTCCTGGCCATTTCTCATTTTCTCTCCTTTTTCTTTGCTTTCTTCAATATTTTTCTGCCTCTCTCTCTCTGTCCTGATTTAATTCATTCTTACTATCCATTCTTTAATTTCCTTCATCTACTTATGGCTTTTCATCTTTTTCTCACCCTTGTTCTCCCCATGCCCCTTCCTCTTATTCTCCAGTCTTTCACTACTCTCCTTTTCCATCCAGCAGCTCTCTTTTTTCTCTCCCCATCCTTCCAGTCTCCCCTCTCTCTCCCCATCCTTCCAGTAGTCTTCCCTCTTTCTTTCTGCATCCTTCCGTCCAGTGTCACCTCTTTCTCCCTACCCTTCCATCCAGCGTCTTCCCTCTTTCTCTCCCCATCCTTCCATCCATCTATCCTCTCTCCTGATCCTTCCATCTAATGTCTCTCTCCCTCTTTCAAACCAGTGTCTCTGTATCACTCTACCCTTTTCTGTTCAGTGTCCCTTCTCTCTCCGCATCCTTCCAGTCTCTCACCTTTCTCTCTGCATCCTTCCAGTCTCTCCCCATCCTTCCATCCAGAGTCTCTCTCCCCATCCATCCATTTTCCCTCTTTCTCTCCCCATCCTTCCATCTGTTTTCTATCTTTTCTCCCCATCCTTCCATGTTTTCCCTCTTTCTCCCCATCCTTCCATGTTTTCCCTCATTCTCTGCCATCCTTCCATCTGTTTTCCCTCTTTCTCCCCATCCTTCCATGTTTTCCCTCTTTCTCCCCATCCTTCCATGTTTTCCCTTTCTCCCCATCCTTCCATGTTTTCCCTCATTCTCTGCCATCCTTCCATCTGTTTTCCCTCTTTTCTCCCCATCCTTCCATCTGTTTTCCCACTTTTCTCCCCATCCTTCCATGTTTTCCCTCATTCTCTGCCATCCTTCCATCTGTTTTCCCTCTTTCTCCCCATCCTTCCATGTTTTCCCTCTTTCTCTGCCATCCTTCCATCTGTTTTCCCTCTTTTCTCCCCATCCTTCCATGTTTTCCCTCTTTCTCCCCATCCTTCCATCTGTTTTCCCTCATTTTCTCCCCATCCTTCCATGTTTTCCCTCTTTTCTTCGACGAGGCCCGCCCTGCATGCCAGCGCCAGCCCCAGCTCCCATTGCCGGCCACTGCTGCTTTTCCTGTTGAGCAGCAGGGCCGGCGCTACAAAAAGAAGAAGCGCTAACGGCGCTAAGGAGTAAGGACGAGAAATGTTAAAAAAAAAAAAAAAAGCGTGGCACACCGGCAGGCACTGACACGTCTCGGCAGCCTTGAGGCATTGGCTGCTGGCTCGCAGGCTCCTCCCGCAGACGGGAGGAGCCTGCGAGCCAGCAGCCAATGCCTCAGCAGCCAATGCCTCAAGGCTGCCGAGACAGTGCCTGCCGGTGCCGCGCTTTTTTTTTTTTTTTTAAACATTTCTCGTCTTTAGCGCCGTTAGCGCTTCTTCTTTTTGTAGCGCCGGCCCTGCTGCTCAACAGGAAAAGCAGCAGTGGCTGGCAATGGGTGCTGGGGCTGGCGCTGGGCGGGCCTGGACAGAATCAGCCTTAAAAACTCATGATTTCACTCTGGCCTTTACCCTGGCTAGAATTAGGTTGGTTGCCTATGTTTGCGGTGGATATTGTGGGGCAGATCTCCTATCCTTACTGTTTTTGAATTGTCTCGCACTGTCTGCCTTCCTGTCATGTCTTAGTTTTTAACATTATAAAATAATGTTTTAATTTTTCTTTTATTACTTGTTCATATTATATTATATTGTAACCTAGTTCTTTTTGTTTGCTCAGTTTTTTATTTTTGCTCCCATTGGTATTCTGTAAGCTATTCAGATATCTTAAGATGGACGGAATATCAAGATGAATGGAATTGTCACAGCCTTGGGCCATGCCCTTCACCTTGGGACCTGGTGGGGGAGCGAGGTCTGGACCGTGGTCTTGGGTGGCTTCCAGGGTAGGTTGGACTGCCAGTGGTGCGGCCTGTAGAACTGCGGAGTGTCACCTCTGCCTGGTCTGTCTTACTGATGATGGTCCTAGGCACACATGCCATTGTGCCTTTTGAGAGTCCCATGATGGGGAAACAGGCTGGGCACTCCTGGCTGATATCAGTCATCTGGGCCCATTTAGGGCAACAGGGCCCTGCCTCTCACTGTCATCATAACAAGTCTCTTGAGCCTGCCTTGACTTGAATCCAGTCTGCCTTGTCCTGATTCCAGCCTGCCTTGAATCCAGTCTGCCTTGTCCTGATTCCAGCCTGCCTTGACTTCAGTCTGTCTTGCCCTGATTCCAACCTGCCTTGCCTTGACTCCAGCCTGTGCTGCCTTGACTCCAGTCTGCCTTGCCCTGATTCCAGCCTGCCTTGCCTTCCTGCTCCAGTCTTGCCTCCAAGCTCCAGCCATGCCTCCACATTCCAGCCTCACAATTCCTGCCTTGGTTCCAGCCTTGCCTCAGTTCCTGTCTTGGTCTCGGTTCCAGCCTTGCCTTAGTCCTTGCCTTGATTCTAGCCTGCCTCAGTTCCTGCCTTGGTTCCAGACTTGCCTCATTTCCTGCTTGCTTTTACCGAGACTACAGTTCTAGCCTACTGTACCTAGTCCTGTGCCTCACCCAGGTGCTTTGCCTGCCTTCAGTCAGGGCCCTGCTAACCTCTGGGTTCACCGGATGGTGCCAACATGTCTGTGGCCCAAGGGGCTCACCTGTCCTGAACTGTGACAGGAATGGACGAAGAAAGTCATAGTACAGACAGGGCTAGTTTAAAGGTTTGAGGTAGATAGGTGAATCTTCAGCCTTGTTACACCACAAATTTACTTACTGAAAACTGCTCCAGCGCAGTGATCTGGGCCCCTGGGCAATAAGGATCACGGGTGCCTAACCACCTATCAAAAGATATTTTAAAAAATGGAGGTTAGGGGAGAGTGGGCCCCTTACTGCTTTGGGCCCTTGGGCACTACCTTATTGTCCGAATGGTCAGTCTGCTCCTGCTCTAGTGGAGGTAGCTCCAGTACAGCATACCCTCTATCTCTCGCCTAGTGCAGCTATGGCATCCCCTTCTTTACTCTTCCCCAGCCACTCTCTTCTGGGCTGTCCGAAGTTTCTTGTTTATTTGCTCTTTGCAGCCAGCGTAGAGTGCGTTGCGGTAGTCTAGATGACTAAGCATCATTGATTGTACCAAGTTACGGAAAACATTCCTTGGGAAGAAAGGTCTTACTCTTTTTAATTTCCACTTTGAGTGGAACATCTTCTTGGTTGTGTTTTTCGCATGGGTTTCGAGTGTTAGGTGTCGATCGATGGTAACTCCAAGTTGTCCCGAATTTCTTCTTTAAAAAAACTCAAGATAATACAGAATGTTGCTGCTAGATTAGTATTTTTGGCACGTCAGCAAGCGGGTTTATCCTTTATTAATAGATTTACATTGGCTACCAGTGGAGGCCTATATTGAATTTAAAGTTTGTGTAATGATCTACAACATTTTATATGGTAACTAGTAAAACATGCCCGTTTCTGGAGCAAATGAAATGGGCACTAGCAAGGTTTTCCTCCCGAACCCCCCCCCACCCCTTCGGCGTTGTGAAGCCACTGACCGCCATTGCTCCGCACCTCGTCAACGCACGCCACCTTCATCTCCTGAGTCATGAAGCCACTGATTCCATTGCTCCACTCTCGCTCTGTGATGCCATTGCTCCGCCCTCGACGTCATCACATTTGACGTGAGGGCGGGGCCCAGAGACAGTGATTTCGGTGGCTTCACCACCACGAACCCTTCGAACCCGAAGGAAGTGACACTGATGTCAGTGTCCTCAGAACAATGAGGGTGAGTTTTATTATATAGGATGCTCCACTTTATATGTTGGATTTAATAGGATTTCCAACTGCTGGTAGATCTGGGTTTTCTAGGAACTCTTTATTGTTACAATATCCAAGACCGAAGAATGTTCGTTTAAAGTCAGTATTCTGTGCTACCTTTTCATTTTTAGCAGCTTGAGTATGGAATACTTTGCCAGTTCAGCTAAGAATTTTAACTCACTAGGGTCAATTTAGGAAGTTTAAAAAAACATTTTTATTTAAGAAATGTCTCTTATGTTAATTGTTGTAAGGAACTTAATGTAAGTTGTAATTCTCTGGAAATTGTCTGGATTTCCTGATTCTGTAATCTGCATAGAACGTGGTGGTTATTGCGGACTATAAGAATAAACTGTAAACTGTGAATAAACTGTATCCTGCCACTAATACACAAATTTTGCTATCTTTGCACAATTAACAGCAGTTAACCACATTACTTTGCTTCATAATATATTATGTTTTTCAACAGAACCATTTTCATCTCTTGTAGGTAATGTTAACTTGCATTCTCATCAACTTAACCACTAGCAGTATTAACCTTTTATGATACTTTCCCCACATGTCCTTGGTCTCTTTCTTCTCCACTCAGCCATACCAATGGAGATCTGGCTTTTTTACAGTTGCCCCTTTAGGAAGAGCACATGTCACACTATAGTATTTTCTACCTTGATATCTGTCCACCACTTCCACAAAGTGCTTTCTTATAGACCTCCCCACCTGCCAGTCCAACCATTGTGAATGGATCAATCCGTAGTAGCTGGGATCATCAGGGGTATAGGCTTTGCAAGTTGAATCAGGCCTCATCTGGTTAAAGATCTCTTCTCTAACCCAGGTGTCACAAAGGCCTCAACCACACTCATCACCTGGAGGGGGACACACGGGTACCATAACTGCCATAGGTCCCACACCAAGTGCCTGAGATAGTGATCTGCCCTACTAAGCTTGGGCAGCATTTCATGCCAGCTTGTCCAGGCTATATCTAGGGATCTCTCAGATACTCCCCAGGCAGCATGGCCCACATCAAGCAGGGTTCACCATCTTTTGCTGTAGCCTCCTCACAGGATGATTCTGCGGCTCTCACCAATCGATCTATCTCTGGACTCCTCACTGTCCATTCAGTAGTCAACTCTGTTGGAACTCCCGGCTCCATTTCCCCCAGATCTAAGCACAAGTAGTGAAATACTGTCTCAGGCGGTAGTAATCCTGTTTCCATTTCCTTAGAAATAAGCTGGACCTGCCCCGGGTCCTTTGGACATCCAGTCAGGTGTTCAAAAGGGATCATGTCAGTTTCCCCATCATCTAGATAGGTATCGCTGCTGGGGCCACTCTCAGATTATCTGATCTCCCTTCGCTCTCTTGATTTTGCTCACTCGCCAGCCATTTCAATCTCTCCATCCTTGTTGGACTATATAGCTTCTCCCTTGTTTGTAAGGCTATAGTTCTTTCTAATACCTCATTTGTGCAAGTCCTCTCCATCTGTAGGACATAATCCACCTCTGTGTATCTCAGGAATTTTACAATAAATGCCTGTGGTGGTGAGTTCACATTGGGCCTAGGGCACAGCTCCCTGTGAGCATGTTCCACCTCATATGCCGGTTGCGCCAGGGAATCCAGAAAGCACTGGTAAAGCAATTTTTCTATAAATGGTATAGGTTATGCCCCTTCTGCACCCTCAGGGATACCATAAATATGGAGATTCGACCTCCTGTGTCTGTTTTCAAGGTCCTCCACATTTTCACACAAAAATTGCACTTGTTTAGTGGTACTGTTCAATGGTTCACACCTTGTTCCTGGGCCACTTCCACATTGGGCACTCACCCATCAAGCTGATCTACTCTCTCAGTGAACTCCCTAGTCTTGACTCCAGCTTAGCCACCACCATGGCCGGTCATCTTGAAATGGACCAGAGGAGGAAGTGTGAACAGCAAATGATGTGCATGAGCAATCAGACTGTCCAAATTGAAGTTATAGGTTCCATGGACATTTGAAGCTTCATAAATGCCCTCCGAGGGTTCTTTTCAAACCATCGTCCAGTCATGCAGATCTGCTCTGATTGTGGATCCAACTGTGAGTGCCTCCAAGGAGCTGAAAATGAATTTGGAGAAGATCAACTGTCCTACCGTTGAGAAGACCAGCACTGCACATAGGTATTCAACCCTCGCCATGCTTCACATATGGGAGGAATTTGGGATTGCATAATTGGGATTGCTCACCGATCCTTGACTCTGTGCTCTCAGAAACCAGGACCATGTGCCTCACCCACAAGGTTCTGACTACATTCCTGGCAGAAGTGTCTGCTATCATCAATGCAAGACCTCTGATCTCAGTGTCCTCTGACCCAGAGTCACCTTTGATACTAACTCCAGCCATGCTCCTAACACAAAAGACAGGTGTAGCCCCAAACCTGCCTGGAGATGTTGACAAGAAAGATCTCTGCAGATGGCAATGAGACAAGTCCAAAGCCTTGCCAACACTTTCTGCAGCTGCTTAATGTGAGAGTACCTCCCAACCCTACAGACTTGCAACAAGTGGGAGACTAGTAAAGTGAGCATCCACGAAGGCGACCTCATCTTACTCAAGGATAACCGAACCAAAGCAATGATTGGCCCCTGACACTGGTCATCAAAACCATCCCCAGTGAAGATGGGAGTGCTGTTCATACCACATGAAGATGCATGAACACTGTGAGCTGCCATCCACCCTCCAAGATCAGAGACTCAAAGACTCTTTTTAGGTTGTCTAGTGTTGTTATTGTGTGTCTCTCATTTCAGGTCTTGCAAGATGAATATGACTCCACAGACAATAGTCAGCCTGAATGTACATAAATGGGCTTTGTATGATATCGATGTGCTAAATTGTTAATAGTAGTAATAATGGTAATAGTGATCTACTGATACTATACAGCCTTATACTAGTCTCTAAAACATAGCTCTAAAATGTGTTTAATGCTTTAATGCTATTCTCACTTCTTAGGATTTTTATTATTTGTTACATTTGTATCCCACATTTTCCCACCTATTTGTAGGCTCAATGTGGCTTATATAGTACTGGAGAGGTGTTTGCAGACTCCGGTGAAAACAAATACAAAATGATGTTATGCTACAATCACTTCCTGCAATGATATGTGAGCAATGCATTGTGTGTAATGTAGTTTTATATGTACTGCAGCCACCCCTGCTTGTTTGTATAAGTTTCACTGCTCTCATCTTCATCAAATTATTACCAAACTTTTGACTAGAACATGCTGTCCTCACTGCTATGGAAACCACTTTTCGCAATGGGGTCTACTGGAATCAGAGACACTCAAGAAAACTTGGGACTCTCTAGAACGATCATATCCCAGATTCCTTATATCGTATTTGCAATTGAAGTCACCATACAAATCTTTCCATGTCTATGTTAAAAGCATCAAAATTATTTGCAAGTACAAATGATAAACCTTTTGATAGTAGAGAACAATCAGACAGTTAAATCTTGATCTGACAGTTTAATCACCACTGACTTGTTTGTTGCTGGGACCGTGTCTGAGGATGGATCCTGTCGACACTTTTTCCTCGACCTCTTTGATATCCTCAACCTCTAAAACATCTTCCCTTTCATCACTATTTCCAAAAGAGCCACTACCAGAAGAGGAATCTGAAAAAACACTGCCACCAGAGGCAACTACCTTGCATTTACTTGGCTCACACCTGTTCAAGACGAGTTACATTCAGGTACACTAGGTATTTCCCTGTCCCCAGAGGGCTCACAACCTAGTTTTATATCTGAGGCAATGAAGGGTTAGGTGACTTACCCAAAATCACAAGGAGCAGCAGTAGCGTTTGAACCAGACTTTCCTGGTTGTCATCCCAGTGCTTTAACCACTAAGATACTCAACTTGAAATGCAACCTTATCCATGTACCCAGATATACACATACATGTTGACACACCTACATACAAGCTCATAACATGCATGTACAAATATTTTTGCCTCAGATCAATATGAAGGGCTTGTCAGATTGTATATGAACTGATGTCTGTGTTGTGGTTTCTGTCTTATCTGTGTGTCTTTCCCCCTCCCCTCATAACTTTTGAAGAGTTGTACCTAGTTCAGCCAAACTTAGAGGGGAATATTTTCAGTGGTATGGGAAGGGGTATAATTGGGATCTTTGCCATAGAAATGCATTGAGACTCAAACCAAAGCTGGAAAAATTTTATCCTTGTCCTTGTTTTTAATTAAAAAATGTGCAATGACCATAATCAAGAGTTTTACACAGTGTAAACAATAATCTTCTTATCCCTTATCTTGAGTACATAATAGACAGCTATTTCACACTTTTGATAATCAAACAGTCAAGTGCGACAGGTAAGGATTCCAGAACCTCTAAACATGCATTATTAAAAGAAAGGGACTTTATTGTCTCATGGTCAGCCACATTTTGTTTTTTCCCTCTTTCATGAAAACAGTTATTAAAGCTGACATCATAGCTATGCTATAATTTTTTGGTAACATTGCAATTACGGGTTATCATTTTCTCAATCTTTGGCTTAAAATAGCACTTCTCTAAGATACTGCTTCAGTTACAAGGATCCTATGTTCACTAGGTTTTTGTAACATTTTTCTTCTATTGCAGTTTGAAATTATACTCCTTCATGTGTGGGGGTGGTGGGGGGGAAGGGGATAATTATATAAAGTTTTTCTGCATACAAAGCCTGTTTTACATGCAGAAATGGGCTTTTGCAGAATTGAGTGACTACATATGCCTGGAAAAAGTACATACACAGAAAATGTGTGCTTACTTTTGCACAATCCAGGGTGGAGTTTGAATGATACAGAGCTGGAGCTGTGACATATTCATGTACTTCATAAAATATATGTGTACATGCATGAGATACATAAACATATTTATACCTTTGGAGCAGGTGTATATTTGTGAGTTCTTTATTCTTTATTTCAAACTTTCTATACCGCTACAGCTGGCAAGCAGAACTCAGAGGTACCGTGTTTCCCCGAAAATAAGACACTGTCTTATATTAATTTTTGCCTCCAAAAATGCGCTAGGTCTTATTTTCAGGGGCTGTCTTATTTTTCGGGGAAACATCGGGGTTGGCCCACCCGCCCTCCGTCACTCCCGGAACTAACCTTAAACGCCTCCTTTCACCTTCGCAGCAAGCAGCAACAGGGCAGGCCACTCCTTCCTTCCGTGTCCCGCCCTCGCCTGATGTAACGTCCGTGAGGGCGGGGCACGGAAGGAAGGAGAGGTCTGCCCTGCTGCTGCTTGCTGCGAAGGTGAAAGGAGGCGTTTAAGGTTAGTTCTGGGAGCGACGGAGTGTGGGGGGAGGAAGGGCCCGGCGACCTCGGGTGGGGGGGGCGACCCGGGGGGTGGCCTTGTCCAGCTCTCGGCAGCCCTGCTTTCAAACAAAAATTTGCTAGGTCTTACTTTCGGGGGAGGCCTTATATCTACCAATTCAGGAAAACCTCTACTAGGTCTTATTTTCGGGGGATGTCTTACTTTCGGGGAAACAGGGTATATAGACTAAATAACATGGTAAAGGAACTACATCTTTTTGATAGGACAAAGAAGAAGACATGTCGATCACTTAAACCTAGTGAAAGAGAAAGATAAGGAGGACAGGCAGGGAGAAAGAAAGAAAGGGAGAGGATTGAAGGGAGAAACTGAAAGCAATTCACAGGGCCACAGTAGCACAGTCGATTACTAATAGGCGTGCCTGAAATGCTAGGTCTTAAGGTACAACAATTTGTATTGATGATAACACATAACCAACACCTGCCAGGTATTAATGGCTGCTTTAAATTTAGGTAAAGAGGGTTCACAACGAATCTCCAGAGAGAGATTGTTCCATACCGCAGGAGTGAGAAAATAAAAGGCTGAATGTCTCGTGTGCTTATGTTGCGCAGGTCTTGGACCAGGAAGAGCCATATGCTGGTTGTTGATAGAACAGAGAGTATGAGATGGGGAATACGGGATGTTAAGGTATGAAAGGTAAGAAGGCTGTCCTAAGTGAAAGGCTTTAAAGGCTAACAGAAGGATTTTGTGCTGAATACAAGCAACTACGGGTAATCAGGGACGGTCCTTAAGAAGAGGAATTTCTTGACATGGTGGAGGAATGATAGCTGTATTTTGAAGTGATTGAAGTTTTTTCAGAGCAGCTTGAGTCAAACCTTTATAAACGATGTTGCAATAATCCAGTTTGGAAGTGAACAAAGACAGAATAAGGGCATGGAAGGAGTCATGATCAAAAAATTTGCAAACACAATATAATTGTCTTAAAGAGAAAAACCCAGACTTGGTGTGAAAGATAGATGAAAGTCCACTGTTACCCTGAGGTAGCGAATAGAATCCACAAGAATGATTCTAGAACCAAGCAGTTGAAGATCTTCCGTAGGATGGGAAGGGTGGCCTGTAATTCAACAGGCCAGTGTTTTGTCTGGGTTAAGGACCATATGGTGAGAAGTGAGCCGACGGGCAACAGCTTCTAGACAAGATTGGAGTGATAAAAGGAGCATCAGGATTAGTGTAATATAGAAGGAGAATATCATCGGCATAGATATTGAAGGAGATACAGAAGAAACTCTGAATGACAGCGGTTAGAGGACTAAGGAAAAGATTGAAGAGTAAAGGAGAAAGTGCAGATTCTTGTGGAACCCTGTAGTAGAGGGGGTGATAAGTGGATTCGGACGAAGCTGATAGTACTTCGAAAGAGTGAGAGGAAAGAAAAGAAAAGAAAAGAAAAGAAGAGAACCAATTTAGCACAGTACCAGAGAATACAAAAGAAGCAAGATGGGATAGTAAAAGGGTGTGGTTGATAAGGTCAAAAATGGCGGAGACATCTAAGGAAATCACTAAAACACAGATGTTTTTATTTAATTGTTTGATGAATCTCACTCAACACACTGGTAAGGGCTGTTTCTGTATTGAAATGGGATCTATATCCAGATTGTCTGGGATGAAGAGCCAGAATGCTTTCTGTAAAGGAGGCAGGGCCAAGATGGTGTCAAGGATGGATGCCTGATTTCCTAGCTTTGACTTTACACTGCTACACCCTACAAAGACTTGATGGGGAAAAGGAAAGGTGTCCCAGAAGCCTCCACTCATTGGGGCCCTGAAGCGCTTATCACAGTCTACAATTCCTGGATTGCATTTTTCTTCGGCTGTGGCTGCAATTTCTACTTCAGGGGGTAAGCCTGATGTCATGGTGGAACTTAAGGGAGAACTGTGAGTAAGATGCAGAATACGAATAAGAACAGGGGAAGTGGAGGAGTTAAAAACAAAAACATTTGAATGCGAGCTGGCTTTACAGAAGTTTGGCATTGGCTGTTTGTTTCTGACATTAAGAGACATTTTTTCCATGTGTGCAAGTGCTGAGCTTTTCTCACTGATTCCTATGGAGGTGAAATGAATAAGTGTTTCAGCAAACATACAGTGTGCTTCTTGTCTTTTGTTCACACTGATGTCATGCTCCATACATACTCAGACAATACAAAAACCTGTAACTGGGAAATGGCCACACTAAGAATATGCTAAAAAAAAAAAAAAACTTCCCACGGCATAAAATGTTAAGGACAAGAAGATCATCAAACCATAATAATTTATAACTCAGAAAACCCTCTGTGTGTAACTGAGTCATATGAAAGACACTATATGATAATAAAAGTGCCTTACGATTCATTATACAGTAGAGCCTGGTTGAAGGTCTGCTTGGCAGGGGCGTAGCCAGACACCCAACTTTGGGTGGGCCTGGAATGAAGATGGTGGGCAGAAGAACCCCTCCCTGTCCCACAGGTGATTTGGTCTCCTTGTCTCACCTGCATGCCATCTGTTATTTACAAGGTATGCTTGAGGGACAGTTGTTGGGAGTTTTCAGCTGGTGGGGCTAGGGAATCAGAATAGGTGTGCTGCTACTGGGTGGGCCTGAGCCCAAAGTGAGTGGGCCTGGCCCACCCAGGCCCACCCTTGGCTACGCCACTGCTGCTTGGAGCACACCATCATAGGGCTTCCTTGTGTGGTATGCATGATATAAAGTGCTCAGTGTGCACAAGATACAAATTTAGAAGATCCTCTAGTCTAGGCAAAAACAATCAAAGTCACTGCCGCATTCTCTCGTTCATAACAGAATACTGTCACTTACACCAGGCTTGTCCAAGTTCAATCCTCGAAGGCCTCAGACAGGCCAGGATATTTGGATATCTTGAAACCCTGGCCTGTTTGCGGCCCTCAAGGACTGAACTTGCACAAGCCTGACTTGCATGCACAACTCACAACTTTAGGCAGCAGCAGCAGCAGCATTTACACCAGCCTTTCACATGGCATAATTGCTTGTGCCTAAAGTTAGGTGTGTACATGCTGACTTACGCCCTATTCTATAACTAATCGTGCATTCAGCCTGACTGGCTGGGGTTCCCCTAGGCCAGGTTTGGTAACCACTGCCCTAGGGTATCATCATCATCAACTTTATCTGATATACTGCAGACTCAATACAATACAATTGGCATTTCTGTCCCGCATTTACCCCCAAGAGTTCTATGCGGTTAACAGACAAATAACTGGGCATTCCAAGGATATTCCATATTTTTATTAAAGGTTCTTTTTTCAAAACATAAAACAGCTAGAAAATCAAACAATATCAACAATCCATGGCAAATAAAAGAAGCCAAAATAAAAGAACAGAGCATTATCAGCGTTCCATCCTTAGATACCAGCATGAATATACAAGGTCAGTTAGTGCCAGGAGGGAGGATCTTGACAAAATAAATCTAAGCGGGCCCAGGTCTTTAAAACAGACTTAACTCTATGGTGTTTGTGAGCCAGAATAAAATTAAGCAAGCATTTACAAATTTTCTAAAAAGGTAAGTTTTAAGCATTTTTCTGAACAATTTATAATTCTGTGAGGATCTTATAACCCCACGAAGTAGCTTAAAATGAAAACTGACCTGCAAACTCTCTTTTATATTTCATCTCCTTACAATATGGGTAATGTAAAACCATATAATATCTCCCCGAAGGATCACAGTTTCTATTTGGCAGATCTACAAGTTTGTACATGTGTGTAGGAGCTAATCCATATAAGATTAGATAGATTAAAGAACAGGTTTTAAAAGCAATGCATGCTTTAACTGGAAGTCTGGAGTTTCAAAAACAATGGTGTTACTCTTTCATATTTAGAAGATCAATAAATTATATGAGCTGCTGTATTCTGCGGTATTTGCAACTTTCTAAATATTAAATCACTAGCTCTATTATAAACTGAATTATAGCAATCCAAATGAGCAAGCACATCAACTGTACTACCAATCTAAAAGATTGTTCATCAAACTTTGCCCTGATCCTTCACAATTTCTATAATAATTGAAAAACGTTTGTAGTGATCTGTGGTTCTAATGTTAGACAGCTATCCAAAATGACTCCCAATATTTTGAGGTGAGGTTCCACATTAAAAGTGATTCTATTAATAATCAAATTTTTACATGTAATCAGTTTATGAGGGCTGTCCAATATAAAAAATTTAGTCTTATCCCCATTTTGTTTCAATTTAAAATCTTTAGCTGATTGTTCAAGCAATTCTAGACCTGATTTCATACCTGTATAGATTTACTGTATAGAATTATCACAAGGAATAAAAATTGTAATACCATCAGCATAGATGAAATTACAAAATCCTCTCTCAGAAAGTTTTAATCCTATTTGCAATATTAAGTCACTTACCCCCTGTTTACTAAGCCACGCTAGCATCTGCCGTGCGCTAATGCCGACACAGCCCGTTCACTTTGAATGGGCTGTGTCGGCAGCTGCTAGCATGGCTTAGTAAACAGGGGGGTAAATAGTATAGGTGATATTGGTGATCCTTGTGGAGTACTGCACTCTGGGATTCAAAATTCTGACATTCCATACATTTTAACTTGATATGAGTGATTTTTCAAAAAGCTTTCAAACCATTTAAGAACCACTCCAGAGGAAATTTTGGGGGCCCCAGGTCCCCGTGGCCCCATATAGCTATGCCACTGTTGTGTACAGTGTTTGCATTTGAAGGTCTGTGTGTTGGCTTTACTGAGGTGGCATAGTAAGTAGATTAGCTCTATAGGTCCCGAGTAATTTTTGTAGGTTTTGTATTACAGGTACTTCACAATAAGGGTGGCAGATGGTTTATATTTTTACTGAGATGACACCAAAATCAGATTTTTTTTAATATGGTGAGTTCCTGGGGAAATGTCCTTATTATGCTTTACATAAGAAAATAAGCATAGCCATACTGGGGCAGACCGATGGTCCATCTAGCCCAGTATCCTGCTTCCAGCAGTGGCCAATTCAGGTCACAAGTACCGGGCAGAATCCCAATGAGTATCAACATTCCTTGCTGCCAATCTCAAGGATAAGCACTGGCTTTCCCATATCCACCTTAATAGCAGTTTATGGATTTTTCCTCCAGGAACTTGTCCAAACCTCTTTAAAACTCAGACATTCTCTGGCAATGAGTTCCAGATCTAGAGCTTAACTATTCGCTGAGTGAAAAAATATTTCCTCCTTTTGTTTTAAAAAATATTACCATGTAACTTCATTGAGTGTCCCCTAGTCTTTGTACCTTTTGAGAGAATAAACAATTGATTCATGTTTATCCGTTCTACTCCACTCAGGAATTTGTAGAACTGTATCATACCTGCTCCCCCCCCCCCCCCCACCCAGCCATCTCTTCTCTAAGCTGAAAAGCCCTAACCTCTTTAGCCTTTCCTCATATAGGAGGAGTTCCTTCCCCTTAATCATTTTGGTTGCCCTTCTTTGAACCTTTTCTAATTCTGCTATATCATTTTTTAATATCATTCTTACAGTCGGCTATGGGGGATTCTGTGCCTGCAAAATATATGTTAGTTAACAGTATGATGGTCCATTGTGCAGTGTTAGAGGTAGGTATTTTTTTTATATATTAGATTCCTGGGCAACATAATTAAACTACTATTTCAACACAGATTTACACAAAATTCATATTTGTTATAAAGAAAAGTTGAAGGATATGTGTCATTGTGGTAATTATTTTGCAGGATACTGTGATTTGTGTTGAGATGTTGACCAGACACAAGTCTACTATAATAGCAAAGTTTAAGTTATGGGATAATGCTACTATATTTAAAAATGTCATTGTTTCTATAAGTGTGTATGATGTTTATGTTGACGCAGGACAGACTGTTTACTTAGAAATCCATAATCAAGTTCACTCTGCGGCATTGTTTAAGAGTATATCAAGAACTTCTTACACCTACATGCCTAGTGCTACCCATTTTAACTCTGGCCTCTCCCCCTCCTCCCCCCCCCCCCCAAAAAAAAAAAAATGTCAGTCTAGCTATGCCTCTGGCACTCTGTCCCAGTATGGTTATTCTTATGTTCTTATGTATCTATCTGTCATTTAATTAGGGTGCTTACAACACAAGTAGTTCCTTTCATACTCTGATTTGTTTAAAAGGTAATCACTATCTTCAAGATTCCAGGCCTATTGGAACAGCTCCTCTATTCACTGATTCCTCTAAAATGCAGAATTGGTGGTGTATTAGCACCTTCCCTAATTCCTTTAATGCCATATGAGTAATGCATATGGTCTACATCTCAGTCATACATTAAAATACCCTCAGGAATTCTTTTTCTGGATAAAAAACATTTTACAAGCTGGATGTATGACAGTCTATTTTTGCACTGACTATACCCTCTGTCTAGCTTGTATTTTTTTTTTAACAGATTCTTTGTAAATGGTTTCTTGTATTGCCTATTAGATATCCAATTGATTTGTATTACTGGCCCTCGCATTGCTGTTGTACTACACTTTGTGCACTGCCATTAATATACATTATATATGTGATCGTGAAAAGCAGAAGCGGCCCGAGCTTGGCATTGAAAACAATCTAGCTTATTATTTGTTTTCCTGTGACTGTACTATACAAAGTAAATCGTTTCCTTAAATTTGCCAGTGTTAAGGTGTTTTCCATTCACTTGCAGAGCTGGCGTACAAAGAGCTAGAACAGGGGCCAAATAGACAAATGGTCCCCGGTGACCGCCTGCAGCCCTGGCTCTGGAGAGATTTGACAGACAGAGTGGCAGAGGGCCCGCCCGACTGCCCCCCTCCGCGCGCTCGCGCAGTCCCGGGAGACGGAAGGCTCGCGGCCCGCAGCTACAGACATGGGAGAGCGCTGGTTGCCCAGGCAACGGCGTATGGGATTCCCGCGAGGCTCCTTCCTCCATTCCATCAGCACTGATCAGCAGCAGCAGCCCGTCCTGCCGAGAGCTGACAAGGGGCTGGGCAGAGGTGCTCTGCCTCTGCCCTATGCAGCAGGCGGGACACCCAAAAGCGCTAATGGCACCGACGGCTTTTATTTTTCCTTATCCTGCATTTAAGATCGCATTATAGAAGGCATCAGAAACGCAATTGTTCTTATAAATCAACCTTTGCGTCTGAAACACAAAAGGGCTTGAAAATGAAAGGAAAGCGGGAGGGGTGGGGATCAGTCGTTCAGTTTCCCAAATACCCACTTAAAAAAAAAATTAGAAGTCTTTTTATTAGAAGTTCAAGTCACCGGGCTGCAAGTTTTACGGGCTTGCTTATTTCCTGTTGGCTTCTGGTTTTATTATGAATATTTCTTGAACTCTTCAGTCTGAAGGACAAAAGAAAGTCACTTGCAACCCTTCCCATCGGCTGCTTAGCTCTCGCTGAACGTCAGCTCTATGTAAAGCAGTGCAAATGTATTCCAGTTTACACGAAAATGCTCTAATTATAGCACTGGAGAGCTAAAACTTGTGTAGAGAGACCAATTAAATTGCGGTAGAGTTTTGCAGCTTTGCAGCAAAGCCACCCAATTGGGTAATATATATTCAAATCCGCTAAAAATACTATTACCTTGAGGTTGGTCCATTGATATTTGGGGCATTTCAAACTGCAGCCTAAGTAAAATAAAATTAAAAAAAAAATCATAGCGAAAGCATGCAGGATGAAATATGTTTACCCTTACCGAGATCCTTGACTACATGCATTATAACGTCCATGAAACGGAGCAATGCAAAATCTGTAGGACCCGCTGGTATTTAATTACATATCTGTTGAATTAGTGGCATTTGGAGGTTTAAAGCCAATTTGTCTATTAATGTACATAAAGATTTCATTTTTTTTAGCGGCAGTTTGTAATCCAGCATAGTACTCCTGATTACAAACTGCGTAAAATCATTCAGGGTATCTACACGACCAACTTTGTTTTCATTTTATTTACAGTTATGTGCTTCAAAATTAGATCCTGATTCACACACCTTTGGTTTTCCAACTACACACACAGTGAATCAATATTGTTACCCGCACAACCAATTGGTTGTGCGGGTAACAATATTGATTCATTTTATTTACACCTTGTCGGCCATTGTTCGGACTTAAGCAGTGCCTAGCCCCGGGAAGAGCACAGCTATCTCCATCATCCTTCCTTTGTCACGGTACACTACGAACAAAAACAAATTCTTATCGAGCTGATTCAGCATACCATCCGTTGTTAACTGTCACCTCCTAATCACATTTTATGAGGCAGAGAATCCTTTAGTGTGATTCTCGTCGTTAGCATTCAGTAAGCGCCATCAAAATGATCGTACACCATCGAATCCGATCCATCTATGTAACAAGAATTTTTCATTGTCAGGTGTCATAAGATTGATGTTATTGTTCTGCTTTCTGGAATGGCCGTTCAATAACAAGTCGTGACATGAATTCACACGTAGCACCCGAATTATTCGATTGTAAGCGGAGTAAAATCTAGAGCAGTACATGGACGATATTAGCAGCTGGAGTGGTGGCTGCTTTATAAAAATACGGTCTAATACAGGTTAATTGAGAACTTAGCAAACATCCGTGCGAATGAATGAGGTATTTGTGATTGGGCTAAAGTTTTGCTCGTATTTGATCAGGAAGATGACATTATTGGTCGTACTTTCATTGTTGGTATGTTTTAAGAACACCTTCGTCGTTTGTTCTGCGCAGTATCTCGTAAGAACAGGTCTTTGCACAGTAGGGGGCTGCTTTCTTCACCCTTGTGTTATAGTTTAAAAACATAGATACGTTTGGTTTTCCTATTATCATTAGAAACAAGCTTAAGATTTAGCCCCTCTTTGACGTGTGGCTAGACAGAGGCCGTGTTTCCGTCTGCAGAATACAAAGTATGGAAGAAAATGTTTGGTATGTCACACTGCAATTGGAAAATCTGTTCCATTGCAAATCATTTTGATGAAGGAGACTCGATGGGAAACTAAGAAAGCTTCCAGAAGTGATTCTAGCAGTTATTACAAGAAATGACGGTCAATTTGTAAAACTATTTTTCTGCTAAAACAGGCATGTCTATCTTGCTGGAAACAGCAAGGCGCAGTATCAGCGTGCGGTGTAGAAATTGTTCTGTATTGTTCTTGCTTTTTCTTGCATCTGCATCTAGGCAGGAGGTCTAGGATATATGGTTATTTTCCAACTTTTATTCTAAGAGATTTCTTCTACTTTTGTCTGCAGAAAAAAATGCTTAGTTCCTGTGGCCCACAATTTCTCATGAGTTTCATACAGAGAAGAATTTTCTGGAAAGATAGATGACAAACATGTAAAGAGATTTTTCTTCTAGAGAAGGCACACTTAAAATTAAGGTGAATTGCAGTAATAGAATGATGAAGAATCAGGCTTACAAGACTGAAGTAAAAGCTGAAGAGATTTAATTATGTTTCAAAATGCATTTTTCAAGAAAACCAGATTCAGTCCTTATCTATAATTTAAAAAAAATCCCTAATGAAAATCAAAAGAACTTATGATTATGAGTGTCTTGATATTAGGTCATAACATTTCGCTGTGATCTAATCTGTAGTATATATTTCTGTAATGTGTAATATAAGAATTACAAATACAGCCCTTGAAAAAAATTCATTAGAGATCAGGGACTGGGAATGTATTTACAGTCTCTGGATGGGGGAGGGAGTCATGACTATTGCCCCTGGTTCAGGGACAAAGATTGCCAGCCAAGGACTATTACAGCAATGAGCAGATTAGGTACATTTGGGGAGCAGGCAAAAAAGAAAAAAAAACCTGGGTAATTGCAAATTAAAAGGTTTAGTGTACAAGGATGTTAGCCCTGGTTCCAGCTGAAGAGGAAACCCAAAAAAGCAGGAGGAAACTTAAAAAAAAAACAAAAAAAAACAACACAATAACCCATTAACATCAAGGGAAAGGAAGGCCTATCAATTACACTGTTGCAGACACTAAAAGACTTACTGAAATATTATGTTAAATAGAAGAATGAGTGAAATTTCTTTTAATACAAAATGTAAAATATACATGCTTCTATATTACAACAGACAGAACCTCATAAGACTGAGTTCAGGAAATCATTGCTATAGAGCTGGAAAATTATGATACTATATCTTAAGTACATTCTTCTTGCATAGCTTGTGTGTGTGTAAACATTTATCAGATTTAAATTTTCTTCCTATCCATAGAAAATCATCATGGATGGTCTGTGCTACCTTCTGTGCTTTTACTCTTTCATAGATCACTCCCTTGGAATATGAAAGATAGGTCAGGACAAGGATCACGAAGGACACCATATTTTGGCAGTCTTTCTTATGGTTTATAGAAAGACAGTACCACTGTTTTCCACTACAGATCACAGTACTTGTAGCCACACATACACCGTCCTTTAATCTATATCTCATCTGTACATCCTCTCACATACATACTATAGTGTACACAATGTTTATACAGACTGAAAATATGCTGTCATACTCTTGCTGCTGTATGCATCATATTCATATATCGTTAAACCACAATTTAATTGATTAAAAAAAAAAAAAAAGTTTGAGCAGGTTTCTGTAAGACAGGGAAATCTTTGTCCTGAATGACCAATCCATAGTTGAGAATATAGGCAGGGTTGGTGCAAGGATATCTAAAAGAATAGGTGAACCTTAGCAGAGCTTCCCACACCCCCACCTAGAGATGGTTCAAGGCCCTCCCCTGCCTTATGCAGCATTTTCCTCTCCCTCCCCTCCCCCCCCAAGAAAGGTGTACAGCATATCTCTGCTTCCCTGCCTCTTCTGCTCAAGGGGTCCAGGATCTCTCTCATTCCCTCTCACTCCTGCCCCCAAGGTGTTCAGTATCTCTTGTCCCGCCTCCTTCCTGCCTCCCCACCCCCAAGATATTCAACATTTCCTGTTACCTCTTTCCTCCCCTTGTATTCTCGCCAAGGCATTCAGCATCTCCCATTCTTTCCTCCCCCTCAAGGTGTTCAGCATCTCCCATTCCTTCCTTTCTCTACCCCTCAAGGTGTTCAGCATCGTCCATTCCCTTTCTCCCACCCCCCCAAGGTTTTTGGCATCTCCAGTTCTCTGCCCACCATCCCTGAGGTGTTCAGCGGCTTCCCTTCCCTACTCAGCATGTTTAAAAAAGACTTGCTGATCTAGTCTCTCTACCAGCAGTGATGAGGTTTTTGAAGACTTGCTGGCCGCTGCCCCCCAAATTGTGCCATTCTAGGTGGGTGCCTAGTCTACCTAGTGGAGGGGCTGGCCCTGAGTGTGAGTTTAAGTAGCTATTGAATTTCTTAGCCCCCCCCCCCCCAATTAGAAAGTGCCCTCCAAGACAACTTTTAGTAGGTGGGTGATCCCCAGTCCATCTGCAGGCATAGTTCACTCATGTCTTTGTGAAAATAAGGGCAATGATGGAGAGTTAGCAGTTAGGCCACAAAGAGACAGTCATGGATCCAGGCAATTTTGTAACAGAAGGATGGGGGGGAGGGGGGGGGAGAACATGATTAGGGCAGTAAATAAGGGGGCTTCCATGATATACAATGCTTTGCACCCTCAACTGGGAAACAAGGGAAGCAGCAGCTTTGTCCTGAAGAACTGATCGGTATGTACAGAAAAATAATAGGTTATTTCTACTTGAATGTGAAGGGTGGGCATGAGTTGCATCAGAAGCAGAAAGCAACAGGGGCACCTGTGCACCAGCTTATTAGGATGTTTGCACCCGCAACCTCGGAGTCATCTTCGACTCCTCCCTCTCCTTTTCTACGCACATCCAGGAGACAGCCAAGACCTGTCGCTTCTTTCTCTATAACATCAGCAAAACTCGCCCGTTTCTCTCTGAGCACACCACCCAAACTCTCATCCACTCTCTCATTACCTCTCGCCTTGACTACTGCAACCTACTACTCACTGGGCTCCCACTTAACCATCTTGGAATTCCACCAATTTGCAGCTAAAGAGGCTAATGGAACAACAGAGCGCTCTTCATCAGTTGACACTGGATACCAAGATTGGTATTGAAAGCCCCTTGGGGTGTCAGAACTAGACAAATAATGCTCAGCTCATAGAAATTCTGAAGCTCTTCAAGGATGCCATGGAGAAACTGAGTTCAAGATAGTGAATATCCTGGAGACAAAGTTATTTATTTCAATTTCTGTTTATTGTGAGACGACAAATATAATCACAACAAAATAAAATGGATACAAAGTCAACACAATAGCATCTAGCGATTTAGACTATTACAAACATAAGGATGCTTTAACTCTCTCTCAATAACGAGAGCTCCTAGAGTCAAGAATTATACTCACAATTTTCTCCCCTCCCTAACTTCTTTAATCCCCCCTTCCCCCTCCCCTTTTTTTCCTTCCCCCCTCCCCCCCTAGACAAAGTCATTTATTTATTTAAAATTTATATCCTGCCTTTAACAAGGCAGGTTATAGATACATATACCAGTGGTGTAGCCACAGGGAGGCCTTAAGGGCCTGGGCCTCCCAAATTGGATTCGGGCTGCTGCCCAAGGCCAGCTGCTTTGGCTGGCAGGGGTCCCAAAGCCTGCCAGCAGAAGCCTTCCTCCAGTGCTGTTTGCCACTGTGCTGTCTGCCCTGCTCCCCCCCCCATGCGCATGCGGAAATTGAGCATGCACGTCGCGGAGGGGAAGCAGGGCATGCAGCATATGACAGCGAACAGTGCTGGAGGAAAGCTTCTGCTGGCAGGGCTTGGGGACACCTGCCAAACCAGATATGTGGGGTTGTAGAGCAGCGGGAAGGTGGGGCAAAATACACCCCCCTCACTTTGGGTTCAGGCTCCACCCCCCCCCCCAAATTGAGGTCTGACTACGCACCTGATAATATGCATATAAAGTCAATAATAGCCCAATATAATCAGCATCTCGGTAATTCTATCTTTCCAGAGAGACCTATGCCAAAAAATTAGCATTTTGCATTATTAAAACTACTGCCCCAACATGAAGATGCACAAATCAAACTAGCTGCATAGTCACCCTCCTCATGAAAAGAACTTCATTTTCTAACAAAGCAATGAGCATTGTAAACTGCTGTAAACTTGCACAACACCTTAAACAACCAGGAAGCCTGTTTATAAGTTAGAGGGATTTTGGCAGGAAGAGGAATTGACAGTAGAGTTGGTGGTGGAGGACCCCTTGCAGCTGGAACTGCAAAAAAGGTTGAAATCTTTCACTGAGGAAAATGCTTACATGCTACCACCCTGTGTGATCCACAGTCCAAAGGGAGTATTGCTCTCCAGTGCAACACGCCAGTACACTAGAGGGATAAGTGGTGAATAGGTGGAAGAATGGGAGGACCAGGGGCAGGGGGCAGTGAGGATGTAGCAGTGGAAAGAGTAGGGATGCTAGCAGGCAGTATTCATGAGCATAGGAGCCAACTTTTCAAAATTATTGGGGGTGCTAAACCCAATGAAAATAACCCCTCCTTGGACACATACAAGGAATTTTCTCAATATTGGGGGTGCTCAAGCACCCACAGCACCCACAGAGTCGGTTCCAATGTTCATGAGCAGCACCCAGTTCGCTACCACTTCTTCCTCCACCTTACCCGCCAGTCCCTCATGAGTGGCATAGAATGGTGGTTGATAACACAGGTTATAGCTACAGTGGAAAGTGACAGGGAGCAGCTGAAACCCCAGCATAAATTTCTGAGACATGGTACCTCACAGAGCCCATCAAGGCCATGACCACAGACTCCTTGGCAACACCTGATCATGATCCCCCAGCATTTCCTTTCCTGGTCAGCATGTTCAGTAAACAGATATTCCCAATTGCAAAGGATTATCACAAGAAGCAAAAAAGATGTTGTTTCCAAAACACAACCACAAAATAATCAAGAGATTAGTATCCACAATAATATGTTTTAAAATATTTTAATATTGGGAGAAAAAGACCTCCAATGCCGCAATATGCTTAAAAACTGTCCACCCAATATTCAAAGTGATTTATTCAGACAGGAGAGGCTTCTGTTGGTTTAAATCACTTGCAGTCATTTAAGTTCTACCAATATTCAGTGGCACTTAATCATTCAGTGCCTCTGAATATCACCACACACCACCTCCTGCACTGTCCGGTTAGTGCTGAGGTGGTCTGTGGGAGGAAGTTGGGTAAAGCCTGGGAGGAGTTGGGACTTAACCGGTTAGCAGTCATATTCAGACTGCTAACATAGTAACATACATACATAGTAGATGACGGCAGAACATGTTAAGTAAGTTGCTAAAGTTAACTGGGCTGTGGTCTGAATATTGGTCAATGCCTGGTTAACCTCCATAAGGTGCCAGAGAAGCTCCAGCTTCCTTCTCCCACCCCACCTTCCTGATCCCCCTTCCAATGCCTCAAAGGAAAATCAAGCCAGGCGTGAACCTCCCAGTCCCCCCACCCCCATAGGCTCCCCTGACCCTGCTTTGAAGCTCCCTGGTAGTCTAGGTGGGCATACAGGCAGGAGTGACGCACATTTGCTCCTGTCTGGCACGGCAGCCTCTTCAAAATGGCTGCTGCAACCTCTAGTGCCAGCCTGACGGTACATTGGTAGTTCCTTTATACAGCCTTCAAATAGGATAATTTTCCTACAAAACTTTGACCCTGACCTAACCCTCTTGGTGCTTCTTTGACTCATGTACAGAGGACTTAAGAGTCTTTATGCCAATGTTTCTGCTGTCTTCCTCTCTCTTGGTACTTTGGGATGTCAATGCTGGCGCTGCCTTGCCCCTTCATGGTGTCCTGAAAGTTTCATCCGCTTAATTAGAGCTTGCTCTTTATACATATTTTTCATACGTAATGCCTTTCTTAAGTGTGAATGTTCCCATGCCAAGTTCAAGTGTGGTCTTAAGAATCTCTTCTTCACGCAGGCCTTTAGTGTGGTTGATACTTGATAAGCATTGATTGTGAGAAACAGACACATTGACTGTTGCTGTCTCTGTTGGTACTCTATTTCTATCTAAGCTTCTTCCTTTTTTTTCTGTCTTCTGTACATTTCCTTGGCTATTTCATCCATGTATTTTTTTTTTTAAATCTGTTAGTGTTTGTGTTGAGTTTTATAAACTGGTTTGATGATGTTTTTCGAAAAGTGGTTAAGGAAATGTCTCCAAAAATTAAATTAAACTGATGCCAGTGGAAATGTACTTTGCCCTACTTCATGCCAGTCTTTTTGCCTTGTAGAGCTGTTGTCTCTGTAGTGGATGCCTGCCAGCTAGTTTTAAGCAAGTTTCAATAAAAATGGATGGAAGACCCCATTAACAGAGTGCAAAATTGCTTGGCCCATTGATTTTAATAGATCCCAATGAAATGAGAGAAGCAAAGTTTTCAGAATCTGGAAATGAACTGCAAGGCTGAATGACCAAACACGAATTGAATTCAAAATTGTTGCCATGCGCATCCCTAACATATTTCATTGCAGATTCCACTGCAACCTATCAATCTGTTAATAGGTGCAGGGGAAAAAACATGAAAAAGAAAATGCTACTGTACAGGAGCTATTTTTGTATACAAGTCGCCTCAACTAGCAGAAGCAAATGATCCTATCAACATTCCTGCACATCTACAGTCATTCTTCTAATTATTCTGTCCCTTAGACCATTGCTTCTCAACTCAGTCTTCGGGGTATACCCATCCAGTCAGGTGCATGCAAATCTAGTTTATATTGAAATTATTTTTATTGTCATTCATGAAATACAAAACAAATAAACCTCAACAAGCTCTTGTAATCAACAAGCATTTAACAGTAAAATAGAAATCTACTTTGTCCCCTCCCCCCCACCCCATATCCCATCTGGCAGCCCCACTGTAACGGAACTGGTTATACAAACAGGTAAGAAACACTTAAATATTCAACAAATAACTCTGGGCTCATGAAGTTAATGTTTTCCAAAATGGTTCCCAAACTTTCTGAAATTGGATTCCAGTAGGGTGTGTAAAATTATTCACCCCCATGTGTTCCAATCTCATGTGGGCAATCATAAAACCTTGCCACTGTTGTAATGATGGCCCCTTGGGGTCCATTCAAGCATGTAAAATATATTTCAACGAGAACAAAATTATATAGTACAAAAATGTTTTACTACCAGAGGGCAAATCTATCTTATGCATATTCATTGTGAATATCCTGAAAACCTGACTGGCTGGGTATACCCCAAGGACTGGGTTGAGAACCTCTGCTTTAGACTTTAGAAGGCACAAAGGGGGTAATTGTATAAAAAGGGTGCCAAGGACATATGTAAATGACTAGGGGGCCCTTTTACTAAGCTGCGTAAGCGTCTACGTGCACCCAACACACACCAAAATGGAGTTACCGCATGGCTGCAGCATGGCTTTTGTGCAAATTTCATTTTTGGTGCGCCTCTGATGTGCATGGATGAAAAATAATTTTTATTTTCTGCCACGCGTATTGGGCGCACAGCAAGTGGCATTTGGCATGCGTAGCTCATTGCCGCCCAGTTACCATGTGAGACTTTACCGCTAGGTCAATGGCTGGTGGTAAGGTCTCAGACCCAAAATGGATGCACAGCAATTTTGATTTTGTGGCATGTTCATTTTGGCAAAATTTTTTAAAAAGGCCTTTTTTACGGGTGCGCCGAAAATGGATTGGTGCGCACCCAAAACTACACTACCTCAAGCCATTTTTCAGTGAATCTTAGTAAAAGGACCCCTAGATTATCAGCATATGTGTACATGAGTGCACATATACAAATGTCAGAATTGTGGCTACATACTATACTATAACGTGTCATCTAAATGTAAATGGTTGTGCCTAAGTTATATGTGTATATTTGCCCTGCTACACTAGTATTTTATAAAGGAGAATAGGTACCTACTTTCCTTTAGAGAATAGGCTCCAGAAAGACACCTTCTTGGCATGTAAATATTGGTACCCCTTTATAGAATTAGCCTCTAACCCCCGGATTCTATAAAGGTCACCCTAAATTGGGTGCAGTCCCAGATCCGTGCACAAACTAATTAGTTAATAAGCCATTAACAACAAATGATTGATGTTACAGTTATTTGACTTATAGCCTGCTAAATACCATAAAATGTTCAGAGTGGGTCACAACCAAGAAAAACTAGATTACATACAAATCTAAGAAATAACAATAAATGACATATATTATTTAATAAATCTTGACCCACAGATCATCATAAATTATCAAAAATTGACAGATTATTATACAGTAACAAATTATTACAAATTTGCAGAATAAACAAGTTTTTAATCTTTTTTAAAACTGATATAGCTGAATCTATATTGGAGAGTCATGGGATAGGAGGTAGTGTTCTATTGTGGATTAAAAACTGGTTAAAAGATAGAAAACAGAGAGTAGGGTTAAATGGTCAGTATTCTCAATGGAGAAGGGTAGTTAGTGGTGTTCCCCAGGGGTATGTTCTGGGATCGCTGCTTTTTAACATATTTATAAATGACCTAGAGATGGGAGTAACTAGTGAGGTAATTAAATTTGCTGATGACACAAAGTTATTCAAAGTTGTTAAATTGCAGGAGGATTGTGAAAAATTACAAGGGGACCTTACGAGACTAGGAGACTGGCCTGCTTATAATCGAACGAGAAAAACGCCCAAGTTCCGACCTAAATTGGGAGACGGACGTTTATCTCACAAAAACAAATAACACGGTATAATCGAAAGCCGAACTTGGACATTTTCAACTGCACTCCATCGCGGAAGCGTACAAAGTTGACGGGGGCATGTCAGAGGCATGGTGAAGGCGGGACTGGGGCATGGTTATCACCCGAACAGAGATGGGCGTCTTTCGCCGATAATGGAAAAAAAGTATGCGTTTGTAGCTAGAATTTAGGACACTTTTCCTGGACCCTGTTTTTTTCACAAATAAGGCCCCAAAAAGTGCCCTAAATGACCAGATTACCACCAGAGGGAATCGGGGATGACCTCCCCTGACTCCCCCAGTGGTCACTAACCCCCTCCCACCACAAAAAATGATGTTTCACAACTTTTTATTTTCACCCTCAAATGTCATACCCACCTCCCTGGCAGCAGTATGCAGGTCCCTGGAGCAGTTGTTAGGGGGTGCAGTGGATGTCAGGCAGGTGGACCCAGGCCCATCCCCCCCTACCTGTTACAATTGTGCTGCTTAATGCTTAGTCATCCAACCCCCCCAAACCCACTGTACCCACATGTAGGTGCCCCCCTTCACCCCTTAGGGCTATAGTAATGGTGTAGACTTGTGGGCAGTGGGTTTTGAGGGGGATTTGGGGGGTTCAACACACAAGGGAAGGGTGCTATGCACCTGGGAGCTCTTTTACCCTTTTTTTTGTTTTTGTAAAAGTGCACCCTAGGGTGCCCGGTTGGTGTCCTGGCATGTGAGGGGGACCAGTGCACTATGAATCCTGGCCCCTCCCACGAACAAATGCCTTGGATTTATTCGTTTTTGAGCCGGGCGCTTTCATTTTCCATTATCGCTGAAAAGCAAAAATGCCCAGCTCACAAATTGTCGAATAAAACATGGACGTCTATTTTTTTCGAAAATACGGTTCAGTCCACCCCTTCAGGGACCCGTTCTTGGAGATAAACGCCCATGGAGATATACGTTTTCATTCGATTATGCCCCTCTGGGTGTCTAAATGGCAGATGACATTTAATGTGAGCAAGTGCAAAGTGATGCATGTAGGAAAGAGGAACCTTCCTACGTCATTCAAGGTTCCACGTTAGGAGTCACGGACCAAGAAAGGGATCTAGGTGTCGTCATCAATGATACGTTGAAACCTTCTGCTCAGTGTGCTGCTGCGACTAAGAAAGCAAATAGAACGTCAGGTATTATTAGGAAAGGAATGGAAAACAAAAAAGAGGATGTTATAATGCCTTTGTATCGCTCCATGGTGCAACCGCACCTCTAATATTGAGTTCAATTCTGGTCGCCGCATCAGTGTTATAGAATAGGGCAGTGTTTCCCAAGTCCAGTCCTGAAGTAACCATTTGCCAGTCAGGTTTTCAGGATATCCACAATGAATATGCATGAAAGAGCAAGTTCATGCATATTTATTGTGGATATCCTGAAAACCTGACTGGCAAGGGGTACTTCAGGACTGGACTTGGGAAACATCGGAATAAGGTCATTTATGCACCCAACTGTCATTAGGTGCATATTAGCATTTAAACTAGGTTTCAGCAGGCATTAGTCCTCACACCCACAGCTGGGCGTGGGAATCCATACTAAGCACTGCTCTATAAAGGTTCCTTAGTGCTAAGAGCTGGTGCTTAGTGCGGATCTTAATGGCGCCTAACCTTAGGTGCTATTTACTGAATTCAGCCCAAAGTAACCCTATCTTTAATGTCAATCTGTCAACTAGAGTGCAAGCTTCACAGAGCAGGGACTGTCTTGTCTACAGCCTGTGTATGTGCAATGCTATATATACCTTGAAATACATCTTGTATACATTTATATAATGCTATATACATGTGTAGTAGAAAAGAGGCTGAAAGAGAAATGAGAAAAATGTGAAAGGATGATCCATAGATACAAGAGTCCCCAGGCGGTAGAAAGGTAGATATAAATAAGCAATTACAGTGCCATGTCCAATAGGGCATTTTTGTTTTCATTTTATATTATTCCCCAGATCATGCATGCATTCATCCAGTGATGCAAACACCGTATTAAAACTCAGGTCCTTTTAGAGAGGCAACTGCTTGGTCTGCATACACATTTAAAAAAAAATCAACAGAATGGGGGAAAACTGAGATAATAATGCATTTTAATAGTACACTGGAAATGGAAAGTACAAAACAAATAAAAGCCAATGTGAAACATCACTGGGGAGGCTGTAGCCACTTCTGAAATGTCACAGATGCTGCAATCAACACAGTATACCTTTTCTTAGCATTCTACCGCCAACAGAGTATGAATAATGGCATAGCAGTCTAAAACGGGTGCAGGGTCTAATATCTTGGCCCATGGCACACACAAATGCAATACACAAAACCTGGCATATGAGAATGTAAGATACAGACAAATACAATATAAGCACACTTTCAGAAACACACACATCAGTGCTGGAAATACTCATCTTATGGATGTACTGGAACCCCAGCAACATGGAAGATCCTTCTCTGCTCTCCAAGATGATGAATCTTTAAGATAAGATTCTCTGTAATTCTTTGGATGCTCATCTGTTGATGTATCCATTATGTACAGTAAAGGGAAGTTGAGTGTGAATTATAGCAGAGTGTTTATCATATTCTGTTATCTTAGCTATGCTACCATGTATGGCAGCTGTAATCCTGTCATATTTGCCTGTTTATTGTACTTACGTGTATATTTTATTTTTTCTTTAATGTTACCTTTATTGTTTTTTTCCTATCACTTATTGGTGTTCCTTTCCGAAATGTTATTTTTAGACTGTACACTGCCTTGACCTGCGCGCAGATAATGCAATATAGTAGGTGCTTAATAAGCATGCTTTCTAGGTTGGAATCTTCCAGCTGACTATGGATCAACTAACATCTTGTTCTTCATCTGGGAGTTAGAACAGAGCATCATCTTTTACCAATATGTGGAAGGGAAGCTCATTAACTCCAGTGTGCCCCAGTGTTTTGGACTAAATTCCCCAGACATATCCTGGCTGAGGTGAGATGTCATAAGGTCATGTTCACCTAGGTTTATTTCTCCTTGCATATCTCTCATTGTGTTCCAGGACTGGAGGGCGATGTCTGCAAATGGGTTAGTTTTGTGCATACCATGAGAGTAATGACCCTTACTTCTAAGCCAGGGTGTGTGGAGTAAGATCTCAGTCTCTCAAATTTACTGCTAACCTCTAGCATATCGAGGCGGGGCAGTGGGGGCAGTGCGAGGGGTTGCGTGGAGCAGGCATGCGCTGTCGGCTCTGCTGATTCTCTGCCCCGGAATAAAAAGTTGACGTCTGAGGGGGCAGGGTCTGGCAGTTGACAGCGTGCGCTTGCTCTAAGCACCCCCTTGATTGGAGGAGGGGGGAGTTCGCTTTCCCGAGGCAGTGTGCTCTACCTCGGGGTGCCATATAAGGTAGGTATGCATAATACCTGCATCATATCAAAGAGAGTTTCCTTCTGGAGTTAATAAGATGGTAACGTTTATAGGCAATTTTCAAGTATAGCTCAATAACCAGCATTCCCAGAGTGAGTCTGGCTGTCAAGGGTGGAAAGTGAGGGCAATTAATACATTTTTATGCTGTTCCCTCCTATTCTGTCCAAATACTTTTAGGAGGTGCTGGGTAAAATCATTCTAGCTTTCAAGGTAATATACATTTTTATGACCATAATTTGACAGCATCTCAGTAAGTCCCACTAATTGTCCATGTCAAGTCCACATTAATTCAGGTAAATTAAGCCCCTTATGTCAATTCAAGTATTTGAAGACACCAACAAGGCAAATACACAGGCTTTCTACTTAGAATGATACAGAGAATCTAGGAGACGACAGGTATTTGGGGGGTTAGAATCATGGTTCATGCCAGGAGCATAGGTATGTGGAGGGCCCCTCAGGGGCCAGTGCTCCTCCACTTTTGGCTCAGGCCTGATAGCCAGACCACACCATGGCAAGGAGTAGAAAGTATCTTCTTTCCCAATCCAGAACTAGTGACTTGGCACTTCTGTATTCTTCTTATAGAGTCTTCCAGTGCTTACTTCTCCTGTGCAGTTCAATGACGTGTCTTCTGTAGTACTACTAAGCACACATAGTTCAAACAACTGAAAAGTATGTGAGAAAACATGGGTGTGCACTGCAAGAAGAAACAGGAACTCAGGGATTAGGTGTGGACTTTGGAATTTGGTAGGGGACTATAACAGCATTAACTTAAAAATTAGGGGGAGAGTGAGTGAGGACTTGGGTTTGGTTAGGGAGGAGAATAAGAACTAGGAGATTGACTAGTGATTCATTCAGGGATTTGGTTATTGGGTGAAGGGTAAGAGTATAGGGGTTATTAGATGTGCTGGATGGTGTGGCATTGGATGCAGATGAATGAGGCAGGGGAGAAGAGACTGAAGGACTTGGATAGGCTGGAGAGTGATTGAGAGGGACAAGGAACGATGAGGAGAGTGAGAGACAGGTTAGTGAAGGGACGAGAGAAGGTGAAAGAAGGTGAATAGGAAACTGGTTGAGGGTAAAAGACAAAAAACAGGGACTACAGGCCAACAAAGAGCTGGGGCCATTGAGGGAATGAGAGGCAGAGGAAGGTGGGGTATTAACTCAGAAGGTGAAAATGGAGGAATTGTGAATAGGTAAAAGAGGGGAATTATAGAAGACTATTTTCCCAATAGGTGGTGCATTGGTGTTCTAGGACCCAATGTAACTATTTGCAGAGCTGCCTTTTTATAGATACGTTTGCAGTCTGTTCACGCTTTCCAAAAATACTAGCACTAGGGGGCATGCAATGAAGCTACAATGTAGTAAATTTAAAATGAATCGGAGAAAATGTTTCTTCACTCAATGTGTAATTAAACTCTGGGATTTGTTGCCAGAGAATGTGGTAAAGGCGGTTAGCTTAGCGGAGTTTTAAAAAGGTTTGGACGGCTTCCTAAAGGAAAAGTCCATAGATCGTTATTGAATGACCTTGGGGAAAATCCACTATTTCTGGGATAAGCAGTATAAAATGTTTTGTACTTTTTTGTGATCTTGCCAGGTATATTGGTTGCTGCTAGCTCATTTGCATGGGATTTCCTTTCAAGCCAGTCGGCCAGCTGAGCATGCGCAGAGCAGCCAGTCGTTATGGACGTCCTTCACTGAAAGAAAAAAAAAGTCATCCTCATAATCGGGAGGGAGATCAAAGGGCTATGAGGAGGCTCCCGATGCTGCTGGCAGCTATCGGCAGCTTCTGCTCTGGCTGCCTTGCTCCTTTCTGTTTGCCCCGGGGTGCTTGCAGCATGTCCGATGCCCCTCCTCCAGGTCTCTCTCAGCCAATCACAACGCATTTAGCTGTCACTGCTGTCAGCTAAATGCGCTGTGATTGGCTGAGAGAGACCTGGAGGAGGGGCATAATCAAAAGAGACGTCCAAATAGTTTTTGATTTGGACGTCCTCGCATGTCTCTCCGGCGGTGGTCATTACAGAAGGACACCCATCACAAAAAAATCTGGGGGGAAAACCATCCAAGTGCTTGTCAGGGACGTCCTTTTTGTTTGTTAGTGAAGGACGTCCATAAAGGACATCCCTGACGAGCACTTGGACGTTTTTTTCCCCGACTTTTTTTTGGGTTAAATTTATAGAAGTTTTTAGAGGTGAATAAATCCCGCGCAGCCCCAACGAGAGGTACAGACCTCCCGTTAGATTTTCCACAGTTAGGCAATTGGAAAACGGGAGTGCATCTCATTACAATACAATTTATACACATTATAATACTAATTTGCTCATCTGCATTCCGTTTTCGTTAGCTGCTACCGTGATAGGACAATGCCCTTTTGTGCATGTCCTGGTTTACTACTTACACGTTAAACTGGCTGGAACCAGTTTAAAACCCACGTTAATGGCTCGTTAAGTTTAGTGCATCTGGCCCTAAGTGATAAGAAGAGTGAGTAAACGGTGACTGAACAGGGGAAAGAGTATCTGGAGGAAGGAGAAGAGCGGGGGCAAAGGGGAGAGGGAAAGAATGTTTGGAAATAGGGAGGAAGAGAACTGTGCAAAAATAGAGAAGATTGGAATCAGGGAGGAAGGGAGCAAGTACAAGGAGAAAAAGTCTGGAAGGAATGAGTGTAAAGGGGAAAATAATGTCTGGAATGAGCATGTGTGAAGGGGAAAGAGGATCTAGAGATGGAAGAAGGTGAGAAGGAAAAAAGAGTGCCTGGGGAATGGATGGAGAAACTGTGGAGAAAGAAATGGCAGAGACCCTGAGAAAGAACTTACACCAAGAGGAAGAAAGAGAATGGAACCTGAACAGAAAAATAAATGCCCAGGCAATAAAGGTGGAAAAGAAAAAAAACTACATTTTTAGGAATTTAAATATGCCAGTTTTGGAAAATATCTGTCTCTTTTACTGTATTTTGCAAAGTACAGGAAGAAATGCATTTATGTTTCCCTTTTCTAGTCTGGTTTATTGGAGGGGAGGGGGAGGTGGCTTCTGTTTCTAATTTGTAGTTCCTTAATCTGCATTAGGTGCGGATCTGTCCATATTTTGCTTATGTAACCAAGGAAAAGCATTCAGCTACTGTGCATTTTCCATGAAGGGATTTGTAACAGCATGGTTTGTTATGCTTTCCAAACGGAGGCGTATTGATGCTCTAGGACCTGGTGTACTGTTTCCTTATCATGTTTTGATATTGCAAGTTTGCTATATAGTCTCTGAGCATCTTTTTCCGGGTTTTGTGGTTGGATTCTGATTTGCATGCACAACTTAATTGTCTTATTAAGCCAATCAAGGCTGATAATTTCCCCTTAACAATTATTGACTCTAATTAGAATTTACATGCACAACTTTCTAAGCATATTCTAAGTGATGCGTGTAAATTCTAAGATGCAGATCTGAAAAGGGGGCATGGCCATGGGAGGGGCATTCCTAGAATTTACATGCAGTGTTATAGAATATGCCTGTTCTGTGCATAACTTAATTGTTGGCAATTACACAAGATTCTGTTGGCGTAATATTTTGTTACATTTGTACCCCGCGCTTTCCCACTCATGGCAGGCTCATTGTGGCCTACATGGGGCAATGGAGGGTTAAGTGACTTGCCCAGAGTCACAAGGAGCTGCCTGTGCCAGGAATTGAACTCAGTTCCTCAGGACCAAAGTCCACCACCCTAACCACTAGGCCACTCCTCCACTCCTATACACACTCTCTCTCTCTCTCTCAACTCACTCTCACACTCTCTCTTTCACACAGACGCACACACACACACTTTGTCTCTCTTTCACACAGACGCACACACAGTGTCTCTCTCACACATACACACATGCACACACGCACACACACACACACACACACGTTCTCTGTCTCTCTCACACACTCATGAACACACACACACGTTCTCTGTCTCTGTCTCTCTCTCTCTCACTCACTCTCACATACACACGCACACACATATACTCACTCTCACTCTCTTTACATTTCAGAAATAAAACATATTGCCCATTTGGCTATTTCATTACATTACGCACAACAGTAAATGGCCACAACTAAATTAGTCACAGGAAAAGGCACTGGGCATATTATAAACTATGCCTAAATTTAGGTGTATTCTATAAACTATGTCTAACTTTAGGCGTAGTTTATAGAATATACCTAGGTGTATTTTTTGGGGTGTGTAAATAGAATCTAGCCCATAATGACAAATGCATATTAAATGGAGGAAGGTTTTCAGATCTGGGGAATTTAACCAGCTAATTATCTAGTTGTTTGGGCCAATTCTTTTGAAAACTGTCCTAATACTGCTCCACTATATCTAATGCAATCTCATCTTTATATTTGTATTCTGTCATCTCCAAAAGGAGCCAGGATAGATCGCACAGTAAGAGAACCAGCAATAAAACAAGATGGAATTGCATAATAATAAAAATCATCTTACATATAGAATATGAACATATTAATTAAAATATTGTACTCATTAAATCACAACATGATTATTCAAATATTTATCAGAATAAAAAGGTTTTCAGTTGTCACTGAATGGACATATAAGGTGATTGCAGTCTGATAGGGGTGTTAATTTACTCCAGATTTTAGATGCCTGGAATAAAAAGGAGCTTTCCATGACCCTTTAATAACAAATACCCCTGACAGAAGGAAAACAAAGACAGCAAGAATCTTTAAAGTGAGAAGATCTCTTAGGTAAGGAAAGATGAACCAATTAGGACACATATATTGGGGCTGAATTCTTCAATACCTTAAAAACCATACAGGCTATTTTAACCTGAATTTGAGTCTTTAATGGGTATTAATGCTATACCACTTTGTATTTCTCAGATCTGGAAATGGTGATCGCCACTACGGCATAATGTAATTTACTCTATCATCCATGAACATTAATGCAATACCACTTTGTAATATACTCTTATCATTTACATGCTATACCACTTTGTTTTTATCAGATCCGGAAGTGGCGATTGTCACTACAGCATTATGTAAGCCACATTGAGCCTGCAAATAGGTGGGAAAATGTGGGATACAAATGCAACAAATAAATAAAATTAGTAGCAGAGTAACTCTGTCAAATTTAGGCACTTTGAAAATTAGCTTAGCAGCCCAGTTCTCAACTACATACTCTGTTTTATATTACCAATTGTTAATGTTAGATCATCTTGCACAGGTACAAGGACAATAATGTCTTCTGCATTAGGAAGTAAACTACTACTCATTCCTGAAAGATTTTTTCACAGTGAGCTCATATAAATATTAAAGAGTAGCGATGATAGTGATGACCCCAAGGGACTCCACAATTTACTTGCCATTCCGGAGATAGAATTCCATATCTAATTACACTATACTTCCTATGCTTTAAAAATTCATCCAACCATTTGAAAACTAAGCCTGAAATCCCAAATTCACTTAGCTAAAGTAATAAAAGTGAATGGTTGACAGTGTCAAATGCAGCAGAAATATCAAATTGCAATAATACCATCTGCCTTCTCTGATTCAAAGATCCTTAAGCTGCAGTTACTAAACCAATGAGAAGGGATTCTTTACTAGGTAGACTCCTAAATCCAGATTGTGTAGGCAATTATATTCATCCAAATAGTTGGTTATTTGAGTGTAAACAACTGACTCTAAAAGGTTTGCAAATAAGGGAATGTTCACGATTGGTCCATAGCTAGATGCCATGTGCCTATCTAGATCTGCAGATTTTGGAATTGGTGTCAAAACTTTACATCCCAAACGATCAGAAAAATTTCCCCTCAGATAAATCTATTAAACAAAGTAAGCTAGGATATATCTTCTTGGGGAGGATTAAAGGAAAGGGGATGGGACTTAAGGGCCCTTTTACTAAGCTGCGTAAGGACTTACATGCGCCCAACGCATGTCAATTTGGAGTTACCGCAAGGCCCATGTGGTAATTTCATTTTTGACGTGCGTCTGCTACGCGCACCAGAAAAAATATTTTCTTTTCTGGCATACAGTGGAAATCAAGTGGTAACTCCGCCTTGATGCACGTAATTACCACACGGTTAATGTGAGAGACCTTACCACTGTCAATGGCGGGTGGTAAGGTCTCAGACCCACAATGGATGAGCGCCAATTTTTATTTTGCCGCACATCCATTTTCGCCCCCCCCCCCCCAAAAAGGTCTTTTTTGCAGGTGCGCTGAAAAATGGATCTGTGCGCGTCCAATGCACGCATCTACACCAGCACAGGCCATTTTTCAGCACACCTTAGTAAAAGGACCCGTTAATATACCACCTTTCTGTGGTTACATCGTGGTTTCACATATTATATACAGGTACTTATTCTGTACCTGGGGCAATGGAGGGTTAAGTGACTTGCCCAGAGTCACAAGGAGCTGCAGTGGGAATCCAACGCAGTTTTCCTAGCTCTCAGGCCACTGCACTAACCATTAGGCTACATCTCCATATAGATTATGTAACAAGTAGGAAGGACAGGTGTCAAGCTTACACTGAGAGGAAGAAAACCAAGAAAATAATAGTTTAATATCTCATCCCCTTCAATTGGAAGAAATGTTGACAAAGATCTACCCACTGCTACACCTAATTCTGTATCTTCTGATTCTTCCTCTTCCCTGGGCTCCCTGATCTCGTCTCATGGCTTCCAGTATCATCTTTATGCTGACGACACCCAGCTTTATCTCTCCACACCTGACATCACTGCGGAAACCCAAGCCAAAGTATCGGCCTGCTTATCCGACATTGCTGCCTAGATGTCCAACCGCCACCTGAAACTGAACATGGCCAAGACCGAACTTCTTGTCTTCCCACCCAAACCCACTTCGTCTCTACCTCCACTCTCTATCTCAGTTGATAACACCCTCATCGTCCCTGTCTCATCTGCCCACAACCTCGGTGTCATCTTCGACTCCTCCCTCTCCTTCTCTGCGCACATCCAGCAGATAGCCAAGACCTGTCGCTTCTTCCTCTATAACATTAGCAAAATCCACCCTTTCCTCTCTGAGTACACCACCTGAACTCTCATCCACTCTCTCGTTACCTCTTGCCTTGACTACTGCAACCTACTCTTCACTGGTCTCCCACTTAGCCACCTATCCCCCCTTCAGTCCATTCAGAACTCTGCTGCACGTCTTATCTTCCGCCTGAACCAATACACTCACATCACCCCTCTCCTCAAGTCACTTCATTGGCTTCCGATCAGGTACCGCATTCAATTCAAGCTTCTGCTACTAACCTACAAATGTACTCGATCTGCAGCCCCTCCTTACCTCTCAACCCTCATCTCCCCTTACGTTCCTACCCGTAACCTCCGCTCTCAAGACAAATCCCTCCTTTCAGTACCCTTCTCCACCACCGCCAACTCCAGGCTCCGCCCTTTCTGCCTCACCTCACCCCACACGTGGAACAAACTCCCCGAGCCCATACGTCAGGCCCCCTCCCTCCCCATCTTCAAATCTCTGCTTAAAGCCCACCTCTTCAATGTCGCCTTCGGCACCTAACCTCTACCCAGGAAATCTAGACTGCCCAACTTGACATTTCGTTCTTTAGATTGTAAGCTCATTTGAGCAGGGACCGTCCTTCTTTGTTTATTTTGTACAGCGCTGCGTAACCCTAGTAGCGCTCTAGAAATGTTAAGTAGTAGTAGTAGTAGTAGTAGTAGTAGTAGTAGTAATGTAATCTGCCTACAGATGTCATGATTTCTAACCAAAATTTGTCTGAAATTGTTGGCTATTTTTCAGACAAATTCAGTTCTCTGGCTGATAACTGTTTAGTAGGATCAGAAGAAGTTAAATATAGAAAGAAGATTCCTAACTAAACTGAAAAGTGTCTTTTAATCAGGTTGATTGTTGCCCATTAGACCTCTAAAGTATAATTTCTTAGCCTCAGCTATTTGATTTTATATGATTTAACTAAATTTTTCCAACATTATTTAATTACTACTACTACTAAACATTTCTAGAGCGCTAAAGGGTTACGCAGCGCTGTACAAATTAATAACTAAGGACGGTCCCTGCTCAGAAGAGCTTACAATCTAAAGGACGAAATGTCAAGTTGGGGTAGTCTAGATTTCCTGAGTAGAGGTGTTGTGATTAGGTGCCGAAAGCGACATTGAAGAGGTGGACTTTGAGCAATGATTTGAAGATGGGTAGGGAGGGGGCCTGGCGTATGGGCTCAGGGAGTTAATTAAAAGATCTTAACTTTTCTCCTTGTTCGTTCTTCATGATGGCATGCTTGCCTTTGTTGTAACACTTATTGGAATTCCAGGGGGGGGGGGAGTAGATTTCCTCGATGGATACCTTATAGTTAAAGGCACAATTTAAAAAAAAGCTAAATTCTATTTTCTTTTGCTTCTTGTTTATTGAAATTTGATGCATTGCCTTTCAAAATAGCAGCAAAGCGGTTAAGATGATAAAAGTACAGGTAATAAAGACAATAAAATGATACAACAGAAGAAAATAAAGAAGAGGCAATAAATTACATAATACCAGGAAGGTCATGGGCCAGAAACACCCTGTATAACATAGTAGATGATGGCAGAAAAAGACATGCACGGTCCATCCAGTCTGCCCAACAAGATAAACTTATATGTGCTACTTTTTGTGTATACCTTACCTTGATTTGTACCTGTCCTTTTCAGGGCACAGACTGTATAAGTCTGCCCAGCACTATCCCCGCCTCCCAACCACCAGCCCCGCCTCCCACCACCAGCTCTGGCACAGACCGTATAAGTCTGCCCAGCACCATCCCCACCTCCCAACTACCATTATTTCGTACTGCTCCCACCCTGTCCACTATGTTGCAATGAAGCAGGGGAGGAGGCAATGGACAGGGCATAGTTTGGCACGCAGCCTCCCTTGCATCCTGTGTGGTTATACCAGCTGTACATACCTCACTACAACCCTGAATAAAACATAATAATAATGAAGTTAGCTAATCCAGTAAAACTGTGAAGTATTTTTTGACACTTAAAACTTTGTAAATTTATATTTACCTCAGACATATTACTCATAATTTTCACTCTTTGGGGCAGTCCACCCTTGGCATCTTTGGTTTGTACCAGAGGCAGTACAAAGTGAAAAATGACTTGCCCAGCTTCCCTGGCTCTCCACCCACTGCACTAACCACTAGGCCACTCCATTCAAAGCACATACAGTCCCCATGCTAACTCACAACTTGCTACTACTGCCACATCCATGGGCTGATGCTCAAAACCTACCTACCACTGGTGCAAGAGGTGATTAGCGTTGGCATTAGTGAACACAGAATGTTCAGAGGGCTCTAGCGCAGGAGACGATGTGTGCACCAAAAATTAGCTTAAATAGCACGCGATTGCAGTCAAACAAACGTTAGAGGTCATTTCCTATTCTCAGAGAACGCTAGCTCAGAGCAGGCATTAGGGGTTGGTTCAAGCACACTGCATGAATCACTGTTCGCTGGCACTGACCTCTAGAGAGGGGAAACTTTTAAAAGAAACACTCCGTTTTTGCACAAGTTAAGCTGACCCTACTAATAAATGACTCTCAACTCCTATGGCACACCTGCGGACCAGCCGCAGCACACTGGTTGAAAAACGCTGCATTAGGATGTTTGAAGAGAAGATTTCTCACGATTCTTTGAAATCTGCCAGTTTTTATATAATTTGGGAGCAGAAGGAAGCCCGTGCAAGCCCTTAAGCACTGGTAGCAAGAGGTGAATGTGTGCGAGTCAGAGCAAACTCGAAATTGAAAGCACACATTGACACCTGTTTCCTGCATTTAAATATAAGCCTTCCAAGTACAAAAATAAAAATTGAAAAGTTTATAATTAAAGGTACAGAAAACAGGCACTAATGTGTGCTTCACTTTCCGGTTTGCCTGGCGCATGCGCACAAGAGCTGGGCTTACTGCGAAATTCTGTTTTGCATGCTCCAAGCATGTTTCCCCTTTGCTTTCGCTGTTACAGTGCACATATAATTTGAATATCATTTCCTTTAAGCAATGGCAAGCTAGTTTTCTGCACTGTTCCGGCAGTATGGGTTCTGCACTGTTGGCTTACCGCAGGAGTTCTGAGCGTCGACCCATCAGAACTTCTGAACAGATGAAGTGTAGTTGGGGGGGGGGGGGGCATGAAAGGAGATCCTGAGTGGGTAAAGTGCAGGGAAAGAATGAATGTGACTATGGAGGAAGGGGGTTTTGATAAAAGAAGTAAATGGAGGCCTGTTGTAAGGGTCCACACATTTTTGCCTAAGGCCCAATAAGTTAGCCTTGCATGCACATATTTACATCAATTTTGGAGCAGCTGTAAATGTGTACAATGGCATTTGCACACTACCCCCCAAGATTCTATATATAGCACCTGAAAATCCACGTGGAAACCGAAGCGTATTCTATAAAAATGTGTATAACTTAATTGGTTAACTAGATAATCAGCACTAATTGGCATTGAGATTTATGCGCACAACTCGCTAAGTGCATTCTATAACATGGTTACCTAAATTCTAAGTCACATGGAGGGGCATAATCGAACGGAGTGCCCAAGTTGTCATGAGGGTGTCCTCGCAGGACGGCCCCCGTAAAGGGGCGGGGCAACCCGTATTATCGAAACAAGATGGGCGTCCATCTTTCATTTCGATAATACAGTCAGGGATGCCCAAATCATGAAATTTAGGTCGACCTTAGAAATGGTCGTCCTTAGGTCATTTTTGAGATGGCCGTCCCCAGTTTTCGGCGATAATGGAAACCGAGGATGCCCATCTCAAAAACGGCCAGATCCAAGCTATTTGGTCATGGAAGAAGCCAGCATTCGTAGTGCACTGGTCCCCCTGACATGCCAGGACACCAACCGGGCACCCTAGGAGGCACTGCAATGGACTACACAAATTGCTCCCAGCTGCATAGCTCCCTTACCTTCGGTGCTGAGCCCTCCAAACCCTCCCAAAACCCACTCCCCACAACTGTACACCACTACCATAGCCCTAAGGGGGTGAAGGGGACACCTACATGTGGGTATAGTGGGTTTTGGGGTGGTTTGGAGGGCTCAACATTTACCACCACAAGTGTAAGAGGTAGGGGGGATGGGCCTGGGTCCGCCTGCATGAAGTGCACTGGACCCACTAAAAACTGCTCCAGGGACCTGCATACTGCTGTGATGGAGCTGGGTATGACATTTGAGGCTGGCATAGAGGCTGGAAAAAATGTTTGTAAATTTTGTTTTTTTGGGTGGGAGGGGTTTAGTGACCACTGGGGGAGTAAGGGGAGGTCATCCCCAATTCCCTCTGGTGGTCATCTGGTCAGTTCGGGCATGCTTTCGAGGCTTGGTCGTGAAAAAAAGTGGACCAAGTAAAGTCGGCCAAATGCTCGTCAGGGATGCCATTCTTTTTTTCATTATCGGCCGAGGACGCCCATCTCTAAACACGCCCCAGTCCCGCCTTTGGTACGGTGCCAACACGCCCCCTGAATTTTGGATGTCCCCGCGATGGAATGCAGTTGAGGATGCCCAAAATCGGCTTTCTATTATGCCGATTTGGGCAACCTTGAGAGAAGTACTACTACTACTACTACTATTTAGCATTTCTATAGCGCTACAAGGCATACGCAGCGCTGCACAAACATAGAAGAAAGACAGTCCCTGCTCAAAGAGCTTACAATCTAATAGACAAAAAATAAATAAAGTAAGCAAATCAAATCAATTAATGTGAACGGGAAGGAAGAGAGGAGGGTAGGTGGAGGCGAGTGGTTACAAGTGGTTACGAGTCAAAAGCAATGTTAAAGAGGTGGGCTTTCAGTCTAGATTTAAAGGTGGCCAAGGATGGGGCAAGACGTAGGGGCTCAGGAAGTTTATTCCAGGCATAGGGTGCAGCAAGACAGAAGGCGCGAAGTCTGGATTTGGCAGTAGTGGTGAAGGGAACAGATAAGAAGGATTTATCCATGGAGCGGAGTGCACGGGAAGGGGTGTAGGGAAGGATGAGTGTGGAGAGATACTGGGGAGCAGCAGAGTGAATACATTTATTCACTCCCATCTCCCGATTTGTGTCAGAAGATGGGCGTCCTCTTTTGAAAATTGGGCAGGGCATGGACATTTCTAAAATCTATGTGCATTATTTTAGAATACACCTGATCTGCGCCTGATTTAGGCATCGGGATTTACACTAAGTAAAACATTGCCTAAATGGACACAACTAAATTTAGTCGCGTGGTGAGCAACTCAGCATATTCTATATTCTACGTGGAAATTGCATAACATTTAGGCGTACTTAGAGAATACGCCTAGGCGTAATTGTTTTGCGCACAGATTTATCAGGCATCATCTATAGTATCTAGCCCTACAGGGACTGGTTCTGGCTGCTTATTTTATAAAGAGAACATATGGTTCTATATTGCCTTTATTGACAAGGCTTGAAATAGGTGCCTCTTTGGACTTCTCACATAGGTGTCCCATTATAAAAATCTAACCCTAAGAATATAACTAGCATGGCTCAGAGCTGTGTATACCTATTGCCTTCTTCCCTCCATGTTAACCTGGAGCCCCTTAAAACAATCTGGTTCATGCTAAAAATGTAAAAATGGGATAATTGGCTAATATTTTATACATCAAATCAGAATTGATCATTTTAACAAGCATAAGTCAAGCTTTATGATTTTTATATTGAAATGTGAAGAATCAGATAGCAAGGCCACTAGTATCTGCAAAGACAAACAAGAAAAAACACACACACACACACACACAAACGTTAGTTGCTTCTCAAAATGTATAATGAAAATCCTGTGTGGACATGATAGGGCAATTGCAGACACTCAAAATGAACTGGGTCAGAGAGCAAATAATGCCTGTGGTTATGTTGTGCAAGTACAAGAAAACAGAACAATGTTGGTAACGACAATAGAAAGAAAATGTTATCTGAGGGCATAGCAAGAGAGAGAATTACTTATCAAAATACGTACATATTGTCTAATAGAAAAGCTTAAAACTTTTCTTTTTCCTCCTGATGATATAGTAGAGTAGTGCTTTAAAAAGCAACAACCTGGTTTTATGTTTCTGCCAAGAATGTTGCAATATTTTGGTGGCCTTAAATTTATGAGTCCCTAGGAGACAGAATTTTCTGCTTGTGGCTGGGAAACCTCAGCATTAATCCTTTTCTCCCAGCGGTTGACTTATTGCATCTTGAGAAAGTCCAGTTAACGGAAGGCTTTCCTGTGGTTGAAGACTCCCACGTTGTTAATGAGTCAGGCATATTTTTTTCACCAGCAATGACAACTAAAAGTTTACAGACTCTCCCTTCCTTGAACATTTTCCAAATCAGAGTTACTTCAGAATTTATAAACAGCATGAACACTTAACTTGCTACTCTAGGGAGGAGAGAGGAGGGGTGAAATGGATTTTTCTTCTAAATGCTTGGTCTTCTCTAAGGTATAGTTAGGGCATCTATTCTAAGGTGTTTATAAATTACAAATTTTGGCATATGCACCAGCGCTGTGGGTGCCAGTGGATGCTGAGCACCCCTGGAATTGAGCAAGCTCCTTTATTGTGTCCAGGGAAGGGTGATTTGTATTTAGCACCCCCAATCAGTTTGAAAACCTGGCACTCAGTGGTGTAGCTATGGGTGGGTCTGGGTCAGCACAAGTCCACCCACTCTTAGTTCAGGCCCACCCAGCAGTGGCACTACACTGCTCTGTCCCCCTCTCTCCTCTGCATCATCCCAGCATCTGTGCTTCTGTCTCTGAACCCAGCCCTCCCAGGTGTACCTTACAGGTGTACTTGGCACCTGCAGCGAATCATTCTCACTGCTTGCACCGGCCCTGCAGGCTTCCATCTGCCATCTTCCGCCAGAAAGGAAACAGGCATTGATGTCAGCAAGGGTGGGACGCAGCAGATTGAAGACTGTGGGGCTTCAGAGACAGGAGCACAGATGCTGGGATGCCATGGAGGAGAGGGGAGAGATGTGGGGTAGGTGAAAAAAAATCTGTATTTTAAAAAAATCTCTCTGGGAACATGTTGGGGGGGGGCACGTGTATATGGAAGGGCCCTTCCGATTTACCTCTTGGCCTATCCAAAATACTGAGTCTGCTGGCACCTAATTTTAGGCATCCTATACACAATTACCCCATTGTCTGTGGAAAATCTATTTGCCTTAAAAAAATTTTTTTTTGAAAAATCTGAAATTGAAAGTAACAGCATACTTTCTGTTTGAATCTTGATGTGAAGTCCATGAGTAGGAACAAGGAAGTTTAATTGCAGAGATGGCAGGAGCATATTGGACCATTATCTGGCCTGAAGCCAGTAGGCAGAGCTTGCTGCTACACAAAGTAATGTATTTTGAGTGTATTAATATGGCGGTGGCTGCATAGAGAAGCAATCAAATCTCCTTCAGTGTAGATGGCTCTAGCCTTGTCACGTGATGCCTTCTTTTGTCAATCAAACCTCCTTGGGTGGGAGGTACCAGTAGATTTTGTCACCAGCTGTACAGTCTGCCAGTCGCCTCCTTAATTTCAATAGCCCTACTAGAGCTATAAAGCATTGAACAAAAGCATATAGGAGGGAGTCCCTGTTCCCTGGATCTAACATTCTAGTCTAAAATAGAGGCATGGAAGATAGGGAAAAATAATAGACATGAAAATACGTGAAAGGCGTAAATAATGTACAAGAAGCAAAATCTTTGGAAAGAAAGCTGTTCATTATGGCAGGCGGGTTCAGGAGTAACATTAGAAACTATTTCTTCAAGGAAGTGATGGTGGCTACATGCAGCAATCTTCCAGGAATGTTGGTGGAAGTAGGAGCAGTAAATTCAAGAAGACAAGGGATAAGTGCAGAGACAGTTAAAGGGGAACTGCTGTCTGCTGTATATATATATATACTGTATATATATATATATATATATATATATATATATATATATATATATATATATATATATATAAATGCTAAATGGCCCTTATCTACTGATATTGGTGGGGGGAGATTGCAGAAATGAAAGGGGGAGGGAAAGAAGCAGGTGAAAGGAGCAAATGAAAGAGATCTTCAGATGAGCACAAGTATGGGGAAGTTAGGGCCTGCACCGAGAAGGAGAACAACAAATATACATAAAAGAAATAAGAAATGTTCCAGTGGGGGTGCTAAAGAGAGAGAGAAAGGGGAAGAAGACAGTAGAAATAGAGTGCATGAGGAAGTGAAGACAAATCTGGGGCACGTGGAGGGTCATTTTTGAAAGGGATGTCCAAGTTGCGATTTGGACGTCCTTGCAAAACGGCAAAATCCAGGGGCAGGGAAACCTGTATTTTCGAAACAAGACGGAGGTCCATTTTTTGTTTCGAAAATACCATCAGAGACGTCCAAATCCTTAAATTTGGATGTCCCTAGATTTGGTCATCCCTAGACATGGACGTTTCTGACTTTTGGCGATTTTCGAAACCAAAGACGTCCATGTCAAAAACGGCCAAATGCAAGCCATTTGGTCATGGGAGGAGCCAGCATTTGTAGTGCACTGGTCCCCCTGACATGCCAGGACAGCAACCGGGCACCCTAGTGGGCACTGCAATGGACTTCATAAATTGCTCCCAGGAACATAGCTCCCTTACCTTGTGTGCTGAGCCCCCCAAAACCCACTACCCACAACTGTACACCACTACCATAGCCCTTACGGGTGAAGGGGGGCACCTATATATGGGTACAGTGGGTTTGTGGTGGGTTTTGGAGAGCTCGCTGTTCCCTCCACTAATGTAACGGGGGGGGGGGGGGTATAGGCCTGGGTTCGCCTATCTGAACTGCAGTACCCACTAAAACTGCTCCAGGGACCTGCATGTGCTGCCATGGACCCGAGTATGACATCTGAGGCTGGCACAACATATTTTGAAAGATGTTTTTTTGAGGGTGGGAGGGGGTTAGTGACCACTGGGGAAGTAATGGAAGGTCATCCCCGATTCTCTCCGGTGGTCATCTGGTCATTTCAGGCACCTTTTTGTGCCTTAGTCGTAAGAAAAACAAGTCCGGGTGAAAACGTCCAAGTGTTCATCATGGACGTCCTTGCTTTTTTCGATCATGGGTCAAAGACATCCGAGTGTTAGGCATGCCCAAGTCCCGCCTTCACTGCGCCTCCGACACGCCCCCTTGAACTTTGACCATCCTTGCGATGGAGTGCAGTTGGAGATGTCCTAAATCGGGTTTCGATTATACCGATTTAGACGTCCCTGGGAGAAGGACATCTATCTTCTGATTTGTGTCAAAAATGGACATCCTTCTCTTTCGAAAATGAGCCCAATAATGCCATAAATATTATGCTAATATTTCTATCAGCTCCTACACAACCCATTCTTTTTCCTCCTCTTTACCAATTTCATTGGGACCAATATTAAAAAAAACAACAACCCTGAGTACCCAAAGTTAGGTGTCTATTTTCAGTTGAACTTAGGAGCCCAAGTTTACAAGACTATTTTGCAGACAGTGTTGACAATGATCTTGGAACATCCAAGTTGGGACATTCACAGTTTCAGTGGTGTTTTACAAAATGCAGACCTTTTGTAAAATACGTACAAGAATGTGCAGGAGCGCAGATGTATTTTGCCAGCACATGCAGCAGTAGCAGTCATTTTACAAAATATAGAACAGGAAAAGTTCTCTACGATGACGAATCACAGAAGGCAAAAGTAGAGACTAATAGACGATTCACCACTGGAGACGTGAGTCCAACAGTCTTTAACTCAGCAGCTTCCATATAGAAATTCCAGCACTTATACATGGAAGGTGTTCATTTTGCAACTTCCACATGTAAGTGCTGACATATATACATGCGTGGGGGCATTCTAGAAAGTAGGTGCTAAAGGCCAGATTCTGTAAATGGCATCTAAAATCTAGAAGTGGCCAATTAACATAACTAGCGCTATTCTATGTAACGTGCCTAAAGTTAGGTGCGATGTACAGAATAGCGCATAGGACTGGGGAACATTCCTATATTTAGGCGCAGCCATTTACACTACTGAAAACCTGGTGTAAATACCCACTCCTAAATGTAGGCACATTCCCTCAAATTCTACAATGCGCATAAATTTGAGTAATGCCCTCGCGCACCCACACTCCTCCCATGCCTGTGCTCCCTTTTCAGCTACATGCATTGGAATTTATGTGTGCCTCTTTTTAGAATATGCCTAAAATAAAAGTGCATACATTCCAATTATTGTCAATTAGTGATAATTGTTATTCAATTGAGTAGTGTCCGTAAATTGGCTGTGTGCACAATTTAATGTGCGCTACTCACCACACTTTATATAGAATCCGGCCCTAAATGTTTAGAATACTGGCATAAACATAAGCTCGTATATGACAATAACCCCTAAACTAGTGGTTCCCAAACCTGATTCTGGAGGCACCTAGCCAGTCAAGTTTTCAGGATATCCATAATGAATATTCATGAGAGAGATTTGCATGCAGAACCAGGTTTGGGAATCACTGCCCTAAGCGCTATTCTACTCAATGTCCCCTACGTCCCTTGCCTGGTCACAACCCCACATCAGCTTCCGCTAATGGATCCACCTCCCCCCCTTCTCCTGTCCTTCATATTGCCTCCTGCCTTTCTTCTCCCACTATCCCTCTTCAAGCCACTTTGATTCTATGTAATTCAGATCACCTATCTTATTATATTTCTTAGTTCCATGTAAGCCACATTGAAACAACACTAATTGGAAAATGTGGGATAGAAATGCTGTTAATAAATAAATAAATTAGGGGGAAAGTACTGCCAGTTAAGTAGTAAACTAAAATTTATTTTTTTAAATTTAGAGGCAGAAATAAAAACTAGAGGATTAAGGAGAATTGCTCTCTTAATTCCTCATACAAAATCCTGTCCAAAATGTGCACTTTTAAAAAATCTGTGTGTGCCTCTGAGCTGGTGCAAAACACAATGGTGAGATTTGTTTAAATATGCTTGTATTTCCACATATTGTATAGGGGTTGTGTTGTAAGGTTGGACTATAAATATATAATTTTTTGATCTGCCCGATCCAGACCCTCTTACTCTGTGTCCCAGGGATCTCCATGTATAAATAGTGGCTTTCTGAAGTCACTGTGTGCATGTGGATGTTATCTATGTGTGTAAATACCACTAATACACGTGGAGAGTCTTTTAAAAATGACCACATAATCACTCAAATTCTATAAATGGCACTCGCTGAGTTTGGCGCATGCCGAATCCCGCGGTAGAAAATAATTTTCTATTGTGGGGGGCATTCCCATGCACCACGTGAGCCCTTACCACTAGGTCAATGGGTGGCAGTAAGGGCTCAGGCCGTATTTAGGTGCACACTAGTTTTAATTTCAGTGCACTCTTCTAACTTTGGGTGCTTAAATGCTGAGGACATAACTCTGCTTCCCCAAGCTGATCCCCTCAGCCCTGCCCACATTTTAGCTGCCTAAATTTAGGGAACGTGTGCAGTGTGCCAGTTCCAGTTGCTTAACTTCTTCAGTTAGCCTTATTGTACGACAGTAAGTGCTTTGCTATATGTAAAGAGGAAGATGATCTTTGAACCAGATAAAGGACCTGATAAACCCATAGTACTATAAATGTAGGTTGCCTGCTTACGTTGGGGGAGGGGAGAAGGGTAAAGAACTCATACTAGCATGGGGGAGAGGGACCAATTCAGCATTAGCAACTGCAACATTTGGGGAGGGGGAGGATAGACCCCTCCCATTCCCATCCCAAACTATGCCTTGCCCTGATTCTGCTTGCCCACTACTTCTTAGAGCTGAACCTAAGAGTAGATGTTCATTCTCGTTTGCACAGACAACTCAGATAGATGGAAGATTCTATTACTGCATTTTTATGTATTTCTATTTTATGGATTTGTTTTATTAAAATACTAGTGCAACCAAGCCCGTTTCGTCAAAAATGAAATGGACCCTAGGAAGGCTCTCATCTAAGCGATTTCTCCTCACTCCCCTGCCCTCCCCTCCATGTCCAGCGATTCTCCTCTGCCCTCCCCAGTGATTCTCCTCTGCCCTGCCCTCCCATCCATGTCCCGCGATTCTGCCCTCCCCAGCGATTCTCCTCTGCCCTGCCCTCCCATCCCGCGATTCTCTCCTCTCCTCCCATCCCATCCATGTCAATCGATTCTCCTCTGCCCTGCCCTCCCATCCATTCGTAACATCCTGACGTTAGCTCGCCTCCAGCGTTCCCTTCCCTCTCACTGTTCCGCTCTCCTCTGACATCATTTCATCTTTACATGAGGGCGGGACAGTGAGAGGGAAGGGAACGCTGGAGGCTTGCTGATGTCAGGATGTTAAGAACCCAGCCAGCCATAGAACATTGAGGTACACATTATTATATTAGATATGTGCTATTTATTGTATTACTTCTGTTTTGTGAATTACTTTGGACTGGACTGTGTTCAAAGGAGGTGGTATAGAATTGTACCACAACTTGCCTTAAAGTAACCATAGATTCGGTTTCAATCCTAACTCTCCAACCTCAGGAATGCCCACAAGAATGGGGAAAATAAGCTTTACTGACCTGTAAAAATCAAAAGCCTAACTGTTCTAACCTTGAATTTATAGATATTTTGAGAAAGACTGTGGATTATCATGAAGGGGAATAAACAGACTGAATTCTGCCAGAAACCCCCTTGAACAGGCTCTAGGAGCAAATTCAACCACCAGTGGCGGCACCACCCTATACAGTGGGTCATAATTTGCCAACATGAACCTCAAAGCTGGGAAACTGCCAGACCGAGGAAGTGAAATACTTTGTTGGCTGGGAGAGGCACAAAAAAACAAACACACACAACTTCCACCCCGATCCTCCCTAGTTCCTGATGCTGTGTGAGGCAAAAGATTGGCTGAGCCAGGGGTTGCCCACTCTGTTCCACTGCCCATAAGACATACAGGAGTCCTTTTACAATGCCACAGTATAAAGTGGCCTGCAGTATTGTGGGCGCATCTTTTAGGTGCTCGCTGGGCCATTTTCTACTGTGGCTGGGAAAAAGACAATTTTTTAATGGGCAGGGAAATGGGACTTCGCTAATATTAAAACTAGCGCATGCCTATTTATGACCTGAGCCCTTACCGCCACCCAAGCGGTAACATTGCGGCGTGCACCAACACGGGTGCGCTGCTGGTTACTGCTGGGAACACCCCTCCGCAGTAGAAAATTATTTTCTACCACGGGATTCGGCGCACACCAAAATCAGAATTACCACCAGGTGGCAGTAGTGGCAATGGGGTGAACACTACCCATGCGTTAGCCCTCCTGCGCCTTTGCAAAAGGGCTCCGCAGCATTTTATTTTAATTTTGTGTATTGATTGACTGTATGATTCTTGGAATGCTTGTGTCTTTCCTATATTTTGCTGTAGTTCCTTTTCCTTTACATTGTTTATTTGGATTTGTGGAAACTGCCTAGGTTTGTTCTTCAAATTAGGTGGTATATAAAGTTACATAATAAACATACACAAATACACACAGCATGTCCCAGCCTTTGCTGCCAGTTCTGTATGTGCAGTAGATGGCTTAGCACCCTCACTGTTGAAGAAATTAATTCACTATGTCCAAAGGGGAGTACTTTTTATTAGGTTTAGCACCCCAAACATTTTTGAAAGCTAGCTTCTATGTCCCCACATCCCTCCTTCCCTCCCCACCCCCCACCCCCCACCCCCACCACATGAACTTTCTTTCATGCCTAGATCAAATGAGGTTGGCAGAGCAGCAGCCTGCATGAAGCACTGGATGGGGGCTCACTCATATTCAGCCAACCTTATTAGCATGGCAATATGTGCAGCTGTTGCAAAGTAATACATAGAGTGATAAAAAAATAGAAAATAAAATACAATAAAAATAAATGAATATTATTAACAAAAGTAAAACGCGGGAAAAGAAAAACCTTGCAAAGCAATTTGCGAGTTCTGGCTACTGATGTCATTTTGAACAGAAGCGGAGAAGCTGTAACATTTAAGGACACTGCAGCAACCAGCACTGCCCCTGTAGAAGCCTGGAATGGGAGTGAAACGGTGGCCCCATCGGGCTCTTTAAAAGGTAAGTGCTGCACTGTCCTGGTGTTCTTTTTATACATATAAATTGAACTTAAAATTAGTAAAAGAATTTAAACAAAGATTTAAAATAATTGAGGAGTTTTTATGGCCAATGATGGAAAATTAGACACTCAAGGTAACGCAGCCGTGCTGCCAGTATGTATGCAGTGTGAGTTGGCAAAGATTGCTGTGGCCTTTTCTCATCTGATCACCCATGATTTGAGAATTTCCATAGTGTATTGTTTACCTGGCAACACATTTGCAATATATGTTGTATAGTTGTTACTGTCTGACTAAACCAGAGCACAGACAGCCACAGTGACATGCATCACCACCTTCAGCAGTGCTGATGGGCAAAGGGAAATTATTCTGAAAGCCCCATATTGTCCGACTCACTGACTTTTCAGGTTTCTAAATACTCTTTGCTGGGTTGTAAAGGTGTAAAGGGATTAGTCAGCTGCCGATGTGACTCACTGGGGATAACTGTAGGAATCAGTGTGTAAATGATTTAGCTAGAAGCAGGCTTAAAAAAAAAAGGTAACGTCTATCTCTAGCACCCAGGTCAGTGGCATTTGATAAGATCGGGTTATGAGGCATAAATCTTCAAAGCATTTGAGTAGTCCACACAGAGTTTCTCAAACTTTTGTGTGCAGCGGGTGGTTCCCCCATGAAACTGAACAGTGATAAGGACCCCCATCAATCACATATGCCACCAAAGAAATGAATGATTTATGTTCTGTTCTTGTCATTTTATATGAGATCTGTGTCAGGAATGCATATTATGAATTCATGAATCTGAACCATAGATTTTAATTTCTTAAGTTAAGTGGAACACATGTTTAGTTTGGTAATAAATACAACTGATAACAATAACCTTATTGGACTAACTTCATAAATTTCTTGAGTGCTGGTAATTCCTGAGGTCTGAACAGAATAGAGGAGTGGATGTTTAAAAACTATTCTTTTTTATGTATAAAAAATAAAATTCTCTCTCCCCTTTCATTCAGTCATCCACCATTTTTGAAACACTTCCCTCGCCTCTCCTCAAATTATCTGGGGCACTTTCTCCCTTCTTTTTGTCCCTTCCTGTTACAATCCACTCTTTTCTCCCTCCCATCCTGCCAACCTTAGAATTGCAGCGTGCACAGTTGAGGTGGAGGACAGGGGCTAGGGCAGGTGGCAGTGGCTGAAGAGCCACTTGCTCAAAGCCACTGGCTCCTCTGGTCTCTGGTGACAGAGTCAAACAAATTTTCATGATGTTTTAGGAAGACTTCTGGGCTGTCTGCACCTCCAGCCTGCAGCCCCAAGTCCCTCAGGACAGCTGGAACTCAAATGCTGGGGCTGCCGGTGGCAGAGCCCTAATTTCAGCATCCTTCTGATGCATTAGCATCAGCAGTTTGGAGACAGGAAGTTATCCATTCCCACTTCAGGCACAGGCAGCTCCTTGTGACTGTGGGCAAGTCACTTAACCCTCCATTGCCCCATGTAAGCCGCATTGAGCCTGCCATGAGTGGGAAAGCGCGGGGTACAAATGTAACAAAAATAAAATAAAAATATATGTTTGTGTGTGTAATTTATACACACACATGTGGTCTGTGTGTACATAGAAAAAATAGGAAAATGCAGGCAAATAAAGACTGGCCTATCCAATCTGCCCATCCATGCCATGCCACATAGGTATTTAAATGTCTCTATCATATTTCCCCTCTCCCGCCTGTCTTCCAAAGTATACGTATTGAGATCTTTATGTCTGTCCACATATGCAGAGTGCAGCGTAAGACAAACTGTTTTTGCAACGGTCTTTTTCAAGACCCATTTTAATGCTCTTGTCTACAGCATTTGCTTTTATGACTTGAGGTTTTTTCCAAAAAAACCATCAATCTATGATCTCACTCCATTAGTGATTTCAGCTATAAGACTCCTGATGTAGGCCGTCTGGCCGAAACACAACGTTGTGTCGAGTCATTGTTCATGTGAAATCATTTTATTATCATTTGTTTGAAAATTATTAAAAACGGTGTATTTTAAAATTCCAGTTTGGACCCAGTTTTTTGGACAGCCTGGCTCATATTCCCACCTTTTTTATTTTTGTCACATATGCTTTGCAACAAAGACCACTGACCTTTCTAGTAGCCACCCTCTGGACTGACTCCATTCTGTTTATATCTTATTGAAGAATTGTGCACAATATTCTAAATGAGGTCTCACCAGAGTCTTACACAGGAGCATCATCACCTTCTTTTTCCTACTGGCCATTCCTTTCCCTATGCACTCAAGCATCCTTCTAGATTTCACCGTCACCTTTTCTACCTGTTTAGCCACCTTAAGATCATCACATATGATCACACCCAAGTCCATCTCCTTTTACATGCACAAATGTTCTTCATCCCCTAAACTGTATTGGTCCCTCGGGTTTCTGCAGTCCAAATGCATGACCCTGCATTCTTTAGCATTAAATCTTTGTTGTCAAATTCCAGACCATTCCTCTAACTTCACTAAGTGAATATTTTGGAATCGGAGGCAATGTACTGAATTGGTTTCATAGTTTCCTAACGGCAAGAACATACCAGGTAATATCTGAATCGATCATATCACCACCATGGAGACCTGAATGTGGTGTGCCTCAAGGATCTCCGCTCTCTCCGATCCTCTTTAATTTAATGATGTTACCACTAGCCAGATCTTTGTCCAACCTAGAGCTTAACCCTTATATTTATGCTGACGATGTGACGATATATATCTCATACAAAAATGACTTGTCTGAAATTGCAGATAAAATTAATCTCAGTTTCCAAGTTATTAATTCATGGGCGGATGCATTCCAACTGAAGCTCAACGCAGAAAAAACACAATGCCTTATATTATCATCGCAGTATAATAAAATCAACTATACCAACATAAATATACTAAATCACACTCTTCCTGTTGTGGACAACCTGAAACTCCTGGGTGTAACAATCGATCAAAACCTTAACCTAGATAACCATGTGAAAAATTTTATAAAGAAAATGTTTTATGCAATGTGGAGGCTTAGAAGAGTAAAACCTTTCTTCCCAAGAGAGACATTCCGCAAACGAATGCAATCACTGGCATTGAGTCATTTGGACTACTGTAATTCCTTATATGCGGGATGCAAGGCTCAAACCATTAAGAAACTTCAGACTGCCCAGAACACCACAGCCAGATTGATATTCGGAAAGGCAAAATATTATAGTGCCAAACCCCTTAGAGAAAAACTGCACTGGCTTCCACTAAAGGATTGAGTTACATTCAAAATATGCACCTTAGTTCATAAAATTATTCATGGAGATTCCCCATCCTATATGTCAGACCTTATAGATCTATCAGAGAGAAACAACAAAAGTTCATCACGTACTTTCTTGAACCTCCATTATCCCAACTGCAGAGGACTTAAATATAAATCAATATATACTTCTAGCTTTTCATACATCTGTACACAACCATGGAATGAATTACTAACCACTACAAGAAAAACACGCAACCTAATGACCTTCCGAAAACTACTGAAGGCTACAGAGGAAATTGGAGGGTCATGGGATAGGAGGAAATGTCCTATTGTGGATTAAAAACTGGTTGAAGGATAGGAAACAGAGAGTGGGGTTAAATGGGTAGTATTCACAATGGAGAAGGGTAGTTAGTGGGGTTCCTCAGGGGTCCGTGCTAGGACCGCTGCTTTTTAATATATTTATAAATGATTTAGAGATGGGAGTAACTAGCGAGGTAATTAAATTTGCTGATGACACAAAGTTATTCAAAGTCGTAAAATCGCGACAGGATTGTGAAAAATTACAAGAGGACCTTACGAGACTGGGAGACTGGGCGGCTAAATGGCAGATGATGTTTAATGTGAGCAAGTGCAAGGTGATGCATGTGGGAAAAAAGAACCCGAATTATAGCTACGTCATGCAAGGTTCCACGTTAGGAGTTACGGACCAAGAAAGGGATCTGGGTGTCGTCGTCGATAACACACTGAAACCTTCTGCTCAGTGTGCTGCTGCGGCTAAGAAAGTGAATAGAATGTTGGGTATTATCAGGAAAGGTATGGAAAACAGGTGTGAGGATGTTATAATGCCGTTGTATCGCTCCATGGTGCGACCGCACCTTGAGTATTGTGTTCAATTCTGGTCTCCGCATCTCAAGAAAGATATAGTAGAATTGGAAAAGGTGCAGCAAAGGGCGACTAAAATGATAGCGGGGATGGGACGACTTCCCTATGAAGAAAGACTAAGGAGGCTAGGGCTATACAGCTTGGAGAAGAGACGGCTGAGGGGAGACATGATAGAGGTATATAAAATAATGAGTGGAGTGGAACAGGTGGATGTGAAGCGTCTGTTCACACTTTCCAAAAATACTAGGACTAGGGGGCATGCGATGAAACTACAGTGTAGTAAATTTAAAACAAATCGGAGAAAATTTTTCTTCACCCAACGTGTAATTAAACTCTGGAATTCGTTGCCGGAGAAAGTGGTGAAGGCGGTTAGCTTAGCAGAGTTTAAAAAGGGGTTGGACGGTTTCCTAAAGGACAAGTCCATAAACCGCTACTAAACGGACTTGGAAAACTCCAAAATTCCAGGAATAACATGTATAGAATGTTTGTACGTTTGGGAAGCTTGCCAGGTGCCCTTGGCCTGGATTGGCCGCTGTCGTGGACAGGATGCTGGGCTCGATGGACCCTTGGTCTTTTCCCAGTATGGCATTACTTATGTACTTATGTACTTATGTACTTGTTTAATAAAGCTTACAAAATGGATCCCTCATAACAATCTGACTCCTAAACTACACCAGACACAATTTATATTGGAACTCTTTTAATTTGCCTATTTTATTTACACCCTAATTACTGATGACACCTTGTCCTGATATCATTATGTTATGTTGTTATCCATTTATCCAGTTCTTACTCAACATAATTTTCGTATGCACCTTAATAGCAACAATTCTGAAATTCTTCTCCATTAATATGACTGCCATAATATTCCTGTACACCTTATCTGTTATATATATACTCTGATTTTCTATTCCATCAATGTGATTGTAGTTGTATTATATTGTAAGTCACATTGAGCCTGCAAATAGGTGGGAAAATGTGGGATTTAAATGCAGCAAAAAAAATAAATAAATAAGTGCCTCCTCATGTAATCCACACCATCAGGGGTGTATACCCTATTGCATTTTGGTATCATCCACAAAGAGGCAAACTTTACCAGAAAGCCCTTCAGCAATATTGCTTATAAAAATGCTAAAAAGAACCAAATCTTTCCTCCATTTACCACTACCCTGTGTTGTCTTCCATTCAACCAGTTCCTAACCCAGTCAATCACTTTAGGGCCCATTCCGAGAGCACTCAGTTTATTTATTAGCCGTCTATGAGGACGCATGTCAAAGGTTTTACTAAAATCTAAATACACCACATCTAGCGCTCTCCCTCAATCCAGCTCACTGGTTACCCAGTTCAAGAAATCAGATTTGTCTGACAAGACCTGCCGCTAGTGAAACCATATTGTCTTGGGTCCTATAATCCATTGGATTCCAAAAACTTTACTATTCTCTGTTTTAAAAGCGTTTCCATTAATTTAGAATAAAGTCAGACTTATTTCCCAACCTTTTCCTTACTTCCGCTTTTGTGGAAAGGGATCACATCTATTCTTCTCCAGTCCTCCAGGGCCACTCCCAAATAGAGAAGCATTGAAAAGGTCAGCCAGCGGAGCCCCTAGAACTTCCACAAGTTCCTTCAGCATCCTCGGACATATGCCATCCGGCCCCATCAATTTGTCTTCCTTTAGTTTAGCCTACAATTCACAACCAAAGTCCTTTGAAAATCATTCAGGGACTACCACCCCTCCATTCCTATTTGTGTTTGTCTTCTGGGGCCTGCTCCTGACTCTTCAGCTATGAACACAGAATAGAAATATTTATTAAGCAATTCCGCCTTACCTTTATCAGCTTCTACATATTTTCCCCGTCACCTTTGAGACTCACAATGCCACTTTTGCACTTCCTCCTATCATTTGCATATCTAAAAAAAAATCTTGTCTCCCCATTGTACCGTATTGGCTATTTTTTCTTCTATTTGCATATTTGCTTTCCAGACTACTCTACTACCTTCTCTTAACTTTTCCAGATATTGTTACCCGTCTTCCTCTTTCTGCGATCTCTTGTAGTTTATAAAGACTAGCCTCTTTTTCCTTACCTTTTCAGCTACTACTTTTGAGAACCAAGATGGCCTCCTTTTCCTCTTACTTTTATTTACTTTCCTTACAAAAAGGTTTATTGCCCTTACAATAGCTCCTTTCAGTTTTGCCCACTGCTTTCCAACTTCTTCCAGAAGTTCCCATCCAGACAACAATTCCTTGAGGTAATTCCAATATGAACAAAACTAGTTTTATTTTTTGAAATCTAGAACCTTTACTTTTGAATGAACCCTCTCCACACCTATCTTAATATTAAACCACATCATCTGGTGATCACTGGGTGCCAAATGATCATCTACTATAACATCAGAAACACTCTCCCCATTAGTAAGCACTAAGTCCAGTATGGCCCCATCCTGTGTGGGTTCCATTACAATACTAACTGCTGGAATAGTTCCTCCTGTAGAGAATCCAGGATCTCCCTGCTTCTAAAAGACCCCACAATTTTTCCAATGAGGGCAAACAACATCTGGTATATTAAAATCACCTATTAGTAGTACTTCCCCATTCACAGCTATATTTTAAATAATCTTCCATTAATTCTACTACTACTACTACTTATTTCTATAGTGCTACTAGATGTATGCAGTGCTCAACCATGAAGAGACAGTCCCTGCTCGAAAGAGCTTACAACCTAATCGGGAACAGAAAGAGAAGAGAGCTTTTCTGGGAGTTGAACCCACCCTCTCACACCCTATGCGATAATCATACCATTAGGCAAATGAGCCACTGTTCTCTGTCTAAGTTTTCTGTCTGTGGAGGCCTGTATATCACACCAATTTAAATACATTTGCCTTTCCCTCTTTCCAGGTTGACCCACAGTGCCTCTTCCTTACCCTGTAGGTTCTGAAATTGTGTGGCTTTAATATTATATTTAACATATAATGCTTCTCCCCCTCCCTTTCTTCCTACCCTGTCTTTCCTGAACACATTATAGCCCGGCATAACTATATCCCAATCATGGTTCTCTGTGAACCATGTCTCCGATTGCCACTAAATCCAAATCAGACTCTTCTATCACAGCCTCAAGATCTAAAGCCTTATTTCCTTGTGCATCAGTATATACTGCTTTCAGAGAAAAGGAACATTTTAAGATCAATTTTAAAGTTTTGGAGGGATGTCTGTTGTCGAAGGGACTGGCGTAGCGTGTTCCAATGTTCAGAACCCTGAACTGATAAGATTGTCTTCCTGGTGTGTTCATGGATTATCTCTCAAAAAGATGGTACTATCAGTAAATTCTGAAAAGATGATTGCAATGTTCTTGTATTTGAATATGGAGTTAACATATGAGAAAGATCTGTTCCCCAATGAAGAAGGAAGGCATCCAGGGCTACACAATTGGGAGCATAGAGCCTGGAGCAGAAGAGGGGAAGCTCGTTATTCCCCAATGAAGAAGGAAGGCATCCGGGGCTACATAATTGGGAGCATAGAGCCTGGAGCAGAAGTGGGGAAGCTTGCTGTTTGAGAAGAAGCAATGAGGTCTATCGCTGGGGCCCCTCACTGCTGGAAACTTTGATGAGCCATGGGCATGCTGAGGGACCACTTGCGAGGCTGAAGGACTCTGCTCAATTTGTCTGCCACAGCATTCTGCTTGCCAGCTAGGTAAATGGCCCTATAGAAATATTACAAGAAATTGCCCAAATCCATATCTGGATTGCTTGTTGACAGAGGAAGTAAGAACCTGTTCCTCCTTGTTTGTTCAGATAATATATTGCAACCTGGTTGTCTGTGTGAACGAGAACTATCTGATTAAGGAAACAGTCCTGGAAAGTTTTGAGGGCATTCCAGACTGCTCAAAATTCCAGGGGATTGATATGATACTGATTCTCCCATGGGGACCAAGAACCCTGTGTATGAATGCCATCAAGATGAGAACCCCAACCTACAATGAAGGCGTCCATGGTGAGAACTTTGTGATGTGGAGGGGGCTGAAATAGAAGCTCCTGGGTGAAATTCTGTGAAACCATCCACCACTGTAGAGAGTGGCACAGTTGCAGAGTAACCCAAATATGGGCTGAGAGTGGTCCTGTGACTTGAGACCACTGAAAGGAGAGTCCACTGAGGTATTTGGAAGTAGAGACAAGCTAATGGTGTTACATGTTGATGGCCAAGTAGACTGATTATCTGACAAGCAGAAACTTGATTGGAATTGGAAATCTGAGCAGAGAAATGCACTACATTGTCTACCCTTGATTGTGGGAGAAAGGCTTGACCTTGAACAGTATCCAGGAGAGCCTTGATGAACTGCAAGGTCTGAACCAGTTGAAGATGTGATTTGCAGTAATTTACTACAAATCTGAGGAGCTCCAGGAGACACATGACAGAGAGAATGTAAGTCTGTGCCTTTGATCAACCAGTCCTTGAGGCAGGGGAAGATATGCATGCCCCACCTGCACAGTGTTGCAGCTACCACTATCAGGCATTTTGTTGAAAACACAAAGAGCTGAGGCCAAGCTGAATGGCAAGATTTTGTATTGGTAATACAGAGTCCCAAAGCAAAAATTCAGAAACTTCCTGTGAGCAGGAAGAATAATGTGGGTACAGGGCCAGTACTAGAGTCTCTGACACCCCCCAAACCCCAGTCCAGCATCTCCTTTCTCTCTTCTCCCTCCCCGCCCCCCTTTTCAGCCCAGTGCCTTAAAAGGTGAAGAACAAAAGTTTGTTTTGTTTTTTAATCGACAGCTTTTTAATTTATTTGAAAGCTTCCCATATGTAGATATAAATATCATGAAATCAAATTGAATATTACTAAAATTGCTTTAAAAATTATTGTTTGTAACCTTTAGATTGTAAGCTCTTTTGAGCAGGGACGGTCCTTCCCCATGTTAAACTTGTACAGCGCTGCGTAACCCTGGCAGCGCTATAGAAATGCTAAGTAGTAGTAGTAGTAGTAGCTGGTGGAAACAGCACTAATAAAGGCTAGGTTTTGTGCTCCTTTTTCTACATCCTGTAAGTCTGACTAGACTGCGTACGCAGTAGCCCTAAAAGCTCCTCCTTGAGCATAGCCCAGATTTTCTCTTGTAGAGAAAACATCAGTACCAGCTGGGAAACTGGTGTGGAGGCAGTCTGCGTTATAGCCTGTTTAGGCCTGGGTGACCTCAAGGACCCCAAAGGCTCTCACTGAGAAGTAATAAGCTGTAGAGAAGCAGTCACTGCAGCATCAACAGTTTTGGTGCGGCAAAGATGCTGATGCAGGGGAGGTCTTGGCACCATGCCTTGAGGGAGAATGATAGCAATATTTCTTAGGTTTTCTATGCTGCAGGTCCTTCGATGCATGCAGCATCGATGATGAGGACGTGGACTCCTTATATGGTCGCGGTATGAAGTCCGATGTCAGGCATTCCCAATGCAACATTGGTACACCTGATGTCGATGCAACAGGTTCCATACCCGGTGCAGAATCCCCTGCCATGCTCGATGCAGAACTAAAAAGTTTATCACGCTGGACTCTGCAGGCTTTAAGTGTCCTCATTTACATGCGCAGACAGAAGCCACACTGTATGTCCTGGTGCTCCAGACCCAAGCACTGAACACACCAGTTATGGGAATCAGTGCCTGAGATAGTCCTATTGCACTGAGTACACTTTTTTAAAGCTACTTGGTACCCTCTGACATAGAGGGAAAAATGGCCGAAACAAGGTAAAAGGCTCAAAGCCCCAGGGAGTTTGAGCAAATATCTGACCGAAAATGGTCGATGCTGCTTGGCCAAAAAAAGGCCTCAGAGATCCCTAAGGCCAAAAAATGAAAAAAAAAAACCCATTAGAAAAAAATACTTTGGTTAAATGTAATAATGAGAAAAGGGAAATATGACAGAAAAATTAAAATATTCCAAAAAGAGAAGGCACCAAATAGAGATTGTTGAGGAGAGATTAGAAAATGAACCTCTCACCTCCATAGAAAACGCAAGACTGCTAGTCCCATGCTCGAGCATCAGGCAGGAAGGCACCTGTTCCTGTGCAGTGGGGGGACTGCCTCAAAGGTTTTATTGACGTGACAGTGCACTATGGAAGTGTCCGCACTGGGCTCCATGGATGACGCCACCCACATGTGAGAATATCATGCCTGCTTGTCCATGGAGAATTAATGCTTCACTTACCTGAGGGCTTTGATCACCCTGCCTCTCCAATTCTAGTTTAAATTCCTCTTCGGTAGGTTAGCCAGTCTGCTGCTGAAGACACTTCTTCCCTTCTTTGATAGGTGGACACTATTTCTGCTCAGCAGCCCTTGGAAAAGCATCCTGTGGTCCAGGAAGCCAAATTGCTCTTAACGACACTATCTGTGCAGCCATATATTCAGCTCCAGGATGTGAGCTTCTTTTTGCCCTCAACAGGGAGGATCTGCTTCCTTTCTGTGTGTTTCCGTTTTCACGGGCTATCTGGGCAGAAAGCAGTTGTAGTTTTGGTTTAGAGGGCTGAGGAAGCAAAGGGCAGTAGTGGGTCTGGAGGCTAGAGAGCAGCATAGCAGCAGCTGCAGGTTACAGGAATAGAGAACAGCAGAGACAGCTTCAATCCACGAAGGCCAGGAAGACAGAGTGCACAGCAATGATGATGGTGGCAATTTCAACCTGCAAAGGACAGAATTCAGACAACAGCAGCTTCAGTTTCAGCCTGGTGAAGACAAAATATTAGAGACAAAATATTAGAATTGTATTCAGATAATGCAAGATACAAGTTTTATTAAACAAACAAACTAAGCAGGTCACAATAAAAACATACATACTTTTAGATGTGTACATATAAAAATACAAAAATCACAATAAAATAAAAAAACAATTCACATAACAATACAAGAGTCACTAATAGAAACAAAACAATTCACATAACAATCAATGAAATCTTACTTAATTTTAAAGTACCACACAAACAAAATAAATGCACATTAGACCAAGTTAAAACAATCCTTAAATCAGTCTGCTCATGAACATGTGCTGCGAATCTCATATAAAAGAAAACCTGCCTAAAAAGAAATACCTTCAACTGCCTGTGAAATGTCCTTCAGTGAGCAACATGTCCTAACTCATTAGGTAGAGAATTCCATAACAGTGGGGCTGCACAAAAAATGTACGTGAACTCTCTTCCAAACTAATCTGACAGATAATTACTGCAAGACACTTGTCCTGTGACCTCAACATCGGAGTTGGACAATATATTGTTAATGAAGAGATGATACAAAACAGCAGTAACAAGAGGTTAGGGAAGATGGGAAAGGAGCAGAGAAGAGGATAGAGAGGTGGAGGAAGTAAGGCAAAATGAAAGAGAGAGGGGTAAAAACGGACTGAGACATGGTCTGTGTGTGTGTGTGTGGGGGGGGGGGGGTTAAGGGGATAAGAAAATTGTCAAGACAGGTAGGAGAGGAGAGGGTTACAAGAGTGTGATGCGGACTGGCCATACTGGGTGAGAGGGAGAGAAAGTAGTACATAAGTACTGCCATACTGGGACAGACCGAAGGTCCATCAAGCCCAGTATCCTGTTTCCAACAGTGGCCAATCCAGGTCACAAGTACAATACATTTTATGCTGCTTATTCTAGAAATAAGCAGTGGATTTTCCCAAAGTCCATTTTAATAATGGTCTATGGACTTTTCCTTTAGGAAGTCATCCAAACCTTTTTAAAACCACGCTAGGCTAACTGCTTTTACTACATTCTCTGGCAACAAATTCCAGAGTTTAATTCCAGAAAAAATTACAGAGTTGAATAAAGAAATATTTTCTCAAGTTCGTTTTAAATTTACTATTTTGTAGCTTCATCGCATGCCCCTTAGTCCTAGTATTTTTGGAAAGAGTAAACAAGCGATTCACGTCTACCCGTTCCACTTCACTCATTATTTCATAGACCTCTATCATATCTCCCCTCAGCTGTCTCTTCTCCAAGCTGAAGAGCCCTAGCCACTTCAGCCTTTCCTCATAGGGAAGTCATCCCATCCCCTTTATCATTTTCGTTGCCCTTCTCTATACCTTTTCTAATTCCATTATATCTTTTTTGAGATGCGGCGACCAGAATTGAACACAATATTCGAGGAGTGGTCGCACAATAGAGCAATACAAAGGCATTATAACATCCTCATTTTTGTTTTCCATTCCTTTCCTAATAATACCTAACATTCTATTTGCTTTCTTAGCCGACGCTGCACACTGAGCAGAGGGTTTCAACTCTGGGAAAGGAAAAAACAAGTGCTGATGGACAGGGAAGGTGGGGGGGGGGGGGGGGGAAGCTTGTAACAATGGAGCATTCAATGCATTCCTAGCTCTCCTTTTGGCTATGTGTCCTATCCATGTCCATCTTGCATGCTCTGTTCCTTATTACCACTCGAGCATTGTGTGCAGCATACATATAAAGTTGGCTGAACACATAAAGGGCCCAAATTTACATGCACAATGGAAGGAGCTCCTGAAACTCAGAAGTGGTTAAAGCCTCAAGGTAGCGTGGAAATCCTTCAAGGAGTGAGTGATGAGAAAAAAAGGGGGGGGGGGATTTTCAATAGGTACTGTAAGTATGTGCATGCTTTCACTTGGATACATGTTACAAGTATTATACGGTGGATATTTGTGCCTGCTTTTCCTGCAGACACATAGAAAACAGGACTTGTTTGCATTTTTAAAAAATGGAAATCTTTCATTTTATGTCCTTCCCTCAACTTAATTATGGAGGGTAATTTTAAGACAGCTGATTCATGTTGGTACCACAATTATTACCCATGTAAACCAATAATTTGTCTAAGGACCAAATTCTATATATGGTGCCAAAAAAAATCGGTGCGGAGAAATAAATGAATGCTAAGCGCTATTCTATAAACAATGCTCTGAGTTGGGTACCAATTATAGAATAGCGCCTAGTACTGGGATCCACACCTAACTTCTAGGTACGAGGAGTTACACCAACTGAAACCTGGTATAAACGCCACACCTAAATTAGGCGTGGATCTGCCATATTGTGTAACACTGTGCACAAATCCTTGGAACACCCATGCCCCGCCCATACCCCTCCCATGGCCACACCCCCTTTTCAGATCCATGCACAAGAATTTACAAACAAATCTTTATAGCATAATGCCTAGCAAAATGCATGTATAAATTCTAATTATTTTCAATTTTTGCCAATAATTATCAGTGCCCAATTATAGGTGAGTTCATCACTCAATTAAATTGTGCGTGCAAATTGGGCATGCACAATTTTGTGTGCCATATATAGAATCTGAGGAAAAGTGTAATAAACTTGTGCTGGAAAGTGATTATAGCAGATGTCAGTCCAACATCGTTCTTTGCTACCATTTACATTCCAACCACCTGTTCTACTCACCTTGCAGGAAATATGCAATATTAGTACATAAGTACATAAGTATTGCCATACTGGGAAAGACCAAAGGTCCATCATGCCCAGCATCCTGTTTCCAACAGTGGCCAATCCAGATCACAAATACCTGGCAAGATCCCAAAAAAGTACAAAACATTTTATACTGCTTATCCCAGAAATAGTGGATTTTCCCCAAGTCCATTTAATAACGGTCTATGGACTTTTCCTTTAGGAACCCGTCTAAACCTTTTTTAAACTCTGCTAAGCTTTACCAAATTCTCTGGCAACAAATTCCAGAGTTTAATTACACGTTGAGTGAAGAAACATTTTCTCAAGTTCATTTTAAATTTACTACATTGTAGCTTCATCGCATGTCCCCTAGTCCTAGTATTTTTGGAAAGCGTGGACAGACGCTTCACATCTACCCGTTCAACTCCACTCATTATTTTATAGACCTCTATCATATCTCCCCTCAGCCGCCTTTTTTCCAAGCTGAAGAGCCCTAGCCATTTTAGCTTTTCCTCATAGGGAAGTCGTCCCATCCGCTTTATCATTTTCGTCGCCTTTCATTGATGAGAAAAGACAAATATGAAGGAAAAGAGTGATCTGCGCATAAGAATTGTAACTGGATTCCTCTTGGAAATAATAGAACCAATTCAAAAATTACTTTCTTTTTCAATACTGTAGGGCAGTTCTGTTTGCAAGTGAAGGGGACAGCTATGTTTACAAAGGTGGCCCTTTCATTTGCAAATATACATCTGGAAATTTTGCAAAAAAATGTGTTTTAATGTAGGATATAGATACAAAACCAATTATTACTTTGGAAGATATTTATGGTTTTCAAAAATTATTTAGAAAGGATCTCCGTGAGTGCATCCCCTGTCACATTTACATCCCCATATAATGTAACCTAGGGTTAGGAGAAAAGAAGAGAAAAAAAAACTTACCCGGGGTCCGGGCTGGGGCCTCCGAGGTTCGGGCTCCTGGAGGGAGGGAAAAGCGGGTCAGTCCGAGAGGGGCTATAGAAGCGCCGAGATTTAGTTGTGTGGGCTCCCGGGGACAATTAAACAGGACCCCGGGAGTGAAGAAGGGCATAGGAGACTGGCAGGAAGATTTGGGGCCGAGTGGGGGCTGAGGAGGAGTCTGGGGAAGGGAGTTGGCACTGCTAAAAAGCAGCATTATAAGTTTGGGAGTCTGGGGAGGGATTGGATGTTCGGGGCCGATTCGGGGCCCGGTGTTGGAAGGGGAGCTGCAGCAGGCAGCGCGACAAATTTGGTGGGTCTTCGGGCCCTGTTTTAGGGCCGTTTTGCTCCGGGGTTCGGGGGCCGAGTTGGTGCCAGGAGGGGCGCTGCGGGAGGCAGCGCGTCTGTTTTGTAGGTCCGGGGACGATTAAGCACGTCCCCGGACGTGTAGCCACCAGCTGGGCCGCTCGTGAGGGGAAGCAGCGCTGCGGAGGGGTTTTTTTTAAGAAAAAGATGGCGCGCGTGTGCATGAGGCGGCCTCATGCACATTTTGGGATCGCGCGTCTTCGCGAGTAGGCCGAAGCCAGGGCCTAAATTTTGGGCCGGCTTCGGAGCTTTTTTATTTTTGGCTCCGATTTTGAACCAGGACGACGAGGACCGGAACCGAGGGCAGGGTTCGAGTGTGCAGAAAATCCCGGTTCAGGTAAGGGGTTTTTCCACCCGAAATTGTAATGTATTTATTTTTTAAATGTGTAAATATGGTTTTTGATTTTTAAAAATTTAGGGATTGGTTCAATTTAAATTTGGTTTACATATTCGTGATCGGGGAATTTTTCTGGATTTTTGGGGTGGGTTAGTTTTTAAATTTAAATATTTTTAGGGGGTATTTTGGAGGGGTGCTAGTTTGAAGGGGTTAGGAAAGGGTTAACAAATTGAATTCGATGTAGCAGGTAGAGGGGAAGGTAAGGAAATTTTTAAGGTAGGTTTAAAATAATTTTGGGAATTTTGGGGGATTTTAGGGGCAAATATTGTGGGGCGGGTATTAAAAAGGGTTACATTTGAAAAATAAATTCATAGATCAGGAGTATAGGTAGTGCTTGGTGGTGGGTGTAAATTTGGGACATTTTGATGGAAATTTTGGGGTTAAATTATTATTTTTAGTAATTCTCCATTAAAGTCTATGGGAAAAATAAAAGTAAAATGGGGCTACAGTTGGGCTTCTCAGAATTCCGTTTGCTACTGGAAAAAAAATGGAATTCTGATGGTGAGTCTGATTGGCTGAGGGGAAGTGGAATTCTGCGCTGGGGTTCCGTTACCTAGGAGACGGTGAGGTGGCTGTGGTCAGAGGAGGCTGAAGACAGCGAGGCGAGAGGGTGTGTGTGAGCAGTGCTGGCGGAGCTTGTGAGGAAAGGGAAGGAATTAAAGGAAATTTTAAGAAAGGAATGTGGGAGAATGGAAATGTTAAAGGGTGAATGAAGGGTAAGTGAGAGGAATAGGGAAATTGTGAATGTGTACCTAAAGTGTCTGAAAGGGGTGTTCCAAAGGATTGAGAGAAAGAGTGCATGGGGTGTTAACCTGTCAGGGAAGGGGAGAATAACTGTGAGGAAGGTTTGAGTTGAGTGAGGATGCATGGGTTCCTGAAGAGTTGGGTGGGCCTCTTTTATAGATAGGGAACCAGTGATTGAGCTTAGGTTAAAAGGATATAGGGAAAACTAATTTGATTTATTTTAGTGAAACCGGCCACAGTTTTATGATCCAAAATTTAAAACCATCTAGGACAGGGAAATTTCATATGAGATTAGGGAGTGAGGGTTTTATTCCCATTTAAGTTTTTAAGGGTGAGGTTTAGGGTGAAGACGAGCTGAAAAAAAACCAGACATCGGAGGATTCAGTTCCAGGGCCCCTACGCAAGACAGATTTCCAGAGAAAAAAAAACAAAATTGACAATGACAGTTAAGTGATGTTTGTTCTGTGGAAAAAAAAAACCATTCTTACATATACTTACCCGATGAGACGGCTGATCCGTGGTACCTGAAAAAGAGAGAAAGAAAAAAGACATAAAGAATCATTTTCTCACAAGGGAAATCTTACACTTAATAGTTTGCAAGAGTGAAAAGAAACTGTCTATTTTGGGCTAAGGAATTTAGAAAAAAAACCTTTAAATACTTATCTGATATTCTTTCTGTATGAAGCAAGTGCTCCTGCAGAGAGATAGAAAGGTGACGTAAGAACACTGAGTATTTCTTCAAAAGACATAAAGTTTGGTTAGGTTTTAGGAGTTATTTAATGTTCCAGTAGTTGATTTTATAATTAAAGCATGTGTTAAATAAATCTTTTAAATTGTTTACATTTTAATTGAGAAGTTGTGTTTTGTTGTCCACCAAAAAGGGGTAAAATCCTGAATTTAGTTTAAATTCCTCGCTTATCCTTTGAGGGTTAGCGACGAGGTTAGTTTTTGTAGCTTGCCCCACATGCCTGTGAGCTGGTAACTGAGAAGTCGCCACGACTATTTACATCCTTCCATTTATGAAAAGGAGATAGGTGTCTGTTCTCAATTTACTGTTAGAATCTAACATTTGCACATTTAATGAACTTTCCTTTACAGTGAGGACATAGAAAGACTGGTCAAGAATATCTGGGCCAAGTGCTTGGTTAGGAATATTTAAAAGTATCCAAAACTGGAGAAGCAATTATTTAATTGGATGGTAGGAATAAGAAGGCATGGGGAAAATATGTAAAATGAAAAACAAAAGATGTTTAGATGCATAACAAGACTCATATGAAACAGCAAGGGGGTTTAAATGAAAATTACAAGCTTATCTAATTTCTCTCCCATAGACAATGAGGTTGGAAAATTTAGTGGGATTAAACCTATGAATGGGGTTTTACTAAGCAATCAGTTTTACTGAAGTATTTATGGACATGCCAATTTGCTGTAAGAGAGCAGACAAAGGCATTTGAATGGCAGGAGGACAGAGAGCCTAGAGGGAATGATCAAAATGGCTGGTAATGGAATTTTTATAGACTCATTCTGGACTTCTTATAGCCACATTGGGCCTAATATTCAAAGGATTTATGCTCCTAACTTTAAGAATTGTGCCCCTAAATTGGCAATCTTTGAAAATTTACTAGGGCTGAATGCCTAAATTTATACTCATAAGTTCACTAAAATAAATTTAGGAGCATAAGAAGTGGGTAGCAATAAGGGCAGATTTAAGCTTAGGAAATAGATAGGAGTTTAGCACTGATTTTATAACCCTAGGGAAATGAATGGCAGGCCTTAATTTATGAGCATATCTTTAAAGCTCCTACAAGAAGCTGAATTTAAGGTGAAAATAGGTTCCTAAGTTAGAAGTCTAAATTTAGGAGCTTAGTTTTGTTTTTTGTTTTTTTAATATCAGGCCCATTGTTTCTGGAGAAGACTGAATTTTTTTTTTTTGCAAGCTATGAAACCTTTAAGCACACCAATATGAACTTTCAAAATCACACAAGTCTCTTCTTCAATTGTGACCTATAGGTTCAGCAAAACCCTATGCCTAACTGTTACATGAATAAAAGTAGTTTATTATAAAAGAAGTTTGTTAATAGAAGCCACCTTGTGCCAGGCATCCCCACCAAGACTACAGTGTACTGTAAAGATAAGCTCCAGAACGGTGGGAGAGGTGGTTTGGCCAGCGAGTTTGTGAAATGGATTATGAATGAGTAAACTGGATAACAGATGGCTCCCCACAGCTGCAATGATCAGAACAGCGATTGCAGTCTTGGCTTTGCTTATTGTGAACTTTGCAGTACACTTGTGGCCAGCAGGCAAACAGTCAGAATTTCTACTTGAATCACAAAGACGTTCATATGCAAAAAGTGTCCCCTTTCCTCTGCCCTTTTTTCAGACAGCCTTGTTGCTCTCCTTCCGGAAACAAAATAAAAAGCATCCCCCCCCCCCCCCCCACACACACACACTACTGCTACTGCTACTTCGGTTTCTGGGTGAGATATGACTATGTTTATCCACTCCTACCCTAGCTGACATCCATCTCTCTGATCTCATGTGCAACTTTCTTCAAATCAGTCACCTTACTTTCTAACTTTTCCTACTTTCTTACCCATCTATATATTACAACTTTGCCTTACCCTTCACTACTAATTATAATGTTCTATTACATAGTAACATGGTAACATAGTAGATGACGGCAGAAAAAGACCTGCACGGTCCATCCAGTCTGCCCAACAAGATAAACACATATGTGCTACTTTTTGTGTATACCTTACCTTGGACCTGCACAGTCCATCCAGTCTGCCCAACAAGATAAACTCATATGTGCTACTTTTTGTGTATACCTTACCTTGATTTGTATCTGCCATTTTCAGGGCACAGACCGTAGAAGTCTGCCCAGCACTAGCCTCGCCTCCCAACCACCAGCCCCTCCTCCCACCACCAGCTCTGCCACCCAATCTCTGCTAAGTTTCTGAGTATCCGTTCCTTCTGAACAGGATTCCTTTATGTTTATCCCACGCATGTTTGAATTCTGTTACCGTTTTCATCTCCACCATCTCCCGCGGGAGGGCATTCCAAGTATCCCCACTCTCTCCGTGAAAAAATACTTCCTGACATTTTTCTTGAATCTGCCCCCTTCAATCTCATTTCATGTCCTCTAGTTCTACCGCCTTCCCATCTACGGAAAAGGTTTGTTCGCGGATTAATACCTTTCAAATATTTGAACGTCTGTATCATATCACCCCTGTTTCTCCTTTCCTCCAGGGTATACATGTTCAGGTCAGCAAGTCTCTCCTCATACGTCTTGTAACGCAAATCCCATACCATTCTTGTAGCTTTTCTTTGCACCGCTTCAATTCTTTACATCCTTAGCAAGATACAGCCTCCAAAACTGAACACAATACTCCAGGTGGGGCCTCATCAACGACTTATACAGGGGCATCAACACCTCCTTTTTTCTGCTAGTCACACCTCTCTCAATACAGCCCAGCAACCCTCTAGCTACGGCCACCACCTTGTCACACTGTTTTGTCGCCTTCAGATCCTCAGATACTATCACCCCAAGATCCCTCTCCCCATCCGTACATATCATATTGTGTTGACATTGCAAGTAGTATACCATGCAATACTTTGTATTGTTAGTTGAATATTTTTACTGCTGTAATTGCCTACTGCTCATGTTTGATCTATTCTTACCGTACACGGCCTTGAGTAAATTTCTTCAAAAAGGGAGTAAATAAATCCAAATAAATAAATAAATAAATAAATAAATATTGCGTCGGTGCCTTCGCATAGGTGCAAACTTTGGAAATGAAATTTGGCAAGTAAAAAAACACAAGGTAAGCGCTATAGATTGGCATTTCAAAACTGGAAAATTGTCTCGGATTGTTTTCTAATTTCCCTTGAACCCATGCATATCCCCACCCTCCCACTCTGTCAGACTGTCAAAGTAATGCTTTGATGTTTCTCTTATATATACTATCTGCTACCACATTTGCTTATTTCTGATCTGATGAAGAAGGGCAACCTTCGAAAGCTAATCAAGAAATGTATTAAGTTATGTCCAATAAAAAAGTTATCTTATTTTCTTTTCCATGTTTTATTTTGTTTGATTTCTATTGATAACCTTGAACCAAGAACTAGCAGGACCTCTCAGGCAAAAAGCTGCGTGAACTTTCCACAGTGTTAAGAAGTGCATTTAAAAGGAAGGTGGAGGAGGGCTTGCTCTCAACGCTGTGCCCGCACTGTGGCTTTATCTTCTTTGTTCTGAGGGTCTTACTCTACTCCCTGGCCCCAATGTCTGGGCGCAGTGCAGGCTGCTGTTCGGATGCTCCTGCCCTTCAGTGAAAAGGAGACAGTGCTCCTTTCAAACCTTCTGAAGTTTACAGAGGTAATGCCAAAGTAAAGCTGCAACGTGATCCCTGGTTTGACAATGCATGCTAAGACTGCAATTTTGTAATAATAGTAATAACAATAATGTTGTTGTTACCACTATGCAGTCCTAATTGTCTTCTAATTAGCTAAGAATCATCAGGGTGATGTAGCCGGGGTGAGAAAATGGGCTGCCTCTTTATTTCATTTCAGACATACAGGAAGTACATTTTCATAGGGCGAGAGAATGCTTTACTTTTGAAGAAATCAGTCACTAGTGGAAGATATAGCTGGAAGTGCGGGGTAAATGCAGGCCCTTATCCCATGAACTGTGAAGGGCGCTGCCTCCATCAGACTCTTCAGCAAGCCAAGGTTAGCCCTCCATGTTGCGTTTGCTTTCCGGGGTTGTGGGAAGGAGGGAAGCCGGCCCGGCGGCTCGCTCCACACCTGTCCTGCACCTGCGCACAGTAAAGGCGGGAAAGTCTCAAGCGCCTCTTCCACAGAACTAGTGTTCCGAAAGATTTAATCACACAAGACAGATCCCAAAACACCTGACTTTAAACATTTCTGCCCCACAGGTAGTACATTGGGTGGGGAGGATAATACTACATTGTCCACCATGTAAAGACTGTTTTTGTAGTGGGAAAGGCCTGCTATAAAAATGCTTCACAGGCATGTATTTTGGGCCAGAGCAGGTGTAAATGGGCATGTCAAGCATTTATGTGCTATTGGGGCTGGTTCTTCTGGGTGCATGCTTTATTGTATAAAGGTACATTGGAAGCTGCTTATACCAGACTGCCAGCTTGACATTGGTCCTTTGGGCTATTCACCTCTCTTATACCAGAGCTTTTCAGTCTTTTCATGGCCAGGATGACAACCAAATAAAACTGTGCGACCTCTCCCCCCCCCCCCCCCCCCCACACACACACACAAGATGTAGAATAATGATGCATCTATGGTCTGACTACCCAGGTTGTGACCTTTAAAAGTAGGTTTTGTGATGCCCATTTGGGATCTCAACCCACAGTTTGGGAAGTTCTGCCTTACACTCACCTTACAAGGTTATAGCCTGGATGTCTCATTGAACAAAGCAGGTGTAAATGTGTACAGTAGCTACATGCCATTGGGGCTTGTTCAGGGTGGCTATGTTGCCTTTATAAAATTAGAGCCTTTTGGGACATCTCGATTAAGCAGCTGGTTATAAAATCAAGTCAAAAGGGAAGTGGGGTGCCTACTTTCAGGTGGACCATTTATACTGCCCTGCAATGGCAGAAGGAAAGTAAATATTATAAGCTAAAAATATTGCTCTGTTTGTATACCCCTTATTTCAAATAATATTCAAATGATACTTGAATAACTCTAAGTATATATTCAAAAATTGGAGGAAAAATACCTCAAAAGTCTCATCTTGGCAGCAACTGATATATCTTAGTGCCAGCTTATATTTGAAAAGGATTTAGATCAAAGAGGATATCTCAATGGAGTGATAAGATCGGCATCTAAAAGATCCAAATTTAATAATAGGGAACTCTTATTAAAAGGGCAATATCACAAGAAAGCAGATTCTGACAAGATCAACACTTTTGTAGCGCAATTATCAAGTGGAGGGGAGAGATTAGCTAATATTATTAAGAAAACTTGGATTATAATGCAGTCTCATGAACTATTTTTTGATTAGACAATAAGAGTGGAATTTTCTAATCACAGAATTTAAAAGAAATATTAAGTCAAGCAAATTTACTTTCTCATGTCTTGTAAAAAGATATGGCTATTCGAACTGGGCATAGAAAATTCGGTTATTGCAAAACTTGTTCTATCACTGCGGAAATTGATGAATTTAGGAATCCAGTTGATGGGAAGATGTTTAAGTTAAAACAACACCAATTGTCAATCAACATTTGTGATTTATGTTTTGAGATGTGTCAAAAATGAGATGTAAGCAAAACACGTATTACTGAGTATCGGTCTTGTGTGAAAAGGCAGAAAAAGGGAGCGCCTTTAGTATCACACTGTTTCAAGAAGAATCACGGATTTGAGTCTTTTTAATGTTTTGCCATTGATCATGTTCCTTTAAATGTCCAAGGTGGTGATCAAAATAATATACTGGTGAGACGTGAACACGTGGATATATATGTTAGAATCTTTAGAACTGGGTGGATTAAATTCTCAGATTGAATGGACAGCATTTTTCTAAATCAAAAGAAATCAGTGTTTAGCTATTTGAAGCATTTTGATTTAATAAACTAAGAGCTATTTAAAAGGATCAGTTCCGCTTCCGGTTTTAGCAAATGTTGGCATCCAGAAGCCAGTAAACGCCATGTTTGAAATCGGGTATATGGTGAAGCAAAGTAAGTTTGTAAAGTCTCTGAATTATCAAGGGATATTCATACTGAAGGCATTAAGCGATGGGTATATATATATTTTCTAGGTGATGCAATATGAGTACTTAGTCCCCTGAGGAAGCTAATTGAATAGTGAAATGGAGAGCCCCGTTGGGCACAAGAATAAAGCTATGTGCTTGATTTCATTATTGCGTGAAGAAAAGCAATATTGTATGAACAATTGAAAGTTATATTTTACGAAGATTTGAATTATAGATGGAAATGTGAGTGCACAATATCTATGGATAAAAGAAAAAATTATTGTCTGGAGGTTTGTTAGTCCAATATGAGCTGGCATGAAGATATTTCACTTGCTGCCAATCAGGGACTTTTGAGGTCTTTTTCCTCCAATTTTTGAATATATACTTAGAGTTATTTGAGTATCATTTGAATATTATTTGAAATAAGAGATATACAAACAGCAACGAGTCTGTCACACATGAACCTTATTTTACCACAATATTACTTTGTATTTGTTCATACCGGAATTGGGGAATGCCTTTATGGTGCTATATAAGCCACATTGAGCCTGCAAATAGGTGGGAAAATGTGGGATACAAATGTAACAAATAAAAAATAAAATAAATAAATAAAACAATATTTTCAGCTTATAATATTTTTTACATAAACAGACGAGTAGCTGAAATAGTGTCTAGAGATTGGTTTAACAACAGAAGGAAAGTAAAGCCATTCTGGCTGATTTGTGAGTAAGTTGGGGGGGGGACATGTTTTGCTTGGTTTCGCTGCAAAAATTTACCACCTTTTTGCCTCTGAAATATTGGGGGATCATAAAGGGGCTATGCAGAAGTCCAATATAGATTATGATGGTATAGCATGGAGGAGTGGCCTAGTGGTTAGGGTGGTGGACTTTGGTCCTGAGGAACTGAGTTCAATTCCCACTTCAGGCACAGGCAGCTCCTTGTGACTCTGGGCAGGTCACTTAACTCTCCATTGCCCCATGTAAGCCGCATTGAGCCTGCCATGAGTGGAAAAGCACGGGGTACAAATGTAACTAAAAAAAAAAAAAAAAAAATTACTTCCTAGATTACAGATACACTTAAGATTAAGTGCCTATTTGGACTTACTTCCTTCTACAATTGCAGGGCAGTATAGTTTTTCTCAGGGGCAAAGTTGCAATGGAGGCATAAAGTACACACTGAAATGATTTATTCACTGCTGAGGCTGGCTTCAAGTGCCTATTTTATAAAGGCATATTAGCTCCTATGTTAAAGGTTTTTCTTTGTTCTAATTGATTGCTGTACCTGTCACATGTTTGATTTTTCTCTTGTGTTTTTGTTTGATTATTTTATGGGTGTTTTTTAATTGTAATCCACCCTGGATACGGACAGACTAGAAAAAACAACAACTCTAATCTAATCTTTATAAAACAGGCTTAAAATAATGCCTTTTTGGATTTCTCACATAGGAACCAGAATGGGAAGAAACCTTTTCAGTACATAGATTGCAAGGTAAAACAGCAGAAATGATGTTTTAGGGCAGATTCCCTGTATAGGGAATGCTCATGTGCAGGCCTTACTCACTCCAGCTCTTATCTAGTCCAGTATAACTCTTTCTTCTCTAAGGACTCTCACTATCTCCAGCAAAGTTAGAGATAGTCCCAAAAAATACTCAATAGCCCATGAGATAACATATGAAATTCTAATCTAATATCACTAGATATTTCAGAAATTATAGGGAGAAGTTAAAAAATAAAAGTTTATTAGCAAGGCAGAAGACAAGCACTGAAAGCTTCTAGTCATTCTGATTTAAAAAAAATGTTTACTTTCAAATACATGTAAATACTTTTAGCAATCTATAGGAGTGGCCTAGTGGTTAGAACACCAGTCTTAAAATCCAGAGGTGGCTGGTTCAAATCCCACTGCTGCTCTTGGGCAAGTCACTTAACCCTCCATTGCCTCATGTACAAAATTAGATTGTGAGCCCTCCTGGGACAGAGAAATATTCAGTGTAGCTGAATATAACTCACCTTGAGCTATTACTGAAAAAGGTGTGAGCAAAATATAACTGTGAGTATATGAATGTGGGAACCCATAGCACCTCCTATTTAGTAGGCATTAAGGGCTCACATGCTAACATCAGCATACTAGCTGAATAGTGCTTCCACACCCATTCCTTTCCAGACTCACCTCTTCCAAAAATGTTTTTAAAAATCTGCATGGTTATTTTACACAAATGGCAAAACTAACACAAAATGCTTTAATGCGTCTTGTGTTAGGCCATTTTCCCCATGTTAGAGCTTAATGCAGTTTACTAAAAGGGTCCTCATAATGATAAAAAAAATTAAGGGGCCCTTTTGCCAAGCTGTGGGTACTAATGTATGCTTGCTGCAGCTTAAAATGTCCGAGTCCAAGCTTATTTGATATACGGGTTTATTGATATACACAGACTGCACATACTGCAGCAGGACATGTTTATCCACTTCTGCCCTAGCTGAGATAACATTTTATCATCTCTCTGACCTCATGTGCATCTTTCTTTAAATTAGTCACCTTATTTTCTAACTCCTCTTACTCTCTTACCTATCTATATGCTCCTTCTTTGCTTATATCCTATGCTGTCTATTAAAATGTTCTATTACTATTGTGTTGACAGTGTAAGTAGTATACTATGCCATACTTTGTATTGTTATTTGAATATTTTTACTGCTGTAATTGTCTACTGCTTATGTTTGATTTATTCTTATTGTACACCGCCTTGAGTGAATTCTTTTAAAAAGGTGGTAAATAAATTCTAACAAACAAACAAATAAATATTTGACATCTAAAACTTTTAGCTCTCCAGAGAAAGGGAGATCTACTGTGCCTTTTCTTTTTCCCTTTAAATTGGAGTTTTATATTATTATTAACTTTGCACTCACTTCTGAAAACTGAAACATGTTCCCTTCTTGCTGCTGTAATTCCTAGAAGTGAAGTCACATCTGTGAATTATAATGCTTTTTGACATCCTTATTTTTTTTCTTGTTGTACTGCCAGACAAGAACTATCCAAGTATTTCATGACTGCAATTCCAGATCAAGTAGTTACAATCGTTAATTACAATTTATATTAAGGTGGGTTCCACTGCTATTAATTAAAATCTTTATAGCAATCATTAAGTTAACTTCTGAGAAGCACTGGTGAAGTACTTGACACCGGTCTTTTTGAATAAAGATGTGTTTAATAGGCACCAAATGCAGAAAAGTATGTTTCCTAACAAAGCCCATAACTGAGGTGCACCAGCCTCTAGGTTTGGAAGGTTCCTGGTGAAAGGCGAGTTAAGAAAATAAAATGCACATTGAATGCAACGCTCTAAACACATGCATTCCTTACTTTCCACCCTAATTTAAGTACGACTGCATCCATTTTGTTGCTTTACTATATGGAAAGAGGCAAAAGATATAGCGATTAAAGTAGGTAAGTTTGCCAAAAGTGAAAATGGATGTTACCGAGATTACTTTTGGAAATACTTGCACAGCTTCGGCAAAGTGATTTCATGCAACCGTAAGCATCAATAAAGATTAGTACAATAAAAGCAGCTGCTTTCAAGACGCGAGCTTTAAAGATATTGACTATTTTGGGAATCGAGGAAATATTGCTAGAATCAGAATTTCCAGAGGAGAGGATTTGGCACGTTTCTGTTTAGAGGACGCAGCTACAGCAGCGAACGCATCTTGCAGCTGTAATTAAATGAAGCTTATATAAAAGGATCCACAGGAAGAGTCCACAAGCTTTTCCAGATTAGAAAAAGGATCCATTTTCAGAGACAAGCTTCCTAAAATTATTAATCCCTTGCATCTCCACCACTCTCCCAATATGCAACATCAAGGGCATGAATTTTCTTTGGAAAATATAGAATTTTACACGTTGGAAACGTACTTCAGAATTATTTATTTATTTATTTTACAAATGTAAACGCAAGAATAAAAAAAAGCTTTGACAAAATAAATGGATGATAGTAGTACAGCTGTCTCAGTAGGACAGACCTGTACAATAAATCATTTATTACAGTGTTATTACACAAAAGACTTCCCACGCACATACAGCTGGGAGTACTCCAGCTCTGCCGCACATCTAATGGTTAACGGGACAAACTGCTGAACTGTGTCTGCAAAGCAGTTGGCTGCATAATTTATTGCCTCTTTTCCAAAGACTGAGAACAGCACGGTTTCAGCTTTTGACAGGTGTTTGAATTTCTCTCCCTCTCCTTCTCTGTAAATTTCAGGATCTGCAGAAAAAGCAAGTAAACCGTGCCTGCAGGTTTTCTGCTCCGTACCCCCCGATTGTTTCTGATTTGTTGAGCTTTTCCTGAAAGGAGATTAATTTTAAATGCCTATGCACAGAAATGATCTTAGATATTATTTTATTTCAAAAAGGCATAAAACGAACCCACACAAAAAAAAGGCTTTTAACATTTTTTTGCCGTTTCTTCAGATGCACCCTTCGTGCTGTTTTGAATACCAATTCTATTTTTTTCTTTCCTCAGGAAGCTCATTCTGATATACTTTTTTCCTTAAAACTGCTGTATAGGTGAGAAAACAAGATCTGCATTTTAATTCTAGATTTCTGCCAATTTCTCTATAGTTTGGCAATTATTTAAAATCTGTTTGAAACATGCCTATAGCATTCCCTGAAGAAAGCCACAACACGATGGCTGAAACCGTTCCAGTTACAATCTCAGACACAAGGACAAACGCAACAATCATGACGCCAGCTGCAGAAGACTAAGAGAACTCCCCGCATATATATATCCAGAAATGTTTAATAATGCCTTCTATTATATTACTATCATGTATTCCATTACCATGCAACCCAAAATCATTCTGTAATACCAAATGTATATTCTCTTCTTATTCCACTATCCATGATGTATTGTAAGCCACATTGAGCCTGCAAAGAGGTGGGAAAATGTGGGAAACAAATGCAATAACTAACTAACTAACTAACCTATCTATAGCAGTTCCTCTCTCCCAGTTATGAGCAAATACAGTTTGAAATGCAGAAAAAGATACAAAAAAAGACCTGGCAAACAAAAGGAACATTGCATGTTTTTAATTATTAGTATGTAAGTGAATGAAGACTGCTTCCCCCAGGGGGCAGGGGATCACAACAAGCAATTCAGCAGATGAACTGGTGGGTTGCTGTTTGTCTCTGTGGGGGAGGGAACAAGGTTTCTGCCCAAGTCTTGCCGAGTACCTTCATGTGGTGACCCTGTTGTATAACATCTATACTAAATCTCAGTAAGGCGATACTGCTTTATAAGTATGGTAAAAGTATGGTAGGAAAGAAAAAGAAAAATACATACTGGCCACATGTCACCCAGGATAAAAAAGGTGCCCAGCTCTGGCTTACGCACTAGGGCTAAAGATCTTGGTAGCGATAGTGCAAAAACTTCAGGAGAAAAAAACATCCCTGATGCAGCCATAGACCATGGTGAACTTGTTCGTGGGCCCACTGCAGCAGGAGATAAACCATAGAAACTGATGAAAAATTAAGAAGGTTAAAAACTATTGGGTGGACTCTTGAAGATCCCAGCTGCAAAGGTCTAAAATATAAATCAACATATGCATCCAGCTTCTCCTACATAGGCACGCAACTGTGGAAGCTTGCCAGGTGCCCTTGGCCTGGATTGGCTGCTGTCGTGGACAGGATGCTGGGCTCGATGGACCCTTGGTCTTTTCCCAGTGTGGCATTACTTACGTACTTCTGAATGTACTACCAAAAGCCACAAAACAATACACGACATAACTAAATTCCGAAAAATACTAAAAACCAACCTGTTCAAAAAGGCATACCACAATGATCCATCCTAAATACCAGACAACAAAACCCACACCAGATGAATTGGACAACACCGAACTCTCTCTATACCTGACTGCTTAAATTACTCTGTCACTAATGAACTTTAACGCAATACCACTTTATCTCTCACTACGAAAATGAATTCTCTGTTCTTGATTGCTTAATCTATTCTGTCACTTATGAACTTTAATGCAATACCACTTTGTATTTCTCATTCCGGAATTGGTGATCGCCATTACGGAACAATGTAAGCCGCATTGAGCCTGCAAATAGGTGGGAAAATGTGGGATACAAATGCAACAAATAAATAAGATAAAAAAGAGATAATGCATTGCTATTATTATGCTATAGTAAAAGAGGCCCATTTCAGATCAAATGAAACGGGCGCTAGCAAGGTGTTCGTCGCCAACATCCCCCCTCCCTCCCTGGCCAACCCCTTCATTATTCTTCCATTGCTCCGCCCCCAACGTCATGATGTTTGACGCGAGGGCGGGGCCCGGAGCGATTTCCCACCCCCCGCCTCCCTGCCTCCCTCCCTGCCAACCCCTTCGTTGTTCTGCCATTGCTCCGCCCTCGAGGGTGGGGCCCGGAGCGATTTCCCACCCCCCCCCACGCCTCCCTGCCTCCCTCCCTGCCAACCCCTTTGTTGTTCTGCCATTGCTCCGCCCTCGAGGGCGGGGCCCGGAGCAATTTTGGTGGCTTCACCACCACGAACCTTCGAACCTTTTTGAAGGATGTCAGGGCTTGGCTTCACTGATGTCAGTGTCCTCAGAACGTTGAGGGTGAGTTTTATTATAGTAGATAAACCCTGTATTTGATTACAGAGGGTACACAAAGAGAGCTCGTTAGACACTGGAGGAAAGAAGAAATTATTGAAGGACAAGCTTAAAAAGACAACTGATGCCAACCTAAGATTTTTGATTGGACAAATTAAAGAATGGAACCTGAGTGAGGATGTCTTGAAACAGGTGATTGACGCCACAGAAAGAGAAATAGAAAGGGGGAAAGGGGAGTTAACAAGAAGTGCAGGAGGAGAAGTGCCACTGCAGCCACAGCATTTGGAGGCAGCAACAGGGAAGGTGTCTGTGGTAGTTGAAATAGAGATGAAGAGAGTAGCTCAAGAAATGCAAGCTAGCATGATAAACGAGGGACAGGAACACAGTGACAGTGACCAAAATAATCAATGTTAAACAATAACTGATATTTATTAATATCCAAGACTCAACACAGACCATTTTTCGGCCTATTAGGCCTGCATCAAGAGTCTTAAAGGATGTTGATAAAGAAATCCATTAGGTTTCAAAGATGTCTATGTGTAAAAAAAATGTTGGGCCACTTTGGCAGTAATACTGGTATTCACTACACAAAAAAAAACCTCAGACCAACTCCAAGGATGGCCAAGAGTAATCACTATAGACCTTGGCAGTATCAAGTGCTGAAGCCAAATAAAGTAAGGTATCAGCATCCTTTAAGACTCCTGATGTAGGCCTAATAGGCCAAAACATGGCCCTTGTCGAGTCTTGGATATTAATAAATATTTTGTTATTGTTTAACATTGTCTGGTTATTTTGCTCACCTTTGCTGTGTTTGTGTCAGTGTGGTGGACTGCGAAAGCTTTGTCCTTCTGTGCTTACGTAAATGAAGGACAGGAACAGAAATCAATTGAAGAGGAAGAATTGCAGGAGAAGGAACCAGAGGTGGCAGAATTAGCAGTTGAGCTGCTGGCTTATATAGATATAGATAAATTTGCTGGGCTTCAGGAGAGAGAAAGGTTATCCAAGTTGAATTTAACACTTGAAGTAAGGAGATTGATAAATCAGATGAATAGGGTCATAATTTGTATAAAAAGATAGCCTTTGGATATTACAGAAATTAACCAAATACACTATTGTGCAGCCAAAATTATTACAGAGAGGCTTTTACCATTGAGGATCCTGGACCAAAAAGAAAAAGACAACTCCTCCTCCTTGGAAAACTCGCATTGAGGGAAAAATAAAATCTTTGCGAACAAAGGTGTCTTTGATAGATGGGTACCTAAAAGGATCACGATCACCAAAGACACTGAAGAAGATCCAAAATATCAAATTTGATGGAGAAAGATCTTAAATTAATATGCTCTAATAATAAATTGAAAATAACAGATGAAGCACAACATTTGTGGCAATATGAAGAAAACAGAAAGAGAGAGATCAAAATAAATTATTTAGAGAAAACACAAAACAATTCTACAGGGAACTGGGAAAGAGTATCTGTACAGTGAAAACACCACCAACTAAAGCTGAGACAGAAACATTCTGGAGAATGTTATATGAGGACCTGTAAAGTATAACTGAGATGCAGAATGGCAACCCTCTATGCAGGAGAATTTAGAACGAGTAAACATTATTCCTATGGAATGGCATGAAGTAACCACAAAAGAAAGTTCCCCTCAGTAAATCTGTATTAGAACTACTATCATCTTCTAGTGCTTCTGTTAATATACCTTCCATTCTTCTTGCAAAACTGCGGCAAAAGGCGGGGTATAAATGACCTGAAATAAATAAATAAATAAACAGACGTGATCATATGGATAAAAGAATTCCAGATCTGGAATGCAGGATTGGTTGGTATTTTGATAAAGACTGCTTCACTACTGCATCCTATATAGGTAGTTTTAGCTTTGGACATCAATAACTTTCCAGATCAGCTAGCGCTTTGTTAAACAAAGAGGAACCCTCTTTTGGATAGGAACTTAAGTTACTTATATCTGAGAAAATGAAAAGTAGGCTAATAAAAATGTTTTGAGGACTTGCAATTTTCATATAGCAACATGAAATGTTTACTGAACTACATCTTCCCTACTCCCCTTCTCGTGCGCTCCGATCCATGGATAAATCCTTCTTATCTGTTCCCTTCTCCTCTACTGCCAACTCCAGACTTCGCTCCTTCTGTCTTGCTGCACCCTACGCCTGGAATAAACTTCCTGAGCCCCTACATCTTGCCTCATCCTTGACCATCTTTAAATCTAGATTGAAAGCCCACCTCTTCAACATTGCTTTTGACTTGTAACCACTTGTACCTCTCACTTCTACCTACCCTCCTCTCCTCTTTCCTCTACACATTAATTGATTTGCTTACTTTATTATTTTTGTCTATTAGATTGTAAGCTCTTTGAGCAGGGACTGTCTTTCTTCTATGTTTGTGCAGCGCTGCGTACGCTTTGTAGCGCTATATAAATGCTAAATAGTAGTAGTAGTAGTAGTAGTTGGAAAATAGGTTAAAAAGGCTTCGTTCTGTTGCATGCTGACGTCCTGCATGTTGTACGTGCAGGACGTCAGACTCAGAGAACAGAACAAAGCCCAAGGATTTTGCTGGTGGGGGACCCTAATCCACGCCAGCCGACGTCCTCTTCGTCCTGCAGTCAGTGCAAAAAAGGCTTCATTCTGTTCTCTGAGTTTGACGTCCTGCACGTACATGGTGCAGTGCCGAGCAGTGGCCCAACCAGTAGGCAAACTATGTGGTAGCCTAAGGCAGCAGCTCCTAAGGGGCAGCAAAGAGCAGTTACAAACAAAGCAAAACAATAGCTCCAGAGAACTAAACAAACTCAAAGAATCATCATTGTGAATTTTTGCCTGTAGGAAGAATGGACAGTTTAAAAATGGTCCGTCTACTCTTATAAATGGCTTTTGAAAATTGCACTTATTATTGATCTATTTACAAAAGAATGTTTAATATTTAAATTATGACTGTGTGAGTTTATCAAAATTTTGGAGGGGAGGTCATAAAAGGCATAAAAATTAACTGAGAGGCTGAATGTTCACCCAGGGCACCTAATATTCTTGCACCAGCCCTAGTGACAGTGCCAGGATATGACATAAAAGACCATGGTTTTGCTGGAGTGCTAGTTATGACATAAAGCTTTTGTTTGCAACCACAATTCTAAATTGTAGAATGTACCAGGAAACTCAAGGAGGGATACAAAACTATGGCCTTTCCTGAGGCCTAGTCCTGGTATGCTATTCTGCGTTACAATATGTGGAGCACTGTGGCAATTTAACTGATAAAGAATGACCTGAACAGACCTAAATATAGCTTTAGGTGTTTCAGTTCTGAATGGAGAAAGGTCCAGCAATGTCAAGGTAAATTAAATCTGCTTCATGAAAGGTGCAGATGTTATGTCACTCCTATCTGCAGGCATTTCATCTTAGTGAGTTAGTGGGTGTTCATCTATGGACTACTGTTAAAGAAAAGCTCAGGGATCATTTTACAGAGATTTGGTAAGGTTTTGGAAGTCTTAGAACCAACATCAAGGCTTGATAAGAACCTTATCAGATCTGTTATTTAGCTATCAACGCTTTCTGACCATATACAAGCCAAAGGAGATAGAATCAAATAAATGCTTCCTGGAACTCGGTCATTACACTTAAAGTTGTTATTTTGTCAAAATGCTGTAGAGTCAAAGTTATCACTGAAAGATGTACACTGTTGATGAAGTGGTAAATTAATTTCAATTAATTCCTCCTAACTAATGGCATAGCCATGGTGGGCCTCCCCCTCAATTTGGATTCAGGTGCCCCTCAAAATTGATGCTTAGTCTACTACTTTAGCTGGCAGGGAGTCCCCAAGCCTCACCAGCGTAAACCGTCCTCCTCACAAAGCCAGGCAATTCGTGGTACATTTCCTGGGCCGCTGCCACAGCACCTACTACTACTACTACTTAACATTTCTAAAGCGCTACTAGGGTTACGCAGTGCTGTACAATTTAACAGAGGGACGGTCCCTGCTCAAAGAGCTTACAATCTAAGAGACAAGTGAACGGTCAGTCCGATAGGGGCGGTCAAATTGGGGCAGTCTGGATTTACTGAACGGTAAGAGTTAGGTGCCGAATGCAGCATTGAAGAGGTGGGTTTTAAGCAAAGACTTGAAGATGGGCAGGGAGGGGGCTTGGCGTAAGGGCTCAGGAAGGTTGTTCCAAGCATAGGGTGAGGCGAGGCAGAATGACACCCCCCTCTGTTTTTTGCACTTGCGTATGGGAAGGGCCTCCCTTGCTCATGCGCAGTTTCACAAAACAAGCATATGCACAGTGATGGGGGGGGGGGGGGTGTCGGCTGTGCAGCGGCGGCCCTGGAAAAGTGCCACTAACTGCCTGCTTCGCAAGGAGGGTTTTCACTTGGGGACCCCCGCCAGCTGAAGTATGTGGGTGTGAGTGGGGCAAAATTCTGTCCAAACCACCCCCCCCACCTCCACCGCTTGGGCTTAGGACTCCACTATCTGAGGTCTGACTACGCGCCTGATCCTAACTGTGATTAAACCCGAATGTAGGTGTTTGATGGAACTTGAGGAGGCACCTCAAGGGACATGCACAGCTCTTAACAGTGAATATACTACTACTACTACTACTACTACTTATAATTTCTATAGCACTACTAGACATACACAGTGCTCTACACTAAACATGCCCCTGCTTGACAGCGCTTACAGTCTAATCATGTAAGACAAACAGGGCAAATAAGGGATTAGGGAATTATTTATAGTGGGAATGATTCAAATAGACATGGGTACTGAACAGGTGAATAGGAGTTAGGGGTTAAAAGCAGCCTCAAAAAGGTGGGCTTTTAGTTTAGATTTGAATATGGCCAGAGACGGAGCTTGACGTACTTCCAGGCATATGGTGCAGCAAGTGGAGGAGAAAGGTACAGATAAGAGAGATTTACCCAATGAAAGGAGTTCCAAACTAAATAAGCTTTTATAGTAGGATATTGTCCAGATCAATTTTTTTCCCCATGCTTGCTTGACCATTGTGCAAAGGCCACTGGCAGTGTTTTTGAGAGATACATTGCTGATAGACCCTCGTGGTTAAAGGAGTACATAATCTGTTGCCTTTGCTTTTCTGATGGCTGAGCCACTTTACAAAGGAAAATATTTGCAATGTTCTTCCTGGCAAAAAAGACAAACAAATTGTGACCAGTAGAGGCAGCAGTGCTCTGTATGCTAAATCAGCTCCCCCCACCCCTCCCCACAAAGCTGCTGTGTTCAGTGATGTGACAGCAAACCAGGAAGAAAGAGTCACCAAGCAAGATGGCAGGCCTGGAGATAATCTAAGCAATTTTAGATTTTCTACCACAATTCAAAGGCTTTTACAGATATTACGTTTTGCTGTAGCATCATTTGTGAAAAATAAATAAAATCAGGCAAACACTTCCCCTCAATCTTCCCACTCCTTTCTTTCCCATATGACAAGAAATGGGAGAAAGTACTTGCCTGCAGCCCCAGTAATCAAAAGCCGACTTGACCTGCAGTCCTGGCTCTGTCTGTGATATGAAGACAAGATGCAGGCCCGTCCTGTCTGATAAGAGCATTTTAAAGTCTGGAATGCCTGGGCTGGCTGTGGATTCTTTTGTTTCACAAACCTGCAAAGTTCTCTTGACAATAAAATGCATTACATATGCAAATGCGTCCTTTCTTCCCCTATAGAACCTGACCTTTAGCTAGGACTAGGAACATTTTTTTAGATGGTACTGTGGTATGCTAGAATATTTATACCCTTTGCTCTTTTTGACCCAGCCCTGAAAGCAGAGGCAACAAAGTGCATTCAGTATAAATCTGTATACATTATATTGTGAAAGATTAATTTCAATATATCAAGTAGCTCTGAAAAAGGACCAACTTGACTAAGTACTGTGGATCTCATCTGCTCAAAGTGATTGAGGATTGTGAACCAGCTGCTACATGGCGAAGAGAAACTATTTACCCTTATGTCATAGAAATAAATCCTATATTGAACTTAAAAAGGACTCTGTTTAGGACCCTGTGGCTAACAAACGAGATACTGGGATGGCACCATGGAGGAGGCAGCAACCATGTTCTCTGCATCACCACAGATGCAGTGCAGCAGCCTAGACAAGCATCAATCAACCTGAGGATAGTAAGTGGGATACTGTGAAACCAGGGTGCAAAATTTATAAAAATGACAGAGTGTATAGAACTGGTGAGGATGTGGCCCTAGTCCCCTCATTCTATAATGGAACATTTAAATTTACACGCCAATTGCTTGCACGACTGTATAGAATACAGCAATCCATTTACATGTTCGTAAATGGCAGTAGAGCACCTAAATACTCTTCTACGCCTAACCTGCTAAACTGCCATAGTGTGTAAATGTCAGAGGAGCATGGGTGGGCCATGGGCAAGGCACCGACTTTTACATGTAACTTCCATATTTAGGTGCTAATATTTATGCCTGCCATAGACGTGGAGGGGCATTTTCAAAAGTAACATCCAATTTGGGATTTGGATGTCTTTGTAAAACATCCAAATCCGGGGGCAGGGAAAACCGTATTTTCGAAAAAAGATGGACGTCCATCTTTCGTTTTGAAAATACTAAGGACGTCCTTGGATTTGGACATCCTTAGAGATGGACGTCCTTAGACATGGACGTCTTTGGCGATTTTTGAAACCAAAGACATCCATGTCAAAAACGTCCAAATGCAAGCCATTTGGATGTGGGAGGAGCCAGCATTTGGAGTGCACTGGTCCCCCTGACATGCCAGGACACCAACCGGGCACCCTAGGGGGCACTGCAGTGGACTTCATAAATTGCTCCCAGTACATAGCTCCCTTACCGTGTGTGTTGAGCCCCCCCCAACCCCCCAAACCCACTATCCCCAACTGTACACCACTACCATAGCCCTTATGGGTGAAGGGGGCAACTAGATGTGGATACAGTGGGTTTCTGGTGGGTTTTGGAGGGCTCGCTGTTTCCTCCACAAACGTAACAGGTAGGGGAGTATGGGCCTGGGTCCGCCTGTATGAAGTGCACTACACCCACTAAAACTGCTCCAGGGACCTGCATGCGCTGTCATGGACCTGAGTATGACATCTGAGGATGGCACAAAATATTTTTAAAGATGTTTTTTGAGGGTGCGAGGGGGCTAGTAACCACTGGGGGAGTAACAGGAGGTCATTCCCGATTCCCTCCGGTGGTCATCTGGTCATTTTGGGCACATTTTTGTGCCTTATTTGTAAAAAAAACACGTCCGGGTGAAAATGTCCAAGTTTTACTTTAGGACATCCCTGCTTTTTTCGATTATGGCTCAAAGATGTCCAAGTGTTAGGCATGCCCAAGTCCTGCCTTCACCATGCCTCCGACATGCCCCCTTGAAATTTGGACGTCCTTGCAACGGACTGCAGTTGGAGACGTCCAAAATCAGGTTTCGATTATACCTATTTGGACGTCTGTGGGAGATGGACGCCCATGTTCCAATTTATGTCAAAAGATGGACGTCCATCTCTTTCGAAAATGAGCCTGCTAGTATAAATGCTTGTGCCTAAATGTAGGTGTGCCCCTGTTGACTTACACTAGTTTTCTATAAGAACACTTACGCACCTAAGTGTTCTTTCGAATAGGCTCACTGGCCACAGAAATTTGGTGCCTAAATTGTGCCCCTTATATGTTTAAAAATTCCATACAGTCAAATGAGATACAAAATCTACAGGAAGCAAACTGCATGCCGTAATCTGTATAGAAATTTCACGCACAATGTTAAATATAGTAGTGAAGGGGTGTAACACACCCATCATCTGTGATAGTCCAATGATCCTTTAGAGTCCACACCTCTATAGCCCAAATCCTCAGTACTTACCAAGACCTAGCAAACAGTTTCTTGACAAACATTTTCTTTTGCCTTTTTCTGAAGCTAGTGGTTCAATTCACACTCAGAAGCCTTTTATAGCAAGAAATCTACAGGACTCAACCCATACCTCTAAAACTCCCCACTTCTTCCTTTCTGTAAGTCTCTAGATAAAAATCTTCAACCATTCAACCAATCTTAGGACAATGCCACCCATAGGCTAAAAATTTAAAAGAACTACTGAATTCAGCTCAATTGCCTATCATCAGTGAAGGACCAGGATCGGAGAAGTTGCCCGCAGGTCATTTTAAATATGGAAGTCAGGGCTGTAAGACATGTGAGATTATGCAACAAACTAGCAGTTTCAAAAATGCGATTGACAACAGGACTTATCATTTGAGACATCATACAACTTGTCTGACCACTAATTTGATTTATATATTGAGATGCCCTTGTAATAAAATATGCATAGGGAAGACTAAAAGAACTTTGCATACATGTATTACAGAACATAGATCAAATGTGACCAGACAACTATTAGGAGCACCATTAGTGCAACATTGTTTTCAGTCTGGCAGCATTAGCGTTAAGTACGAAGGCATTATGTAGGTGGAAGCCAGGCTGTATTTGGATGATCATTATTTTTTGCTTACTGTTTTTGTTTTACATAGAGTGACAATTGTTGTTTCTTTGTAGGTGACCATTGGCTCAGATCCCTTGATAAAGCAGCAGTGAAACGGGTGCCTGTTGGGATCCAATGAGCTTTAAGATAAGTGGTACTTTACACTGTGAACTTCATGCCAATTGACAGACAGTCTTATAAGATTTTCCATTAATAGTGTTGAGTTAAAAAATTTAGAAAATGATTAAAAAGATGCAAATATAGTTAGAAAGGTAGAAGGGTTTGTTTTTTTTTGTCGATGATTACAACAGTCACAAGTGGGTTTCATTTATAGACCCAGTTTTGAAGACCAGGGAGATATGACCCAGTGACAAATGAGACTTTTCCCCCCTATCCATCAATATTCAAGTGAACATTGTGTCTACTAATTGTTGAATTGATCATATTGAAGAAGTAGACTATTTGAGAGCCTTTACATCTATTAAGTGTTCTTTGCTTATAGCAGAAACCATAATCGTAGTGACAGGCTAAGCAGAGCAGTGGTATGCAAAGAGGATGAAGAAGTGTCTTTGGGTGGCATTGGACACTGCAGTGGCTGCTCTGTGTGTGCTCTATAATGATGGAGGTTGAAAAATATGTAGCTAATAGGACAAGACACATTTATCCTTTGAAAGTGAAAACCACATGTCAATCTAAACTTGTGATATATTTGTTACATTGTCCATGTGATATACAATATGTGAGCTATATGTCAAAGACCCAAAAGATAAGAATGATAGAGCACAGACATTCTGAGATGAACCACACTTCTGATGTGTTGGTTTAGAATGACAGGCATTTTGAATATCCGGGAAATCTTCATAAATGTGTATGACAAAGTAAGCAGAGATAGATATTTGATTTAAACATAGTTGAATCAAATGGTTTGAATGTCAACATTGAGTGGAGTGCATTTTTTTATGTCTCTGTTTCACATCCTGTAGGGATTTTTATATGAAATTATTTCTGAAACAGCTGCTCAGGAGTACACCTTCTAATTATTAAAATCTTTCATTGCGCCTATCCTAACTCCCAGGAAATCAACTATTAAGATTGCTGCTTGCCTATGGACAGATATTTAACACGCTCAGGAGGAGAAATTTATTTATTTGTTACATTTATATCCCACATTTTCCCACCTGTTTGCAGGCTCAAAGTGGCTTACATAGTACCGTAAAGGCGTTCGCCAATTCCGGTATGAGCAAGTACAAAGTGATGTTGTGGTAGAATAAAGTTCATGTGTAACAGACACATTAGGGAATCGTAGAGATGAAGAGCTATTTTATGTCCATTACGAGCTTTGGTTTTGTTGTGTTGCAGGGTTCAGGCATTTAAGTTGGGTCGGTAGGGTATGCCTTTTTTGAACAGGTTAGTTTTTAGTGATTTTCCAGAATTTTAGGTGGTCGTACGTTGTTTTCACGGCTTTTGGTAATGCGTTCCATAGTTGTGTGCTTATGTAGGAAAAGCTGGATGCATAAGTTGATTTGTATTTGAGTCCTTTGCAGCTTGGGTAGTGGAGATTTAGGTATGTTCATGTTGATCCTGTTGTGTTTCTGGTTGGTAGGTCTATGAGGTCTGTCATGTATCCTGGGGCTTCACTGTAGATAATTTTATGAACCAGGGTGCAGATTTTGAAAGCAATACATTCTTTGAGAACAAACACGGAGAAAGGGGCCACACCCATCTACGTTGACCCCACCATCTCCTACACAACCCTTGGGACCTGAAACTCTGATCCCCATTGGATGCTAGATTCAACCAACTCTCCTAGCACAAAGCAGGTATTTCTCAAGTAACTTCGGAATTAGCAAGACGCGCAGGAGAATTGGGATGCAGGATGGCAGAAGTGGAGGATATGTCAAAGGCCCATAATTCTGACTTGGTGCGCTTGGAGGCCTTGGTTCAGTCCCAACAAAATAAAATAGATGATCTAGAAAATAGATCCAGTAGAGACAACTTATGGATTTCCAGAATCCGTGACTGTGGTCTCCCTGAGCATCACACTGGAGAATTGGCTGTTGGCGGTGTTCCCAGCGGGTGCACCGAATAGGTCCCCTGCGCGGAGAGGACCGAAGACCCCAAATGGTGTTGGTCAAGTTCCTTCGACACCTGCACAAGGCAGCAATTTTACTCTTGTATAAATCACGAAAAGAAGAGCTGCGCTACAAAGGGGTCCCTATCAGACTGTTTCCAGACTACTCAGCTTCCCTTTCCACAAGATGTTGAGTTTTCTTCTATTTGCACATCCTTGGATGCATGGAGCATCAGATTTCAACTGCAATACCCAGCCACCTTGCAGGTCTTGGCAGCGGGCACCTGGACTGCGTATATAAATCCCAGCAAACAACTCAGGATTGGCTCAATAGCCATGGAGGCACTTGAATGAGTGTTCAGGCTTTTCAGACCTAGGCCCATGGCTTATTGCTTCATATCTATAGTTAGCTCACTAACAGACTTTATCCACTGGGTGTTATTTTTCCATGGTGAAAAGTCAACAAAAGTAATGTAAGTTCTGTTTTCACTAAGTTTACATGATGGAGCTTGGAATTTCAGTGATTGTGATTGTGGGAGGGATTCGCTCTAGCATTGGTGTGACTCTGCTGTCCCCTCTTTAATGAGGAGGGATTGTTATGCTCAGTATGTTTTTTTCTAGCAAAAAAGGTGCCGGTACTCAAATGCCAGGCGCCCTGCAACCAGTCACAGAATCTATAACAAGGCAGAATTGGTGTGTAGAGCCTGAGGTCTTTCATAGAAACTTGAGTACCTTGGGTCAATTTTAGCAGATAATAAAAAAGTGCCTGTACTCAGTACCCCCAAGTACCCCCTCGAAATAAAGCCCTGGTTATGCTGAACTATTCTAGTTGGGGAGGGATAAATGGAAAGAGGGTCTTGGTAGAAGAGCTGATGGGACTCTATCATTCGGGGGGGGGGGGGAGTATCTACACCAAAACATTCCTGTTATATGGAATTGGCTCTTGGGACTCTATATGTTCAGTTGTTCTTGCGTTCCTCGCTTTGGGTGTGTGTGTGGGGGGGGGGGGGGGGGCTCCTGGTTGTCGGGCCCCTTTGCTGTATCATAATGCTCTTGCAGTTCTTTATAGAATGGTATTAGAAGGTCCTGGTCTCATGTAGGATAGCAACCTGGAATGTGGGAGGCATAACCTCCCCAATAAAACGAACAAAAATTTTAATTGTTTTGCATTGCCACCACGTGGATGTTGCTTGTTTGCAGGAGACCAGACTATCAGACAGTGAGCACTAAAAACTGCGGCATCACTGAATGGGGTAGGTCTTCTCTTTCTCAACCGGGGGCAGTCAGGGTGGAGTTGCCATACTAGTTGAGAAAACGCTAAATTACAAAGCCAAACTAATTCTTAAAGATGATAAAGGCCGGTATTTACTAATCTGGTTGTGGGTGCTGGGAAGTTGGTTACTTCCCCAGTATTATATAGCCTCACTCACTTTTACCCTAGGTTTTACCCATTACTACGCAGAATACTTCCCTATGCACTCAAAAATCTTCTGGTAGTGGGCGATACCAATCTTGTTGTAGATGACTTGCAAGACCGCTTCCATAGCCACGGGGGGATGGTCAGAGAAGTCCCAGGGGAGGGGTGTTGCAGATGCTCTTAACAGAACTAGACCAAGTGAACCCATTATGCCTCCTTCATCCTCGAGAACGTGATTACACACATGCATCATGGGCCCATGGCACATTGTGCTGTGCCATAGGCCCTTGATGCACGATGCATAATTAGATTATGCATTTTTGTAATGCACGCTTTTTCAATACATCTCCGGAGTGGTTGTGGGACCTGAGGGTGTGTCAAATCACTTCATTGTTTGGGTGGATTTAAATCTGCTGTCTTCATACCAGCCCTCGAAGTATTGGAGATTCCCTACCTACCTGGCTCACGATCTGGAATTTCTCAAATTTCTAACAGATAAATGGGAAAATTTCTTACTCCTAATGGACAACCCTCCAACCAACCCAGTCTATTTTGGGACATTGCAAAGGTGGTTATGTGGGAGGAGGTGATCTCATTTACTAGTGTGCGCAACGCTCACATGGCCGCTAGCATTATTAACTTAGAACGCCAGTTGGTACCGTCGAAGCGGACATACTTACAAAGTCCTACCCAGGCCTATTTTACTGCACAGATCACTCTTAATACACTGATCCATGAACACACTAATTGCAGATTTCATTTCTATGGCAACAAGTCAGGTAGACTTTTAGCGCATCTGGCCAAAACACGAGGTGGACCATGGTCTATTCCATCACTCCAGGATCCAGCAGGGGGATCACTGGGAATCAAAGATGTATTCTCCAGAATTTTGAGGAACATTTCACTTCATTGTATTGGGGGGGGGGGGGAGGGGTGTGAGAAGGAGGAGGTGTGGCAACCAATTCCCTTAATAAATTCCTGGAGACTTCCATCTTGACTGACTCCAATATTCAGGAATTTGATAAACCCATTCAAGCAAAACAGCTTCAACCTGCCATAAAATCATTGAAAGTTTATTCGGCGCCGGAACCTGACGGATTTTCAGAAGGGTTTTACAAAGGACTCCAGTTGCAATTGAAGGGTCCCCCCGTTATCTTATTTTACAGAAGCAGTGGAAAAGGGCACTTTTCTGCTTTTTTCTAAATTGGCCCTGACCACATTGATCCTTAAGCCCAATAAACCTCCGACCAGGCAGATTTCTATCGGCCTATCTCCTTAATGATTGTTGATTCAAAACTTTTTTTCAAAAATCATGGCAAATCGCTTGGGTACGTTTTTGCCATCCTTGGTAGCAGAGTCCCAGGTGGGCTTTGTACGAACCAGGCAATCCATACATATTGTCCACAAGTTGCTTCTCACTTTGACCGACTGCCATTATAGATGCTGAAAAAGCATTTGATAAAGCCCACTGGCATCATCTATTTGAGGTGCTTCCATGTTTTGAAATACGGGGTTGTTTTTCCTGGGCCATACATACACTGTACCAGGACCTCCATGCCCAACTTTTGATGAACGGGCAGCAGTCATTAGTTTTCCCTATTTGCAAGGGGACTAGACAAGGTCCCCACTATTCTTTCTTGGAAACCCCTGCTTTGTATCCTTAGCATGGATCCCCAAGTCTCTGGAGTGAAAAACTCAGGTACCCAGATCAAAGGTTTGGCATTTGCAGACGATGCTGGTAGTGTTGACTGAAACCCAGTGATAATTGACGTTGCTTTTATCCCTCCTTGCAAAATACAGGGAGCTGTCGGGGTTCACATTAAACTTACTGAAATCTAAGGCAATGCCTATAGGGAGCGCAGTGTGAGATAGCTGGCCTGGAGATTTCCCTTTGCAGTGGGAAGACAAGGCACTGCAATACCTCTGTATGCTGGTGCCCACTGACCTTTCAACTTTATATAGCAGAAATATCCAACATTTACTAGAGGAGACAAGGTGATGGTTGAGGTGGTGGGGGACACTCCTATTATCCCTATGGGGTCGTATTAGACTGTTTAACATGATACTAGTGCCCAAATGGCTTTATACCTTTCAGATGTTACCTCTGTTCTTGAAGGGCTGCGATGAGTGAAAGATACATAGGATTCTGTGGGTTTTCATGTGCAGGGGAAGAGGCCTTAACTGCCCGTGGTGATTCTGCAGACTACCGTGGATCATGGAGGAATGGGCCTCCTCATTGTTAAATACTTAGCAGTTGCCAATATTATGCAACACATAAATGACTGATTTAGGAGGACTGACTATTTCTCTGTTACACAGGTGGAGACTGGCTTGGTTCCAGAAATTCATTTTAGCAGTATTTTACATGGTTTATCAACACTTCCGGCTGGACTATATAAAAGGTGCCACATTTATAAGGTGGCAAGGGAAGCATGGAAATGGATCTGTAAACATTCAGTTTTTTCCTACAGAACCACCCTCTTCCTTGCCTTAGGTGATAACCCAGATTTTATACCAGGACAGGGATTCGTTGGCAGCAGAAAGGGATTATATAACTGCTACAGTTGGTAGACTTGCATGGCAGATCAAAGTCCTTTACCACTCTACGGAAGGAATTCAACCTACTACCTTCTGTTAAATTCTCCTATATGCAATTACAGCACTACGTGCGCTCCCTACCTTGGACTGACTTGATGGAAGATCAAGATACACTACCGGAGACCTTCATCTTGAGAGCCCAACTTTTAGTTCCCCTACGATTCCACCACAGACAGTTACTATACTCAACTCCAGATATAGACTATGTGAAATTAGTGTGACATTGTAATGCCGAATTGATGGTTACTTTAACAGGAGACCAACTTATAGCTTTTATACAAAACACCAAAGCCTACTCAGATTGTGTGCTTCATAAAGAAACATTATACAAGTTTGTCATACATCTCCCCTTTTTACTCCTCATCGGGCGCACAGGGCCGGTTTAATTCCATCAGGCCACTGACCCAAATGCCACTGTCCTAGAGCAAATTTAGGCCACGTGTTTTGGTCATGCCCCATTATCCAATCATTTTGGCAGACTCTTCTTCAGTGGTTTGTAAAGATCTGGCCCTCACAAGTTTTGCCCCTACAGAATTATTTTGCTCCACTACAGCACTGTGATGCTCCTGAAAATAAAACTGAGGCGGAAGAAAAAGAAAAAGCAAAGAAGGTGGAACAAAAAGATATGAAGGTACCCAAAGAGAAAAGACACCCCCAAATCACTAAAACCGAAACACATACTTGGAAATGTAGATGGAAAGTGATGACCACAAATGCTCGCAGTCTAAGCAATAAAGTTCATGACCTTCATGCCCTAATCTTGGAGGCAGACTTGTACATAGTTGCAATCACAGAGACATGGCTCAATGGTTCCCATGAATGGGATGCAAACATACCAGGCTATAATCTTTTTAGGAAGGATAGAGAGGGGCGTAAAGGTAGAGGAGTAGCTCTGTATGTGAGAAATGATATCACAGCGACTGAAATGACAGGGAACTGGGGAAAGGAAGAAGCGATATGGATCACCTTAAAAAGAGAGGATAGAACCTCTGTCCATGTGGGTGTTGTCTACAGACCCCCGACACAATTGGAGGACCTAGATAAAGATCTGATCGCTGATATTCAAAAGTTGGGGAAGAAAAGAGAGGTGCTGTTGTTGGGAGATTTCAATCTGCCGGATGTAGATTGGAAGGTTCCGTCTGCGGAATCGGAAAGAAGTAGAGAGATCGTGGATGCTTTTCAAAGTACTTTGCTCAGACAAATGGTGTCAGAACCCACGAGGGAGCGACGCTAGATCTGGTACTCACAAATGGGGATAATGTGTCAAATGTCCGAGTGGGTGCCCACCTGGGCAGCAGTGACCATGAAACGGTTTGGTTTGATATGACGGCTGAAGAGGAGGGTGGCCACTCAAAACTCAAAGTCCTGGATTTCAAACATGCTGACTTTAGTAAAATGGAGGAATACCTGAGGAAGGAGCTGATGGGATGGGAGGAAATACAAGAAGTGGAAGGACAGTGGTCCAGGCTGAAAGAAGCTATAAATAGGGCCACGATCCTTTATGTAAGGAAAGTAAATAAAAGCAAGAGAAAAAGGAAACCGATATGGTTCTCCAAGCAAGTGGCTGAGAAAATAAAGGCTAAAGAGTTGGCGTTCCAGAAATACAAAAAAACTCAAGAAAAGGGACACGAGGAGGAATACCGGATGAAACTGAAAGAAGCCAAGAGAGAGATACGTCTGGCGAAAGCGCAAACGGAAGAACAAATGGCTAGAAATGTAAGGAGGGGTGGCAAAACTTTCTTCAGGTATATTAGTGAAAGGAGAATGACTAAAAAGGGAATTGTGAGACTAAAAGATACTGCGAGCCGCTATGTGGATAATGATGAAGAAAAAGCAAATTTGCTAAATAGATACTTCTGTTCTGTTTTCACAGAAGAAAATCCTGGAGAAGGACCGCGATGGACTGCAAAAAGTACAAATGAGATTGAAGTGGATAGAGCTCTGTTCACGGAAGAGAGTGTGTATGAACAACTTGAAAAGCTAAAGGTGGACAAAGCCATGGGACCGGATGGGATCCACCCTAGGATATTGAGGGAGCTCAGAGAGGTTCTGGCGGGTCCTCTTAAAGATTTGTTTAATAAATCCTTGGAAACGGGAGAGGTTCCAAGGGATTGGAGATCGGCGGATGTGGTCCCTCTTCACAAAAGTGGTGATAGGGAAGAAGCTGGAAATTACAGGCCGGTAAGCCTCACTTCGGTTATTGGAAAAGTAATGGAAGCGATGCTGAAGGAAAGGATAGTGAATTTCCTGGAAGCCAATAAGTTGCAAGATCCGAGACAACATGGATTTACCAAAGGGAAATCGTGCCAAATGAACCTCATTGAATTCTTTGATTGGGTGACAGGAGAATTGAATCAGGGACGAGCTATGGACGTAATCTACTTAGATTTCAGCAAAGCTTTTGACACGGTTCCCCACAGGAGGCTCTTAAATAAACTGGATGGGCTGAAGATAGGACCCGAAGTGGTGAACTGGATTAGGAACTGGTTGACGGACAGACGCCAGAGGGTGGTGGTGAATGGAATTTGCTCGGAGGAGCGAAAGGTGAGTAGTGGAGTGCGTCAAGGATCGGTGCTGGGGCCGATTCTGTTCAATATATTTGTGAGTGACATTGCCGAAGAGTTAGAAGGTAAAGTTTGCCTATTTGCGGATGATACTAAGATCTGTAACAGAGTGGACACCCCGGAGGGAGTGGAAAACATGAAAAAGGACCTACGGAAGCTAGAAGAATGGTCTAAGGTTTGGCAATTAAAATTCAATGCGAAGAAATGCAAAGTGATGCACTTAGGGAGTAGAAATCCATGGGAGATGTATGTGTTAGGCGGGGAGAGTCTGATAGGTACGGATGGGGAGAGGGATCTTGGGGTGATAGTATCTGAGGATTTGAAGGCGACGAAACAGTGTGACAAGGTGGTGGCCCTAGCTAGAAGGTTGTTAGGCTGTATAGAGAGAGGTGTGACCAGCAGAAGAAAGGGGGTGTTGATGCCCCTGTATAAGTCGTTGGTAAGGCCCCACCTGGAGTATTGTGTTCAATTCTGGAGGCCGTATCTTGTTAAGGATGTAAAAAGAATTGAAGCGGTGCAAAGAAAAGCTACGAGGATGGTATGGGATTTGCGTTACAAGACGTATGAGGAGAGACTTGCGGACCTGAACATGTACACTCTGGAGGAAAGGAGAAACAGGGGTGATATGATACAGACGTTCAAATATTTGAAAGGTATTAATCCGCAAACGAACCTTTTCTGGAGATGCGAAGGCAGTAGAACGAGAGGACATGAAATGAGATTGAAGGGGGGCAGACTCAAGAAAAATGTCAGGAAGTATTTTTCATGGAGAGAGTGGTGGATGCTTGGAATGCCCTCCCGCGGGAGGTGGTGGAAACGAAAACGGTAACGGAATTCAAACATGCGTGGGATAAACATAAAGGAATTCTGCTCAGAAGGAATGGATCCTAAGGAGCTTAGACGAGATTGGGTGGCAAAAGCCGGTGGCAGGAGACGGAGATGGTGCTGGGCAGACTTATACGGTCTGTGCCAGAGCCGATGGTGGGAGGCAGGACTGGTGGTTTGGAGGCGGGGATAGTGCTGGGCAGACTTATACGGTCTGCGCCAGAACCGGTGGTTGGAGGCGGGGCTGGTGGTTGGGAGGCTGGGATAGTGCTGGGCAGACTTAAACGGTCTATGCCCGGAAAAGGACAGGTACAAATCAAGGTAAGGTATACACAAAAAGTAGCACATGTGAGTTTATCTTGTTGGGCAGACTGGATGTACCGCGGTCTTTTTCTGCTGTCATCTACTATGTTACTATGTTACATCGGTGGTTTGCATGCCTCTGTTAATATTTGGGGCTTACCACCTAGACTATAGAGAATGAAACCGTTTCTTACAACGCCTAATATAGTTTGCCCTTAAGTCTATTCTTCAAAATTGGTGTGGGCCGGGAGGCCCTATCTTCCAGCAGTGGGCTGGTGCAAAAAGAAAAAAACAAAGGCAGATATGAAAGTGTGTGTGTGTGTTGCGGGGAGGGGGGAATGGAAGATCTCAAAAAGTAAATCAGATTTTTCACAGCTCATTTCAACAGACAAGTGATGATCCTCTCAGGTCTTGGCTAATCATTTTTTAATGAACTTTTCCTCTGGGAGCTTGTTCAAATCTTTTGTGAACCCCACTGTGTTCGTCACCTTGACCATCTGGCAACAGATTCTACTGCACAATTATATGCTATCTGAAAAACATATTTTCTATCATTTATTTTGCTGGTTGTTTCATGGAATATCTTGCTGTATTAATATTGATTGAAAGGTTAAACAAATTGTTTCTTTTTTTAACTGTTCCACTCCACTCATGGTTTTATAATTTTAAAATACCATTTTAGAAGCTGGGATAAAATATATTCCACAAATTGAAAAAGTTCAAAGGAAGAACAAGGCAGAATAGTTAAACAGTACAGTGAAAGAGGTTATTAGAAACAGGGACACCTGGTTCAAATCCCCCTGTTGCTTCTTGTGATCTTGGAAAAGTCACTTAACCATTCATTGCCTAAGGTACAAAACTTAGACTATACACCTCCAGGGACAGGAAAATACCTAATGCAACTCATCTTAAGTTACAACTGAAAAAAATGTAAGCTAAATCTAAATCTTTACTGAGGAAACAAGAGAAAACCAAGATGGCTATAAAGATGGAGCACCCAGGGTGAAATGTTATTTTTCTCTTCTTTTATTGAGATGATAAAACAGACAGGATATGTGAGAACTACTTTACCACAGTCATCTCAAGGGAGAGACATATTTCAATTGGCATAATAAGGATTATTGGCTTGAGTATGAGGAATAGAGTTCAAATGTCCGGAGTCAATGGATTTAGAGATGCAGCTGCCCTGGTTGAGACTTTCAGTCACTTTGAACCTAGTATTCTCCTGAAATGCCAGGGGAAGAGTTGAGTACAGATTAGATCAGCAGTACTGATGTTGGGAGTCAACATTCATCTGAACTATGTCACTTCTACTCAGTCAAAACTTGCAGTTATAACATTAGATTCCATTTGGTCAGCTTTAAATCATAAGTTTGAATATAAGTGTTGCCATATTGGGTCAGACTCAAAGTTTATCAAGCCCAGTAGCTTGTTTCCAACAGTGGCCAATCCAGGGCACCAGTACCTGGCAAGAACCCAAAAGAGTAAAACTGATTTTACATTGCTTATCCCAAGAATAAGCAGTGGATTTTCCCAAGTCCATCTTAATAATGGCTTATGGACTTTTCTTGTAGGAACTTGTCCAAACCTTTTGTAAACCTTACTAATCTGCTTTTACCAAATTTTCCAGCAACAAATTCCAGAGTTTAATTGCACATTGAGTGAAGAAATATTTTCTTCAATTTGTTTTAAATTAACTACTTAGTAGCTTCATTGTTTGCCGTTTAGAATTTGTATCTTTGCAACGAGTAAACAAGCGATTGACGTCTACCCATCCTATTCCACACAGTATTTTATAGGCCTCTATCATATCTTACCTCAGCCATCTCTTCTCCAAGTTAAAGAGCTCCTAGCTCTTTAAATCTTTCCTAATAGGGAAGTTGTCACTTCCCCTTTACAATTTTTGTCGCCTTTTTTGGTACCTTTCTAATTCCGCTATATCTTTTTTGAGATGCAGTGACCAAAATTGCACACAATATTTGAAGAGCAGTGTACCATAGAGCAATACAACGGCATTATAATATTATCCATTTTGTTCTCCATTCCTTTCTTAATAATTCCTTACATTCAATTTGCTTTCTTAGCCACCACTGCAAACTGAGCAGAGGGTTTCAACATATCATCAATGATGATACCTAAATCATTTTCCCGGGCAGTGACTCGAAATGTGGAACCTTGCACTGCATAGCTATAGTTTGGGTTCCTCTTCCCTATATGCACCACTTTGCACTTGCTCACATTAAATGTCATCTGCTATTCGGATGCCCAGTCTCTAAGGTCCTCTTGCAATTTTTCACAATCCTCTTGTTATTTAACAACTTTGTGTCTTCAGTAAATTTAATCACCTCGCTCATTATTCCTGTTTCCAGATCATTTATAAATATATTAAAAAGCAGTGGTCCCAGCTCAGATCCCTAGAGAACACCACTATTTATGCTTCTCCATTCAAAATTTTGACCATTCAATCCTCTCTCTTTTCTATCTTTTAATGAGTCCTTAATCCACAATAGGACATTATCTCCTTTCCCATGACTTTCTAATTTCCTCAGGAGTCATTCATGAGGTACTTTATCAAATGCCTTTTGAAAATCCAAATGCACAATTTCAACCAGCTCACCTCTATGCACATGTTTATTCACCCCTCCAAAGAAATGTAGCAGATTGGTGAGGCAGGATTTCCCATGACTAAATCCATGCCTATGTATATGTTCAGTAATGTTGTTCTTTATAATAGTCTCCACCATTTTGCCCAGCACCATCAGGCTCACCAGCCCATAATGTCATTGGTTACTTCTGGAACTCTTTTTAAATATTGGCATTAGTTTGGCCACACTCCAATCTTCCAGAACCACACTTGTTTTTTATGATTTTATTTATTAGGATTTATTTACCATCTTTTCAAAGGAATTCACTCAAGGCGGTATACAGCAAGAATAAGTCAAACATAAGCAAGAGACAATTACAGCAGTAAAAATATTCAAATAACAACACAAAGTATGGCATAGTATGTTACTTACAATGTCAATACAATATGTAATAGAACATTTTAATAGACAGCATAGGGTATAAACAAATATGGAACATATAGACAGATAAGATAGAGTAACAGGAGTAAGAAAATAAGGGGCTAATTTAAAGAAAGTTGCAAATGAGGTCAGAAAGGTGCTTGTAGGAGTAGATAAACATGTCCTGCTATATAATATGTGCAGCTGGTGTCATTGATAAATTATATATTACTTATAATAGTAACCAAGTTCATATTTTTAGTTCTATAAGTATCTGGGCTGTGTGCCATCTAGTCCAGGTGATTTGCTACTCTTTAGTTTGTCGTATGGAAAATAATTAAGTGGGATTTATTAATTGTGCCATGCCTATATTTGTGGGCTTAAATAACCAAGTATGTGCTGTAAAACAAAAGCAGATTGATGTGGAGGCAAAGAAGAGAACTTTGTACCAACATATTGATAGTGTAAAAAGTTGCAATGTTGCTTTGGTTAATGATCAACTTTTCACCATAAGTGAGAGACCTTTAAAAACTACAGTAAAAATGCTCAGTGTTTGCTTTTGGTTCTATACCTTTGGCCACTTTGCACAGATCTTTTATATACATGTTGTTTTCCCTCTAATCACCTTAATTACTAGAGCTTTTGTTCTGCTTCATAAGAGCTCACAAGATGAGTGAAGAGAAGTCTGAGGTGAGAGAGCAGATTGTCTTCGGCAGTCTGAATGTTTTCATTTTGTTGGAAGGCACTGTGCATGAAACAGAGGATGTTACAGGTCACATATGCCCTGAAACATGATAAGAACTGAACACCGTAGACTTCAGAAAGCCATTATTTGTCCCAGGGAATAAACTACAAGGAATGGCTCTACTCTTTAGGATATGCTGGGTACTAGTTCCTAGTGATGGATTGGCCACTGTTGGAAACACGATGCTGGGATTAGTGAATCTTTGGTCTGATCTAGCATGGCATATTTTATCTTCTTATAACTAAGGTCAAGGGAGTAGAGACTACTATAGACTTTTTTTTTTTCAACAATAGGTTCTCAACTGACATGCTTACAGGTTAACTTCTCACTCTCAAAACTATCATAACTTTCTTGTTCTCTTTATGAGGCTCATTTTGAAAGAGATTTCCGCATGATGAACACCCCTCTGAAAATTACCTTACCTGGTGAAAATATTTGGTGCTGGGGGCAAGCTAGCAGATGTTGGCATTGGGTTTTCATGTTTAAATCCATGTACCTGCTATCTCCAGCTTCTACCATGTAGATTTACTTTCCCTGTGGCATTGACAGCCACACAAGTTTAGAAAGGGAATCTTTATAGAAAGTTTCCTTTTCAAAATATTCTCATTGGTTCATGAGTACCAAGTAGCTCTTAATCTGGAATTTCTGCCAGCCTACTGCCAATTGCCCTCTTGTATGTGTGTGTTTGGGGGGGGGGGGGGGGGGGGGGGATTTTATAAAAAGATTGCTATGTGAGAAGTCCATAAAGACACCCATGTTATAAAAACAAAATATGATGCTAGAACCCACCCAATAGTGCAAAAATGGAGGAAAAAAAAGGAAGACTGCCATACAAAGTCTTGACCTGCTCCTGGGGAGAAATCTCAAAATCTGAGCTGAATACTAACCTCTTTGCCATGAACTTATTGAGGCTCATTTTTATGTTAATGCTAGCTTTAATAATGAGATCATATTTATAGAGCAGTGCTAATACCTGGAGCATTGAATATGCCACAGTATTTTAAACTAAAGACAAATTGTGCTATTTACAGCATTGGTAAATAGCAATTGACCAGGGTAAGCAGGCTGTCCAAAGAGAGCCCTAACTCTCCAGCTTAAAGTACACTTGGGGTTCAACATTGTATGCGGTTTTAGTCACAGGTGGAGGAGGTGTTCTTCAGGCTGTATTCTGGGCAGGATCAAAAATCATCACATATGGAATCTATTGTCTATACATTTCTACACACATGAACAATCTATAATAAATCAAGTTCCTATCAATCATCAAAGCTTTATAATGTTTGGAGGAAAAAGACTTCAGATGCTCAACCTTTGTGTTCCTTATAAACACTTTGGGCCCTGTTTACTAAGCCGCGTTATAGGCGCGTTAGCATTTTTAATGCGAGTTAACTATGTACGTGTGTTAACCGAGTACACGCCTATCCCTATAGGTGCCTACACAGTTACCGCATACTAATTGTAGGTGTGTTAAAAATGCTAGCACGCCTTAGCAAACAGGGCCATTTGCTGGACAAACTTCCTCATCAGTCTAAAAATCACCCTTATTTTATACTATTTTTTAACGGGGTTTTTTTGTGAATGATTTCGTGAGTATTTTCTTTAAAATTTGATTATATCCATATCAACGTTCTTCATTAGACTTGTATTTATATTCAAATTGCGTTTCATCTCAACAAACAGTTATAGGAAGCTGGGACACTTATCTTTATACTGTTGTGATTCTGCTGGATAGGCAGGGGAATGTTTGGGACTCACTCCCGATTGGCTTGTCAGGGGCTGAGTCAGCAGATATCAGAAGCCTGATCCATTTAAGCCTGCCTTTCCCCTGCAATCATTGCTTTAGCTTTGTTTGCTCAGCTGAAGCCAGCTTGTGCTTGGGGCACTTGTGTACACATTGGAGTTTTGCCTTTCTCCTCCTGCTTGTTTATTCTGTGTGTGTGTGTGTGTGCTGGGTATTCCCAGCATGAGCCTGATTGCCTCCCTTTCCCCACCTGCCAAACGAATCTCATTGAGTTCTTTAATTGGGTGACAGGAGAATTGAATCAGGGATGAGCTATGGACGTAATCTACTTAGATTTCAGCAAAGCTTTTGACACGGTTCCCCACAGGAGGCTCTTAAATAAACTGGATGGGCTGAAGATAGGACCTGAAGTGGTGAACTGGATTAGGAACTGGTTGACGGACAGACGCCAGAGGGTGGTGGTGAATGGAATTTGCTCGGAAGAGGGAAAGGTGAGTAGTGGAGTGCCTCAGGGATCGGTGCTGGGGCCGATTCTGTTCAATATATTTGTGAGTGACATTGCCGAAGGGTTAGAAGGTAAAGTTTGCCTATTTGCGGATGATACTAAGATCTGTAACAGAGTGGACACCCGGGAGGGAGTGGAAAACATGAAAAAGGATCTGAGGAAACTAGAAGAATGGTCTAAGGTTTGGCAATTAAAATTCAATGCGAAGAAATGCAAAGTGATGCACTTAGGGAGTAGAAATCCATGGGAGATGTATGTGTTAGGCTGGGAGAGTCTGATAGGTACGGATGGGGAGAGGGATCTTGGGGTGATAGTATCTGAGGATTTGAAGGCGACGAAACAGTGTGACAAGGTGGTGGCCCTAGCTAGAAGGTTGTTAGGCTGTATAGAGAGAGGTGTGACCAGCAGAAGAAAGGGGGTGTTGATGCCCCTGTATAAGTCGTTGGTGAGGCCCCACCTGGAGTATTGTGTTCAGTTTTTGGAGGCCGTATCTTGTTAAGGATGTAAAAAGAATTGAAGCGGTGCAAAGAAAAGCTACGAGAATGGTATGGGATTTGCGCTACAAGACGTATGAGGAGAGACTTGCTGAACTAAACATGTATACTCTGGAGGAAAGGAGAAACAGGGGTGATATGATACAGACGTTCAAATATTTGAAAGGTATTAATCCTCAAACGAACCTTTTCCGGAGATGGGAAGATGGTAGAATGAGAGGACATGAAATGAGATTGAAGGGGGGCAGACTCAAGAAAAATGTCAGGAAGTATTTTTTCACGGAGAGAGTAGTGGATGCTTGGAATGCCCTCCCGCGGGAGGTGGTGGAAATGAAAACGGTAACGGAATTCAAACATGCGTGGGATAAGCATAAAGGAATCCTGTGCCGAAGGAATGGATCCTCAGGAGCTTAGTCGAGATCGGGAGGTGGGGCTGGTGGTTGGGAGGTGGGGATAGTGCTGGGCAGACTTATACGGTCTGTGCCAGAGCCGGTGGTGGGAAGCGGGACTGGTGGTTGGGAGACGGGGATAGTGCTGGGCAGACTTGTACGGTCTGTGCCAGAGCCGGTGGTTGGGAGGCAGGGCTGGTGGTTGGGAGTTGAGGATAGTGCTGGGCAGACTTATACAATCTGTGCCAGAGCCGGTGGTTGGGAGGCGGGGCTGGTGGTTGGGAGGCGGGGCTGGTGGTTGGGAGGCGGAGATAGTGCTGGGCAGACTTATACGGTATGTGCCCTGAAAAGCACAGGTACAAATCAAAGTAGGGTATACACAAAAAGTAGCAATTATGAGTTATCTTGTTGGGCAGACTGGATGGACCGTGCAGGTCTTTTTCTGCCGCCATCTACTATGTTACTATGGTTTGTTTTTCTCCTGCTCTAACGTTGTGCTGTCTGGGGTAAAGCTTGTGCCATGAATTGTTTCAGTTTTTTGGTTTAGCTTTCTCTTTTTCTGTGTTCCCTTAGTTGTGCTGAACTTCTGCTCTGCTCCCTGTGGTTCTGCCTCCCCCAGTCCTGGTATTTTGTTCCTGTTTGTTTGTTTGTTTGTTTTAGTTCTCTTTGTTTGCTGTATCTGTCTCCTGTTTCCGAGGAGCAGCGTGCCTTTTCTGGTCTGTGTGTGTCAAGGCAGCTTCCCCTGTTTGCTTATCACTCCCCTTTATCCTTGTCTGCTGAGTAACACTGTTCTGTTTATTCCTTTAGCAGTTCCCTTTTTCCCTTGCGGTGTTGTGGGGCCAGCTTTGTGTATTCCTTAGGTAGTTCTCCCTTCCCATTGTGTGCTGTATAGTCAGCCTAGTGTGTTTTCTTGTGGGGCTTCCAGTATCTTTGTATGCTGTAAGTACAGCCTAGTTTCCTTGTGGGCTGAATGGTTCAGCCCAGAGAGTATTCCTATAGTTGGTTTCCTTTTTTCTTGAGTGCCTCGTGGCACACCTTAGAATATTCCTTGAGTGGCTTCCCCTTTCCCTGTGTGTTGAATGGTTCAGTCTAGAGTGTTGTCCTATTGTTGGTTCCCTTTTTCCCTTGAGTGCTGTGTGGTTCAAGCCTAGAGTGTTTCTTTTTGGGACTTCCTGTATTCTTGTTTGCCCTGTGGCACAGCCTTGTATACTCACCCTTTCCTTCGTGTCTCTTCCTTTCACTGTGTTTGCTGCTTGTGGCCCAGTTCTGTGTGGGACCCTTGTTCTTTCTCCCTTCCCAGAGTGTGATTCGGTTCCCGGTCAGCTGTGATGCCCGCTTGCTTGGACTCTGTACGAGTGGGTTCCCATTCGGCCGTGAGGCCCGCCTGAATGCTCTATCTCCCACTTTCTGGTGGTGCCTGTTGGCTGTAGTGTGTGTGCGGGGCTTGGTGGCTAGGGTGGTGCATAGGGCCTGTTCGGTCTACCCTAGGCCTTGACCAAACCCTATACTAGGCCTCGGCCTGGGCTCAAGGGCTCACGTCCGGAATAACAGAATGCTAAAGCCATGAGCTCGACCAAACCCTTCGCTATGTAGTTACTCCAGCAACTGCATGCTCAGATTCAACAGGTTATGGGAGCCGTTGATGCGCTGAATCAATGGGTAGATACTCTTACTGCTAGTGGGACCCCTTCACCCCTTAGGCCACAGGGTCCCATGGTGGGTGGCCTAGGCATTCGGGTAGCCCAGCCCCCTCATTATGATGGCAATAGTAGGACTTGTCGGGGCTTTATAAATCAATGTCAAATTGTTTTTGAGCTACATGCCCAGTATTTCCTTCAGATCAAGCGAGGGTGACGTACATCATCTCCCGGCTCTCGGGATCCACTCTTGCCTGGGCCTCCCCTTTATGGGAGAAGAGGGACCCTATATTGGATAATTTGACAGAGTTCCTGAAACAATTTTGTCTTATTTTTGAAGAACCCGGGAAGGCTTCCTCGGCGGCAACCCAACTTCTGAATCTGCATCAGGGACGGCTTTCCCTGGACGAGTACGCCATTCAATTCCGAACCTTATCGGCAGAGCTGGGATGGGATAATCAGAGCCTTACTGCAGTATTCTGGCATGGGGTCTCTTCCACCATCAAAGATGAACTCACAGGTCAGGAGCTACCCCCTAACTTGGATGACTTCATTTGTCTCTGCACCCAGGTGAACATCTGTTTCAGAGAACCTGCCTGTGAGCGTCTCACCAGTCAGCGTTTTGGACGGGCTGACTCAAAGATTCCACATAAGGCCCCATCTTCCCAATCTCAGGTGTTGCGTGAAGGGCCAGAACCTACAGAACCTATGCAGGTTGAGCGTGTGTTTAATTCGGCTCAGGAGAAGCAAAGTAGACACTCCGAGGGGCTATGCCTTTATTGTGGAATCAAGGGACATTTTGTCCGTGGTTGGCCAAATAGGAAGAAATCAGGAAACCAGCAGCCCTGATCCCGGCCAGGAAGACAGGATCTGGGCAGAAGTCTCTCTCTCCCTGGACACAAGTTTTGGTTCCAGTTTTGTTGTCTGTTAAGGGTACTCCCTGTCTTGAAGCTCTAGTGGATTCCAGTGCTGGGGACAACTTCTTTAGTGAGATCCTGGTACGGAGCCTTCAAATTCCGACAGAAGATCTGCCTCATCCCATCTCCGTGTCAGCAGCATTGGGCCTAATTCAAGCAGTTTTACCGTCCAGAACCGTGCCTATGATGTGTTTTAATTCCCCCCCCTTATAGACCTCTTTCTGACTCCTTCCCACAGGGGACTAAAGGTACTTATTTCATATATTAGGTTCTGTATAGTTTCTCTAACCTCCATTGTCACCCAATCATAAGGGAGTGGCATTAGGAGCCGTAATTGAAAACTAATTCCCATAACTACTGCTTTCTGTCCAAAACTGAGTGTCACTTGTATGTGATCTACCTTGTAGGCTAAATGTTAGGTAAAGAGAAGATAGAATCAATAAAAATAGAGACAGAGATAGGTTTAGATAGATAGGTACATTTTATTTCTTACCCAAACACAAGTCTTCAAGTTGATACAAATACAGACATCAGATTCTGGTTTCAGCCGCACAGGGCTTCGCCGTCTGACAGAAGCTTTGGAGAGGACTCTCAAACTGAGCCAAAATCTCTCCTCTTTTATACCCTATCTTCTCCATAGAAGTGAATGGTGAGAAACCTTGCTCCTAATCTTTCTCACTTTCTGAGATCATACTTTCCCATGCGATCTGCTATCTGATGTGCCCACCTCCTTCCGTTCTCAGCTACTGCTAATTATCAACATGTTTTGGGAAGCGTTGAGATAACAGTTTCTCATCTTCCGGCTGCAATACTTTTCATACCTTTCTCATGAACTCTGTATTACCTCTGTATCATTGTATACCAAAACTAATAAGCTCCATTTTATTCATCTGATCTTTCATTACAGATGCTATATTTGATTTAAAAATTGTACCAATTTGTGTCAGAAGTCATTATTCAGACCTGCTCTTTGCAGATTCTCAAATATTAAATCATTTACTTGTTGTTTGGCCTAATCAGTACTTTTTCAGTTGTTTTCGGCTGCATAGCTTTGGCCATCACTATTCCAGTGGTAGCCTTAAAGCTAGGCCATATATTAACATTCCCCTCTTCACCCTATCCCATAGGGTGACACCAGGGTTAACGTACCTTGGCACCATCCATTCCAGAAGGTATTCTATGAGGCCATAAAATTATCTGAGTCTTAAGATCAACTGGTACAATTTGTTTAGTTTTCGGTTGAGACTTACTCAAACCTGTAGCGAGAAATGTTTTTATGAATGGGACTAATCCATGAGCTCATTTACAAAATCCCATGAAATATAGGTATGCGGGTAATAGCAATTTCAGGTGGATCATACTAATAAACACTTTCAGGTCTTTCTATGGCTTCTATTGTATCCAATGTATCTGTCTCAGTGGTCCTTGGAAGGAATAATGGTTTTGATTAAGCATTGTTATGGGCTCAACAAATAGTACTCTGATTGCAGGCTGTTTAAGGTTGTAGGTATTCAGAATCCTTAAACAGGTCGGGATTCCTGGACCTTACTAGTACTCATCATTGGCATCCAATCATGAGCACTAATAAGTGGATAGCAAGTATGAGGTTGCCTCATACAGCAAAAATGGTCAATCCTAGGAAAATTTATATTAACCAAGGTCATGCATGGATCTTGACATATGCATAATGACCTGGAAGTATGGGAAGCATTGTATATATCCGTTACCCCTCTTGGAGCTTAGTCAAACCTACAGAAAGACATGCAGCTCAAGTAAGCCTGCACCAAAGTTAAACAATTGCATAACAGGTTGATACTAACAGAGTTTACATCTACATTATGATATCAGAGCCAGTATTAGGGTTTGATGTTACCCTTGTATCCGAGCAATATCGACTTCAATTTAAATTACATAAACAGAAATGACGGGGAAACTCGTGGAAAAACAATTAGAACAATTAAAGGAAATAATAGGAAAATAAAAATAAAACCTTTTCAATATCTAGACAGGATTATTGCTAAACTGAAAATAAAACATAATATGAATCTATAATGTCCATAAACAGCAACAGTAATTCTCAAATTAAGTATCAGTTCTAAATTCTCTTTCATCGATCATGGTTGAGGCGGTGGAAGCGTTGAAGAATCTGGACGGAGATCTGGAAGATCTAACAGGGGTGGATTTTCAGGCTGGCTTGCTGAAGGAAGTTGCCGGTCTTGAGATGGTTAGGCTGGTAACATCTGGTTCTGCGGCTGAGTAAACACGTATATCTTTCACATGGACCCAAGACTTGTGGTCCAGTAGTTTGCAAGGTGTAAAGATTATTGCCACAATCTTGGGGGATCTAACATTATTTGGGCCAGGATAGATTTTGAAGACGTACTTGTGGTGTACAAAGTGGGATCTTTTCATGTCTTTATTCTAGGCATACACTATCATAATCAGTCCATCAAGAGCCAGAGGCTGGCAAAGGAATAAGCAAAATAACTGTATGCCTGAATGATACATTGCTATATTTTAGTGGGCATAATCAGTGTGAATTGAATAGACATGAAAGACAATGTCAACATGGAGAAAACAGTGCTAATTAAGTGCAAAAGCAAAAGGGAAACCAGAAGGGTTCAATAATGAAAACCCAATTTACATAAATAGCAATAGTATATATGAAATTATATCTCCTGATTGGTAGGGATCAGAGCTTCAACTGCAACCCTCTTAATACTAGGAATTGGGATTTGCATAATATATCCCCACTTCTGGCTTGCATAATGTGCAAGACAGATTGGTAATTATTACAAAGACATGATCAAATAACAATGGTAAAGTATATGGAACAAAAGAGAAGATTAAAAAAACAATTAGAATTTAGAGATGATGGTAAATGTTCAACTATTGATGTATGGAGGGCAATGCATCGCAATCTATCGCCAATAGATATGGAATCTTCACCTACGATGACTACCATTCACCAAGGGTTGGGCCCTCAGCTGCAGGAGGCCAGCAGGACTTATAAGTTAGATGATTCAAAAAGAAAGGTAGAGGCCAAATTTTCTTGCAACTCCAGTAAGTGGAGAGCCTGTCTCTTTTGTTCATGGACCAATTGATGCATCTGTTGAAACTCACGCTCAATAATGTCTCGTTTCTGAAACCAGGTAATGTTGGGGTCTGTGCATCTGTCTTTTAATTTAGCGATTCTTTGCTGCAACATAGCCTTCAGATCAGATACATTATCGGGTAGCTCTTCTGTGCTAGCAGTCGTCTCCTCGGTGAGGGACGTCAACGGAATTCCTGTATCCATCTGGGGAAAGGTAAACGTTAAACAGACCAGTAGTACAATTTATGTGGTAAACTTATTGAAAGAAATCAGAATGCTAGGAGGTGGGTTGTGGGTATAAATGGGGTCCAGGAAGGAGGCATGGAAAAAAACAAAGCATCGAGAATGGAAAAAAATTAAAAAAAAAATTAAAAAAAGCACCCTGAAGGGTGTAAGATAAAAATAGGCTTAATAATAAAAAAACAAAATATGATACATCTGAATTGCAGCAAGGCATATTCAGAAGGCAATGCCAGAAAAAGGTTCCTTGAAAAAGACAAATGGAAAAAAACATTCAAAAGTGCAGACACCAGTGATTGACCTTCACATAGAGTTTAAGTAACCCTTTTCAATCAGACAAAGAAGTAGGAAGAAGCATATCGCTTCAAGACAAATCCACCACGCGGCAAGAGTTAGTTGAAGCAAGGTGTTAGTTAAATACACAAAGCATAAATTCCAGGACCGCTGCACACAAATAAAAAGAGTAATAGTTGCCATATTGTGATAACCTGTTTTAAATAGAAAGGAATCAGAAAGTGGAGTGTATAATTTTCCCAATTTATGTCTGAAAGCTTCACCAATTCTCTGTTCAAGAATACTACAAATTGTATGATCAGCGCAAAATGCTCCCCCAAATGGCCAGTTCAAGGGAATATTTCTCGCATTCATTCCATATAACAGATAATGGTTATTAAATATTTCTTCTTTCTTAGACAAGGAAATAATGAAAAGCTTTCAGATGTCACACATATCATAGAGAGATTTCAAAAATGAAGACTTATATTCATGGAAAAAACTAAAGAAGTAACGGTCAAATCAATTTAGACAGCGCAACAGTTAAAGCAGAAAACATTTTTAACAATGAGCAATACATAGCTTTTATTTAAAAGGGAATCCTTATAAAGTAAAATGGCATAAATAAGTCAGTTAAGGTTTATATAAAAAACATAAAATGAAAATCCTCTGGGGATCGCACACCCCTGCAGTTGATAAGAACTCCCCCCAGGGAAAGTATGCATAGAAACAAATAAATAACTTGCTGACTTAGTTAGGTCATTTGTATGGTACCATAAATATACACTTGCAATGAAATCTCGAAAAATATAAGATAAAGACATGTCACCTGCAATATAAACAGAAACATCACACCAATACATATACAGAGAAATGTTTTTATGGATACTAAATGAGGAGCTGAGTAGTATAAGTAACTGAGAGCAACAAAATCAAATCAGGTTCGGGGTAACGCCTAGTCATTATGGGGTGGGTAATATAGATTCTTAGGTCTGTGGTCACGGTAGACGGCGTTGATCCGGGTTCCACAAAGGGAAAGATTGCCGTTCTGGGGGATTTAGGCGGAGCTGTCTTGCAACTCTATGGGACGGCGGCTGAGAACACTGAGCTGCATAATGACCAAATTGTTGGCAACGATAACACTGAACATCTATATAACGATCAGGTCGTATATTAGTGATGGGTGGGCCTTTTTCAGGTTGAGACCGGCGGCCACGATTATCAGGGTAATCATTTCTACAGTCTTGGCGGCGTGGGTTATCTATCGAGGGGAGGTCACTCGGTCGCCTGCGGTCTCTCTGTGGCTGTCGTATCTGTAGCCGCGAGACATGTAGCGATGGGGAGTCTGAAGGAGGTTGACGGTTTTGTCTATGAGCAAAGTGCCAGCATGGACATTCCATGGCGCAATGTCCCAATTGGAAACAAAGGTTGCACTGTACTTCAGCTCGGTGGCTGGGAGTAGGCTGAGAGCAACAATCCCGGCACTGATTGTTAGCACTAGGACCATTGAATTTATGTGGAATGGGTGAATCGGCTCTTGCAGGGGGCCGTCTACTAGGTCGTGGATTAAGATTGACCTCACCAGGTATCAATAACGATGTCAGATCGACAGTGTCTGGGATCACGTAATCAGTGATAGTCGATACCCATCTACTGAGAATCTGATAGTGGAAATGACGGGTGGAATCGGGTGTGTATATGTAAATAAAATTTAATAACCTTTGCAAAGTTTTGGTATTAAAAGTGCCCTTACGGGGCCACGAGAGTCCAGGCTGAAACTTATTCCAGGAATGCCATATTTGGCAAAACTTTATAAGATTTATGTGGTCTCCTGGGAAGTGATTTATCACTCTCTCAAGAGGCAGCATAATGAATTGGGTACCAGAACTCTGGTATGGTAGAACACCGATATCTGTGTCAAATAATATTGGCAAATTTAGTCTTATAAAACACTTATATCACTACTATCTGTTACTATTATCTAAGCAACTGATCGACACCAGCTATAAGTATATCCAAGGGGGCCAGATATACCAGTTACGCGAAATCAAACACTTCATTAGAGGACACCTTAAAACAGGTGTATATTCCAAAATCTATATTTTTAGTTACTATCACCCCAACCACGGTTAACCTGCTTATGGCAGATATTAGTCCCAATATGGGGTGTTTTACCGAAATCCCAGCCAGTACCAGTAATTGTCAATTGTTCTAACGTATTGCAAGATAAAGATATAGAAATATAAAAGGTATAGAGTATAGGGAATTGGAGTAAAAATTTCCCAATTTTAAATTACAAAATGTAAACAAGGACCTGGCAATAATCTCCAGCCTGGAACAGCAGAGCTTGGCATCAAGTCTGTATATTTACGTATATGAGGGACGAACTGTAGGGCACCTTAAGGGCGGCAGCCGATTCTGACGACTTTAAAGATCCAGCTGCGAAATAAAAATAAAGTGTAAAGTGTACATATTATATGGTAAAAACTGGGCCTACCTAATTGGTAATGTAAGGCAGAAAATAAACTGTAAAGTTATGTTGGGAGTTGTGTATGGAAACAAAATGTAGATATTAAACAAGACAGGAAACTACAACATACTATAATACGAGTAACAGGGGATAACCATATATGTTACTGACCTGTAACATGCTATAGAAAAATGAACTAGATTAATAATATATATATATTGATCAGACCTAGACCCTGGTACAAGGTTTGTGGTTCAAAAGGCAGCTTCAGGGATAACAGGGAGACCTAGAAATGATAATGTGCTAACAGTTTATAAAAACATGCGATGAATATCCTGATAGTAGAACATGCAGAGACATAACACACGCATCTGGTAATGTTCTCCAACATAGGGACCCAAAAATAAAAATTACTAATGGGCGGAAAGCTCAATGCTTTTGCCGCAGATTAAATTAACAGACAAATGACAGTCACAAAGAGGAAAGAAGAGTTTAAGAAAAATGTACAAAAAGTAAATGGTGTCAGCTATTATGTATCTATACTACTCTAATAAAAGAAAACTGTTCCCCAGGGTAGGCTTCTACAATTAGGATTCTGCTCTACTAGCTGCCAAGATGCAGCTCCATTGGCCATGATTCGCTCCAATGGTAGAACCCTCAAAGGAGGGGAGACTACTACCCCTGAAAGTGTTCAGGAAGCTGCGAAACTAGTTCCCTGAACTCGGAGAACAGACACCCTATGGATTTTCGCTGGTTAGGAAGATTCTGCTCTATTCAAATGAAGATTCTGCTCAATTCAACTACCCTCCATAGGATATTTTAATATACACCTAACAATTTTGAATGAAGAGTCTGCTCAATTCAACTGAAGATTCCGCTCTATTCATCAAACCGAAATACACGTAATAATTTAGAATTGCCCGAGTCAACCTGTATACAATCTCATGGGTTGGAGTTCTACATAAGGAAATTATCTCCTTTTATGTGCTCCCATCTGCCAGTTATTCCATCCTTCTAGGATTTCCATGGCTTAGCTTGTATAATCCCCACATCGACTGGGAGTGAGGTCAGTTGGCGGCGTGGGGACCAGCCTGCCATAAAGCCTGTTTGGACAAGGTCTCTCAGGTACCAGTGTTACTTCCTTTGGTTCAAGCAAATTTAACATTACCAGCCACGTATAAGTCCTTTAAAGATGTCTTTTCCAAACGACGAGCGAATGCAACGAGAGGATCAGGGAAAAGATTATCGGATTAAACTGAAAGAAACAAAGAGGGAAATACAGCTAGCGAAAGCGCGAGCAGAAGAAAAAATGGCTAAAGATGTAAAGAGAGGTGACAAGACTTTTTTCAGATATATTGGAGAAAGGAGACTGAATGGAATTGCGAGACTGAAAGATAATGAGCATGGCTATGTGGAGAGTGATGAAGATAAAGCGAATGTGCTAAACAATTATTTCTCTTCGGTGTTCACGGAGGAAAATCCTGGAGAAGGACCACGGTTGGCTGCCAAGGGAACGTCTGAGAATGGAGTGGATACTGTACCGTTTACGGAAGAAAGAGTTTATAAACAGCTGGAGAATCTGAAGGTGAACAAAGCTATGGGGCTGGATGGGATACATCCCAGGATACTGAAGGAGCACAGAGAGGTCCTGGTGGGACCTCTTAAAGATTTATTTAATAGTCTTTAGAGACAGGAAAGGTTCCGTGAGATTGGAGACGAGCGGATGTGGTCCCTCTTCACAAAAGTGGAGACAAGGAAGAAGTGGGAAACTATAGACCGGTAAGTCTCACGTCGGTGGTAGGAAAAATAATGGAGTCACTGCTGAAAGAAAGGATAGTTAACTTTCTAGAAACCGATGGGTTACAGGACCCGAGGCAACATGGCTTTACCAAAGGAAAATCCTGTCAAACGAATCTTATTGACTTTTTTGACTGGGTGACCAAAGAACTGGATGAGGGACGTGCGTTAGATGTAATCTACTTAGACTTCAGCAAAGCCTTTGATATGGTCCCCCACAGAAGACTCGTGAATAAGCTGAAAGTAGGACCTAAAGTGGTGAACTGGATAAGAAACTGGTTGACCGACAGGCGGCAGAGGGTGGTGGTAAATGGAATCTGCTCAGAGGAAAAGAAGGTGAGCAGTGGAGTTCCTCAGGGGTCGGTGCTGGGGCCTATTCTGTTTAATATATTTGTGGGAGATATTGCTGAAGGGTTGGAAGGAAAGGTGTGCCTTTTTGCGGATGACACGAAAATAGCCAATAGAGTGGATACCCTGGAGGGAGTAGAAATGATGAGAAGGGATCTCCGAATGTTAGAAGACTGGTCGAGGGTCTGGCAGTTAAAATTTAACTCTAGAACTATGCTCAGAGTACTACTTATATACAAAAGCCTCAAAAATGCTCATAAATTGACGACTCATAGGAGTACTATTAATGTGCTCAGTCCTTGCCTATTCCAACCATTATATCCCCAAAGGAATTCCTCTGGGGATATAATATATATTTTGTTTTCCATTCCATTCTTACTCAGTTGACTCAAACATGTTTTAACTGCAAGGATTTTAGAACAATGCTGCAAACTTGTTTTGGACCAAGCTGAATTATTTTAATTCCATATATCTGGGCATTTCACAGGTATCATTGAAAGTACTGCAGCTAGTGCAAAATGCAGCCTCTAGATTTGTGATTGGTATGCTGAGATATTTATTTATTTTCTGCATTTATTATCCCACATTTTCCCACTTCTTTGCAGGCTCAATCAACACATTACCCCTCATCTTAAGGCATTGCACTGATTGCTCATATAATTTCATATTATTTAAAATGTTTACAATTAATCCATAAAGCACTTTAAAAAAATGCCTGACACTATCAAAAGTGCTGAAAATATATCAGCCTAGTAGATCATTGAGGTCCGAGTGTACAAAGCAACTTTCCATTCCTTCCCTGAAAAAAAATACACTTCACAGAAACACAGTGTTCTGCCCTTTTTACTGCTGGCCCACATATTTGGAACAAGCTCTCAAAAGGATCTCAGAATATCCTTTCACATATTTCAGTGTTTAAGCGATAACTCAGGACTATGCTGTTTGCACAAACTTTTGCATATGCTGAGTAGCTATTCTTTAATTCTGACTGGTAGAATTGTGGCCCACTATACCCGTCAATCAGGGTCAAGCCTTCCGCTTTGCCTAGGGTAGGCTGAGATTCCAGCTGTGAACTCCTGTTTGCCCTTAGTTTATGGTCACATACTGCAAACATTGATCAGACTGTGCTATGACCTTCTGTAGGCTTTGCCAGTGCTTCTATTCATTTTTTGCTGGATAGTATTATTATTTATTTTATTATTTATTGCATTTGTATCCCACATTATAGTAGACATTATACCATGTTTAAAACCATCATTTTGCTATATTTGCCTTGATGCAGGACCATTAGTAATGCTGTTGTTTATATGCAATGTGTTTTATTGTGATCTTTCTAGGATATTGATGGAGTACAAATATTTATTTAAAATACACACACAATCCACTATTCTAGGTGGTTAACAAACAAACGATATTAAAATATAGAAATTGTACAAAGACATAAATCTTGTCATCTTGTTGCCTACACACAATTTACGTTGGATAGTTCGAAATTTATAGTTTAAAAAAAAAACCTTTACCCGTAGTTTCTTTATTTTATTTTATTGCCTTTTTAAAGTTTCCTTTCTTTTTCGACGCTGCCGGCTTAGGCCGCGCGGTTGGGTTGTTACCTTTTTTCGTGCAGCATAAGTTTGAACAGATTGAAGGGTAGAGAGATGGTTTAATGGGAGACCTGTGAAAAGCAAGCTGCAGTAATCTAAGTGTGAGGTGATAAGAGTGTGGATAAGGGTTTTGGTAGTGTGTTCATAAAAGGATGAATTTTGGTGATGTTATTATAGTGAGAAAAACAACAGGTTTTAGCAAGTCTGTTGGACCTGTGCAGAGAAAGAGACGAGTCAAAGATGACCCCAAGGTTACGAGCTAATGAGTCAGGGAGGATGAGAGGAAAATAGAGAATGGAGGAAAAGGAGAGGTAGGTTTAGGGGGAAAGATAAGAAACTCTGTCTTGGCCATGTTCATTTTCAGATGGCGAGGAGACATCCAGGCAGCATTGTCAGACAAGCAGGCTGAGACTTGGGCCTGGATTCCTGATGAAATTTCTGGTGTAGAGAGGTAGATCTGTGAGTCATCAGCATAAAGATGATACTGAAAATCATGGGAGGAGATCAGGGCACCAAAGGAATAAATATAGATAGTGACAGGCCGAAAATGGACGCGCACTGGTTTTAATTATGCCGCTTGTCCATTTTTGCTCACAAAAAGAAGACCTTTTTTCCAGGCGTTCTGAAAAATTGGCCTGCATGTGTCCAAAACACGCATCTACATCAGTACAGGCCATTTTTTGGCGCACTTTAGTAAAAGGGCCCCTTAGTATACACTAACAATTAGTGTGTGCTAAATGATAAGACACCCATTATATTCCTTTGATCATTTTATAATTTAGCTTTAGGAGTTTTTATGTGATTATTTGATCTCCACTAAGTATGTATTTTAAATAATGTGTATGTTAGAATGTATATGTATGCTTTCATATTATTTATGATTGTATTTTTAGTTCACATTTTTATGAGGATATTATTGTATTAACAGTATATCCCTGATGCAGCCAATAGGTAGGCATAACATGACCACCTATGCTCCTTTACTTTGCTAAGCAAGTCCTACTACAGTATGCACATAGGCAGTAGAATGGGGTGGGCTACAGGGACCATGGCCCCACCAACATTTTGTCCAACACAAGTTCAAGAACTAGAGAACTTGGGGCACAGCTGGAAAGATGTTATGCTGTCCCTGCTGTGTGGAGCCAGTGTTAATTCTTGTGTGTGTGACTAGCTAGTTTAGTTGCTTCTTCCATTAAAAGCTTGGGAGACGAGCTGATCTCCTTCCTGAAACAGAGATAGTCTTGCTTTAAAAGGCTTTCCGGGTGTGCATTCCAGACTATGGAGGCTAGTCCAGAGAAGGATTATGGGTGGGCGTCACATAAGCAATTTCCCCTGGAGGGTGTGATTAGGAATATTCTTTGGGAGGACCTTACCAACTTATGGAGGTACATAGAGGAGATCCTGTTCTTCAAGTACTCAGAGTGATCTCCTTGCTTCTGTAGTTGTGCGTTATGAAATCAAGGTTATGTATTTGGGTGTTTTTGATGGATGAGGTCTTTTGCCTCCTGGAGGCAGAATGGGTGCTCCAAGGAAAGAGCCTTAGGTTTTGTGGAGGATGAACCCTTAAGTATCAGAACAGAGCTTGGAGTAAAGGAAAAAGTGTATATCTGGGTCTTAATTCATTCTTTGGAATTCAATCTCATTCACGAGGGTGGGAAATCTCACTCTTGGATGAGCAGCCCTTGGCATTTCTGGCACCTGGTAGCATAAACATTTTGAAAGGGAAGACATATATATATATGTATTTTCTATTTAAAACCTGTTGCAAAGTCCTTAGGGTAAGAACAAATTTGCACTAACGTGATCAGTTTGAATTTGTCTTCCAAACTGAGATGGTATGAAAATGTACCACAAAGGGAAGGCAAACTTTCCCAAGTCAGTTATGAGAATACAAAATAAAAGCTGCAGCAGTGTGGGCTTTTTAGTTATTTCAACTTCCCACCCCAACTTCACTAACATCTCAAATACATATAATTTGAGCTCCAAATTTACCCCTGTTGAATAGCAGCAACATTGTCACTAAATTTTGAAATAAAGATATATTTTTCCAACCTTTAAAAATTACCCTTCAAAATGTTTAGAATGGAAGTGGGGTTTTTTTTTTTTTGGGGGGGGGGGAGGGCTTTCTTCCTGTACACCAATCAGTATCCTGTAGGGTTGAAGCCAATGCAGGTGCTATTTATAGTCTCAGCAGCAGGCCCAGTTCTTTTGAAGTGGTAGATCAATTGCGCTACATTATCCAGCTGTTTTGTAAATATGTCGAGTGCTGAATTGAACATGTTGGCGCATGCCAGCACTATTCTGCGCTGTGCCTAGCATCGTTAACACAGAAGTTACTTAGGGGCCCTTTTACTAAGATGTGTAAGCATCTATGCGTGCCCAATGTGCGCCAAAATGGAGTTACCACCCGGCTACCGTGTGGCTCTTGCAGTAATTTCATTTTTGGTGCGCATCTGATACCAGCGGCCGAAAAATAATTTTTATCTTTGGACGCGAGTATTGGACTTGCGCCAAGTGGCATTTGATGTGTGTAGGTCATTACCACCTGGTTACTGTGTGAGACTTTACCACTAGGTCAATGGCTGGCGGTAAGGTCGCAGACCCAAAATGGACGCGAGACAATTTTGATTTTGCCGCACATCCATTTTCGGCAAAAATTTTAAAAAGGCCCTTATAACAAGCACGCTGAAAAATGGATCGGCGCGTGCCCAAAGCTCACGCCTACATTACTGCAAGCCATTTTTCAGCTCACCTTAGTAAAAGGACCCCTAAATGAGCCCTTCTGTCATTTCTGCTGTCTCGTCTTCTAAGACTCAACTGAAAGTTGTGGCATCTGTTTTTGAAATCTGTCTTTTGTTTTCTCCCCAGTTAACCAGAAAAAAAGTAATGCATGGGGCACAGGATCCAAGAATTTTCAAAACTCGATCACAGAAACTTGTGTGGTTAATTTTTCTCCATAAAATGAGATACCATTTATTTATTACTGATTTGCCTTAATTTTGGTTTAAAATAAATTCTATAAATTTTCAGGAAACTAGCTTTGGACTGTGAACAGCTCTTGTTGATCCCTAAGAATAATATATGAGCACTCTTCATTCCTCCAGTGAAACCCTGGAGTATACACATATAAATCAAGAGACTACAAAAGTGGGACCAGTCGAGCATGACCTTGGCAAAACACAATGAAATTAAGAAGTATGTGAGCTTTCAATGAACTCTGGCACATGAAATAAAAAAGGAGGAATTATATTTGTAGGACAGTGAATGTTGATATGAACAGTTATTCAGATGGATGAACTAGAGTGAGAAAAATTGCTCTTCAGAGGAGTACATTATTTCTATGTGATAGAAACATCAGAAATGATGACAGATAAGGACTGTATGAGCCACCTCATCAGTCCTGATGCAATGCAGCAGGCTTTATCCTTATCTCCTTCTGTCTCAGGATCCTCCATGCTTATCTCTTGCTGTCTTGAATTTACATAAGTACATAAGTACATAAGTAATGCCATACTGGGAAAAGACCAAGGGTCCATCGAGCCCAGCATCCTGTCCACGACAGCGGCCAATCCAGGCCAAGGGCACCTGGCAAGCTTCCCAAACGTACAAACATTCTATACATGTTATTCCTGGAATTTTGGATTTGGTTATGATTTTGTTACAGGAAGGTTGTTCCATGCACCCATCATCCTTTCTGTTTGTCTAAGGCTCATGATGTGACTTCTTGATCTAGAACCTGCTATCCAGTGGAAAAATAATGCTTCATGAGGGTACCTTTTCAAAATGATCTCACTGACCAACAATAGTTATACAACTTGATAAAAGGAGTTACAAATCTCACCTTTGCAAGGCAGCTAAATATAGAGGGACATTTTTTATACGATGTATTTCAGACATTTTGCAAAAAAAACATCCAAAATTCCAGTAACGAACATGGCCATTTTCAAAAAAGAAAAATGTCCAACTTTTGTTTTGATAATGGCGGTTTCTAGATGCTTTTGTGCTCAGTGCATCCATCTTTTAGGACCATTTTTGAAAATAAAAGGTTCAAGAGAAAAATACACAAAAGAAATCATTGGGATTTATGGGTGGGGGGCAACATTCTTTTTTTTTATTTATAAGTTTTTAATTTCTTACAAGTGCAAAACTTGTTACAGAAAAACAGCCAATTTTAAATTTTTAAAGTAAAAAAAAAAAATTAAACAAGAATAAGTTTAACAGCTTTCTTAGACCTCAATTAAGGGGGGGGGGGGGGAGTTACATAATCAGTGGAGATTTAAAGGTATTATTGCCAAATTATACATAACGCGGTTTATGTGCACTAATTCGTCTCTCATCATTTTACTATATTTGCATGCAGTTGTTTCATGTCCAGAAAGGATTTCAGCTGTTCTGGGTCATAAAATACATACTTTATCCCACTGAGCTTGACCAAGCATTTGCAAGGATATGCTAACAAAAATGAGCCACCTAACTTAATGACATCCTGTTTCATTAGTAAAAATAATTTTCTCCGTTCCTGAGTTACCTTAGTAACGTCAGGAAATATCCACAATTTGTTTCCAAAGAACAGTTCTTTTGAATATTTAAAGTACAACTTAAATATTGTGTTAAAGTCCTGTTCAAATACCAGGGAAACCAAGAGGGTAGCCCTCTCCGGAACAATTTCAATAGATTGTTCTAAAATTGCTGATAAGTTGTTGAGATCTACTCCTTCTACTCCGAGGCCATCTTTATTTCCTTCTTTCCCAGCAAATCTTGCTGGCAAGTAATATATTTTACTTATAGGGGGAATAAGTTCTTGCGGTATTTTCAAATTTTCCAACAAGTATTTTTTAAATAAGTCAATAGGTGTTTTACCAGGAATTTTAGGAAAATTCAGTACTCGGAGGTTTAGTCTTCTATTGAAGTTCTCAATCTGTTCGAGTTTTCTGTGCATTGCCAACTGGTTTTTCATTACCGTGATTTTAAATTCTTGCAATTGACCAACATCTTTTTTTAAATCTTTAACTTGTGTAGTCAGCTCTTCTTTCACCATTTCTAAATTTTTCACCATGTCTTCAAATTTCAGGGATAAAGTATTTACCTTTTCAGAGGTATTTTGAAGAGTAGAATCGATTTTTCCCAGCATCAGCCATATCCTCTCCAGATTCACCTCCGGAGTTGTTCCGGGTCCCTCAAACACAGGGACTCCTCTTTCTCGGCTACTTTCTTGTGGTAAAGGGTCTCCGCTTGCAGCAACCTTGATCACCTCCATGGGGTCTCGGGTGCTTGCTCCCTCCACCATCACAGATGCCGGACACGGAGGACAGCTTGATTCTGGAGGCGGAGATAGCGATGTTTCAAGGCCCAGTAGGGGAACCGCTCCACCGGCTGCCCCTAAAGCAGGCGTCTCCGTCTCTAATCTATGAGACGAACGCGAAAGGAAGGGCTCAATGCTGCCTTGAAGTGGAGAGGAAGCAGCTGCGGGTCGCGGAGGAATCCTCACAGCTCCTTTCCGCTTTGTATGCGGCATTTTGCGGTAGGAAAAATCTATTTCACTCGTGCAGCAAAGAGCTCTCTTCCCAGACGCGGTCACAAATCCGCCATCTTAGAAACGCCCCTGGGGCAGCATTCTTAATAGACTGGCCACACAGACATCCCAGCAGAGCAGTGGGACACCTTAGGGGGTACTGCAGTGGATTTCACATAAAACGTCCCAGGTACACATCTCACCATTACTCCCTTATACTGTATGGTGAGCCCTTCAAAACCCACCAAAAGTCTACTGTACCTAACTGTACACCACTACAATAGCCCTTATGCCCGCAGGTGTCACCTATATGTAGGTACAGTAAGTATTTAGCGTTTTTGGAGGGCTCGCATAGTCCACCACAAGTATACCAGTTAGAGTAAGATATGAACCTGGTTCCTCTTGTCTACAGTCCACTGCACTAACCATTAAGCTATTCCTGGGACTTGCTTGCTGCTCTAATAGGACTTTTTTTCATTTATTTATTTACTACATTTATATCCCGCCTTTATCCAAGGCAGGTAACAATAGTCACATACATAGTCTTAAATACATAAACAATCGCTGAGCATTTGATGATAGAACATGATCAGTAAAATGGATGTAGCCAAAAACACATGAAAGAAGAGACAACCCCCCCCCCCCCCCAAAACAAAACCCCGAGACCAGAGAAAAGAAATAACAAGTCAATTACACTCTGGTGGATCCTTTTCCACTTCTATCCCTCTACCAATCGGTGTACCTCAGGGTTCTGTTCTCGGTCCTCTCCTGTTCTCCATCTACACTGCTTCCCTTGGCTCTCTGATATCATCCCATGGCTTTCAATACCATTTCTATGCTGATGACTCCCAAATTTACCTCTCTACCCCTGAAATCTAAACTAGCATCCAGACCAAGGTTTCAGCCTGCCTATCTGATATCTCTGCCTGGATGTCCCAACGTCATATAAAACTTAACATGGCCAAAACCGAGCTTCTCATCTTTCCCCCTAAACCTACCTCTCATCTCCCCCCTTTCTCTATTTCTGTAGATGGCACTCTCATTCTCCCTGTCTCATCTGCTCGAAACCTTGGGGTCAACTTTGACTCCTCTCTCTCCTTCTCTGCTCATATTCAACAGATTGCCAAAACCTGTCCCTTTAACTCTGAGCATTCTGCCAGAACCCTTATCCACACTCTTATCACCTCTCGTCTTGATTATTGTAACCTGCTTCTCACCAGCCTCCCTCTCAGTCATCTCTCTCCTCTTCAATCAGTCCAAAACTCTGCTGCGCGACTCATTTTCCGCCAAAGTCACTATGCGCACATTAGCCCCCTCCTTAAGTCACTTCACTGGCTCACTATCCGTTTCCGTATTCAGTTTAAGCTTCTCTTATTGATCTATGTGTATTCACTCTGCTGCTCCCCAGTACCTCTCCACTCTCGTCTCTCCCTACGCCCCCCCCTCGGGTACTCTGTTCTGTAGATAAATCTCTCTTACCCGTCTCCTTCTCCTCTACTGCTAACTCTAGACTCCGTTCCTTTTGTCTTGCTGCACCTCACGCCTGGAATAGACTTCCAGAGCCTGTGCGTCTAACCCCGTCTTTGGCCGTCTTCAAGTCCAAACTTAAAGCCCACCTCTATAACACTGCTTTTGACTCATAACCTCTACTCACTTGCCCTGTCCTTTATCCTCACCTATTTATTCCCTTACCCTTAATTGTTCTGTCTGTTTACCTGTCTTATCTAGATTGTAAGCTCTTTGAGCAGGGACTGTCTTTTTTGTGTATGGTGTACAGCGCTGCATATGCCTTGTAGCGCTATAGAAATGTTAAGTAGTAGTAGTAATTAAGTCTTTAGGTAACCAAATAGGCTTTCATGAACAGGTGTGTTTTTAGCAACCACTTGAATTGTTGAATATCTGCACATGCTCTCAGGTTTCCTGGTAAAGTGTTCCACAAGGATGGGGCAGCAACAGAGAAAGCCCGTACTTTTGTCTCTATGTAATTGTATGATTTTGCGGGAGGTAGACAGAGCTGATTGGACGTCTGATCTCAGTGCTCAGCTTGGTTTATATGATTGCAAGGTATTATGAAAGTAGGCTGGAACCATCCCAAATATAAGTTGATGGGTCAATACAAGAGTCTTGAATTGAACTCTGTCACAGGAAGCCAGTGTAATTTTAATGTTGGCATGATCTGATCAGATCTTGGGATTCCTGTTATCAATCATGCAACTGCGTTTTAGATGATCTTTCTATCTTGGATTTGGGGTGTTGGTATTCCAAGGAACAGAGAGTTACAGTAATCAATTTTTGTCAGTACTAAGCTCTGTACAATCATCCAAAAATCATATGTTGTGACCATATCTTTCAACTTGCTTAGCACGCGGAAGTTGAAAAAAAAGCAGTGATCACATGGTCCAAATGTTTTAGCATTGTCAGGTTGATGTCTAGGAAGACTCCTAGGCTGTAGACAAAGGGCTTCTTAATTACTTTTTCACCTCAATATTCAAACGTTGTTGGTAGAGAAAAGTCAAGAGTCCTACCTACATACATTATTTCTGTCTTTGCTACATTTAAAGACATCTTGGCCTGAGTCATCCAATCAAAATTTTGTCAAAAATGTTCTTCAGTTGTACAGTTAAATTTTGACTATGTTTGTTAACAGGGATAACGAATTGTATGTCATCTGCATATACTTTATATGATATGTGTAAATCCTGGAAGACATCCCCCAGAAACACCAAAAATAAGATAATAACTACTGTGGAGAGGACTGAACCTTGTGGTACACCGCTTGTGATCGGAAAGCTAATGGAAACTGAGTCTTGTACTTTAACATGGAATCTTCTGCTGTGTAGGTATGAAAGAAACCAAGATAGGACTTGACCACTAATGCCCAAAGTTGCCAGTGTGTTGATTAGGAGCTGATGGTCAATAGGGTCAAATGCAGATGCAATGTCAAGTGTGATAACACAGAAATTAATGTTGTCCATTCCAATCTTTAGTTCATCTAGCATTGATAGCAGCAAAAGTTCCACTGTTTAGAAACGTCACATAATTTCAAAGATTTAAGATGTTTTGTGATTGATAAGGTGGAGAATTCTTTAAGAGGGGGGAGGGATGGGGTAAAAAAATTATTGCAAAAGGAACAATTTGGATCTATCAACTCTAATCTGTCATTCTGAAAAGACATAACATCCTTTTGGATTGGAAACCTTTTTTATGACAAACGGGCCCTTTAAAAACATTTGCATAAGTCACCTACTGACACATGATTAGAGGATACTCTGATAGCATGTATTTAAATATGAGAAGCGTCATTTTGTTAAACTTTCAGAAGTTGCATACATGGTGAAAAAAACTGTGTTAAGTAAGTGATGGTTCGGAGCGTAAGCTTATTTGCTAATAACTGCAGCTAGATCTTTAAATTTAATAATGTATCTGGTCATTTTTGTAGAACAGACTGGAAGGCGATGCTATAACAGTTCTTGATAAAGCAGCTACAAAACAGCAGTGCACTGTTGAACTCATAAGAATATTGACATACCAGTTAAGGTTTTTCATTTCCAGTCCATGTGATATTGCACAGAAAGACTATAAGAATCATATGGTGTGACCTAGTGGTTAGGGTGGTAGACTTTGGTTCTGAGGAACTGAGTTCAATTCCCACTTCAGGCACAGGCAGCTCCTTGTGACTCTGGGCAAGTCATTTAACCCTCCATTGCCCCAAGTACAAATAAGTACCTGTATATAATATGTAATCCGCATTGAGCCTGCCATGAGGGGGAAAGCATGGGGTACAAATGTAACAAAAATAGAAATTTTATAAAAAATTAGTACTTATTAGGGTAGGAAGGAGGTTTTTCTGACCAGTGAAGAGAAGAAAATCACAATTTTGACATTTTTGAAAGAAAACCATCCTTCTACCAACTTATGATGTTTTTTGGGTGTTATTTTGTTTTGAAAATGAGCCCCGTAGTCTCACAGAAATATCATTTGCATTAGGGGGAGTTGGGGGTAGAAAGAAGGTACATTCACAATTTGTGTATTTCAATTTACCTGTAAAGATTTCTTTTTGTAACCGAGTTTGTATGTATATATAAAAGCAGCAAAGTGTGTGGGTACTTTTGTACTCATGTAAGTGGTAGCAAATTTTCACATAGATAATACCTAGGTATTTTCTCTTGCTAGCATTGCACAATTGGAAAAGTACTTGTGTTCTTTGCTGCTAAGCAGTTCAGTGAAAATCGCACTCAGTATAAGCAAATTACACATTTTGAAATTAATTGCAAATTTATGAAATTAGTACAAGAATTCATGGCAGTATATGGTGGAACAGCAGGAACCACAATAAACGCATTTGTTTTTCTTGACGTGATACCAAAATGAGTAATGGATCTTCAGCTTGAAGAAGAAAGCAAAGGAGAATCCTGTTCCACATAGGTGTTATATGAAAGAGGATTCCCCAACCCTAACCATGGCTTTACTCTAACACGACCAGGATCTTGTGTGTCTGGTTGGCTGGTTGCCTCTGGTCTGCAATGGGCCAACTCGCCTCGCTGTGCCATTCCATAGACCCCTTCTTGAATTCCCACAATCTGTGCCTTCACAGAAAAATGCTAGTGCTGCTAGATATGAAGAGATAGTCCTGCACAGTAACCTGGTCTCCATAGCATGGGTTGTATGGAGGGGCATAATTGAACGAAAACGCCTATCTCCATGGGCGTTAATCTCCAAGAACGGGTCCGTGAAGGGGCGGACCGAACCGTATTTTGGGAAAAAATAGACGCCCATGTTTTATTCAACGATGTGTGAGCTGGGCGTTTTTGTTTTTCAGCGATAATGGAAAATGAAAGCGCCCAGCTCAAAAATGAATACATCCAAGGCATTTGTTCGTGGGAGGGGCCAGGATTCATAGTGCACTGGTCCCCCTCATATGCCAGGACACCAACCGGGCACCCTAGGGGGGCACTTTTACAAAAACAAACAAAAAGGTAAAAGAGCTCCCAGGTGCATAGCACCCTTCCCTTGTGTGTTGAGCCCCCAAATCCCCCTCAAAACCCACTGCCCACAAGTCTACACCATTACTATAGCCCTAAGGGGTGAAGGGGGGCACCTACATGTGGGTACAGTGGGTTTGGGGGGGTTGGACGACTAATAAGCATTAAGCAGCACAATTGTAACAGGTAGGGGGGATGGGCCTGGGTCCATCTGCCTGAAGTCCACTGCACCCCCTAACAACTCCTCCAGTGACCTGCATACTGCTGCCAGGGAGCTGGGTATGACATTTGAGGGTGAAAATAAAAAGTTGAGAAACTTCATTTTTTGTGGTGGGAGGGGGTTAGTGACCACTGGGGGAGTCAGGGGAGGTCATCCCCGATTCCCTCCAGTGGTCATCTGGTCATTTAGGGCACTTTTTGGGGCCTTATTCGTGAAAAAACAGGGTCCAGGAAAAGTGTCCTAAATTCTAGCTAAAAACGCATACTTTTTTCCCATTATCGGTGAAATGCGCCCATCTCTGTTCGTCAGATAACCACGCCCCAGTTCCGCCTTCGCCACACCTCTGACACGCCCCCATCAACTTTGTCCGCATCCGCGACGGATTGCAGTTGAAAACGTCCAAAAAAGATGTTTTTTTATTAATGAATAAGCCACAAAAAAGTGCCCTAAATGACCAGATGACCACTGGAGGGAATCAGGGATGACCTCCCCTTATTCCCCCGTGGTCACTAACCCCTCCCCCCCCCCAAAAAATGTGATTAAAAACATTACTTACCAGCCACTTTGCCAGCCTCAGATGTTATACTCAGGTCCATTGGAGCAGCATGCAGGTCCCCAGAGTAGTCTAGTGGTGTGTGCAGTTCACTGCAGACAGATGGACCCAGGCACATACCTATTACACTTGTGGTGGAAACTGTGAGCCCTTCAAAACTCACCAGAAACCCATTGTACTCACATAAGGGTGCCCCCTTCACCCTTAAGGACTGTTGTAGTGGTGTACATTTGGGGGTAGTGGAATTTGGGGGGCTCAGCAGACAAGACAAGGGAGCAACGGTGAGATGTGTACCTGGAAGCATTTATTTGAAGTTCATAGCAGTGCCTCCTAGGGTGCCCTATTGCTCTCCTAAGATGTCTGTGTGGACAGTCTACTAAGAATGCTGGCTCCGCCTATGTCCTAATGGCCTGATTTTGTGCGTTTTCACTTTTTTGAAAATGGACCAAAAAAAAATAAAGGCACAGAGCACAAACACATCTAGCAGATAGTCATTTAATGGGAAAAAAAGAGACTTTTTTTGTTTTGAAAATGGCTATATTCCCCACTTGAATTTTGGATGTTTTTAGCAAAACATCTAAAATTGGACTTAGACATCATATTGGAAATGCCCCTCCACATAACTTTATAAGTCTAAGTGCTTTGAAAATGAGCCCCTATACATCATCTGCCATTTGGCTGCCCTGTCTCCAAATCTTGTAAGGTACTCTTGCAATTTTTCACAATCCTCTTGCGATTTCACAACTTTAAATAACTTTTAGGCTTATTTTCAAAAGAGAAGGACACCCATCTTTCGACACAAATCGGGAGATGGGCGTCCTTCTCTCAGGGTTGCCCAAATCGGCATAATCGAAAGCTAATTTTGGGTGTCCCCAACTGCTTCCTGTCACGGGGATGACCAAAGTTCCCGGGGGTGTGTTGGAGGCGTAGCGAAGGCGGGACTGGGGCGTGCCTAACAGATGGACGTCCTCGAGCGATAATGGAAAAAAGAGGGCGTCCCTGATGAGCACTTGGCCAACTTTACTTGGTCCATTTTTTCTTACGACCAAACCTCAAAAAGGTGCGCAAACTGACCAGATGACCACCGGAGATCGGGGATGACCTCCTCTGACTCACCCAGTGGTGACTAACCCCGTCCCACCCTGAAAAAAACAACTTTGAAAACTTTTTTTGCCAGCCTGAAATGTCATACTCAGGTGCATTGCAGCAGTATGCAGGTCCCTGGGAAGGGAGGTACGTGTGTGTCAGCGGAGGCATAGCGAAGGCGTGGACGTCCTGCTTTCAAATATTTTGGACATCCTGAACTCCCCCCCCCCCACAGGGACAGCCAGATTTCAAGGGAGTGGAGTGGAGGAGTGGCCTAGTGGTTAGAGCACTGGTCTTGCAACCTAGAGGTGGCCAGTTCAAATCCCACTGCTACTACTTGTGATCCAAAATCTAAATAAATAAAGGGGGTATTGGAGGCATAGCAGGCATGGACATCCATAGGTGCCCGGTATAAGAGGCTTGGGGAGGCTAAGCCTCCCCAGCCACAGCAGGAACGAGTTAGGCATCGGGCGAGCGGCGCCGTGAGTCTCCCTGTTCCCTCCCCTCATTTACTAATTGCCCCGCGCCATCTTTAATTTACCTGCATCCCAGCGTCAGCCCGCCGCGTCATTTCAAAGCCCGCCCTGCTGCCTGTCTCTATTCTTCCCTCCCTCCCTTCGCGACGTGTTCGTTCGGCAGAGTCCCGCCCTCGAGGAAATGATGTCAGAAGGCGGGACTCTGCCGAACGAATCACATCGCGAACGGAGGGAAGAATAGAGACAGGCAGCAGGACGGGCTTTGAAATGACGCGGCGGGCCGACGCTGGGACGCAGGTAGATTAAAGATGGCGCGGGGCAGATAGTAAACGAGGGGAGGGAAAGGGGAGAGGAGAATCACGCTGGCGCTGGGTATGGATGGAGGGGGGGCAGGGGACAGAATGGAATTCAATTGCTGGATATGCATGGAGGGTAGGGGAGAGGAGGGTTGCTGGAATGGGTGGATAGAGGGAATGGCAGAGGAGAGAGGAGGTTTGCTGGAATGGGTGGATAGAGGGGATGGCAGGGGAGAGAGGAGGGTTGCTGAACATGTGTGGAGGGGAGGTCAGGGGAGAGGAGATTTGCTGGACATGGGTGGGTGGCTAGAGGGGAGAGGAGGGTTGCTGGACATGGGTGAATGGAGGGGAGGGCAGGGAAGAGAGAGGAGGGTTGCTGGACATGGGTGGCTAGAGGGAAGAAGAGGGTTGCTGGACATGGATGGCTAGACGGGAAGACAGGAAGGAGATGCACATGAATGAAGGGGAGAAATTCTGGACATGCATGGAGGGGAGGGAAGACAGAGGAAGGAGATGAGATGAGGGAAAAGGGGGAAAACCTGCACATCGATGGAGAAAATAGGCAGAAGCTGGATCCACTGGACAGTCAAGTCTGCAGAGGACCCAGCTTTTACTTACGGATGTAAGGCAAGGAGTGTGGTAGCCGTGTCAGGGGAGAAATGAAGAAGAAAGGCAGAAAGTAAAGAAATAAATGGAAAGGAAGCCCTGGAACAGGAGTTAAGAGGACAGATAGCAGCAGAATCGGATACTTGGCCAGCATGATCAGAAAAACAAAGTCACCAGACAACAAAGGTAGAAAAGATTATTTTATTTTCATTATAGTGTTTGGAATATGTCCACTTTGAGAATCAGGTGCTCAACATTAAAAGTTTATATTTATTTACTTATTTATGGCATTTTATCCCACATTAAACATGAATTAGGGTGTTTTGTGGCTCTACATGAGAATTGTGATATTATGATCCCTTGTTTCATATTGTTGACGGTCTGCATTTTCCGTATGGGTGGTATATTGGTGTATTAGGTTCTGCCCAGTGTAATATTTATGGTACAGTAAGGTTCTGAGTGTGTTTTTGCACAAAGTTGTGCATAGTGTTTTGCAGTTGAGCGATTGTGGTTAGTATATGCTTTGAGCAACCACTTTATTCTTTGACATATGATACATAGCTAATATCTAAATTTAATAAAAGGTATTAATTGTGACTTTTATTTTTATTTATTTATTTTTTCTGTGTGTTATCAGACAATTATGGATTTAAGCTCCACCCCTGGCCCCACCCCTAACCCCGCCCCCTTTAGCCTCCCCAAACAGTTGGGCCACCGACCGCCTATGTGGACATCCTTCTCACAGAAACATCCACATTTTGGACATCCTCAACTGCTATCGCAGGGACAGAGGCATAGCAAAGGACGTCCTTCACCCATACTAAAAAAAAAAAAAAAAAAAGACGTCCCTGACGAGCACTTGGACGTTTTCACCTGGACTTGTATTTTTCTAAAGTTGTAGATGGCAATTTATTTAAGGTTGAGATTTGGGCGTCCCTGACCGTATTATCAAAACGAAAGACGTTTCTGACTTTCGGCAGTTTTCGAAATCAAAGTCGTCCATGTCAAAAACGTCCTAATGCAAGCCATTTGGACATAGGAGAAGCCAGCATTTGTAGTGCACTGATCCCCCTAACATGGCAGGACACCAACTGGGCACCCTAGGGGGCACTGCCGTGGACTTCATAAAATGTTCCCAGGAACATAGCTCCCTTACCTTGTGTGCTGAGCCCCCCCAAAACCCACTACTCACAACTGTACACCACTACCATAGCATTTATGGGTGAAGGGGGGCACATAGATGTGGGTACAGTGGGTTTGTGGTGGGTTTTGGAGGGTTCACTATTTCCTCCACAAATGTAACAGGTAGGGGGGTATGGACCTGGGTCTGCCTGTCTGAAGTGCACTGCAGTACCCACTAAAATTGCTCCTGGGACCTGCATGCGTTGTCATGAACCTGAGTATGACATCTGAGGCTGGCATGACATATTTTTAAAGATGTTTTTGAGAGTGGGAGGGGGTTAGTGACCACTGGGGGAGTAACGGGAGGTCATCCCTGATTCTCTCTGGTGGTCATCTGGTCATTTTGGGAACCTTTTTGTGCCTTTTTCGAAATAAAAACACGTCCGGGTGAAAACGTCCAAGTGTTCGTCAGGGACGTCCTTGTTTTTTTCGATTATGGGTCAAAGACGTCCAAGTGTTAGGCATGCCCAAGTCCCACCATTGCTACGCCTTCGGCATGCCCCTTTGAAATTTGGACATCCTTGCGACGGACTGCAGTTGGAGACGTCCAAAATCGGGTTTCAATTATACTGATTTGGATGTCTCTGGGAGAAGGACGTCCATCTTCCATTTTATGTCGAAAGATGGATGTCTTTCTCTTTCGAAAATGAGCCCATAAGAAGCCACAGGAGAAGACAACGAAACTCCTCTACCTTCTAGGAAAAATTGCAACTGTTGCAACATGTTGATATACATGTTGATCCAAAAAAAAAAAAATTAAGCATTTACATTGAAATCTGAACGGAAACCTTGCTCCCGCACATAAAACATAAGTCTTATATGCTAAGACTTTCTTCCTACGTATTTGTGTCCACTTTGATATATCCAGAAAAATAGAAAGTTTCCCTCCCAAGAAAGTAGTATCCAAAAGTCTAAAAAAATAGGTGTAACAGGACCTCTTTATCCTGAAGAAAAACAAAAGTCACCAGTAATGTGGATCTGGAAACCACTTCTTTGGTAGAGTTTTCCTAAATTTGAGTAATGTTTAAACTATCTGAAGAAACATCCATCACTGAAGCAGCATCTGGAGAGTTTGAACGTTGTCTAGGAACTAGAAGGTAAAATATTTTATGCAAAGGTAGAACCAATCTGGATTTTAAAGATAAATTACATATTACTTACAATAGTTCTGGAAGTTCATTTTTCAGTTCTATCAGTACTTTGGGATGTACATCATCTGGTCCAGGAAATTTGCTACTCTTCGATTTGTCAAATTGTCCTATTTACATCTTCCAGGTTTACAGAGATTTGATTCAGTTTCTCTGACTCATCAGTACTGAATACCATTTCTGGCACTGGTATCTCCCCCACATTTTCGTTGGTAAAGATTGAAGCAAAGAATTCATTTAATCTCTCCGCTATGGCCTTGTCTTCCCTGATTGCCTGGTTTACCTCTTGGTCATCTGGTAGGCCAACTGATTCTTTACCGACTTCTTTCTTCTAATATACCTAAGAAAATTGTCACTAGAAGTTTTTGCCTCCAACACAATCTTCTTTTCAAAATCTCACTTTGCCTTCCTTATCAGCGCTTTGCATTTGACTTGCCATTCCTTATGCTGTTTCATATTATTTTCAATCAGACCTTTCTTCTATTTTCTGAAGGATTTTCTTTTAGCTCTAATAGCTTCCTGCATCTCACTTTTTAACCAAGCCGACCATCATTTGGCCTTCCTTCCTCCTTTTTTAATACATGGAATATATCTGGTCTGGGCTTCTAGGATTGTGTTTTTGAATAGTATCCATGCCTGATGTAAATTGTTGACCTTTGCAGCTGCTCTTCTAAGTTTGTTTGTTTGTTTACCATTCTCCTCATTTTATCAGTCTCCTTTTTGAAAGTTAAATGCTAACATATTGGATTTCCTGTGTGTACTTACTCCAAAGATTATATCAATTCTGATCATGTTATGGTCACTGCTATCAAGTGGCCTCAGCACCATTACCACCTACACCAGATCATGCACTCCACTAAGGACTAAGTCTAGAATTGTTCCCCCTCTTGTTAGTTCCTGAACCAGCTGTTTCATAAAGCAGTCCTTGATTTCATCAAGGCGTTTTACCTCCTTAGGATGCCCTGATGTTATATTTACCCAGTCAATATTGACATAATTAAAAATACCCATTATTATGTTACCCTCCCTATTTTCTGATGACATTTCTGCATCTGTCTGTTCATCCTGGCCAGGTGGACAGTAGTACACTCCTCTCACTATCTTTTTCCCCTTTACACATGGAATTTCTATACATAGGGATTTCAAGATGTGTTTCGAGTCCTGCAGAATTTTTATTCTATTCGATTTGAGGTTCTCTTTAATGTATAATGCTACACCCTCCAGCAATTCCATCCGCCCTATCACTGCAATATAATTTGTACCCTGGTATGACAGTGTCTCATTATATTCTAACTCTCCCATCTTATTTCTTAGGCTTCCGGCATTTGCATACAGACATTTCAAACAATGTTTCTTATTTTTGTTTACAACTTGCTCAGCAGTTGATGGTGATAATTTGCAGTCTTTAAAATCTGTCTGCTCTTTACTTAAAGACACCTGGTCTACTATGGTCTCTATTGCAACCTCGCTATCGGGATGCCCTATCTTCTCTGCTTTGGTGATATATTTTACAGATACCATGTGCTTTTGAGTGACTGTCGGCTTTCCCCCAGTTTTTAGTTTAAAAGGTGCTCTATCTTCTTTTTAAATGTTGATGCCAGCAGCCTGGTTCCATCCTGGTTAAGGTGGAGCCCATCTTTCTGGAATAGGCTCCCCATTCCCCAGAATGTTGCCAAGTTCCTAACAGTTCTAAAACCCTCCTGCACCATTGTCTCATCCATGCATTGAGACTCCAGAGCTTTGCTCATCTCTTGGGTCCTGCACATGGAATGGGGGCACTTCTGAAAATGATTCTGCAATTCAGCTTTCTACCTAACAGCTTAAATTTGGCTTCCAGAACCTCCTTCCCATATTTTCCTATGCCATTGGTATCCACAAGTACCAAGTCCATCCAGTCTGCCCAAAAGTCATACTTATTATCAATTCATGAATAAAACATGTATACTTGCTCATGATTTCTATTTGCCATTTTTGGCACTTGATTTTATATGGTATATGTACATATAACGTGTTTGATTTAAAGTCACTTATCTTTTCCTATCTATGTCTTTCATGTCAAGTGTTGGATGCCATCAATGGTATTGTTCTCTTCTCCCAGGTAAGTATGATATCTTCCAGCTTTCTTCTGTTTTTACCCCCTACTAGCCTGACTTTAACAACCAAAGAAAGCCTATCTTCTTATTTTGTCTGCATTTGTCTTTTGAGAGTTAGTGATCCTGTATGTGTTTCCTGGTAGTATTAACAAACTATTTCTGACTACCCTGTTAAAATATGGAACTCACTTCCCCAGTATCTTCGACTGGAAAGATCTTATTTACTTTTCCGGATGGCTTTAAAAACTCACCTTTTCAACTGACTTCACGGTAAACCTGGAGGACGTAATGGGGCAGTTCGGCAAACTGAAGAGTAGCAAATCTCCTGGACCGGATGGTATTCATCCTAGATTACTGATAGAACTGAAAAACGAGCTTGCGGAGCTACTGCTAGTGATATGCAACTTATCCTTAAAATCGAGTATGGTACCGGAAGATTGGAGGGTGGCCAATGTAATGCCCATTTTTAAAAAAGGCTCCAGGGGAGATCCAGGAAATTATAGACCGGTGAGTCTGACGTCGGTGCCGGGGAAAATGGTAGAGGCTATTATCAAAAACAAAATTACAGAGCACATCCGAGGACATGGATTACTGAGACCAAGTCAGCATGGCTTTTGTGTGGGGAAATCTTGCCTGACCAATTTACTTCAATTCTTTGAAGGAGTGAACAAACATGTGGACAAAGGGGAGTCGGTTGATATTGTGTATCTGGATTTTCAAAAGGCGTTTGACAAGGTACCTCATGAAAGGCTACAGAGGAAATTGGAGGGTCATGGGATAGGAGGAAATGTCCTATTGTGGATTAAAAACTGGTTGAAAGATAGGAAACAGAGAGTGGGGTTAAATGGGCAGTATTCACAATGGAGAAGGGTAGTTAGTGGGGTTCCTCAGGGGTCCGTGCTAGGACCGCTGCTTTTTAATATATTTATAAATGATTTAGAGATGGAAGTAACTAGCGAGGTAATTAAATTTGCTGATGACACAAAGTTATTCAAAGTCGTTAAATCGCGACAGGATTGTGAAAAATTACAAGAGGACCTTACGAGACTGGGAGACTGGGCGGCTAAATGGCAGATGATGTTTAATGTGAACAAGTGCAAGGTGATGCATGTGGGAAAAAAGAACCCGAATTATAGCTACGTCATGCAAGGTTCCACGTTAGGAGTTACGGACCAAGAAAGGGATCTGGGTGTCGTCGTCGATAACACACTGAAACCTTCTGCTCAGTGTGCTGCTGCGGCTAAGAAAGCGAATAGAATGTTGGGTATTATCAGGAAAGGTATGGAAAACAGGTGTGAGGATGTTATAATGCCGTTGTATCGCTCCATGGTGCGACCGCACCTTGAGTATTGTGTTCAATTCTGGTCGCCGCATCTCAAGAAAGATATAGTAGAATTGGAAAAGGTGCAGCGAAGGGCGACTAAAATGATAGCGGGGATGGGACGACTTCCCTATGAAGAAAGACTAAGGAGGCTAGGGCTATTCAGCTTGGAGAAGAGACGGCTGAGGGGAGACATGATAGAGGTATATAAAATAATGAGTGGAGTGGAACAGGTGGATGTGAAGCGTCTGTTCACGCTTTCAAAAAATACTAGGACTAGGGGGCATGCGATGAAACTACAGTGTAGTAAATTTAAAACAAATCCGAGAAAACTTTTCTTCACCCAACGTGTAATTAAACTCTGGAATTCGTTGCCGGAGAAAGTGGTGAAGGCGGTTAGCTTAGCAGAGTTTAAAAAGGGGTTGGACGGTTTCCTAAAGGACAAGTCCATAAACCGCTACTAAACAGACTTGGAAAACTCCAAAATTCCAGGAATAACATGTATAGAACGTTTGTACGTTTGGGAAGCTTGCCAGGTGCCCTTGGCCTGGATTGGCCGCTGTCGTGGACAGGATGCTGGGCTCGATGGACCCTTGGTCTTTTCCCAGTATGGCATTACTTATGTTATGTACTTATGTACTTATATTTGATTCCTAGTGCTGTCTTTTTTCAACTGGATTCTGCAGCAGGATGAGAGTCCTGAAATGTTTTTGAATGTTTTTATGAGAGGTTTTTTTTTGTTTTATTGGTTTTATTGGAATGAATGATTGTCTCTATTTTTGAGGGTGTTGGTTATGTAGTTTCCTATGATTTTATGGAGTTCTTTTCCTGATTTTATTGTACTCTTTGAAATTTAAACTGCTTTGAATTGCGTGGCAAATAGAGGCTGTATATTAAAACAATAAATGATAAACAGTAAATAAAAATATAATTAGATACAATGGCTAGCTTCCACCCACAATTTATTTTTATTACTCCACTTTTTTCACTCTTATGGACTCTCTCTCTCTCTCACACACAGTTTTGTTATTCTGACTTCACTTACTAAAAGCTGGCTAAGTCAGAATATGGGCACTGTCAAATTTCCTGCATTAGCAAGAGTTTAATTAATTCAGACAAGTGGTCTGTGATGAAAACCAACTGAGTTAAAAATCACATACCTCTCCTTTGTGATGCTGAAAAATTCAACTGTCCTTTATGGGATGTAGTCTATGTTTAAATTCTCAGTTTTAGAACTGAGTGGAGTAGCCTAGTGGTTAGTGCAGTGGACTTTGATTGTGGGGAACTGAGTTCAATTCCCACTGCAGTTCCTTGTGACTGTGGGCAAGTCACTTAACCCTCCATTGCTCCTGGTACAAAATAAGTACCTGAATATATGTAAACCGCTTTGAATGTAGTTGAAAAAACCTCAGAAAGGCAGTATATCAAGTCCCATTTCCTTTTCCCTTCATGGTTCAATCTGGTGATCACCTGAACACACTTCCTCATAAGTATATTCTCAATAAATTTTTTATATACTCCAGTCCCTTTATTTTTTTATTTTTTTTATTTTTATTTATCATTTTCAAAATAAAATTTACATTAAGTAAATATGGGGAAATCAGGTAAATATTCAAAGGCATATTTTCCCCCACCCCTTTAAACTCCAGTCCCTTTAAACTTAGGGCACCAGTGCCTGCTATTCCACCTGTCAAGTCTCTAAGGGATTTCACGAGTTAATTATTTCAGCTAAATTTCCTCTAATTTCATTCACCCAACAGCAGTTTTAGCATCACGTTTGCTCTTGCCAGGCACTCCCGCAACCATATCTCAGACATTCCCACTTATTGGCTTAATTTACATTAAAAAAAAAAAAAAACAACTTCTCCACTCACACACACTTTATACCATTACTAATTCAATGTTTTCTTTTTCATAGTCAATCAGTTTTTCCACTTTATATCTCTTGGATCCAGATAATGGAGCACACACTTGTAGAGTCTGTTCTTTCCCTCCCAAACACCAACTGACACACAGCAGCCATTTAGAATCCCCACAGCCCACCACAGCAATGAACCAAGCTTGAGACCAGCTCACTGTACCATATGCCCAATCATCCAAGCATTCCCCAGTTTCTTTCTAATTAAATAAGACTATCCTAGTTAAAATAACCTTTTCCCAGTTGCCCTGTACTATCAGAGCCTCTGGAGCAGTTTCCTCCTCTGTCCTGGTCCCAGAACTGCTGTCCATCTACATGGCTATCCTTGCTCATGCACTTTCCAATGCCAGCAGCTGCACATGTCTGGAGAGAAGCAGAGCCTAATACTGGCTGGCTGCTGTATAGAGCCAGCACCAAACATGCAACCATTCCTCCAAAAAGCTCCTGCTACCTCTAAAACTCCACATCAGCTCCAGAAACCCAGCACTAACCACCCCCACTTCTGTAACCCTGGCCATCTATGCACTGCCACTGCACTTCCTCAAGGTATCTCACCCTCTGGTGAACCAGGCATCCAGAAGAGACTACCTTCCACATGTCCCCAGGCAATTTTTGAACTTTTTTTCCCCTGTTCACAATATTATGAAGGCATATTGGTACAAGAGTGTCTTTTTGAAGATGACATCAAAATAAGCAATAGGGTTGACACCCTGGAAGCTGAGAGATGAAGAAAACCTAAAGAGTAATCTATGAAAGATTGAGGAATGATCTAAAATTTGGCAGCTAAGATTTAATGCTTAAAAATGCAGGGCTATAAAAACTCAAGTGGTACAGTAAATGGGTGAAGTTCTTTTGTGCATAAAAAAAGAGCAGGATCTAGGGAGGATAGTATATGATATTCTTAAAGTGGCCCAACAGGTAGATCAGGCAATGGGAAAAGCAAGAAGCTTGCTTGGGTGCGTTAGGAGAGGAATAATCAGAAGGAAAAGGATGTGATAGTGACTCTGTGTCTCGAGTGAGACCTTATTTGAATTTCTACCTAGCAGCAGCCTAAGTGGTTAGAGTACCGGTCTGTCAATGAGAGAAGCACAGTTCAAATCCTGCTGCTGCTCCTTGTGATCATAGGCAAGTCACTAAACTCTCCATTGCCTCAGGCACAAACTTAAAGCCCTCAGGGGACAGGGAAATACCTAGTATACCTGAATGTAACTCATCTTGAGGTACTACTGAAAAAGATGTGAGCTAAATCCAAACAAATAAAATAACTTTCTGATGAACACATCTTTCTCCTGATTCTATAAAAGTCACCAAAAATTGTGCACACAAATTTAGGTGTGTTCCCAATTTGCACACATACAATTAAATAGAACAATGAGCCAATTAGTGCCAGTAATTGGCTTTTTTTTAATTTATTTTTATTGCTTTAATTATATTACACAAGTAGTAACTTGTTACATGCAACACAGGAAAATAATACAAATTCAATATGTCTTCACATACAAGCAAAAAAGAAAAACACTTTTTAACATCATTTTTCTTTTGTATTTAATCCTTCCTTAGACCACTAACTTGGGGAGTGACCAATTCTTTCAAGAAAGGCTCAGCCCGCCCACCGCTAAATTCTGTATAGCCTATTTGACAGTTGTTAATTCTCTTGATACCCTCTTCAGGTCTATGAAAGCCCTAAGCTGATCTGGTACAAAAAAAAAAACATATTTAATTCCCAAATATTTCACTATGCATTTACAAGGGTAGGCTAAAAAGAAAATAGCCCTCAACAATTTTGTTTCTTCTCTCATATCTATGAAACTTTTCCGTTTATCTTGGGTAGATCTAGTGACGTCTGGAAATATCCATAATTTTTGACCACAAAATTTTTGGTTAACATTCTTAAAATATAACTTTAGAATGGCATTAAAGTCTTGTTCAAATACGAATGATATCAATAATGTGGCCCTCCCTTTTTTTTTTTTTTACTTCTGTTAATGAGTCCTCCAAAATCAAGGAAATGTTTCTTAAAGCATCCAATTTCTCCTCTCCCTGAACCTGTTTCATTTCTTCATAAGAACCCGCTTGTCTCTTTTTCTCCGGAAGAAAGAATATCTTATTTATAGGAGGAATATTTTGGGCTGGAATTTTCAAATTTTCAATAAGGTATTTTTTAAATAGTTCTAAAGGAAGAATTCCAACAGGCCTTGGGAAGTTTAATATCCTCATATTTAGATGTCTGTTATAGTTTTCAATTTGTTCTATTTTTTGACGTTTAAGCAAATTGTCTTTCATAACTGCTGAGACATTGTCCTTAATAGTAACAACATCAGTTTGATATTTTTGTACCTGATCATTGAAATCTGCTTTAAGTTATCCATCCATATGGAGAGCTGCTCCACCATTGAAACTAGTGTTGTTGTTTCCTGAGTTGATTTTGTAACAGAGAAGTTTAGTCTCTCAATTGCCTGCCAGAGGGCATCAAGAGTTACCACTGCGGGAGGGTTCAATACACCCATCTTATCCAAGATCTCAACTACCACAGCTGGTCGCTCTGATGAGGAGCTGTTACCCTGGGGCCCAGTTCCAGCGCCTTCCACATTCTTGGAACCCGTCATCTCCACCCACGACTCAACGGGACATGGTGGTATCTCGGCTTCCGGGGGGGGGGGGGGGGAAGGATAACATTGTTTCATGGTCCAGTGGTGTCGAGGTTCCCCCCTCGGCACACGTAGCAGAACTTCCCCCGGTTGTAATCCATGGGCACTGGAGTGCGAAGTTGTCGAGGGTTTTCTGCTTCGGGGAGGACGTAAGTGCTGGTAACGGTAAGGTCCTTACAATCCCCTTTCTTTTGGTATGGGGCATAATGGCAGAGGTATTCAATTCAGGAATCTTCAAGCAAACCTTCCTAAACAGCCTCACTCCTCTCAGCGTGTCGGCGCCATCTTGGTCACTAAAAATCTCCCCCAACATATTGACTTTTCCAGTAATTGGCTTTTTAAAAATTATTGGCATCAATTAGATTTAATTGGGATCAATGTGTGTAAAGTTAGGTGTCAAAAAAAAATTACATGCAGTCCAAAAAAGGGGGCATGGAAGTTTCGTAGGAATAACTTGCGATTTATAAACTTTCCCAAATCTCCACTGATTCCTGCGGTGGAGATGTTAAGGAAATATTTCAATGATGTCCTGGGTCTACCAGTGGAGGGTTTTCCACCCATTGTTAAGGCCCAGTACATAACAGGAACTACAATCAATTTAAACGAACAACAACCGTAAAATCAGCAGTTAAACTTAACTGAATTTCTAGAGAGTTCCTTGGATACAGTGACGGAATGGACCACACTGCTGGCTAATTTTGCCTTTGAAATAGACAGGAACAATATCTTTAAGATTTATTTTCAACATATTAATGCAGTTTTTTTGGGCTCGAGGGTTCAAATTTTTCCTGATTTGACAAGGGATACGCAGAAGAGGAGGAGAGAATTCTGGCAATATAGGGCGAGACTTCTCAACCTGGGTGCAGTCTTCAAATTGAAATTTCCTTGTAGATGCTTAGTATCCCTACAATCAAATAATTATGTATTCTTTGATCCCTTAAAACTGCAACAATTTATAGTAGCAAAGGAATGTAATATGCTGTAAAGTTGGCTTGCAGGATAACTTGCTTTTCAAGCTCATTGATATTTAATTCCTTTCTGTTTGCCTAGTATCTGGATCTTTATTGTGGACAAAGTGATAGGGGATATTTCCAATGTATAAAAAAAATCTTATAAACAGTGTTCCATATTTCCATTACATTTATGTTGTTTAATAAATGTAAAAGCATAAATAAAAATTAAAAAAAAAGGGGGCATGGAAATGGGAGGGTCATGGGCATTTTAGGGTGGAATGGGGTGTGGTTTTGAGTTACGTACATAATTACACAATAATGGTGTTGTGTATAAATTTAGGAGTGGGCATTTGCACCACATTTTCGTTGGTGCAAATGGCCGCACCTAAATTTACGTGTGACTCTGCACTTAAGCATGTATTCTATAAATCATGCTGAACGTTAGGCATGGCTTATAGAATACCATTTTAAGTGGCTATTGTTCGGCACCAATTTTTTTAGGTGCCATATATAGACTCCAGCCCCTTATGTTTCTTTCATTTGATATATCACCTTTCCCAGCATGTAATCAAAGCAGTTTATTCAAAAACATAGCCACTGGATGCAGTCAGTCCAAAGGGCAACTACTAAAAGGGTCAGAGGTCTTCATCATCCTGTTCCTTGCACTCAAATGTAGATCTATGATTGGATTTTCCTTCTGTTATTCTGTCTAGTATGGTATTGTTTGTATTATATTTTGACATTTATCATATATGATTGTTTTGCAGTGTTGTTAAATGTATACATTTCTGATATTGTTTCATTTTAGTCCTATTACTAGGTTTCAATTTGCCATTTTCAAGTTTACCTCATGTATTGTATTTATGTTCATATTTGGTCATTTTACTATTGTTATGCTGTTAACAAAATTGTAAGTTTTATATTAAACTGTACTTGCTGTACACCGCCTTGGGTGAATCTCTTCATAATGGCAGTTAATAAATGCCACTAAATAAATAAATGTAAGTTGATGGCAACAAGGAATTGCACCTGGAGGGATTTATTTCCCATGAAATTGTGACAGGAAAGGAATTATTATATATTTAGGAAAACATGTTGTCTGTGTATGTGTGTGTGTGTGGGGTCTTTTACTAATGATTAGCGCATATTATCTGCAGCAGGGTCTGTAGAAATAAAAGGGGCCCCGTGGCAGATAACATGCACTGATCATTAGTAAAAGCCCCTCCCCTTTGACTTTTTTTTCTGAATTATGTATCTAGGTTAAAAGCATGTTTTGGCTTAATGAGTAGAATTTTATGAAGCCTTAGAGGAGATGTTTATGTTTTGAAGAAACTAATTGAGGGATTTTAGATGTACATGTGTAATATACCGGAGGGTTATTATTCCAGTGACAGACAGGAAACTGATGTTAGAGAGGCACTAAATTGCTTTGTATTTGTATTGTTTATTGCTGTGGAAGCATGGCTGGCGGACAGGCTGGGAGCCCCACAGATACCGTCAGGGTGCAGTGTAAATCAAAAGGAAACTCTATTGCTAAACGGACAAACAAAATAGCAATCTGTTTCTGTCACAGACTCAAGGCTTAACATGGCAGCAACAATGGTTTCTCCTCTCTTTAACAGTTCTATCTTGTCAGGTTTCTTCAGAATAAAGTCAGTCATGCCTAAATCCAGGCATGGCTCTAGTTAGGACACTCAAGTCATAAATAAAGAAATGCGCTCTTTACCTTTGCAGTCTTCTATTCCTTCTCTTATGGTGGTTACTCTCTACCCCCCAGGTGTAAACCTTAATAATAGGACTGGTCCTTGCTTCCCTGGATCTTCCCCCACAGGTATTGCAACCCAGCCAATACCTTGGGAGGATTCCTTCATTCCTGGTCCTCTTCCAGGAGACCTCTGTACTCAGGATCATACTCCTGAAGACCTCTTCCCTTGGGGGCTCCTTGATGCACTCTGCTCCAGGGCATTTAACCACCTCTCAGCCTGAGTCCCACCCCTCTGACTCAGTCTCTGACACAGCAGGTTAGCATCATCTGCTGTAAGGTGATTCAATTGCAACCATTGCTATTTGCGCCCACACTTTATTTTTGGCGCTAACAGTGCTCCGTGCACGGGAGTTGGACTGGGGGTTCAAACGCGCAAACCTCTCAGTCACGCATCTGAGAAGCAGGTCATTTTCTTCTTCCGTGAAGTGACACGAAAGTGTTTTTTTGGCATGCTCACCAGACAGCAGGATGGTCTCCATACCTACTCAGACACAAGCAAAGAGATGGGTTATGAAAAGTCACGCACACCTCCATGATTACTTAGATATAAGCAAACATACAAACACACACACCTTTCATGCCTACTGAGCGCACATGTACATGGACATGCACGCACGCAAGCACGCAGACACACACACACACACACACAAACAAACAAAAGAAACGTAAATAAAAATAACAAAATACCAACTAGTAGCTGGATCTGTAGCAGAGGGAGGAAGTTAAAATGGTAAATGCTGTGGTAGAGAGAGAGAGAAAATTCTCCAGTCACAATGTGAAACAATTTCCAAGCACTGTTGCAACACGAACCCCTTTTCTGCTGGACGGCCTTTTGTTAAAAGCAAAAAAGCTCATGCTTACCTGCACAAGGTTAAAAACACACGGGTAGAGGAGGAGCGAACAACTGCCTATGCTATACAAGGCGACGATGAATCCTGAAAAATCAGAAAAGAAGGGAAATGGTAAATAAAAATACACACCCCTTTACACCACCCCCTAGTGTACAGTAAAAGTAAAATTTACACCACCCCCTAGAGTACAAGCTCGAAAAGGATACCGGCAACACCTGAAAAAATAGAAAACAACCCAAAAAATAGAAAACAACAAAAACCCTGGCATCTTTAGCGCTGAAGGTAATCTTCTCGCACTGGAAGTCCTTGCATCAAGCCACTTACCAGGAATGGTGGAACTTGTTGCTTCAAGTGTACAAGTATAAATCCCACCTTGCTAAGCAGTCTCCTCGATTTATGTGTTATAGGGAGAAATGGCTCCCGCTTGTATCTTACTTCAATGTTGTTCAGTGAAATGCATAAATAATGTGTCTTATATTTCTAGCATGCTCTGTACTTTGATTTGTCTCCTCCAGCTCCCCTCTCTTTTTTCTTTCTTTGTCTTTTCTTAATCTTATCTTAATCTAGAAATGGATATTTGCGTTTTCCCTGTGAGCTCCAGAGTTACTATTTGCTGTAGTATGTTATCTGTTGTCTAGTTGTGGGCTTTTGTTTATCTCTGTATGGAAAACTAATAAAAAGAATTAAAACAACGAAAACAACAAAAACCCTGGAGGAAGTGACAAAACCCAGGAGAAGAACGGTACAAGCACAGGCACACGCGGTACAAACAATACAATACAAAGAGCCACCTAGATCAACAGGGAAGCAATGTTTTACGGCAGCATGTATTGAACCTGCTTTACGACAGGATGCACTTTACGACACACTGACAAGCTGTCCTACGCAAGGACAGACACAATGGCGCACCCCACCTATGCACGTGCATGCTATTTGTGGCCTAGCACATATGATTAGTGCGCATGCATCCCGGCTGCTTAGCTTAACTACGCTGTCTACAGGGGGTTAGCGCTGCTACACTGCTGCTTATATCTGCATATATTAACTTCTGATCATGACGAGAGCACTACACCGCGCTACTACAGCATTGGAATAGCGGTATTTCCAGAGCGCTAAAATAGCGCTGGAGTTTGATCATGGGTGCCTCAGTGAGGTAGTGCTCTCAGGGACACCTGCCACTAAACCACTGACTCCCTCACAATTGCTATAAAGGCTCCTTTTTACTAAGGTGCACTAATGATTAGCGTATGCTAAATGCTAAGACACTCTTTATTCCTATGGACTTCTTCATATTTAGCGCATGCTAACTGTTAAGGCATCTTAGTAAAAGGAGCCCTAAATGTTCTTGAATTCATGTGAAGAAAATCAGGCTATAACTACCATTTTAAATCAAATATAATTTAAACCATACTGAATGTGGTGACAGACTTCAAAATCTAAAAAGGTATATCCTGGAGGAGAGCTCAGAAAAGGAACCTATGATAGAGGCATTTAGAATAGCTCTAATAAATCAGACCTATTTCAATAGAAAGGCGACTCTGGAATGCAAGGTGTCAGAATAGGGCGAAAGGAAGTAGACTGAGGAGCAATCAAAGGATATATGCCTTTATAGAAAGGATAGTAGACTAGTGAGTACAGCCTCCCAGTGGAGGTGGTGGAGATGAGGACAGTATTTGAATTCAAGAAAGCGTGGGATAAATACAAAGGATCTCTGCCTATCCAAACCAACAGCTCAATCTGTACAATCCTTTCTCTCTCACATTTACATGCCTAACTTTAAGAGCGAGCACTTACGCTAGCACAATGGCTAGTATAAATGTTCGCACCTAACTATAGGCAGTAAGGCATGTAAATGCAGGCAGCCATTTTTTTCTATATGCGTTTGCAAGTACTCAGATGCGAACCTCTTCCCTGATGAAGAAATTCGAAACCTGGCCATGTTGGCGGGGGTTTGACTCGGGAGAAAAATCGCTGCTGAATGCTATTTAAATCTAAGTGTATTACATCTTTGATTTATATATAAAAATTTAAAATAAGAAAGAAAAAAAGTTTTTTTTAAAGGGCAAGATGTAGTTTTTTGAAAATATAGATCGTTATGATTACAAGAAAAATCTAAAATGTTGGATCAATGAAGATGTGATTAACAAATACCAAAATCATTGGAACAAGTTTCCTAGAAGGTATATGCTGTCAATTAAATTCTGAAGATCCACATTTATCACATAGTGTTGTGTTATGAATATATACTGGAGAATAGAAGAGAGATGCCACTGATGAATTGTGAAAAACTTTGAGATTTAGTGTTTGAGATATTTCTACATAGAATTGATATATAATCTCCACACTTGTTAGTACAGGTCTTTTGAATTTGATTGGTATTCTATAACTCACATGTGTAATTGCCTGATATGCCACAGCCTTGCCCATGCCCTTCCCAGGTCCTTGCCCCTAAGTTGTGTGCTCTGGAATTTGAGCACGTAACTTATAGAATACTAAGAGCAGTTATATGTGTAACTGCCAATTGTTTCTGGTTTTTTTAGGCTTGATATGCCACCAATTAAGGTCAATTATAGCCTATGATTGCTCAATAACACCGATTATGGATTCATGATTAAAATAAGTTATGTACGCAACCAACCTTATTCTATAAGGGAAGAGAAATTGGACTTGATATACCGCCTTTCTGAGGTTTTTGCAACTACATTCAAAGCGGTTTACATATATTCAGGTACTTATTTTGTACCAGGGACAATGGAGGGTTAAGTGACTTGCCCAGAGTCACAAGGAGCTGCAGTGGGAATTGAACTCAGTTCCCCAGGATCAAAGTCCACTGCACTAACCACTTTGTGCACACACAAATTCATACGTGAGTCACAAATTTAAGCGTGCAACTTTCTAGAATTGGGGGGGTTAGAGAGTAATTTCATAAGTGGTTGAGATGTCTATCTATGGGCAAAATAAAAGGGGAAGGGGATGGGACTTGATATACCGCCTTTCTGTGGTTACAATCAAAGCAGTTTACATATCATATACAGGTACTTATTTTGTACCTGAAGTAATGGAGAGTAAAGTGACTTGCCCAGAGTGACAAGGAGCTGCAGTGGGAATCAAACCTGATTCTCATGGCTCTCAGGCCACTGCACTAACCATTAGTCTACTCCTCCACTCCTAACTCTCTGACAATACAATGGAATAGGACCAAATCTGGAATGAAAGGAAAAACTGATGAAAAGATACATCGGGTTAAAAAATAGGACCAGATCAGACCTGAGGTTCCAGAGAAATAAGTGCCACAAAAATTGTCCCAATTCACTTCTAAGGGAGCAGTTCTATATTCTGCAGCATAGAAAGTTTGATACCGTGAAACACAGAGATTAGGGAATAGCTCCTTTCAAACTGCTTTTCCACTCTTCTCTACTCTCCCAGTCACAGACAAACGCAGATATAAACACACACAGAGAACTCAACACACACATACATTCACATCACACCACAGTTACTGCACAATAGCAGAGGGGCTGCAAAGAATTCCAAGAGACATGTTTTCAATTTTATATTTTGGGCTAGAACCACAAACTTTATGGGAAAGAATTCTCTTTGTGGCATTTACTATTATCCATCCTGAATTGAATATTTGGTGGCTATGGTTTGAATCAGGAAATAATGGAGGTCATTTTAGATAGATAGGTAGTATTTACACATACAAAAAGTTAGTTTACACATGTAAATAGGCATATACATGTAGGTCCAAGAAAAGCAGAGGCACAGAAAAGCTGCGCAAAATTCCAAATATCAGAAAAGAAGCAGCCAAAAGAACCAACCAGTGGCTGTCAAATAAAATAAATGTATTAAAAGAGCAACCTGTAATGAAGAAGTATGTTTGTATTTGTAATGGAGGATGTAAATGATTGCTTTTCAACCCTGCTTTGATCGATAATGAACTCTGAAATCTTCTGTCTTTGACCGAAAGTAACTTTCCTTGTAAATACAAAAACAAGTTGCAATGCAGAAGATAAGGCACAGCTCTAATTAATTTGTTATGTGAAGGGAAAGATGGAGCTTGTTTTCGGGTTCAGACTGGCCACCTGGACTAAGAAACATGTGACCATGTTCCCACAGTATGGCTTGTTTACCTAAACAGAGATGCATTCTGTAATTTTCCTTAGCTCTGAACATGAGTTCTGAGCCTAATAAAAAGGGGAGTTTCTTTCAGTGAAATCGGGAGCTCATCTGTGAGTAATGTACGTACTGCGCAGAGGACTGATGTTAACAGCCTGGATGATGTAAGGATCAGTGATTATTGTATGTATATAATGTATTATTGCTTCCTTTCCTGGTCTAAGATCTCTTAGCATTGCTTAGATTTAGAGACCAGTGATGTAATGATTGTTTATATAGCTAATCATTGTATATACCTTAATCATTGTAGAATTTAGCACCTCTAATAAAGGTTTCATTTATCTAATACTAATCCAAAAGAATGCACGGTAATTATTGAGTAGTCTGTGTCAGTGAGACAGGCTGTAAATCCATAGCAGTACAGTATTGTCCAACCATAAAGACATTCTTAGTCTTGTAATAGGGACGTGTAACACACCTTAAAACAGGATCTCTATATATAAAATGCACCTCCAACATTCTAATGAAGCCTCCATAAGTCCCAACATTCTAAATCTGTGGTGGTGTAGATCAAAGTTTGCCCATGAGTGTTTGCCCTGCCCTCGCCTGTAAGGGAAGGGGTGCTCTCTCTCTCACACAGTCACTCTCACACACACACTCACTCAAACATACACACTACGAGGAAAACCTGGCTAGCGCCCGTTTCATTTGTTTCAGAAACGGGCCTTTTTTTACTAGTATTCAACAATTGGCAAAAAAAAAAAAGTGTATTTCCATGTTTTTTTGAAGCAGCTCACATGCCGGCTTCAATTTCACATGCCGGCTGCCACAACCTCCCATGACAGTCCTGCAAGGCTACTTGGAAAAGCCACGGCAACCATTTTGACTGCAGAGCTGGCATGGGCAGGAGTGACTGAGGATCGCTTCTGCCCCAAAGAGATCACTAGACTACCAGGGTTTGTAAGGTAGGCTTGTGGTGGCCTATGAGTAGCTGCCAATTTTTGTTTGATACTTGAAAAAATAGCAGTCACAAGTTGGTGTTGAACGTCTGTAAAACTACACTTAAATCAACATCAAACACCTATTAATTATACTCCGTAGTCATGAAATTATTCTTTCTTTCTGTTTCTTTTTTTTTTTTTTTAATGGGAGAAAAAGGAGACCTCAGTAAACCCAGGGAAAACTCTTAGGAACAAGACCAGCTCAATTAAATTTTGTTCTGGTATATATTTTCTTTCATTGGCCTCCAAAAAACTCCCTTTTTTTGATTATATATACATCACTTTACCTATACATTCATTTAAAGTTTTATGTTACAGAGTATTGGAGAAGACGCCTAAAAAGTCGCTCAAAGAAAGCCACACTTAGCTTTATATTCAACGGGGCCTCCATTTCACCCCTTACACCTTCATCAGGATCTCATGCTGTGAGTGCTTGAGCGCTTTCCAATCTCTTTCCATCTGCTTAGTTAAAAATATGTGAACCGGGGACCCAATGATTTAGAGAAAGACTGTTTCCCAAGTTAATGGACTTTTTCTTTCACAGATTGGAAAGAGCTCAAGTACTCACAGCACGAGCTCCTGAAGCCGTAAGGGGTTAAATGGAGGTCCTGTTGAATATAAACCTAAGTATTGTTTTCCTTGAGTGACTTTTTAGGCGTGTTCTCCAATGCTCTGTGATATAAAATTTTAAATGACTGTATAGATAAAGTGACATATATATAATAAAAAAAAGGGAGATTTGGCTACGGAAGTTTTTCCGTCCATGTCCACTAAAGTCCAATTAGACCATCTCTGGTAAAGACACCCATTCTTAGTGTCTTCAGTGTTTAGGGCCTGACCATAGCCCTGCTGTGTCCATTGTTTTTGGCTGAAGAAGAAAACTCAGGTGTCCAGAGAGGCTCAACATGAAAAGATTTTTGGAGCCAGGTCTGAGTCCTTAATATCGGCATTGGCATCGAGGTTGGAGGAGTCAGCAACGTCGATGATTGTATCAGCATCAGGAGCATCAGTCCACATGGCTGCTTCGAGACCCATGGACACTGGGAGCAGTGGTGCAACGAGTGGGTCTCCACCTGTCTTGATGCTGACTGCAGGACAGGGCCCCTGGGACCGGCCTGTGTTGGACCCAACCCTGAGGCAACATGAGGATTTGATGTTGTCTTCATTAGCACTGAGGATCAGTCATCCTTAATGCATGGTGCAGGGAGCTCCGGGGCGTTGAGGGATTTGGCACCCAAGAAACACCAGTGCCACATCGCTCTCCCTCCCCTAATAGCCAGGACCTGACTCCCATCTTGGCCCCATCAATTCTGCAGCCTGTCTCGGAGTTGGCTTTCGATATGCATATCCAGGCTTTGCCCTCTGAGCTGCTGGATGGCCTCTGTGGTATCATCAAACTGCGAAAACAAGTTGGGCCCAATCCGGGCTGCGGATCCTGCCTCGTGCCTCAGCGCAGGGATTGGGCTGGAGCTTTGGACATGAGCTATTTCCATCTCCAACTTCATTATCTGGAACGTATGCTCCTCTCACCGCTGTTCACTTTCCTGTTCCTCTCACTGCTGTCACTCTTCGCATTCCCGTTCCTCTTGCCACTGTCGCTCTTCATGTTCCCGTTCCTCTTGCCGCTGTTGCTCTTCACGTTCCTTAAGCCGCAGCTGATCTAACCACTGTTGCTCTATCATGTAGATCTGCTGGATCTCAGTTGGTGTGGCATCTGGCCCTGCCAACACATGGGCTGTTGTCCACAAGGAGTCTGGTCTCTCCTCAGGAGAACTCTGCGTAGTCTGGTCCTGTGTCTCCTCCTCATTGAGGCCATCCAGTTGCTCTTGTGTTAGGTCAAGCATCTCCAGTGTCTGCTGGCCGCTTCCAGTCGCCATCAACAAGCTGTTAATCTCCTAACACTACCAAAAAAAACTGAACTGGAAGGGACCCTGTTACTGTTGCAGTTGTTCACTGTGCTCTGTGTCTGAAGGTTACAGATAAAAAAAGTCTCTGAAACACTCAGTGGATGGTGATCCTCACACCACACACTGAGCCTGACAATTCCACCATGCTGCCAGAAAAAAAGATGGACAAGGTCTGCCTCGAAAAACCTAGCCACCCGCCTGGTGTTACTCTGCGGCCACTTAGAGGGTCTATCCCCAGCACAGTTCAGGTCCACCTGCACCTGCTGCTTGTGATCTACACTAGCACCCTCCTCCAAACGACTGGGTCACAACTGACTCTGGCCGAGTTTTCCGCTCTTCAATTATGCCCAGTGATTTTTAGGTTACTGGAGCCACACTTCCAGTGGTCCCACAGTTCCCAGAAAGCACTCACAGACCCAACACACAAACCACCAGGATTCTTTATCAGTCCACACAGGCAGAGTCAACAAACTAAACAGGTTTATTGTTACACTGGAACAATGAACAAAAAAAATGTGCAATCTGCAAACAAGTAACTGAATTACGGATCAATTATAACGCTAACTAAACATTTGCATACTGTCTAAACAGTACCTGGGAAGATGAGGACACATAATTCACCGAGCCTCAGCAAATAGATTTGTTTCTCTTTTCTTCTGGCTAAGACTGAAGCAACAACCAGCAACAACTGCTGGGTAATTTCAAGCTCCAGGCCAATCAGAGCCCAGTCAGCAAGTTTTAGGGATGGGCGGGAGTTTGGGAGGGAAGGGGGGGAGAGGGGGGATGGGAGAAAATGTTATAAAATGTTTACTATTGTTGTTGGAACTGAATAAGGATATGTTTGGTATGGTATTCATTGCCTGATATGACATAGTAATATCCTGTTTTGTATATTGTTTGCAATAAACATGAGTTAAAAAAAAAAGTATACTGCTCACAGTACTGTAGGTTCACTTCTTCACTAATGGGCAGTTGATCAGAAGCAAACATGGGTGCTAGAGGCTATTAGCATCATACTAGCACCTGCATCTGCTACAGCCCCATGGGTATGCTGATTCCTGTTGTTTTGCAATTGATCTGCTGATGTTTCTCTGCCATAGCTGATCTAAAAAATTCTGCGAGGGACCTGGAATGGATGACTGAAGAGGGCTAGATGGTGGTGATATGAATTCATTTTCTGACTCCTAATGTGCTTTCTACTCCTTTCTTCCCTCTGTTCTGTAGAAGGTTGTGGTTTAATTGAATTAGAAGATATACACAATTTTGGTATAGTGGTAGATCTAGATAAGCCTGTGTTGCAATACTGGTTTCTGGATTTTGCCCATGGATATATGGGCCCTCTTCTGTAATCCTCTATATCTATCTTAAATGTATCTGTGTTGCTTCTTTTAACATCCATCCTGAACTCATCCATTTTATCATTAATGTCTTTCATTCCTATTTCAAAATGTCTGTCTTTCTTTTTAAGTACATCTGCTATTCTATTTATTGGTGGACTGCAAACCATTTAATACTCACGTTAGCTACCATCGCATTGACAAACAATTACTTTTATTTTGATGGGCAATATTATCAGCAAGTAAAAGGGAACAGCGATGTGGGCCTCTATGGCCCCCGATATATCAAATCTTTACGTAGCAAATTTGAGAACACACATCTGATAACATATCCGTATGTACAAGAGATTAAAATATATAAAAGATACACAGACGATGTGTTCATGCTTTGGCAAGGGTCTGTAGAAAGGTTACAAGAGTTCTATATCTGGATTCATAATTTAGATACCAATCTTAAATTTAAAATGACTTTTGAGAAAAAGACTATTTCTTTTTTGGATCTTCAAATCATCAAGGAAACCTACCACTTCACAACAACTTTGTTTAGAAAATCCACAGATTGTACCAATTATCTGCATTACACTAACTTTCATAATAGACAACTAAAAGCAAATCTTCCATATTCCCAATTTTTAAGGCTATGGCGGATATGCTCCAAGCAAGAAGAATTTGAAAATCAGGGCATTCAGATGGCCAATCACTTTGCACACAGGGAATACCCAAAAAAAAATGCATAAAAGAGGGATATCTTAAAGCAAAGTCTAAAAGTTGAGATCAGTTACTGACAAGTCAAAGACCTAAGATTAGCCCAGAAGTCATTTGTACACTCAGATTTTCTCATTTGGCAAATAATATTAAGAGAGCCATTAGAAAACATTGGCATGTACTGCAGTTGCACCAGTGTTTTAAAAACACATATCCTGTGGTAGCCTATTCCCATAATCCCAATATGAAGGACAAACTGGTTTCATCAGTGTTGGCAGAAGAATCAGCAGGTAATGTTAGCCTTTCGGGTCACCAACCGGTTCCGCACAGGTGACTGATGAATAAATTGAGTGCCCTCGGTATGGGACCTAGAGTAACTGATTGGGTTAAAAATTGGTTGAATGGTAGGAGACAGAGGGTGGTGGTAAATGGAGCTTGTTCTGAAGAAAAGGATGTCATCAGTGGAGTACCGCAGGGATCGGTCCTATGGCCGGCTCTTTTTAACGTCTTTGTGAGCGATATTGCGGAAGGGCTGTCTGGTAAGGTTTGTCTCTTTGCGGATGATACTAAACTCTGCAACAGGGTGGACACCCTGGAGGGTGTGAATGATATGAGGAAGGACCTAGCGAAGCTAGAGGAATGGACCAATATTTGGCAACTAAAGTTTAATCCCAAGAAATGCAGGGTCATGCACTTGGGTCACAAAAATCTGAGGGAACGGTACAGTATAGAGGGTGAAGTGCTTCAGTGTATCAAGGAAGAGCGGGACTTGGGAGTGATTGTGTCTGATGACCTTAAAGCTTCCAAAAGGTAGAAAAAGCGACGGTCAAAGCCAGAAGGGTGCTTGGGTGCATAAAGAGAGGCATGACTAGCAGGAAAAAGGAGGTGATAGTGTCATTGTATAAGTCTCTAGTGAGGCCCCATTTGGAGTACTGCGTGTAGTTCCGGAGACCACACCTACCGAAAGATATAAACAGGATGGAGTCGGTCCAGAGGGCGGCTATGAAATTAGTAAGAGGTCTTGAATGCAAAAATTATAGGGGCAGGCTTATGAACCTCAACATGTATATGCTGGAGGAGAGGAGGGAGAGAGGAGACATGATAGAAACATTTAAATATCTGAAGGGCATTTATGTACAGGAAGAGAGCCTTTTTCAAATGAAGGAGAGCTCTGGAATGAGGGGGCATTTGACAAAGTTAAGAGGGAATAGGCTTAGGAATAACTTAAGGAAGTACTATTTCACAGAAAGGGTGGTGGAGGCATGGAATGGCCTCCCGGTAGAGGTGGTGGAGTCTAGGACTGTTCCAGAATTTTAAAAGGCATGGGATAAGCATGTGGGATCGCTTAGGAACAGGAAGAATTAGGGGTTACAGAGGATGGGCAGACTGGATGGGTCATATGGCCTTTATCTGCCGTCATGTTTCTATGTTTCTAACCTTGTGGACCATGTTCAGTGTGCACTGTCTGCAGCTCACCAGCTACAAACATTTAGCCAGTGGAAGAAAGTACAATTTGAATTTTTCTAGCTCATGTAAGTCCAGTCATGTTGTGTATGTCATAATTTGCCCTTGCAACATGCTCTACATAGGGAAGACTAAGCATGTGCTTAAAACTAGAATAGTACAACATTGCATCAAGACAAGTTGAAACAGCACCTCTGGTAGAGCACTGGATACAACAAACACAATCGATAGAAGATATAAAATTCTTTGTGATTAAACAACTCACACCAAAATGGTGGGGTGGAAACTTAGATCTCTGTTTGCAGTGTCTTGAACAGAGAATGATCTATGAATTAAACTCTGTTCATCCAAATGGTCTCAATCGAGAAATCAAACTGTCTGTATTCTTAAAAATCACTTGACATTTGTTAATTCAAAATTGAAGGTTTTTATTGATCTATTAAGTGATTCTTTGCTTTATGTTAAGCCACAACATATGACAACAGTATAGATGTCATTTTGATTCATGTCACACTGTCATGTTTACCTATGTTTATTCTGAGTTGTATTTTGTTAGTTTTTAGATAAAATCATCATATATACATATATATATTTTTATGTAGTAGAAAAAAATTTTGCTTCACATTTTTGTTTCATCTTCATATCATATTACAGAGTTTTATGTATTTTTTGGCATTATTTTGCTTTTCAGTTACAACTCAGTGTCTATTTCTTGTTTATGTCCATTCTAGCAGAGTCCTTAGTGCCAGTATCCTTCAGCTTATCTTTTTTCTGCACTTCATTTTATTATTAGTTTTCATCTCACTGTTTTGTATTCCTGCATTTCATCCACCTTACTGTACCACATCATTAAGCATGTTGACGTCGCTTACATTTAAGGGTCCTTTTACTAAGGTGCGCTGAAAAATGGCTTGCGAAAGTGTAGGCACGGGTTTTGGGTGCTCGCTGATCCATTTTTTTAGCACACCTGTAAAAAAGCCTTTTTTAAAATTTTGCTGAAAATGGACGCGAGGCAAAATCAAAATTGCTGCGCGTCCATTTTGGGTCCGCGACCTTACTGCCAGCCATTGACCTAGTGGTAAAGTCTCACACGGTAACCGGGCAGTAATGACCTACGCATGCCAAATACGACTTGGTGCGCATCCAAAAATAAAAATTATTTTCTGCTGCGTGTATCGGCCACGTGCCAAAAATGAAATTACCACAAGAGCCACGCGGTAGCTGGGTGGTAACTCCATTTTGGTGCATGTTGGGCGTGCGTAGAGCCTTATGCAGCTTAGTAAAAGGGCCCTTTAGTGTTTTTATGGCTTTATACCCATAGCTTTTTTTGTTTGTGCCGCCTGTGTTTACTCCCCAGAGGAGCACCCTAGGTTTGTTTGTTGCAAGCATGATATCTGCTGCTTTCTGCCATTATTTTTTATGTTGCTTTTGTTCCAAAGTATAGTGATCATTTCTCAATAAATCGTATCACATTGAATGAGATTCTAGTGTTTTCAGGGGATAGTGTATGTATGTCCAGTTGATTTATAATTTGCTGTTATTAATTCAAACATCTTAAGATAGTACACTTCTATGTTCGTTGCACATTTTTATTAGAAAGTGCTTTTAAATATATGTTCAAAATTTGCATAAATCAACTTAGTACTGTATATACCTAAGCAAAAATATATTTTTAAGCAATTTGAAAATGCACATTATATTTATTGATGTATTACTTATTATACAATGTTTTTCTGTTTTTGTTTATAGTGACATTCCCATTGAGCAAAATAAGGTTAGAAGACTCAGCAGGTACATTTTACAAAGTGATGGTTCCCAAATTTTATCCCGTTTTCTCCTTTCAGTAGTTCCTTCATATATGTACCATTTTTGATAGCAACATTCATTTATGTATATATTTTATACAATATTCATGTGTCTTTCATATGCTTATGGTTTTATTTGTTTTTCTGATGAAGGCTTTCATGCCGAAACATTGCCTCTGTTGAGGACACCTTGTTCATTTTGGAAGAATATACTGTTTTCTTTTGACCCATCCTGGTATCTAGTCTTATTCCACCTCTGCGTTCTCTCCTCCTGATATTTGGAGAATTTACATTGCTTACTGATTTTGTTTTGTAGTTTTGATGCTTGTTATTTCTATACTAATTTCTCAGTTCTTGAATGTATAATTGTAAAATTATATAAAGAATAAAAACAATCTAATTATGTTTTTAAAGTTCTAACACTCCTTAAAATTTTCTTTTGTTTTTACTAAAATGAATAAGTGAAGTGAGCCAAAGAAAAGGTCCAAAAACTGAGGAAAAGCAGCTAAACAAATTGAAAAATAATGTCCTGTGCACATTTCTTTATACTCAAAATAGGCCTCTTACCATAAAAAGGATCTATAACAGCATGTTCCATTTTAGGGAACATGATCATTCTTTGCAGTGGCGTAGCCAGGAATTTTGAACATGTCATATCTCCTTCCCGCCGCTCCCCCCCAAACTTAAAATCACTCATCTTCTAGGAAGCCAGTGGAATTCATAGGCTGCATGTGGCCTGTACCAGGGCTCTCTCTTGAACTGTCCTGCCCCTCAGAAAACAGGAAGTTATGTCAGAAGGGATGGGATGGTTCAGAGAGAAAGCCCTGGTGCAGGCCGCAGGCAGCCTATGAGTGCTGTTGCCACTGGTGCTGCCTAAGCGAAGACTGGAGGTGATTTAAAGGGGGAGGAGCGGGGGAGGGAGGGCGTTGTGAGAGCTTTGTGGGGCTGAGAAAGGAGAGATGCGGCGGTTGGGAGAAGGGAGGGACTGACAGGGGGTGCATATGCAAAACACTCACCTTGAATAGATACACCACTGATTTTTGTAACCCCCACATTGTGGGTAAGGAGGGCCTCTCTGGTAAATAGTTAGAGTAGATCAGGCTTGAACTTTCTGTATGGTTCAATTAACATTTTTCTTGTAAAGAACTGTAATGGCAAATTACATGCCACAATTACCAGAAAATGTTCAACTTTGCAGTTAGAACAGATGTACAAATGAACAGGGCAATTCTATAAACTGGCACCTCAATGCCACCTGCTGAGCACCAATTCTGTAATGGCATCTTCATGCCAAGATTTTATTGTAGAATACTAGTGTAAGTCAGCATCAAGGCACCTACATTTGGGTGCACCAATGTACAGCAGTCTATTATTCTATAAGTGTGTGCATTAAGTGGGAGACACACCTATATTCCATCCATGCTCCACCCACCTGTAGCCCCCAGGCAGTTCCATGCTATACCACCTATGCTGCACTCTATTATAGAATAGTGCTTAGTGCACATGAGCCAATTAAGGCTTCATCTATGTGTGCACATAATTACATGTGCCCAGTTGTAGAATTGCCCTTTAGATGACTACTGAATAGAGACTTGGCTATACAGAAACCAATAGAAATCTGTAGAAGAGATCATAAATCATTTCTGCATCTACAACCTTCCATGAGCAATAGGTCAGTCTGTAAGTTTGAGGTATACTAAGAGGATTTTACAGAAACATAGGAAGAACAGAAATCATGTGCATCACCAAGGTGCTTTATTTTATAAAGCCTTACTTATGTATGGGTTTTAGCATTAAGATACAGTGTGAAGTTTTCTCACCTAGTCCAGATAAACAAATTTTTTAACAGTAATGGGTGACAGACTCTTATAGACATAAAAAAAATAAAACATCTGTGTCAGCTTCTAAAAGCACAGGGTTATTTGCCACAAATAATGTAGATAATGCAGGTATGTCTTGGCTTTACTTTAGAGTTTTGCTAAGGTCTATTACCATAGATGCCATGGTGCAAGCCAAATACAATTTGGATGATGTCATGATGCATGGAATAATAATAATAATAATAAAATTACAGCAGCAACATCTTAAAAGCATTATAAAGAATTGTACTTTTGCACCACAAAGGCAGGCAAAAGGGAGAAAGAAAGGGGGGAAATGGTGCATGTTCAGCATACAGCAACAGGGATTAGGGCCCCCTTTGGCAACTGAAGATACCAAGATTTGTTTCCCTGAAGTAAACCCTACAGGGGGCCAGTTTCAATTTACTTGGGCAACTGACATAAGACCACATATTTCTGCTGTATTGAATGAAAATCCTGTGAATAAAGCAGATAATTATAGCTGAAGACTGATCACACAGACATCTCAAATTTGCCCGTATACACATTGGTTGTAATTCTGTAACAGGCCACTGAGAGTTAGATGGCAGGAATGCATATAAATGCCGATATTCAACTCATGTATGTATTTATTTATTTTCAGGAACTTGATATACCACAAATTGAGCCTATACAGGCAACTAAGCGGTTTACAACAGTATAAAATAAACAAATTTTTCTGAGTTGTGGGTGGGGGTAGGAGGAAGAGGGGAGAAGGAAAGGGAAGTGCAGAGTCAAAGGAGAGGGCATAAATGTTCGTTTTCCAGCTACACACTATTCTGTAAACATGCACCAATAAGAATGACATGGGGGCCTGTGGTAACCGCAGGGATGGGGAAGGGGATGGGGACAGAGCCCGTGAGGATGGGGACAAACTTTATCCCTGTGTCACTTTCTATTTTGAAGCCTGTTAATGAACCAGACTGTTAATTATGTTTGATTGTTGCAGACAATATTAAGATTTTTTTTGAAAAACAAGCAAATATACTGGCCACAGCTAGAAAAATTTGCATGGGGGATCTTGTACATCCTGCTACCTGCACATCTTTTTTTTTTGTTTTCTTACATTTGTACCACGCGCTTTCCCACTCATGGCAGGCTCAATGCGGCTTACATGGGGCAATGGAGGGTTAAGTGACTTGCCCAGAGTCTTCTAAGAAGACATCTTGCATTGCAGGAGAGACTGTGGAAGACAGGAGAGCTAGACTGAATCCTCAGATTGTTGATGACTTCTTATTCATCCACAGATTTAAAAAAATCATACTGTTTTATAGGGCATATTTCTCCCCTCTAGAGTATACAGAACGGGTTGTATTTTGTACCCCTGGACAGTTTAACAGGGTGGATTAGGATTCCTTGGGGTAGTAAAAGTCAGCTATTGTTGGGGTTGGAAGGGTAGAGGGTGGTCGTGGTGGTGGGAGGGTTATTATAGTTGCTCATTGTTATTATTGTTTTCTATTTGTAATTTATACATAACAGTTGTAAAACATATTGTTCCTTTTTATACTTTAATAAAAAGATTTAAATAATAAAATCATAAGTGTTCAAGGCTTCTGCAGATGAGAACAGAGCCCACAGGGATGGGGCGGGGACAGGGACAGAACCTGTGGGGACGGGTCAGGGACAAATTTTATTTCCATGTCATTCTCTATGCACCAATTCACACAGATTGAGTTTGGGTGGAACATGGGTGTGGTGGAATTGTGGAATTTATGCACATCCATTATAAAATATTATAATATACGCGTGTTCTTTTATAATCTAGTTGCAAGTATTTACACCAGCTCTACGGCTGGTGTATGTGATTGTGCTTAACCTATAGATGTGTTTTGACCTATTTCATTAGTATTCTATAGGGAAAAACAGGCCTATTTCTCTTTAATAGAATAAGCTCCAAATAGGCACCCCTTTATAGAATTACTATCATTATGCACAGTTGCATACTTGACAGCATTAAGATCTGGGAATAAGCATTCTGGCAGTCCATTGTTTGCAAATTGGAATTACTCAATCCATTGTGAACTGTAGAAGTTTCAAACGCAGGCATAGAGCACAATGATACCTCATCCGGCATCAGAACCAGAAGCTTACAAGGATTTGGGAGTTGAGATGGTTGTAGACCTTAGACAAACTATAGCCAGTAACCCATCTACTATATATGCTGCTGAACTGAGAGAATGTCAATTTTGGGTGCTTCTCCAGGGCAATGTGTCTCCCAGGCAAGCAAGTCTTATGGGTATTTTGGCTACCCCTACCTGTCTTAAATGCCAAGGATCACAAGTTTCCCTTTTTTCATGCCTTATGGAGCTGCCTCTCTATGGGCCCCTTTTACTAAGCCTACATGCACCCAATGCGCACCAAAATGGATTTACCGCCTGACTAATGCTTGGCTCTTGCAGTAATTTCATTTTTGGTGCGCATCCGATATCTGCATCTGAAAAATATTTATTTTCTGGCACGCTTAGTGGACACTCACCAAGTGGCATCCGACGCGTGTAGGTCATTACCACCAAAATTCTTTACCGCTTGGTCTATGGCTGGTGGTAAGCTGAGACCCAAAATGGATGCACAGCAATTTTGATTTTGCCCCACGTCCATTTTCGGGAAATAAAAAAGAGCCTTTTTTTATAGGTGCACTGAAAAATGATTCTGCGCACGCCCAAAACCTGCGTCTACACTACCGCAAGCCATTTTTCAACACGCCTTTGTAAAAGGACCCCATATTTTTTTTTTTTTTTTAAAGTTCTTTAGTTATCTTATGAGAGTGGTGGGCTAACAACTATCCTGTTCCCCTTTCGGTGCAATTCTGGATCAGAGTGAAATATTTGGATTGAGAGGAGTGGGTACAAGATTATTAGTGTGGAAAGCATGCATTACTGGGAAAAAGTGTATTTTGCAAATATGGGCCCTCATTTTGGAACTGGAGGATACAATTGCAGAATGTAATGTTGATGGAACTAAGCAGTGCTAATTATACTTTTAAATGGAGAAAGTCATTTTTGTCTGTTTGGTTGGATTATATTAACATGTTACCTCCTAGAGCACTTGCATTTGTTATGAGAATCGGGGTTTTATCTGTTATTTCCCTTTATTATTGGGAGATATAAGAACACAATCTCCTGATGATACATTAGTGGTGGTGGTGGGGGGGGGGGGGGGAGGATAGCGAGAGAGGATACTTGGTAGAAGAGAAGATTTGCTAAAATCATTACAAATTGGATTGTGTCATGGATTGGGGGGGGGGGGAGGTTATTTAGGGATGCATATAGCCTATAAAATTGAACCTACTTGACTAGTGTTGGCTTGCTTCTATCTTTTTCCATTCAATAAAAACTGTTTAAACAAAACCAGAAGCTTACTTAATGCATCTATTTGTAAGTAGTTCTTTAATTACTCTGGAAGAAGCCATATGGTCCTAAATGATATCACAGGAACACAGTTATTTGATTTGTCTACGAGATGTAGGTGATATAATTGTGACACTACTGTTGCTATTGAAAAATCAGTGCACAAGTGAGTTCTTGTTAAGACGTGTATTTACGTTAAGGGAGCTGGTTTGGAATGAGGCATGACACTCATCTTTGGTGGCAGAAGGGGTTTTATTAGGTGGGGTTCTTTGTTGAGAGGAGGGAGAGGAAGAAGCGAGACCCCTGGAAACACTTGTTTATGTTTATTAGACTTAATATACCACCTTTCATAAATACAGTAAGGCAGTGTCCAATCAAATCTTAGTTAAAAAGGAAAGGAACTACAAAAATAGACAGGAAAGATAAAAATGAATAAGGAGGAGAAAGAGGGAAGAGGCTATGGAGGTGTGAGTGACTGCTTAGAGAATGGACTAAGGCATCTTGAAACAGATGAGTCTTAAGACCAGTTTTAAATCTGGAATATGAAAATTCCAGTTACAGGGATTTTGGGAGTGAATTCCAAAGGGATGGTGCCAAGTAATAAAATGTAGAGGAGTAGGTAGATTCTAAGTGAGCAGAAGGAGGATTAGGCAAATGGAGACGACGGTCATCCAAGGAATGCAAGGCATGGGAGGGAGTGTAAGGTAGGATATGTGAGGAAAGGTAGGATAGGGTATTGGTGTGCATAGTCCTATGTGCAAGAATAAGCACCTTAAATTTTATCCTGTGGGAAACAATGGCATTGTTTCAAGAGAGGAGACACATGATCAAAGTGACTAGCGCCACTATGGGTCCTAATGGCTAAATTTTGTACTGACTGAAGTCTACTTATGAGGGACTGAGAAAGGCTGGCATAGACAATGGAATTACTAACTCCAATATACTGTAATTTGGGATGACTGATCAAGAAACCGATGGACAGCATGGAATTGTCTTACAAACAAATGAACGTTGGAAGCACTCACAGCAAACAATGAAGGGCAACTGATAAAGCAATCATGAAACGGAGGCTCTCTGTAGAGCAAACTATTGAATATAAGCCACGTTAAAGATAAGTGCCCTTCCTAAAACTACTTCTTTAGCACAGTTATACTGGAACAGTGCACAAAAGTAGTGACAGTATAATTAGAGGTTTTTCTGACTTATGAGGAAGCTCGCCCGGCAGATATAAGGTGTATCACACACCGTAAGCAGAACATCTGAAGTCTTTTTCTCCAATAAACCACCACAACCTGATAATTAATATTGAGGACTTTATACTTGTTACTTTAAGATTTGGAAGTATATTCATTAACAAGTACCACATAGCAGTGGAAGTAATGGAATTGTCTTAGCAAGAAGAAACAGGATTTGATTAGAGCATTGACCTGTGGTTCAAAAGATAGTTTACTGTGAATGATGTCAAGATATTTAAAACTAGTGACTAAGGTCAATGGGCATCCACAGAGAGATGGTGCTAACATTGGAGAAGGGAGATTGCCTGTGATCCAGCAGCCAACTCTTTTTGTCAGATTAAGGATAAGGAGCTATAAGATCTCCCAAATGGCTTCCTGACAAAGAGCAGATCGCAGTGCAGAAACATCAGGTGCTAGTGGATTCGTGTAATGGACTATAAGAATGTTTCTTTTTTGTACAGACCCTTTTAAAAAAGGCTTCCCAGAAGCATCGGGCCATACATTCGTGGCTGAATGCTCCTGAGGAGTAAAATAGTGCAATTTGCAAAGTTGTTCTCTAGTTGCATTATTTCTTTACCACAGGAATAACTGACCAACAGTATAGAGTTGCTGAAGATTAGCGACTCCCATGGTATTAAGTTCTGGTTAAAGTCTAGATCTTACAACAGCTTAGTAGCTTTTACCCTAAAAAATTTAAACACTGCCGAGAAAGTGAACTTCCCCAATTCTGTAGGGTGTGCATCATACTGGCCATGTCGTTGTTAGGCATCATACCTGGGAAGATAAGCTTATTTATTTTTTGTGGATCAGCAGCTCCCAAATGCAGGCTTCAAGCATACACACACCAAGAGATCAATTTATAGAGATGCAAAAGTTTTCACGGAAACATGCAACATGTGAATAAATATGCACAAACATCAAAATTTCAGCTTTTGCCCCAATTTGAAAAGAATTTGCAAAATTCTTCCCTCCCAGTAGTAAACTTTCGGTATGTTCCTGGAGTGTTTTACATGAGTGTTTACTACCCAGCTCATTTATATAGGTAACTAACTTTGATGTACAGAGGCCACTAATCCATGAAACTTCCATAGGTTAGTATACAGGCCTCCAGATCTGGCTTTCATGAGGAGAATATAGGCACCAACCGGGTTTCCTGACCAAATACATACATATACTTGGGTAAAACAGAGAGCAGTGTTAGAAATAAGGTGGAGAAGTCAAGTAAAAGATGAGGAGGAGGAGCAAGAGCTTGGGCTGTGTTATGTATGGGAATTTATATGATTATATATCTAAGTTTTAGAAAACAAGACTGGCAGACAACAAAGTTGACCCCAGTAGGTTGATTACTATGTATCTCATAAATATTCGCTGTGAATATCCTAAAAACCAGATCTATGGGAGGACTCAAAGCAGTGGTTGCCCAAATCTACTTCTTATGTTATGTTACTGGAGAAAATTCAAAAATATTTTCACCATAACTGTCAACAGAAACATCTCTCCAACTCAAGGACAAAAAGAGCCACATTAAGCACAATAGGAGTTCCTGAACACAGTTCATTTCTCTCTTTGAGTATGGGACCTTTTTGGAACTGTGGGAAGAAAAGTTACTCCATCAGCTCCAGCAATCAATATTTCAAACATCCAATCAGCTAAATCTAACTAGTACAGTTTTAGGCAATGTACATGCTTCAGCATAGCTGGGTAACGCTAAAATATTCTTTACAACGATTACTTCTAGAGATTAGGAGATTCATTGTATGGTAGAAGAAATAAAAAGTTTCTAACACCAATTGAATACAATGCTCTCTTTATAACACACTGATCATATTACACAGAGAAATGATGAAAATGGCATGGTCTATAATGCAAAATCTCAACTTTACATGTAAACTTCAAAATCATATATAAAGCATCTCTTCTAAAGTACCCTTTCTTCGTGATAATGTAAACAGTAAAATATGAGAATCACGTGTAAGGGATACTTTCCAATAAAACTATTATTTAAAGGATAAATTTTCAATAAGCTGCCCAACTGGTCAAGTATGTGCATGCTTTTCTGTCTGCACGAACCACCCTGCCCCCCCCCCCCCCCCAAATTACCTACAGAGTCTATGTTTGAAGATCAGGCGATTATGCAGTTAGAAAGAATGCAAATACTTTACATCATCTCCAGTGGAAGCATCGACACATATACAATGTTTAACATTTAATCTATGTATGTAGTTTTCTCCTTCAAATGTGTTATGTCCTCAGGAATGCCATTTTTTTTTTTTTTTACTGTGGCTAAAAGTACATGTAAACTTTTAGCCACCTGAATATTCACTTAGGCAGAGTTGGCTATTCTACCTCCAATTCTTACCTCTGCAGTTCCCAAACCTTTGAAAATTTCTCTGTAAATGGTAGGCCATAAGCTACATACAATAACATTTAGTTTTAAAGCAACAGAAGAGTTGAAACTGCTATCATCCTTGCTCATCTCCTCTGGGTGTCAAGCAGTCATTAGGTACTATTGCCCAAAATGTAGCTGTTTCAGCAAGCTTGTCTCTTGTAACCTTTTATTTAGCTCATATATTGCAAAAGAACAACAACATTATAACAATGAGAAAGCCTCAGGTAATAAATGTGAAATAAGCAGTCGTCTTGACATAAAACCACTGTGGCAAAAAATTATCTACAGGTACCAAGCATCTTTGTGGCATTGATGCGTTGCGTGTTGCAGACGAGCTGTTGCTTTTAATTGTCTAAAACAGCTGGGGCTTCCTGCTGTGACCAAGTAATACAAAAATCCATCAGTGCAAATGTGGGAGGGTTCCTGCCAGCCTGGCATCCAAGCTTTGACCTTACATTAATATGCAGGAGCTGCCAACGTGCAGGGAGAGAGTGTAGCATCCTCTGTAACATTCCTTCACAAATACTGTCTTCCCATCTTTCAGTCCAAAATACAAAAGGTTACAGAGTTAAACTGATCGACAGTTTACCATTTGTTACTAGTCTTACAGGCTTGACATGCACATAATCTGCCCTTCCCCCCTTTATCATCCATCCTGTTATTCTTCATTCACTCCACCAAAGCCAACAGCATCTGAGCACCGATGCTGCAGTTCACTAGTAGTGAAGCTGATCTGTTTCATGTTGTGCACGCACACCACACATACATACACACGGAGTCAGAAAGAGCTATGCTGGAAATATTCAGGTAGCAGCTGAAGCTTGCATCCATCCCTTCCCTCCCCCCCACCCACCAAATCCATCATCTTTGCCAGAAGATGTAAACAAGAGGTTGGTTTCTGCAAGAAGGCCAACTCAGTTGAGTTCCGTTCTTCCTTAGACATGTGCCACCGCTCTTGGCCTCACTTCTTGTGTTAGTCCCACAACAGACAAAAGGTTACGTCAGGATGTTGGCAATAAAGTCCAAGAAGCGCTTTGAATACTGCTCTGGATTAACAGTTGAAATCTCTGCACCAGCCTACAGGGGTAAAAAAAAAAAACAGGGGAAGAAATATCATTAAAATTATTCTGGTTTCTCTGTGGGTGGAGGAAATTTCTTTCTATTTTTCTGCATAGAAAAATGCTCATGTTTAATGTTCCCTCCAAATATATGTCATGCACCTTTAATTTCTGGATTACCACCCACAGTGAAAGACACTGACCATTTGACTAATTGACAGAATGCAGGCTACTGCCTGCAAATGACAAATGGCTAGTAGCTAATCTTACTGTAGACTTTAGAATTGCTCTATATGATTCAACCACATTAGTCAAGTCTAGTACTGGTAGCATCAGGCAGTAGTGCAGTATGAGGGAAATGATTAAAGTAGCAAATTCTCCAAATCTGGAGAGGAGAAAAGCATTAAAAATGTCAATCTCAGGGATAATGCAAGACACCTTCTTTTACAGCAGTCACTTATGGAAATTCAAAGATGGTCTACCTTCTCCACTGTTTATACAATAAAAAAATAGGATAACAAACTTGTATCTCAGACAATCCTATAATATCAAAAAATGTATTTATAAAGACACCATCCATTTCCAGTTCCCAATTTTAGAAAAAACTCTTTAAACAACTGAAACCTCAAAACTCCTTGTAGGGGAATTCATTGAGAATATTTTACTCACTACTATACCAGAAGTCCAATCCTATCATTGATTTCTATAATGGAGGATTAAAGAATCAATGGAAAAAAACTCCATGATGGAGAAAAACAACTGGTTCCAAAAAATTCCCCCAAAGTTACATACAATCACGGAACTGAAAGTAAATGCGCTTTAATGCAGTGGCGTAGCCACAGGTGGGCCTGGGTGGGCCGGGGCCCACCCAACAGTAGCACACATTTGGTGGTAGCTGGTGGGGATCCCAAGCTTAGCCAGCTGAAGTCCCCTTGATGGTAACGAAAACACTACTCTCCACGATACCAGCACAAGCTCAGTTTTCAGCGCATGCGTACTGCAGACTGTCATGGTGGAAAGAAGCATTTCACCGCAAGCTGAAATATTTTTGTTGGTGGTGGCTGGGGGGGGGGGGGGGGGAGAAGAGCACTTCGTGCCCACCCACTTCTTGCCTAGGCCCACCCAAAATCTGTAGTCTGGCTACGCCCCTGCTTTAATGTATGCAAAAAAATCAACATGAAAAGTTCTAACAATAATCAAGAACCAGCAGGCCTGCCTAAAATTCAAATTTAGTGGCCACAATGTCCAAATCAAACAACTGCAATGTAAAAAAAAAAAAAATTAAACATCTCAAACAGACGACTTTGGAGACAATTCTGTAGTATAGTTCTGTAAATCCACTTGCAGCTGAGCACTTCAGTTCACCTCCTCATCGTTGCTGAAGCTGCTGACCGAATACCATCACGCCATTTAGATATCAGGTCGATAAGGTTCAGCACTGCTGCTCCAACATTATTCACTTATCTTATCCTCATTCTCAACAAGAGCGCCTTGTTTCACAAAACTTGCTGCTTCAGGAAGACTGCATCTCAAAAAGAACGTTAAGCTCCACAAAACTTTAAGCTGCCTTCTCCACTGCCCACTTCCTCCAACATTAGCACAAAACAAAGGCTGGTACAGTTTTAGTAAACTAGACGGCTCATAAGGATGATGCAAGAAAATGGTAGTACCAATATTATTCCGTATATCCATCTATCATTTATCCCTCTCCCTATTTTCTACCACTGCCAATAACAGGACTCAAAAGGCTGCTAAAAAGGTGACCAGTGACTGATGTGCTTCTGGCAGCACAAAAGAAAGATTTTGCTTGTTAACTTTCTTGCTTACCATCCATTTAAGCACATCCTTACCATGGGACTTTGGGACTATGGACGCCTAACCCGCTGGAGTCACCAGAGTGGGACCTTATCATCCACTTAAGCATGTCCTTACCGCAGAACATGGCTGTGGGTGTGTGTCTGGAGGGGCGTGACCAGAGGAACATGTCCACCCTTTTGGAGCAACTGAGGAGCATGGAGCAAGGGGATTCTGCTCCACTCCAAATGGGGAAGTGAAAGGGAGATAAAAAGAAGGCTCTGGTCCCAATCACTGTGAAGGGGCCAATGGATTTTCACCTACAAGTTGCAACAACCATATTACCATCTAACGCTATGAGTACTTCTTCCTCCACGGATGTTTTCCTTTGGTTAGGGGGTAGAATCCTACCCCTGCAACCTGTTGTTCAAAGAGAGTCGGAGGATGCCATCCAGGCAGGTCATGCATCGGCCTCCAAGGTTTCAAGGCCATTGGAGGATCCCTTCTTTCATCTCTAAGGTCAGTGAGCCAGTATCTTCTGCTTTGGTGCAATTTCCAGTTCCTGCTCCAGTTTTGAGTATTTATTAATCTCTGAAGGAATCAGGGACTTTGGATGGGAAATAGGATGTTTCTTTAAAAGTTGTTTTTTTTATGCCATTTTGGCTATGGATCAAAATCTGCAAGAAAATCTTTCCTGGTACAGCAAATTTACAGAAAGAAGCTTCAGTTAAATTCATGGATCATGACTCTAGACTTATGGTGAGAGAGAAAAATTTGGATAAATAAAGTCTCAACTTACCCTTGGTCGCTGCTTCAGCCAAGGATAATTTGCTTCTGCATCTACAAATGGAGGTATTGGAAAATGCTTCCTGTGCTTCTAAATTTGAGACTTTTGAATTTCCCGACTGCTCACTACCTCTATCCTCTTTGGAACTGTTTAAAATGTACTTAAAAGATATTTTGCAGCTTGGTTTGGAGTCTTGAGGTTAAGCAGTTATATTACTTGCCAAGGAATGTTAGGTCTGGTAACCTGGAAGGTGATTTCGATGAGTGAAATTCTCCAGATAGTCTGGATTTGACAAAATTTCTTGAGCCCTCTCAGGATAACTTTCTTAAGAGAGCTGTTATGCTCAATGGAGCAGAAATTAAACATTCTGAAAGCTTATTTTCTTAAGAAAAATGCACCTTTTTGTGGACAAACTATGTTTATGTTCCTAGACGTTGCTAGACCTACTCAGTAGTGGCATAAAGCCTTCCTGAGGCTGAAACCTAGGGTTTTGGCCATAGGTGGGACTTTTTTCCTGAAATTTCCCTGCAAATGTCTGGTTTCATCTGGAAGCTATTCATATATTTTTTAAGACCCACTGCACTTGGAAAGTTCTCTCGTTTCCAAGGAGGGACATATTATCCCTCCTTCAGTGTTAGAGACAGGTTAATACATAGTTGGGTTTTAAGATTTAATTCTCCTCTTCTGCAGACTTAGGGCCCTGTTTACTAAGGACTATTGTAGGTGCCCACACAGTTATGGTTAGCTTGTGCTAAAGCACTAATACGCTTCTAGCACGGCTTAGTAAATGGGGCCCTTAGTTTTCTTGACTTCTTTTGAATTATTAGAACTTCGTTAGACCGGTTGATTCCCCTTGATGCTTTAATGAGATGTATTTTCTTTTTCTTTGTCATGTTTCCTACACATTGCTTTAACATTTTTTGGAAATTCTTATTTAAAAAAAAAACCTCAACCAGTTTCTACGCTTGCACACGCACCTGTTGAGCCAACTTCGTCAGTGTGTTGTCTGTCCATGCCCCGGCGTCCTTGCAGCAGACACTTGATTTTCTAATTTATCTGTCCGATGGGTGGTCTCTGCTAGAAGCGCCTCCATATGCAGAAGTTGTCCCAAAAGCTGGCCCAAACGTGGCTCCAAGGCCTGCCCCACTGCCTCGGAAAGCTGAAGCAACCGTTGTTCCAAGAACACTAGTGCTCCACTGGCTTCCGGCACCATCTTGTCTTCCCCATCATGCTGCCGCTCCTTTTTAACATGTTTACTGGACATTGGGCTGTTCGCTTTGGTAACAAATTTGTCCCTCAAACAACAAAGTTTTCAGTGGGGGCACCCAAGCAATCACAAAGTGGGGAAGATCCCCACTCCTGCCCTCTGAAGCAGCTTTGAACCTCCAACCAGCCCCCCCAAAAGTGGCTCTGAACTCCTCTTCTTTTCCCCTTGATTCTCTTTCCCAGCCCTCCCAAATTCCCCTTCCTGCCCTTCCTCCTTGGGCCTACTTACAGTCCCTTGTGGTCTAATGGTCCTTGCGGCAGGCACGAATCCCATTTGTCCTTGCCCCTCTTGAATCTTCCTTGAAAATGGCCACCATGACTTCTAGAAGTAGTCTCACAGTACTACATGTACAAGTATCTTCTGTTGTCTCTGCTGTCTGTCACTCAACCAATTTCTACTGTAGCCTCAGGCTGCTTGGTTTATTTCATGAGCCTCCTATGTGGGTCAGTATCACATGCTTTGCTAAAATCCAGGTAATCACGTCCAGCAGATGCCCATTATATAATTCTCTAATTATTCTCTAATCAATCAATCAAAAAAGTCCATCTACTTCTAGCAAAGCCTTGCTGCCTCAGATCCTGCAACCCACTAGGTTGCAAATGTCCTGTCCTTCAGTAAAGTCTTAATTACTTGACCTGTCATTGGAATAAGGTTAAGTGGCCTATAGTTTCTAGTTTCTTCTGTTACCAGTTTTTTTTTTACAGACAGACCACAAATTACCCTTCTCCAATCTCACTGAGAACTTTAAACACCGTATAAAATCTACATACACTGAAAAAAATAAACATTAACCTGTCCAGTGAATTGTTATCCAGATTGGTGATGAGTACTATTACCACAGGCATCAATTGAGGCATGCTAAAATTCTCACTGTGCCAGTCAGCCACACCAACCTGGACAGAAGAGGTAGAATAAAGTTTTAACTTCATTATCAGGGGAAGAGTACAGTCTGGATAACCTCTATTTTGATGGAAGCATTGCTTGATGGTCATTTGTCCAGTTTTTCATATCTAGCAAAAGTGTGTAGAGAACTCAGTTTGCATCTTGCCGCTGTGTTTGACAGAAAACTCCTGCCATCCTGGCAAACCAAACATTCTTCTGGTGGAATGTGCTTTGGTCATTTTCACTGACCCATGTACATCATTTAAGAAAGAAAATAAAGCATATGTGATGCTAATGGCTCAAAAGACAGTCCACTCTCCCCCCCCCCCCCCCAAAAAAAACCGGATCTGCTGCCATCTCAATCATCTCAGTGGAGGAGGGTAGTTAGTGGGGTCCCGCAGGGGTCTGTGCTGGGTCCGTTGCTTTTTAATGTATTTATAAATGACCTAGAGATGGGAATAACTAGTGAGGTAATTAAATTCGCCGATGACACAAAATTATTCAGGGTCGTCAAGTCGCAGGAGGAATGTGAACGATTACAGGAGGACCTTGCGAGACTGGGAGAATGGGCGTGCAAGTGGCAGATGAAGTTCAATGTTGACAAGTGCAAAGTGATGCATGTGGGTAAGAGGAACCCGAATTATAGCTACGTCTTGCAAGGTTCCGCGTTAGGAGTTACGGATCAAGAAAGGGATCTGGGTGTCGTCGTCGATGATACGCTGAAACCTTCTGCTCAGTGTGCTGCTGCGGCTAGGAAAGCGAATAGAATGTTGGGTGTTATTAAGAAGGGTATGGAGTCCAGGTGTGCGGATGTTATAATGCCGTTGTATCGCTCCATGGTGCGACCGCACCTGGAGTATTGTGTTCAGTACTGGTCTCCGTATCTCAAAAAAGATATAGTAGAATTGGAAAAGGTACAGCGAAGGGCGACGAAAATGATAGTGGGGATGGGACGACTTTCCTATGAAGAGAGGCTGAGAAGGCTAGGGCTTTTCAGCTTGGAGAAGAGACGGCTGAGGGGAGATATGATAGAAGTGTATAAAATAATGAGTGGAATGGATCGGGTGGAGGTGAAGCGACTGTTCACGCTATCCAAAAATACTAGGACTAGAGGGCATGAGTTGAAGCTACAGTGTGGTAAATTTAAAACGAATCGGAGAAAATTTTTCTTCACCCAACGTGTAATTAGACTCTGGAATTCATTGCCGGAGAACGTGGTACGGGCGGTTAGCTTGACGGAGTTTAAAAAGGGGTTAGATAGATTCCTAAAGGACAAGTCCATAGACCGCTATTAAATGGACTGGAAAAATTCCTCATTTTTAGGTACAACTTGTCTGGAATGTTTTTACGTTTGGGGAGCGTGCCAGGTGCCCTTGACCTGGATTGGCCACTGTCGGTGACAGGATGCTGGGCTAGATGGACCTTTGGTCTTTCCCAGTATGGCACTACTTATGTACTTATGTACTTATGTACTTATCTTCCCCTGTGAGCAAATGACATCACTCTGAGCATAAATATCCATGTTTAATAATGTGTAAAAACCAGCACATCATTATTGATTACATGGATTTATATCTGCTCACTCCAAATGAACTCATGGTAGTGTACATTAGAACAGAAAACATTCACAAACAGGCTCAGAGCGATGGTCCTGACTTCCTGTGGAGGAAGGTACAATAGCAGTGTAGTGAGGAATTGGGTTATTCTCTAGTGGGCCAATCAGGCTGTAGTATCCCTGTCTCTTTAAAAAAGAGAAAGAAAGTGCAAACTTTCCACTAGGAAACAGGAGACAAAACAGATGCAGCATGTCTTGGGGTATCCCTTCTTCCAGGTTAATATTTGCCTGCAATCCACCCCTGCGTTAGAGAGGTACAGTTTCTCAGCTTCCAAGAATGCATTGCTAACTTTTGAGATATTATTTATTGACTCATATTTATCCATCACTTTTACATAAACTCTTGAATTCTAGAAATGGTGCTAAAAATTCTGTACTTATTTTCACAAACACGTACTTCCTTAATATTTCATTCCTTTTATTGAATGTAATCATAAATCTAACAACAATCACCTATGCTGATTCCGGAACTCACACATCCAAACCTTTCACTTCTCCACTCATACAGTCATAAACTCAACCAGGAGCCAATGAAGATACTTTAAAAGGAGAGCAGCCAAGCAGTCATATTATGCAACAACTGCAACCTATGAACAGTCTGAGTAAGAAGACCCACAAAAAATGCATGCCTAAACTCTAGCCTGGAAAAAAATAAAAGCATGTATTAAGGAATATAAGTGGTCAATCATTAAAAAAAAAAAAATCCTGCACCTGTCAAAGCAATCATAGCTGACCAAAGGCAGTCTGTGCTAGCTTGGAAATACGCACATCGAAAGATAAACTGATATCTACCAATCAATCAAATTATGAAAGACTCCCAACCATCCTTATTCAACCAAACTGCCTTAGTTTTAGCCACATTAAGGTGGAACTATTACTCCGAAGCCATCCTGCCACTCCTTGCAACTGATCATTACATTGCCGTACACCCTGCATATCATCAAGGCAGAACTGAGAAAAAAAAATCTATATATTGTCAGCATGCACAGAGCCAGAGAATCCAAAACCTCACATAGCCTTCTACTGGGCTACATGACCGAACTAATCGATCTACCAATAAGAAAGACACTGGAAACAGCGAGATCAACCTAACCCTCCACTACCCTAGATGCAAGGACCTGAAATACAAATCATCACATACGTCCAGCTTCTCCTTTATAGGTATTCAACTTTGGAACACACTGCCAAAAGACTTGAAACTCACAAACAACTACCTGAACTTCCGAAAAAAAACTAAAAGCCCACCTATTCAGGAAGTTCCTCCCCTCAGCGTCTGCCTAATCCCAGAAACCACCAAAACATATCCAAAATGGTCAACAGTGATGCAAACCTCTACCCCACAAATTCCTCACATCCAAATGGACAACGACACAACCTCTATCTCGCAAACTCAGATCACCACACCCCAATTCTTACGATATACGTAGACTATACAATTGCTGATCATTGCATTAAATGCATTATATCAAATAATCTGAAACCTGTAATCGTCTCTCTTGAAATATGTAAGCCACATTGAACCTACCAATGGGTGGGAAAATGTGGGATACAAATGCAATAAATAAATAAAATAAATAATAATAATAATAAAAGAGCTAGAAAAATATTAACCAAAGCAGGTGAAAGTATTGAACCCATCTACTTGCAATAAATATAGCATACTATGCTTACCCCTTGATCCTTCCCCAGGCTTTTGACCCTTTAACTGGGTCCTTATGGCCCCTAGACCAATAAGGTAGCCCACCCCTAGCAAAATAGGACCAGCAGGTTGGTATATTCTAGGTTGGTAACACGTATAGCTCAAGCACGAAATGTTACATATTTGGGCAGCCTGGGGGCCCTAACAGTGTAACAAGTTCATCCAAAGATTTCATCCGCAGGAGAAGTTATTTTGGTGCTAGGTTGCTTGAAGGCTCAGACACTTACGCCATGTTTAACAGTTTTTGCTGCGTGTGCGGCTTTCTTCTTTGCATCATAGTGGGTTAGAATGTCAATAATTGCCATGAAGTAGACCTCCTTTCTGGGGGCATCTGTGAAATAGACAAAAAGAGTCAGCAGGGAATTTTTACCTTTAAGCCAATCTTCTACCTTATGAAGAGCCAGGAGCAGCAACAAAGAGCAACTGGAACCTTAAACAGCCTTACTGAGCAAGATAATACGCCATGCTCTAGGCCCTCTGCTTTAATGGCAATTTAGATAAATATGGTCAAGCTTATTAGTACTTACAACTTCAGTAAGATTAGTGCTGGGTCTAAAGCATATTACTTTAATTATCTGGTAATGGGATTTTTTTTACCAAATTAAGAATTGGACTACATCTTGAAATAATCACTTATTCTTAACTTTGATTTTTGTCTCTCCTTTCAGACTATTCTGGATGGTAGAACATCTGCTGTCTTGTACCCTTGTGAAAGTGTTTTGTTTTTTTGCAGAGTTTTTTGGCCTGAAATGATGCCCAGACGACTTGTTAGCCCCAGAGATGGGACTTCGACTACTGGAACTTTCCAGACCAGTTAAATAACAGCGTATTTTTCTGATTCACATCCTGCCACTCTGGATCAGCCAGCAAAGACTGAGATGGGCATGCTTTGCTTAATTCCTTTTATGGGCTTTCCTCTCAGTGAGCACTATAGTGATGAAACATATGCTAATTGATCTCAACACATTAACTTATCCTATATAATAATTCTCACCTCCAACAGGATGTGCTTGGGACCGTGCCTGCCGGAAGTGGTCTGCTAGGCAGGCATGCACTGACGTCAGTGACAGAAAATTTGGCAAAGCAAAACAATCTGAGTGCTGGCCATTAGGACACAGGGTTGATAGGAGAGTTTTAAAAGACTGAAGGAACTGAAAGTGTTAAATGGGGGGAGGGGGGAGTTCTGAACGACTGAAAGACATGAACATTTGGGAAAGGAAAACAATCTGAATGCTGGCCATTAGGACACAGGGTAGATAGGAGAGTTTTAAAAGACTGAAGGTTAGCAATAGAAATCAAACAAAATGAAACATGGAAAAGAAATAAGATGATACCTTTTTTATTGGACATAACTTAATACATTTCTTGATTAGCTTTCGAAGGTTGCCCTTCTTCGTCAGATCGGAAATAAGCAAATGTGCTAGCTGACAGTGTATGTAAGTGAAAACTACTACTACTACTACTACTATTTAGCATTTCTATAGCGCTACAAGGCATACGCAGCGCTGTACAAACATAGAAGAAAGACAGTCCCTGCTCAAAGAGCTTACAATCTAATAGACAAAAAATAAATAAAGTAAGCAAATCAAATCAATTAATGTGAACGGGAAGGAAGAGAGGAGGGTAGGTGGAGGCGAGTGGTTACAAGTGGTTACGAGTCAAAAGCAATGTTAAAGAGGTGGGTTTTCAGTCTAGATTTAAAGGTGGCCAAGGATGGGGCAAGACGTAGGGGCTCAGGAAGTTTATTCCAGGCGTAGGGTGCAGCGAGACAGAAGGCGCGAAGTCTGGAGTTGGCAGTAGTGGAGAAGGGAACAGATAACATTCAAGCATTACTATGACAGTCTGACAGGGTGGGAGGATGGGGGTGGGTAGGAGGTATGCATGGGGACATCATTGAAGAGGGGCACAGACAGCTTTCAGACAATAAATACTACAGGAAACTAACTGAGGACCCCACACAGGATTACACAAAACAGCTGAAAGACCATATCAAAACATTTCCTACACAAGCGCAACCTCACCTGAAGAAACTCATACCAAACCAGCCTGCTGTGGGCACATTCTACATGCTACCCAAGATCCACAAACCGGGAAATCCTGGCAGACCAATCATATCAGGTATTGGCACACTCACGGAAGAAATATCTGGATTCATAGAGGGAATTCTGAAACCTCTCATACACAAAACTAACAGCTTCATACAAGACACCACAGACTTTCTGAATAAATGGAAAAATATCAAGCAACTACCACCTAACACCCTTCTGGTCACATGGATGTAGAATCACTATACAGCAACATTCCACATGCGGATGGCATAGCTGCATGTGGAAGACTCCTAAAAAAATCCACACTGGACCATCAATACTCACCAGAAACTATTACAAAATTAATCAAATTCATTTTAACTCACAACTACTTCCGCTTTAACAATGATATCTATCTACAAATAATGGGCACTGCGATGGGCACCAGGACAGCACCCCAATATGCCAACCTTTTTATGGCTGAGCTGGAAGAGACATTTCTGAATACACACCAGACCAAACCTCTAAAATACTACCGGTACATCGATGACATTTTTATGATTTGGATGGAGGGTGAAGAAACTCTGAAACAATTTTATTCTGCCTTCAATACATACCATCCTACAATCAGATTCAAAATTGACTACTCCCCAGAAAAAGTCAATTTTTTTGGACACCACGGTCTCAATTAGTGATGGCTGTATACAAACATCTATATACAAGAAACCCACAGACAGATGCAGCTACCTCCACAACTCCAGCTTCCATCCTTCACATACAAAAAGATCCATCATTTACAGCCAAGCCACAAGATACCACCGTATCTGCTCTGACCCAGGGGACAGAGACAGACACCTTAAAAGCCTGAGTGCATCCTTCAAACAGAAAGGCTACAACCCCAAAATAATCTCCAAGAATATTGCCTCCTCCCTCAAAACACCCAGGGAGAATCTGCTACAGTACAAGGAGAAAAAATCCACAGACAGAATCCCGCTTGTAGTGACATACAATCCAGAGCTGGAAAAACTGAGGAAAATCATAAGAGATCTACAACCTATACTCCAGGAGGATGAATTACTGGAAGAGATATTCCCATCCCCACCAGTGCTGGCCTTCCGACAGCCACCCAACTTAAAACACAAGCTAATCAGAAGTAAACTTCCATCACAGACTGAAAAGGAACAGAAGGGCACACGTCCCTGTAATTTATCCAGTTGCAAACTATGCCAAAATATTTCACAGGACCCCACAGTTATCCACAAAGGAAAGATATTCAACATAAAGGGATCTTTCACTTGCTCATCTTCCAATGTGGTATATATCATTCAGTGTAAAAAATGTAACGAAGGATGCTATATTGGAGAAACAGGCCAGATGCTTAAGACAAGATTCAATTTACATAGACATCACATGAACAATACAGCCAGTAGGGCCCCCACCCCGGTGGGACAGCACTTCACAGAACCAGGACACTGTACCAGTGATTTCACAGTGAGAATACTGAAAGGTAACTTTAAAACCATACAAGAACGTAAGACCTTTGAAGTCAGAATGATTGAATATTTTAACACCCAACAGAAAGGACTTAACAAGGATCTGGGGTTCCTAGCCCATTATAAACCATAAAGCTGTATGTCTCTGTTGATCACCCCACCCCTCACCTATCCACACCTATCCTGTTAGAATATCAATGATATGCTTTGATGTCCCCATGCATACCTCCTACCCACCCCCATCCTCCTACCCTGTCAGACTTTCATAGTAATGCTTGAATGTTTTCACTTATATACACTGTCAGCTAGCACATTTGCTTATTTCCGATCTGACGAAGAAGGGCAACCTTCGAAAGCTAATCAAGAAATGTATTAAGTTATGTCAAATAAAAAAGGTATCATCTTATTTTCTTTTCCATGTTTCATTTTGTTTGATTTCTATTGATAACCTTAAGAGCGGACTAACACGGCTACCACACTCCTCTACAAAAGACTGAAGGAAACGAAAGTGTTAAACTGGAGAAGGGGGGGGGGGGGGGGGAGTTGTGAACGACTGAAAGACATGCAAATTTGGGACAGGAAAACAATCTCAATGCTGGCCATTAGCACACAGGGTACATAGCAGAGTTTTAAAAGACTGAAGGAACCGAAAGTGTTCGGGGGGGGGGGGGGGGGGGCAAGTTCTGAATGAATGAAAGAAATGAAAATTTACGAGAGGAACACAATCTGAATGCCGGGCATTTGGACACAGGGTAGATAGGACACTTTTAAAAAAAAATGAAGGACGTGAAAGTGTTACATCTTGGGGGAGGGGTGAGGAGGAAAGCAGTGGGGTATCCGGATACTGGGCGTTAGGGCCACGGGGGTACATAGACTTTTGAAAGCCTTAAGGAACCCAAAGTGTGGGAAGGAGGAGGAAAAGGAGGGGAGGGAACGGGGTGAGGGCATTAGGAACAGGGGAGGGGGCCCTGCCACACACTCTCATTCTCACTCACACACTGTCACACAGACAGTCTCACTCTGTCACACACCCGCACATTCACTCTGGCTCTCTCTCTCAAACATACACACTCCCAGGAAAACCTTGCTAGCGCCCATTTCATTCGTTCCAGAAACGGGCCTTTTTTACTAGTATAACATAAAGCAACAGACCATGCACAAGATACAGAGGTTAATTAAAGGACAGCAGATGTTGTAAGGGTCAGCTGACCTGTTCACATAGTGTAAGCCAGAGGACAATGTTCAATAGTCTAGACTATTACCACTACAAGTTCCGAGCACATAGAATAAGCTTCCATTTTCACTTTGGTCTGAACCAACTCTCATAAAGTTCAAGGGCTTACTTAAAGCACATTCTTTACACAGGCATTGGGTTACCAGAGGTGTATGGCTTTCAGTAGTGTTGTATCTATTGGTGTGGGGGGGGGGGGGGGGGGGAGGGAAAGGAATGATGAATGTTTGGATTTAACGTTATATTACTTTGTTTTCTTATGAGTGGTGAGATCTTTCCTATTCATTTATGCAGCTCTTATTAGAGTAGGTTTTCTGTTGCATTTTTTATTTTATTGTAAACCACTGAGACCTACCAAAGCTAAGCAGTATATCAAAATATAATAAACTAAACTAAAGATATGCAGAAATGATTATTTCAACATTGACTATATGTCAGTGACCAAAAATAATTCAATTCAATTTAACTGGAAACTCACCTTTCACCGCTATAAATTGGAAGTTGCTGATTCCAAACGTAATTACTATATCAACTTAATAGGCCAGGACAACCTCGATAATAAAAAACTATTCTCCCTAGTCAGAAATCTAACCACCACTGACTAGGTGGACAAAACACACCAAGAATGTTGCTCCGCCCAAGAACTAGCAAATGGTTTTGAGAACAAGATCATTCAAATTAGACTAGAATTAGACAAAAACAATCCAACAGAGGCAAACTTAGTAGCCTTCAATCCTGACGCATGTCCCAGCCCATCCAGGAATTTATTTATTTGTTGCATTTGTATCCCACATTTTCCCACCTATTTGCAGACTCAATGTGGCTAACAAGCACCAAGCAAGAGTAAATAAACAATTGGTTACATAAATAACAAGTGTAACATAATGGATATAATCAATTCAATAAATCAGAAAAGACAGATTATCAAGTGAGTAGTGATGTGTAGGAGTTCCTATTATTAATTATTATGGTAAGTCTTGTTAAAAAGTAAAGTCTAGAAATACCTTGTTCTATACAAGAACCTTTTCTAAAAAGAGTCAACAGATGAGCCTTATGTGTGGGTTCAAGGAGAGCAGAGGAGTTTGACCTAATTTTTTTAAGCCAAAGTTGGGGCTAGTTTTTCCAGCTAGTCCCTCCTTCTTCCGCTAACAGGCATGTTTCATGGCAAGGGGAGGTGAGCTAAGCTGCATGGGTAGACATATACATTTTTTTTTTTACTTTTAATAGTACATGAAGAACATTTGACACAAAGCAGCCTTCAAGGAACCAGAAACTGAAAGATCAATGATGCTGTGGAAAGGCAGCCTGAGGTCCACGGTAGAAGCCAATCAGATGCAGACGGTGCAGAGAGACAGTCATGATGTGGAGAAGCAGCTCAGTTTTCAGATCACATATGGAATGAATTCCAATCACAATTAACTGACGAAGTAAAAGCACTGCTCCTGAAATGCTCACACTCACACTGCTTCCTGGATCACTGCCCAGAATTCTTGTTCCAAACCACCCCACCAGAGGCGGTTCATTGGCTAACAAAACACTTTAATGAGCTACTCGAATCAGGCTCTCTTCCTCTAGACAGGGGCAAAATAATTCTCACTCCACTGTTGAAGGCCTCAGGGTTGGACGTAACCTCAGCAGCAAACTACTGTCCTGTAGCAAGCATACCCCTCTTCAAGAAAATGATGGAATCCCATATTAGCAAACTGTTTTCCAAACACCTATCCTACACCATTTTCCATCCTACACCAGTCCCAATTTGTCAGAGTCATGCACAGTACTGAAACCCTTCTTCTAGTCCTAACAACTTATGTCAAACAATACCTAAGTAAAGGGCAGCAGGTCCTACTACTACAGTTCCACATCTCAGCAGCGTTCGATACAGTAGATCACGCTATACTACTCGACCACCTGAATCAGATAGGAATAACCGAAACAGTCTTCAAATGGTTCAAGGAATTCCTCTCAATCGATGCTACTCAGTAAAATAAAACAAACACCTCTCCAACTACTGGTTCTCAAAATGCAGAGGTCCCCCAAGGATCCCGCCTATCCTCCATCTTGCTCAACTTCATGTCCTCCCTCAGCTCAATACACCTGAGATTGAGTTACTACTATCGTATGCGGATGACATCATATTCTTTCTGCCATTATCACCAAGACCCAATCCGCACTGTAACCACTGGGATGAACACTATCCAGACCTGGGCAATGACAAACAAACTGAAACTGAATACACAAAAACCCAAAATCCTCTGGTTCTGGAATCAAGAAATTGAGGCCCCAATTGCAGTAACACTACTCAACAAAAAAACCTTTCCAGTGGAATCAGAAGCAAAATCTCTATCATTTTCAGCAAATATCAATAATCTCTGGAAAAAAAAACAATATTTAAAATGAGACAATTACATCTGATCAAGTCATTCTTTGACCAACAAGCCTTTGCTCTACTGGTCCAAATGCTCTTTCCACATCTGGATTACTGCAATGCCCTATTCTTCGGTATTAAAACCCAATATCTAAAAAAAACTACAAATCGTATAGAACACAGTGGCAAGACTAATTTTCAAACTTAACAGATACACTAGCATCACCTCCTAACTCACTAAGCTACACTGGCTACCTACAGCTGATAGAATCAGGTTTAAAATTGCATGCCTTATTTTCCAGATTCTACAGGGAACTACCTCCAAAATGCTGATACCTATCTCATCTGTCTGCATCGTCCACTCCGACAGACTGAAAGATCAACTGATCTTAGCCCCATTGTTCTTTAGGGGAACCCGATTCCACAAGATCTTCAATTCACTATTCCCCTTAGCTGGGATCTCCTTATGGAACTCACTCTCTTGGGTCATCAGAACAGAAACTAACTACCTCAGTTTCCGGAAGAGTATAAAAACCTTCTCCTTTCCAAAGTCTACTATATAACCAACATGACTCTCCAAGCCTCTGACGGACTTCAGAATCACAAACCTCAACACCCCACCCCATATCCTTCAGCAATCCCTATATTGCATCAAGTTAACAAGAGAGTCCCGACATAAGCTGACCAAAATCAATAACATTGTACCCAACCTAAGTCTTACCTATAACATTAACTCAACCTATACCCTGGCTTAAAACACTACACCATGTCTTAACTTAATATTGTATCTACCTTACTCCTCCTAAGATGTAAACCACACTGAACCCAACTAGGGGATATTAGCGGTATATAATACTTGAATTGAATTTTTCAGGCTGGTGGAAGGTTGGTTCCAGAGTGAGACTGATTATTGCTTGTATTAGTCTTATTAATAATCCTATATAATAAAATGCACCTCCAATGTTCTGAAGCCGAGAAAGTGAAGCCTTCAAGCCTTGAAGCATTCCTGCAACATTCTGAAGCAGAGAAGCACTGACCAACCGCAAAGCAGTACGAGGCCCTGCCTCGCCGCAATGCCATGCCCCCCCAGGAGAACGTTGGAGGTGCATTTTATTACTTTAGAAGAGGCACTGACCAACAGCACAGTAGCATGAGGCCCCGCCCCAGTGATGCCTTCAAGCCTTGAAGCATTCCTGCAACATTCTGAAGCAGAAAAGCACTGACCAACCACACAGCAGCACGAGGCTCCGCCCCTGCCGCCCTCGCTGCAACGCCACGCCCCCCCAGGAGAACGTTGGAGGTGCATTTTATTACTTTAGAAGCACTGGGTGGCTGGAGGGGGGGGCAGGGGAGAGAAGAGCATCGGTGGGTGGCTGGAGGGGGGCAAGGGAAAAAGTAGAATCACTGGGTGGCTGAAGGGGGAGCAGGGGAGAGAGGAGAATCCCTGGGTGGCTGGAAGGGGGACAGAGGAGACACACTCGCACCCAGCAGTCTCACTCTCTCTCTGTCACACACAGACACTGGCACATTCACTCTCTTTCACACACAGTCATTCTCACACATACTCTCTCAAACATACACACTCCTAGGAAAACCTTGCTAGCGCCCGTTTCATGTGTGTCAGAAACGGGCCTGTTTTACTAGTAATAATAATAATAATGTTTTGGAGTTTTAATCCACTTTCCCAATTACATGTCAAAACAGTAAAGGCTTAAAATCCAGACTCACTCCCCTCCTCTCCATTTCAGCAGATAATGTTATCATCCTTGCGACCCCCCCCCCCCCCTCAGTTTATAACCTTGAAGTCATCTTTGACTCCTCTCTCTCTCTCTATACACATCCAAAACATTTCTAACACATGTTTTAGGGAGGGGTCTAGGTTTAATCATTAGCTAGTCACACATTCAGCTATTTTGCAGTACAATGTTAATAGCTTTGTTTTATTTTTTTACAAAGTTGCATAGGGCTGTCTTTTTTTCTGAATCTTGAAGACTCAATACATTTTCATTGATCATGCGTCTTAACACAAAAAATGTAAAACATGCTATTTTTCTTTATATCATCATCAAAATCCATCTTTTTTTCTGAACAGACTACCAAAACCCTTATTGCAGTTTCATCGCTTCCCAATTAAGACTGCTAAAATTGGCTCTTCACAGGTCTACTAGTGACATCTCTCTCCCCTTCAATTTACTAAAAATTCAGCTTATCTTGTCAGTTTCCCTATACCCAAATAACCTCTCTTTTCAAGTTAGTTTATTGGCTTCCTATCCACTTTTGCATACTGTTCAAGTTTCTCTTACTCACCTATAAGTACTTCATTTTGTAATTTCTCATTCTCTCTCTAAGCCTTCTTTGTTAACACTGCTTATTTAGCAAGTTATTTATTTATTTGCAGCATTTGTATCCCACATTTTCCCACCTATTTGCAGGCTCAATGTGGCTTACATTATGCCACAATGGTGATCGCCATTCCGGAATGAGAAATACAGAGTATTATTGTATTTAAGTACAGAAAATATAGGATAAGTTATAAGAAGTAGATATACAGTTCAATTCAGGCATTAAAGATCAAGGGTAGATGTAAAAACATTCAACAGTATTCATGTGAATAAGTAAACAAATAAAAAGAGTTCAATGTTAACTTGAATTGGTAAGGTTCTGATGTCTGGTCATTATGTATCTGTGCTACATCTATGGGAATTATCACAACTGCAAAAGCAGAATTTGCACAGTATTCCCCATTTATAATGCAGAGGTCAACCCACGTGGTTGGAAGAATGGAAGCACCGAGGAAGGCCTGCGCAGATGGCTGAAGAAGGAAGCACAATGTGGCATCACCGTCCAAACCGATTCGCAAATCTTCTGGAATGTTCATCGCACGGGATGAGTCCAACCAGTCTTGTGACAATCCAAGACTATAGTGGCATATACCAGGTTCTACCACTGCATGAAATTAGGGGTATAACTCATCTCCATTGTAATAAGATAACGCTGCGTGCCAGTTAAAACATATAGGGACACTTTTACAAAGGCGCGTAGGCACTGTGTCCAACATGCATCAAATTGGCACTACTGCCCGGCTACCGTGTGCCCCAGGCAGTAATTTCATTTTTGGCGCACGCCCAAAACATGTTGTAGAAAATGTTTTCTATTTTCTACCATGTGGTGATTACCCAGTGATAATCGGCAGTTGATGTGCACTGGACACTTACCGCCTGGTTAGCACATGAGACCTTACCACTAAGGCAATGGGTGGAGGTAAGGTCTCAGGCCAAAAATGGACACGCGCTGGTTTTCATTTTGCTGCACGTCCATTTTCCGGCACATAAAAAAATGCCTTTTTTCCAAGCGTGCTGAGGAAATGGACCAGTGCACATCCAAAACATGCGCCTACACCAGCGCAGGCCAATTTTGGGTGAGCCTTAGTAAAAGGGCACCATAATGAAGGAGAGAATGTATTATTTTTGAAGGTTTGCGGGAAGGAAATAAACAAAACAAATCTGAGGCACCAATGGAGAATGCAAACCCCAAATTTGTACAATCTTGGTGGATACATCCTTCCAAAACTGTTTGATGTACTCACAGTACCAAAACATGTGACCAAGCATGGTTGCAGAGGTCCCACATTTTAGACAGTTATCAGACTGGGCAATTGCCATCAAATAAGCTCTCCTGGGAGAAACGCATGCTCTGTAAATAAACTGTTTTGTTGCTCTCAATAAGTCACAAAAGTTGATTTTACTACAGGTTTGAAGATTAGTGCGTGCAGAGTAACCTCTGAAATGACCACTCCCATATCCCTAGACCAAGCTGCCGCTCATCTTTGGTAACTTAGGGGAAGTAAAATCTTAAAGTAAAAGGAAACTACATAACATGAAAAGCTCCTATATTTGATCCATCATATCTACTGTCTCTTTCTCTAGAAAGAGAGTTAATATAATGTTTAACTTGCAAGTATGCTAAATGATCAGTCTGAAAAATTTGATATTGTTCTCAAAGATGGGCAAAGAGCTGAGCTTCCCTCTCCTGCTCTCAGGCACCGGCGCCGCAGTCCCTGGTCTCCACCCGCCCACCCCCAGCCCCGTCGACAGCCCCTCCCTCCGTCCGCCACCGGGCCCCCTGCATTCAAATCAGCAGCACCTCACCTCCGTGTGAAAGCGGCAGGATCGCCTCCCTTCGGGCCCTCCCTCACTGTGTCCCCCCCCTCGCGGAAACAGGAAGTTACATTACATCAGATGAGGGCGGGCTCAAAGGGAGGCAATCCTGTCGATTTCACATGTAAGAGAGGCGCTGCTGATTTGAATGCAGGGGGCCCGTGGTGGGTGGAGTGGGGCTGTCGACGGAGCTGATGGCGGGCAGGTGAGACCGGGGACTGCAGCGCTGGCGGTCTGGGAGCAGGAGAAGGAGAGAGAGACCCAGGCACTGGGCCCCCCCTTGGAGGCCCGGGGAATTTTGTCCCCCCTGCCCCCCCTCTCGGCGGACAAATGGGCCTGAGTCTGAGCCAACAGGAAAGGCTCATAAATCAGTGGGAGCAGGGAACATATGCCCAAAAGAGGCCAATAACAGCAGAAAGTAGTAGTCCACAATACAATAAAGCTTAATATGTAAACATCATAACATACACATGTGTAAATGGGGGCAGAACCTCTGATTCTTAAAAGACCAACACTAAATTAAACTCCTAGGTCCCTTTCCACATCCTATTGCCAGGATTTCTAAGAATCCACACAGCAACTAAAACTAGCAAAGACAGTGCTCAAAATATTTGGCTTCCCCATGCCTGCTGAAATTTGGGTTTTAACTAATGTAATTTCATGTAGGTCAGCCCAGTGCGTGCTTAGTTGGTCTGATGTAGTCAAGTTATTGCTGATTCAGTTCCAATTGCTTCTCTGTGCTGGTTACTCTGATGTCTTCTTGTACGCTCAGGGATTGTAATCAAAATGGTGGTGTCCTCATAGTACCCCAAGATGCAGAATGGTAATTATATGCTTGTTTGACAGTGCTGTTAAATGTTAACATTTCTGATATCATATCATGTTAGCCCTATTAATAGGATTCAACTTGCCATCTCCAAGTTTACCTCATTGTTTGTACTTATGCCTATATTTGGCCATTTTACTATTGTTGTGCCATTAACAAAATTGTACCTGCTCTACAACGCCTTGGCTGTATTTCTTCATAAAGGCAGTTAATAAAGCCCAATAAATAAATAATAATATTCAGATTCTGTTGCAACCATTAAATACCTTACTTCATACACCAAGTATTTATGATAAACTGCTTACTGTCGTGGCTTTTTATTCCATAGACATCAATGGCTGGGTCAAATTCTCCCGGAGCCAAAGGTTTTGTGCTGTTCAGTGTATTTCCTGGACTGTCTGGAGGTGTTCCAACTGGGTGAGCCCCATCACTCTCTCCTTCATCTTCTCCATCATTCTCCTCACTCTCTACGTCGTCCTGTTCCGCTCTGTCAATGTCATGGATTCCCACCAGCAGACTGTAGTCCATGAGTTTTAACTGAGCTAGAAACTATAGGAGAGAAAAAGAGGAAGAAGCAAAGGTGAGAATGACACTGATAAATAAGACACCAAAGGAGGCCATTTTATAAGACTTACAAGCAATCTCCATCTGTAAAAATGTGTTGTACGTGCACCCTAGCATGTATGTATAAGCCAATGCTACTTATACATATATGATGGTGCTACACAAGAATTTAAAGAAGGCATGTCATGTTCCGGGCAGTCTTAAGTACATGTCTATTTCATAGTTTGGAATGGCAATACATGTGTACCTCAGAAAATTTACCAGTCAGCATTTATAAACCCAATCTGATTTGTGTATAACTCTCACCTGCTCACTTAACTTAGGCTGTTTAGATTTACACAGTAAAACTCCAAAGAAAACAGAGCATGCCATTCTTTATCATATTTGCTACTGCAAATGACTGCGAAATAGGTTTCAGCCATAAAGCTGACTTAACAGCGTCTGTTCTTGGAATATTAAGGAATTTAAAAACAATAATGGTTCCTCACAGTTAACACTAAAAACATCAAACTCACTTTCGCAAGATAAATGCAGGAGCTTTAAACTTTCTTTTGTGCTGCTGCAGTGGAGTGATCTCCTTCCATTGGAGGGTGTGTAGCAGGAGGGCACAACTGGCTCCTACAGCAGAATTAAGGGGACTTTTGTCCCAAAATAGCAGAGACATGATTGTTTCAACCATTACATGCCTGCTAGAGGAGGTAAACTACTTCATCAGAAATATGAAAGATTTCAAACAAATTAACACTGTTTTAAAAGGGATAGGGAAGGGAGATGAGGCACAATGAAACTCAAGGTTTAATATCATTTGACAATGAAAATACTGTATGCCTAGAGCTGTTTGCAATGTGCAATGTGCACCATGTCTCTAAATGAAAGGAAGACCGGCTACGCATCACTTCTAAGTACCTGGCACGATAGGAATTGAAACAACTGAAATAAAACTTAAAATACATGATATTTTACTGAGTGTCAGATCATGAACATATCAACATAATGTTTCCAGGGTCAAATATTCTGTTTATACTAGTGTTCTGATACAAACTACTGCTCAAAACATGCTACATATAAATTGGCAACTGAAGGTATTATGGTGGCACCCGTTGCTGTGCCTTTGATCTGTTGGTAAAACAATACCTTCACAGTGGCCAAACAAATTCCTTGGGAGTTCCTAAAAGGAAGTCTCTATACTAGAACCCCTATCTGTCTATGTTGACCAACTTCTCGGACCCTTTGTTTGTAAAATTCCATCTTATACAAGAGACTCAACAGTCATCATTATGTATGAAAGATATACTACATGTAACATTTGATATAGAATCCTTGCATAGCAATGTGGACAGTTTGCCTTCTTGCTTTCTCGTTAAAAATGTGGAAGACAAGAAGGTGGGGCGAAAAGTTATATGCACAATCAGAAGTAACATGGTTCGAATGACTAACCCTAAATGGAATGGGGTAGAGCCACTGAAAAAATTATGGGCATAAAAGGAGGGGTCAATTTTCAAAATCCATTTACCTCAGTAAACAGGTAATCTGAAAACTGCCCAACCTCTCCATGTACAGTCCCCTATGATAACTGGGACAAAGTCTATGGGCAAAGACAACTACAGACTTTGAACCTAGCCGCAGAGCTTGAAAACTGCTCCCCATAAGGTTAAATCCTCCAATTCTTAAGCTTTTTCATATTTTCCTGTCTATTCTAAGACTTTTTTTTCTGTGAGATTTCTTATTGCTACATATTTGGTGCATTCTGGCACCTTTCATTCAGAATTTGCTAATGACTTCCATGTCACCTTTTCTCCCTACGGCTGTACAGAGCCTAATGCCAGTGAATTGTGAGCTGTGGGGAGAATGGAGAGAACCCTCTGAGCACTTCAACGAGATACTGCAGATGCTCTGTAGCCAGCAGACCAGAAAAACACTTAAGCTTTACAGTGAACCCCTGTATACATCAATAGTAAGGATTCTGTTGGGGAACTGTCCCACTTTTCTTAACATTTTGTAAAACAAGGCAAAAGTGTTGGCATGGCAAAAATTTAGTGTGCATGGAGTAAAAATCTCTATATATATTTATTTATTTAGATTTTGCTCACACCTTTTTCAGTAGTAGCTCAAGATGAGTTCCATTCAGGTAGACTGGATAGTTCTCTGTCCCAGGAGGGCTCACAATCTAAGTTTGTACCTGAGGCAATGGAGGGTTAAGTAACTTACTACTACTACAACAAATCATTTCTATAGTGCTATCAGTCGACTTCTCCAAGATCACAAGGAGCAGCAATGGGATTTGAACCAGCCACCTCGGGATTGCAAGACCGGTGCTCTAACCACTAGGCCACTCCTCCACTATGCTCAAAGTTTTGAGGTATACCCTCTTTTAAGGATTTTTTTTTTTTTTTGAAAGGACAAACTCTTGCTTAACGGATCTACCTTAAACACCTCCCTTGAGTGCTCTGCACAGCTCTTCCCTTCCTTTAGAAACATAAGGGCAGATAAAAGCCAAATGGCCCATCCAGTCTGTCAATCTGCAGCATCTGGATTAGGCTTGTCTGGTCTGTCTTAGGCTCTCATTTTAATTTTGATTTATTTTCAGTTTCCATGTTTTTATTTATTTATTTTTGGTTATATTCTTTATTATACCACCTTTCTGTGGTACAACCAAAGCAGTTTACATATTGCATACAGGCTTTCATGGTGGTGGTGGGGGGGTCTATGGGGAGAATGCGGATGCGGGGTGGGTAATGGGATGGTTTATTTGGTAGCTTTATGTGTTTTTAAACAGTGCATGTGATTTTCATTGACTTGTAACTTGCTTGAGGGTCTTCATTGATCATGAGCAATATATCAAGGCACTGCAAATAAATAAATATATAAATCCAAGGTAACAACATGCAAGAATATGATGGGAAAGGTAATATTTCAATGTTAATCCAGTGACAATGCCTGAAAATCAAGGTGGCACATTGGTCTTAATTGTTGCTCCTTTTGTTTATCTGCATAAACTGTGTTAATTACAAGTACTACTACTACTACTTAACATTTCTAGAGCGCTACTAGGGTTACGCAGCGCTGTACAAATTAACAAATAAGGACGGTCCCTGCTCAGAAGAGCTTACAATCTAAAGGACAAAATGTCAAGTTGGGGTAGTTGAGATTTCCTGAGAAGAGGTGTAGTGATTAGGTGCCGAAGGCGACATTGAAGAGATGGGCTTTGAGCAATGATTTGAAGATGGGTAGGGAGGGGGCCCGGCGTATGGGCTCAGGGAGTTTGTTTCAAGCAAGGGGTAGGGTGAGGCGAAGCCTAGAGTTGGCGGTGGTGGAGAAGGGTACTGAAAGGAGGGATTTGTCTTGAGAGTGGAGGTTACGGGTAGGGACGTAAGGGGAGATGAGGGTAGAGAGGTAAGGAGGGGCTGCAGATCGAGTGCATTTGTAGGTGAGTAGGAGAAGTACACATTTAAAAATACTATCATGGTTGACAGGTTGCCTGATAAGAATGTCATCTCATGGTCATTATTGCTGGGCCTTCCCTGTACACAACACACTAACAGCTCAGAAAACAAAATCAAATGCTTTCTTTTTCTCCAAAACCTGAAAATAAAATGAGCCATTATACTGTCAGTATAGGAGTTATGGAAGAGTGGGAGACTGGTGCAAATACTGCTTAACAGATTTTCATCCCTCTTCAATCTGCCCTCAGTGAACTTTCAAACGCTTACACCTACAGGTCAGCAAATGACAGCAGATGATCACCTGAAAGGACAGGTGAGTCATAGCACAATGTTGTACATATTTCCACAATTAAAAAAAAAACCCAGGAAACTCACACAATCAGCAACAGCAAAAAACCCAAACTTAAAAAACAACCCACTCCAAACAATTCCCTTCCCCCCTAGACATGAGGGTTACCATTCATTTCACCTCTCAGGAACTCTTACCTCAACATCTTTTTTAAGTTTCTCAAGGAACATCTTTTTGTTGTTTTCATCAATGTAAATCTTTTGGCCATCATTAATGAAATCATTATCTTTGTAAGTTGGAAGCTCTTTGGCCTGAAAAACAAACAGAAAAACTAGACATGAGTAAGAATCCATGAAATATTCTAGCTTTAACCTGAATATACAAAATGAGTTATAAGTTGTGCCATATAGTAGGGCAATGTAAAGCGTTTTAGTCAACCAGCTGAAGAAAAGTCAGACCTGCATTCAGAGGTATCTACTAAAAAGCAACATGAGAAACCATAAGGTGGCATAAGTCAGCTATGCCAGTGCTATATGAATGGCAAGAAGCATCACAAAATGCAACAAACACATCTGCTGCTCAGTGGTAGATTTGTTTTTACCTTAGCAAATGGAATCAGTGCAAGTTGAAAGCAGCACTCCAAGATTCTCGGTCATTATTCAATTTATTTTTTATTCATGTTTTCAAATTTATTTTTGGTAAACCAATCAAGCCAATAAGAGTACTAATCATTTTTTTAATTCAAACTTTTTATTACAATTTTAACAAAACATATCAACCAGTGGCGTAGCCACAGGTGGGCCTGGGTGGGCCAGGGCCCACCCACTTAGGGCTCAGGCCCATCCAACAGTAGCACATGGTAATGAAAATGCTGCTCTCCACAATACTGGCACCTTCGCATGCTGAGTTTTCAGCGCATGCCTGCTGCAGACTACCAAGGTGGAGACTGTAGAGAAGCATTTTCCCACCAGCTGAGATATTTTTTTGGTGTGGGTGTGGGGGAGAGAACATTTGGTGCCCACCCACTTCTTGCCTAGGCCTACCCAAAATCTGCTGTCTGGCTACGCCCCTGATATCAACAACCAGCCCTTACAGTGGGGCACTTAGCAAATACAACAGAAAAATAATACAGTGAGAACACATTAATACATGCATGTCACCAGGTGATACACAGCTATTTTCCACACATAAGAATAGTCATACTGGGTCAGACCAATGGTCCATGAAGCCCAGTATTCTGCTTCCAACAGTGGCCAATCCAGGTCACAAGTACCTGGCAGAAACCCAATTAGTAGCAACATTCCATGCTTCCAATCCCAGGGCAAGCAGTGGCTTCCCCCATGTCCATCTCAATAACAGACTATGGACTTTTCCTCCAGGAACTTGTCCAAACCTTTTTTAAACCCAGATTCGCTAACTGTCATTACCACATTCTCCGCAGGGCCACCGAGAGGGGGGGCAAAATTCCCCGGGCCTGGGCCTCCAAGGGGGGCCTGGCGCAGGGGTCAGGCCGCCGACACCGCAGTTCCCGGTCTCACCTGCCTGCCTCCTCGGCTCCGGGACCCCTGCATTCAAAGTGGCAGTCACAGATCACCTCCCTTTGGGCCTTCCCTCCCTGTGTCCCGCCCTCGCAGAAACCGGAAGTTACATCACACAAGGGCGGGACACGGGAGGGAAGGCCAGAAGAGAGGTGATCTGCGACTGCTGCTTTGAATGCAGGAGGCCTGGAGCCGTGGAGGCAGGCAGGCAAGACCGGGGAGAGCCTCACCTAGGGTTACCATTTTGTGTCCTCTGAAAAAGAGGACACATGTCACGCCCCCCGCCTGCCCCCGCCACGCCCCCTGCCACGCCCCTTTCTGATCCTCATTCCGCTCCCCTTTCCCCTCCCCCATCACATAGTCCCCTCCCCGCCCCACCCCATCACATGCTCCCCTCCCCTTCCTTACCATCTTCCCTGGTGGTCTATCTTCCCTGGTGGTCTAGTGATGTCTTCGGGGCAGGAAAGGGCCCCCTCTTTCCTGCCCGGAGCACTGCCTGCCCTTGCCTACATCCTTCTCGGTCTCGGCTGGGGGTTCAAAATGGCCGCCAAGAGTTGAAGCGGCCTCGTGAGACTTCAACTCTCGGCGGCCATTTTGAATCCCCAGCCGAGACCGAGAAGGAGGATGGGCAAGGCAGCGCTCCGGGCAGGAAAGAGGGGGCTCTTTCCTGCCCTGAAGACGTTACTAGACCACCAGAGAAGATGGTAAGGAAGGGGAGGGGAGACCCATGGTGCTGATGGATCGCGCAACCGCACGGATGACCTCCCGCACGCACGTTTGTCCAGAAATCCGGACAAAACGTGCGTGCGGGCAAAACCCGCCGGACGCCCCGGACATACCCTCAAAAAGAGGACATGTCCGGGGAAATCTGGACGAATGGTAACCCTAGCCTCACCTATACTTGCTAGCTCCTCCAGCCACACACATCCCTTCCCCTCTCCCCCGCCCATTAAACCCCTTTACCTGTTGTGCTCTGTCTTTCAGTGTTCCTCTGTCTGTCCAGTTCCAGTTTGTCTCTCTGCTTGTGCTGCAGCTGTGTGTGTGCAAGGACTATTTGTTGGTAGGAGGAGAATGAGTGATTTGTGTTGCAGCTGTGTGTGAAGATTCAGTGCTGGGTTTGGGAGGCTGAGTGATTGCTGCTGTGTCTGTATGTCAGGATTGTTTGCTGGTGGTGGGAGAGTGAGTGCTGTACGTGTCTATTGGTGGAGGGACTCACTACATTCACTAGGTGCAGTAGATGGAGGTGTGCACAGTCCTTAGTTTGGGATAAGTCAGTTGTACCTGTGGTGTTTGGTAATGGCTGAAAACTGTATGCACTGTTGGCGCACAGTTTGATGGAGGTGGAAGAGTGTTTGGAGGAGACACCCCACAGGAGATACCCCGTCTTCAGATATTTAGGCTCCGCTCCAGTTTCCTGGAACTCACCAATGCCCAGGTACCGGTTTGACAGGGCTACCATTCAGCACCTGTGTGACCAGCTCCAACCCCTCCAACAGGCCAGGACCCGTTGGAACAATCCTATCCCTGTCCACCTGAAGGTCATCGCCTCCTTCGCTTTTCTAGCCACTAGTAGCTATCAGTCTATCCTAGTTGTGAATGCAAGCCTGACCCAGCCTGCCATTTCCAATTGTCTCATCCAGTTCCTTGATGCCTTCCTTACCCACACCTCAGAGTACATATCTTTTCCCACTACTCCCCTAGGCCCTGCAGAACAACAGGGCACAGTTCTATAGCATAGCTCACTTCCCCTCAGTCATAAGCATCATAGACTGAACACACATAACACTCAGATACCCTCCCCCGCCCCCGGCACAAGAGGCCACCTGTAGGAATAGAAAAGCATTCCACTGAATGGATATACAAGTTGTGTGTGATGCCCAGGGGGGGGGGGGACTGTGGACATGTGTTCCTGATACCCCAGTTCAATCTATTACGCCTATATACAGAGCATTCTGGTATCTACTGCAGGTTTACCAAGGGGAGATCACTGGTGGCTGACTCCTAGGTATGTGCAGCAGGGATCAGCCAACCCTATACCCCCTCCTCCCACAAACCTTCACTGCCTCTCTCCAGGTGTCTCCACATTCCACTATTCCCACATCAACTCTACAGTACCCAGACCAGCAAATACACACCCATGTCTCTCATTCTGCTTCCCCCTACAGGTGACAGAGAATATCCACAGTAGACCTGGCTCATGACCCCACTAGTGGACCCCCAAAACATGGAGGAAGAGGACTACAACAGCAGACATCGGACCACATGCAGCATCATAGTGCGCACCTTCGGACAACTCAAGAACAGATTCCAATGTCTCGATTGGTGTGGAGGGGGGCTCCTCTATAGCCTTGAAAAGGTCGCCAAGATCTTCATGGCCTGCTGCATGGTCCATAACCTGGCCCAGCACAGAGACCAGGCCCTCCCTGAAGAACCACAGTCACAGCAACCACAGCAGCAGGCCCAGGACCAAGATGACGAGGAACCTGCCCCTTCATTCCCCACCCACAGAGAAGAGCAGAATGTACACCAGCTGGGGGTTTGAGCCAGGGGAAGACTTATTCAGACCAATTTTTTTGTGAAAGTATATGATATTTATGTATTACAACACCACACACCGACCCTACACCCCATCACACAACCCCAGCAGTCTAGTACTGAAAGGCACCATGCCTACATTGCCTTCCCCCCTTTCTCTCTGTGAGGCACCTCAGCCCCCACACACAGCACCAGCAACTGCTGAGAAGATGTCCCCTACAGCAGCAGCCGCAGTGGCTCTGTCTTCCCCTGTAGGACTTGTGGTGTCCCCCGTTTCTCCAGAGGTGCTGGCTGCCTCAGTTGCCCTCTGGAAATCTGGCCACCTAGTCGGCTGGGGGGGAGGGGGCAGGCTATTTTTGGAATTTTATATCAGCTGGGTAAGCCTCTCTGGTTGTTTTATTGTTTTACCTTTGTTTGTCCTGTTTGTCTGTCTAATTAGATTGTAAGCTCTGTCGAGCAGGGACTGTCTCTTCATGTTCAAGTGTACAGCGCTGCGTATGTCTATTAGCGCTATGAAAATGATAAGTAGTAGTAGTAGCATATTGTTTTAGCACCTAGACATTGGGTTTTTTAGTATGGTGCTGTCATTAAGAGTTCTTCTAAGATTTCCTCTTGTGTTTTTATAGTTTATTTATTTATAATTATGCTCTTAAAGGATTTTGTTATTAGGTACTGAATGATTTTATTTTCATTTATAGTGACCCACTGCCCCTGACGCAGCCATTTTATGCTGGTGAAACATGGCCATGTCGGGCATTTTATGTTAAATTTCTGGGAGATTTTAATCTATTAATAAAAACTATGTTTTTTTTACAAGGTCTGCCTTGTTGTTTTATTTTCCAGACTTAATGTTGAGCAACTTTCCTGGTTTGGTAACAGAACGGCTAGACTCTTGCAATCAGACATTTGTTTCCCTAATGAGGGGGCTTATAATACCCAAGTTTATAGAATGTAAGCTTTATACTTTTCCGCTGAGGGTGGGGAGCCTGGGGAGATGTTGTTGCTTCTTACCTCCTAGTCCGATATATAGATGGTCACTTTGGTTGGAGGGGGAGTTGGGGAGGAAGGGGTGGGACGGGTGTGGATAACACAGGGAATGGGAGTAACTAGTAAGGTAATTAAATTTGCTGACGACACAAAGTTATTCAAAGTCACTAAATCGCAGGAGGATTGTGAAAAATTACAAGAGGACCTTATGAGACTGGGCGTCTAAATGGCAGATGATGTTTGATGTGGGCAGGTGCAAAATGATGCATGTGGGAAAGAGGAACCTGAATTATAGCTACATGCAAGGTTCCACGTTAGGAGTCACTGGCCAAGAAATGGATCTGGGTGCCGTCATCGTTGATGCGTTGAAACCTTCTGTTCGGTGTGCTGTGGTGGTTAAGAACGTGGATAGAATGTTAGGTACTATTGGGAGAGGAATGGAAAACAAAAATGAGGATGTTATAATGCCTTTGTATTGCTTCATGGTGCGACCGCACTTCGAATATTGTGTTCAATTCTGGTCGTCGTGTCTCAGGGGGGATGTGGTGGAATTGGAAAGGCTGCAGAGAAGGGTGACGAAAATGATAAAGGGGATGGGACGACTTCCCTATGAGGAAAGGCTAAAGCGGCTAGGGCTCTTCAGCTAAGGGGAGATATGATAGAGGTCTATACAATAATGAGTGGATTGGAATGGGTAGACGTGAATCACTTGTTTGCTCTTTCCAAAAATACTAGGACTAGGGGGCATGCAATGAAGCTACAAAGTAGTAAATTTAAAACGAATTGGAGAAAATATTTCTTCACTCAATGTGTAATTAAACTCTGCAGTTAGCTTAGCGGGGTTTAAAAAAGGTTTGGATGGATTCCCAAAGGAAAAGTCCATAGACCATTATTAAAATGGACTTGGGGACAATCCATTGCTTATTTCCAGGATAAGCAACATAAAACATATTGTACTTTTTGGGGGATCTTGCCAGGTACTTGAGACCTGGATTGGCCACTGTTGGAAACAAGATGCTGGGCTTGATGGACCTTCGGTCTGTCCCAGTGTGGCAATACTTATGTAACACACCCCCTCCACATTTCTATATGTTGCTTGTATATATGCATAAGTAGCTACTTTTTTAAACTTGATATTTTCCTAAGCATGTCCATTTACACATGTAAATCTGCTTCTTTTCATGTTTTATTTATAACAATTTTAAATTAACATCCAAAGAAACAACTTGGAACAAAACAAGACAAAGCTTATGGGGAAATATCAATATAAAAAAGGAAATATCATCAATAACTTTCACCCACGATATTTTGGGAACCAAGGAGGAAAATCTAGGGCCCTGTTTACTAAGCCGCGTGTAGGTGCTTTTATCATTGTTAGTGCACGCTAATTGTAGAGACACCCATAAGAACATATGGGTGTCTCTAGTGTTAGCGCATGCTAAAAACACTAGTGCGACATAGTAAACTGGGCCTTTAATCTAGGAAAATAAATCTTTTTCAACAATAAATGATGCCTGACCCTTCTAAAATCACTACCTTTGAGTGATGTTATTCTAGGAGTATTTCCTCATTTGCTCTTAATTTACACCTGGTGTAACTATCTGTACATTTAATGATGAGGTTAATGTTCCTCAAATGCAAGCAACCATCAGGTGCTGCTTCTGTGTCTAACAGTTATGTTTATATTTGTTTATTTAAAATTAGATATATCACCTTTCAGGCAAAATCAAAGCAGTTTACAATTAAAATAATTTAAAAACAATTTGAAAAGAAGTACAAAATCAGTAGGACAGATATAGCAAGGATAGATAACTAAACAGAATCATAAAACAGAGGGAGGAAAGAAAACAGAAATTGAGAACGCCGGGTCCCAGCGTGAACAGGGAATGCTTGGGTGAAAAGATGTTTCTTCAGTAGAGTTCTACATTTTAGAATAAGATTGCTCAGAGCAGATATCAGGGGGCAGGGTGTTCCAGTGTAACGGGACAATAGAAAAGAAGGCAAAATGACAGTCTCTCTCCATATAGCAGGAAGGCAAGTTTGTCACAGTAGGCCATGGTATGATAGTATCAAGACTGAATAATTGTAATTCACTGTGCATTGTTCTTGCCACAAAGGGTTCATACTAATTCCGAATGTCTCAGCATGATTTGCGATGTGATCACTTCACACCATTCCTACAAAAACTACTGGTTATCCATACACTGCAGGTCTAAATTTAAAACCTTATATGATTTTCAAACCCCTTAGAGGAAATGGGCTAAAGTGCTTGAAGTACAGAATCTCCTTCCTATGGATTGTCCTAACCATGCTGTCTCCAAATGACATTGAACAATATGACATCACTAGCAGACCACCTCAGGAGCAACCCCTAAACACAGGAACTCACTTCCAGAAGGATTCTGACAAATGTAAGACTATTTTTACTTCAGGGAAGTAAGTGAAAGCCTGGCCCTTTTTTCCAGCCATAAATGGGTGAGGTGAATAACTAGCTAGTGATACACTCACAGATTAACATTGACTGCATGTGCTGCAGCAGGTCGGGCTTACCACGTGTATTCTGAAATCAGTTGCACACATCTTCTCTGATTGCACTTACATATTTTTCTTCAAATTAGTTGCCTTCTTTTTACCTACCTCAACTACTTATGTTTCAGTATACTCCACCTCCACTCGTCCCCTTTGTTGTCATTAGCACAGAAAGAAAATAACAGCAGATAAAGACCATATAAGCCCATCAAGTTTGTCCAAGCTCTTCAATGCTTTCAAGATCCTCTATGCTTGTCCCATGCTTTCTTGAATTCAAATCCAGTCCTCATGTTCACCACCTCTGCTGAGACGCCATTCCATCTCCCTTTCCGTTAAGAAATATTTCCTTAAGATTATTCTTGAGTTTATCCACTTTCACTTTCATCCTCAGTGATCACCCCACCCTTGAAGGGTGGCCTGGCTTTTGAGTACCGGCACCTTTTTTGCTAGAAAAATTGCACTGATCAGATATGATCACCTCCATGTCTTTCATGCACGGAAGTACTTCTCTCCCTATACTGTACCTCTCTATTAGGCTTTTGCAGCCCAAATACATGAACTGTTGTTGTTGTTTATTTAGCACTAAATCTTAGCTGAAGAGGATTGTGATTGCCATGTTAGTACACCTGGATATGTGGAAAAAGTGGTCAAGTTGTAGGTGATAAAACTAAGTTAGTCCAATAAAAAGATATCTTTGACAAGCTTTCATCAGGTCAGTGAAGAAACAGTGCAGTTACACTGGATTTAAATACTATAGACTCATTAGGTTTTAGTGTCTGCATACGGTTAGTACAGCTCAGTTCCAACCTTCCGGCAACCACCTGCCTGATAACAAAAAATATAAGGAGAGAAATATAAGAGAAAATAGAACAATATTCTGCAGGAAACTATAATGGAAATTATGTCAAAAACAATCACAAGACCCTACAGTTGCCCACATGGGAAAGACATTAAAAATAAGACTTGCATTCATGCATCTCAATGACTATAGTGTACATGAACCAACAGTACCGGGGGCCACCTTTAACAAACAAAGTTAAATCAACGCAGATCTATTGTAGTGTATAATATTATTATCTATAGTTCACAAATAGTGTGGTCTCACCCAGTGTTGGCCAGTTCTATTCATCATGATTTCAGCCCTACCTAATAGCTTGAGATTCGAAGATGACACCTGATAATGTATGGGGTTCCCAAAACTGCTGCCTTCTATAGTTGTACTATTATAAATTGTTCCAGTTTTAAACAGTCCAGATTTCTTCAGAGTCCTTATGGTATTGCATATGGTGCCCTGATGATGACCAATAATACTGATTTCTTTTTCTAAATTTTTGCAACTTTTATTCTCAAATCTCTTGATTTTGTGACTTTTTATTATTATGATACATGGCACAGAGCACAAACAGAGATTTGTCTGGTATCAATGGAGAATTCAAGCTTCTCCCAGAAGCTTAGGAATTATTCAGATATCACTGCAAAATATAGGTTGAACCCAGAAAAACTTGGGTTTTTTATTTTTTGTAAATTTGTTGAAGTCAAATCAGGAATTTCAAGGTTTTGTATAAATTTATCCAACCTTGGCATAACACTGCCTAAGGCTCCTATAAAAATATGGATAATTCAACATGGCTTGCCATTTCCATTTTTATTGTTATTATTATTGTTTCACCATATGGATATTACTAATTTATTAAAAAAATATTTATCTACTGCCTGTCTGAAACATTTCATCTGAGGCAATTTAGAACACATAATAAAAACAATATAAAACCAGTCAATTTGAAGTACAATTTGGAATCACTTGTGAAGGATAAACTCATACTGAATAAGAGGAAAAAAATCACTCTCTTCAGATTATAATCCCATCCAATAAATCTGATAACACAACCAACCATTCCTCTATTTTCTTGTCTATGAAAAATCAGTCAAATAGGTAATGTTATTAATAGGGTCATTTACAAAGAGCACACATTAAAACAGTTATTTGGTACTGTTAGTTAACAACCTTGTAAATGCTGGAAGATTAGAAATGAGCTGTATTAACAAATGCTAGAGCAGTTTGCCTCAGGCAAATTAATTCCATTTTCTCCTACAAATACTGTATCCAAAATTCTCTGAGGACAAGCAGGCTGCTTGTTCTCACATGTGGGTCGACGTTCACGTTGGCCCAGGAAATGGAGCAAATTTTTGAAGCAAAAATAAAACGTTTTTTGCCCAGAGACTTCTGGCGCGTGAATCACGCGCAGCGCGCATGTGCAGACGACTTCCCACCTGTCATGCCAGCGTTCCCCTTAGTTTTTTCTTTTCTCCACGTTGAGGTGCAGTAGGTTTTTTTCTGTGCTCCTCTCAGGCCCAGGAAAGAGTCTTCGCAATTATTCGCCTTTTTCTTCTAATTTTTTCTTTATTTCATTATATTAAAAAAAACCCAACAATTTCCGTAGTGTATTTTTAGTTTTGTCCCCTTTTAAAGTTTCCTTTGATTTTTCGACGTGGCCGGCTTTAGGCCACGCGGTCGGGTTATTCCCTTATTTTTTTGTGCCCCTTTTTCTTTTAACAGGCATAATCGCGTCTTTTGATTTTGCCAAAGCCGTTTACCCTTCCATGTCATCGAAGACACCCAGTGGCTTCAAACGTTGTACTCGGTGCAACCGGACCATCTCAGGTACCGATACCCACACCTGGTATATCCAGTGCCTTGGGTCCGACCATAGCCCAGCCGCTTGTAGTCTGTGTGTTCATATGAAGAAACAGACCCAAGCGTCTCGAGAAGCCCAACAAGAAAAGCTTTTTGGGGCTTGGTCCGGTCCTTCGACGTCGACATCGAAAGGAGCATCGACATCGGGAAGAGAGGTAATGGCTGCTCAGAGACCAACTTGCGCTGGGAGCAGTGAGGCGTCGAGTGGGTCTCCACCTGCCTCGAGGCCTCCTGTTATGCAGGCCGCCCGGGATTGACCTTTGTCGGACCCAGCCCCAAGGAGATGTGAGCATTCCACGTCCTCCTTGTCGGTATTGAGGTTTCTTGATGACGTGCGTTGAGCAAAGGCGAAGAAGCACCATCATCGTTCTCCTTCGACACACGGTACCGGGAGCTCCGGGGCATTGAGAGATTCGGCACCTGAGAAGCGTCGGCGCCGAGAGGATCGCTCCCCCTCGATACAGGAGGTGCCGATGCGTCGGTCTGCTAGCAGCCTGGTACCTGCTCCTGAGCCTCCACGGATTCTGACACCACCTGTTCCTCCGACCCCGCAGCCTTCTCCGATGGCGGCTCTTGACGAGCACATCCGGGCCTTGTTTCCAGAACTTCTGGAGGGACTGCTACGCCAATCAGCTTCAGTGTTGGGGGTGCTTGCGCCTTCTGTACCGTCTGCTGCAGCGGTGTCTGGCCCTTCTACTGCGGTGAGGTCTCCGACCACAGTGCCGCCTGCGGCATCGGTGTCGGCTGCCACCCAGGTCGACTCCCCTTCGACGTCGGTGGAGGCAGCTTCACCGCAGTCAGACCAGGCATCGGCCTCTCGGCATCTCCATCAAGGACATTGTTCCTCGGTGTCGAGGCAGGTTCAGTGTCAGAGTACCTTAACATAGGTCTTATCCAATACTGAGCAGGAGCGTTTGTGGGAGTCAGAGGAAGATCCCAGGTACTTTTCTTCTGATGAGTCCTATGGGATTCCCTCTGAACCTTCCCCTTCATCAGAGAGGAGACTATCTCCACCGGAGAGTCTTTCCTTTTCCTCTTTTGTCTGAGAAATGGCTACGGCTATTCCCTTCCCTGTGGAAGTTGAGGATGAGCCCAGGACTGAGATGCTCGAAGTCCTGAACTATTCTTCTCCACTTAAAGAGGCTGTGACAGTCCCTCTGCATAAGGTACTGAAGGAAGTCCTTATGTGAAACTGGTCGGCTCCTCTGTCTGGCCCCGTGGTCCCGAAGAAAGCTGAATCCCAGTATCGGATCCATGGTGAACCTGGACTGATGAGATCTCAGTTACCTCACAATTCTATGGTAGTGGATTCTGCCCTCAAGAGAGCCAGGAGTACTAGAGACTATGCTTCGGCGCCCCCAGGCAGAGAAGCTAGGACTCTTTTGGGAGGAAGATGTATCAGGCCACTATGCTCGCTGCCAAGGTCCAATCATACCAGCTCTTCACGAACATTCACTTGCGGGACTCGATAAGGCAACTGTCTAGCTTGGTTGATGCACTCCCCCTGAAGCAAGCCGAGCCTTTTCGCCAGGTGGTCAGGCAGCAGAAGGTGTGTCGAAAATTCCTGGCCAGGGGTATGTTTGACACTTTCAATGTAGCATCCAGGCAAGGTATAGTGATGCGTAGACTCTCATGGCTGCGTGTCTCTGACCTGGATCATTTGGTCCAGCAACGAATGGCGGATGTTCCTTGCTGGGGGGGACAATCTTTTTGGTGAAAAAGTAGAGGATCTTGTTGATCAGATCAAGAAGCATAATGATGTTATGGATTCTCTCTCCCACCGGGCGTCTTCTGCTACTCATCTAGGAGGTATTTGGGGGGGGGGGGGAAGAGGAGTACTCCCTATTCCTATCCTAGATGTAGGTACACTCCTGCTTCTCGACAGCCTTCCCAGGCTCAGCCCCAGAACGCTCGTTCTCGTCAACAGTGTGCGTTTAAGGCCCGTGCTGCTCCGCAGCAAAAGCAGGGAACGGGCTTTTGACTGGCTCCAGTTAAGCATAGCCTCTGTAAAAGTGTCTGGTTGGGGGGAGATTGATATTTTTTCACCAAAGGTGGCCTCTCATAACCTCCGACCGGTCAGTCCTTCAAATAGTCCAATGACGATAAACCCTCAATCTGGAATCCAAACCTCCAAATTGCCCACTGGGAGCTCATTCTTACAGTTCACAGCACAAACAGGTACTTGCAGAGGAACTCTCCGCCCTTCTGAAGGCCCAAGCGGTCAAACCCATTCCACCAGGGGAAGAAGGGCTGGGATTCTATTCCAGGTACTTCCTTGTGCAGAAAAAGACAGGGGGGATGCATCCTATCCTAGACCTAAGGGCCCTGAACAAATTTCTTCCCCGAGAAAAGTTCAGGATGGGCACCCTTCTTCCCATGATTCAAGAAAACGATTGGCTATGCTCTCTGGACTTAATGGATGCTTACATACACATTTCAATACTCCCAGCTCACAGAAAGTATCTTCAATTTCGGCTGGGAACTCAGCACTTTCAGTACTGCCCTTTGGTCTTGCGTCTGCGCCCAGAGTGTTCACAAAGTGCCTAGCGGTAGTCGTAGCGTCGCTACGCAGACTGGGAGTGCATGTGTTCCCTTATCTCGACGATTGGCTGGTGAAGAGCACCTCAAAGGCAGGTGCTCTACAGTCCATGTGAATGACTATTCAGGTGCTAGAACTAAGTAGGTGCTAGAACTACTGGGGTTCGTGATCAATTACTCCAAGTCCCATCTCACTCCAGTTCAAAAGTTGGAATTCATTGGAGCTCTGTTGAACACAAAGACAGCTCGAGCTTATCTTCCCAAGGCAAGGGCAGACAACCTCCTGTCCCTGGTGTCTATAGTTCGAACATCTCAACAGATCATGGCTCGGCAGATGTTGAGACTTCTGAGGCACAAGGCCTCCACAGTTCATGTGACTCCCATGGCATGCCTACATATGAGATCAGCTCAATGGACCCTAGCTTCCCAGTGGTATCAGAGTCTAGAGGATGTAATCCAACTGTCCACCAACTTCCAGAACTCTCTGCAGTGGTGGACGATTTGATCCAATTTGATCTTGGGACGTCCATTCCAAATACCTCAGCCACAAAAAATGCTGACGACTGATGCATCCCTCCTGGGTGGGGAGTTCATGTAGATGGGCTTCACACTCAAGGAGCCTGGTCCTTTCAGGAAAAAGGTCTTCAGATCAATCTCCTGGAATTGAGAACGATCTGCAACGCTCTAAAGGCTCAGATCAATTACAAGATCCCTCAGTTCTGTTCCAGGCTTCAGGCCCATGACAGACTAGCTTCAGATGCCTTTCTCCTGCATTGGGGAACAGGCATCCTGTATGCGTATCCTCCCATACCTCTAGTAGGGAAGACTTTGCTGAAACTCAAGCAAGACTGCGGAACCATGATTCTGAGTGCTCCCTTCTGGCCGTGTCAGATTTGGTTCCCTCTTCTTCTGGAGTTGTCCACCGAGGAACCGTGGCAATTGGAGTGTTTTCCAACCCTCATTACCCAGAATGAGGGGTTGCTTCTGCAGCCCGACCTCCAGTCTCTGGCTTTCAAGGCCTGGATGTTGAGAGCTTAGAATTCACCTCCTTGGGTCTTTCAGAGGGTGTCTCCTGAGTCTTGCTTGCTTCCAGGAAAATTTCCACGAAGAGGTGTTACTCTTTCAAATGGAGGAGGTTTGCCATCTGGTGTGACAGCAAGGCCCTAGATCCTCTTTCTTGTCTTACATGGACCCTGCTTGAATACCTTCTACACTTGTCAGAGTCTTGTCTCAAGACCAACTCCGTAAGAGCTCACCTTTGTGCGATTAGTGCTTATCATCACCGTGTAGAGGGTAAGCCTATCTTTGGACAGCCTTTAGTTGTTCACTTCATGAGAGGTTTGCTTTTATCAAAGCCCCCTGTCAAACCTCCACCAGTGTCATGGGATCTCAATGTCATTCTCACCCAGCTGATGAAACCTCCTTTTGAGCCACTGAATTCCTGCCATCTGAAGTACTTCACCTGGAAGGTAGTTTCTTGGTGGCTGTTACTTCAGCTCGTAGGGTTAGTGAGCTTCAGGCCTTGGTAGTGCATGCACCTTATATCAAGTTCCACCACAACAGAGTAGTCCTCCACACGCACCCTAAGTTCCTGCCGAAGGTGGTGTCGGAGTTCCATCTGAACCAGTCAATTGTCTTGCCAACATTCTTTCCCCGTCCTCATACCCACCCTGGCAAAAGCAGTTTGCATACCTTGGACTGCAAGAGAGCACTGGCCTTTTACGTGGAGCGGACAAAGCCCTTCAGACAGTCCGCCCATTTTGTTTTCTTTCGATCCCAACAGGAAGGGAGTCGCCATTGGAAAATGCACAATCTCCAATTGGCTAGCAGATTGCATTTCCTTCACTTATGCCCAAGCTGGGTTGACTCTAGAGGGCCATGCCACGGCTCATAATGTTAGAGCCATGGTTGCGTCAGTGGCTCACTTAAAGTCAGCATCCATTGAAGAGAGTTGCAAGGCTGCAACATGGTCATCAGTCCGCACATTCACATCTCACTACTGCCTTCAGCAGGATACCTGACATGACAGTCAGTTTGGGCAGTCAGTGCTGCAGTAGCTGTTCGGAGTTTAGAATCCAACTCCACCCCCCCAGACCCATTTTTGTTCTGTTCCAGGCTGCACGCTCAGTTAGTTGTTTATAGTTTCAGGTCAATCTATGTTATGTCCTCGCTGTTGTGAGGCCCAATTGACCAATTTTCATTGTTTTGAGTGAGCCTGGTTGCTAGGGATACCCCACATGTGAGAACAAGCAGCCTGCTTGTCCTCGAAGAAAGTGAAGATACTTACCTGTAGCAGGTATTCTCAGAGGACAGCAGGCTGATTGTTCTCACAAACCTACCCACCTCCCCTTTGGAGTTGTTACTATTTTGTTGTATGCTTTTTGATTTAACTAAGGGGCACGCTCGCGCGATGGGAGGGAAGTCATCTGTGCATGTGCATGATTCATGCGCCAGAAGACTCTGGGCAAAAAACGTTTTATTTTTGCTTCAAAATTTTGCTCCGTTTCCTGGGCTGACGCGGACGTCGACCCACATGTGAGAACAATCAGCCTGTTATCCTCGGAGAATACCTGCTACAGGTAAGTATCTTCACTTTATTAAAAATGAAAAATACTCTTGAAGGAGTGGGTCTGGGGAGCTGCACTAAAATGTACAAGGGTATAGCAGATCAACAAAGCAACAAGATGGAAGAAATTAAAGTTCAGTTTATTAAATAACTGCAGCACTTGGATAAATCTAAACTGTTACATTCAACGTGGCCATGTTTCGTCGATCAGACTGCATCAGGGGTAAAAGTGCAATTGTTAAAACAATAAAACAGATAGTCCAAACAATAAAATTATATGTACATTATCCCCCCAATTCTATATATAATGCTAAAAATTGCATGTGCAAATTTGGGCGTGCAATTTAATTGAGTAATGAGCCAATAAGTGCCAATAATTGGGCACTAGCAATCCATTATTGGCGTTAATTTGGATTTGCACATGCATCTTGTGACACACTATTCTATAAAGATGCAGGCATAAATCTTATAGCACGTAACTGAAAAGGAGGATGGCCATGGGAGGGGCATGAGCGGGTCAAGGGCATTTAAGCAGTATCACAGAATTCAGGGGATTCATGCCTAATTTACACACAAGGATTTAGACCAGGTTTCAGTTGGTGTAAATCTGCGCACCAAAAAGTTGGGCACGGATCCCAGCACTATTCTATTATCTCCATTTACTGAATCTAGTCCTATATGCACTCCAGCAATCTCTAAAACGTATGAGCCTCAGGTGAAAGGACTCACTTTTTTTCTACTGTCTCTGTTTATTCTTTAGGAGTCTTTTTAAAATCATTTTGGTTTTAGGAAAGATTTCCTGACACAAGGTGTGATATAGAGAGATGCAAAATGCATAAATTACATTCATCAACACATCTCATTGAGAAACAGTACAGTATCTGTTTATCTGCTAACATCAGGTTCTTTTCCCTGAATGGAAATGGTTTAAAACATCCAATAAAACAAAAAAAAGTTTTTACATATTTAAGAAAAGCAAAGTAGACTTATTTTTTTATTTTTTCATTCAGGATGTCATTAAAACAGAAAGGGAGATGGGTGCAGGAGTATCTCTTCTCATCCACAGGCATTCTTCTTTTAAGCTGGCTTCACAGTAAATGAAGGAAGATGGATACTAGTTATAATGAAGATTGCTAAAGTTCATCTTGCCATTCCCAGTGTATATGCAATGATTAACGGACTCATCCAACTTTAAGGACCTTACAAAACACATTTTGGAATTGGAGGAGATTCCCTGTAGTATGGCAGGTAACTTTCATTAAGTGCTTGACTCTGGTTCTAGATATTTATTTTATTTATTTAGGTTTTGCTCACACCTTTTTCAGTAGTAGCTCAAGGTGCGTTACATTCAGGTACACTGGATATTTCTCTGTCCCAGGGGGGCTCACAATCTAAGTTATAAGCAGCCTATTGATGCAATTATACATATGTCTACAACTGACCTGGCAGACCCCTGAAGGATTTTGAACCCCAGTGCCGTAGCGATGGCAGCTGACACCCGGGGCGGGTCGCCGCTGCGCACCCCCCCCCCCGGGGTGCAGCACAGCGCACCCGCCCCCCTCCGGAGCGCACCCTCCCCCCCCCCCGGAGTGTGTACTTATGAGGGAAAGCGACGAGGGATGGGCGGGAGGGCCGAACCACCCCGAGTGCATGTCGCTGGGAGCTGCGTCGGCTCCACTGGTTCCCTGCTCTCTCTGCCCCGGAACAGGAAGTAACCTGTTCCGGGGCAGAGGGAGCAGGGAACCAGTGGAGCAGACACCCCCCCAGCGGTGTGCACCCGAGGCGGACTGCCCCACCGCCCCCCCTTCCTACGCCACTGTTGAACCTTACAGCCAAAGAGTTAACATTTTGTTCCTGCACACACCAGTGCTTTACAAGGACTGACTACTTTTTGATTTCAAACTCCCTATTGTATCTACTTAGGTGGATAGCATTTTAGTTTCAGACCACTCAGGAATTAATATAGCAATGGAGCTAACTGAAGCTATTAAACCTAACTGTAAATGGAGGTTTAACACTCAGCTCCTCCTGAATGACCAGTTTAAGGCCAAAGCTTACAGAGTTATAATAGAGTATTTACATTATTTTTAATCATTTTGTTTATGCAATTTAAAAATCAACTTATAAGATTGTCTTGCTCAGGAAAATAAGACGTGATATTCAAATTGTAAATTACACTAAAATAAAAGGTAATATTTTCCTCTCATTCTCACAAAGTCCACAGCACAAATGAGCCCTCAAAACTGAAGTAATAAAGAATCATTTAATGCAATAGACCTGACATAGGCCACGTTTCGGCGCCAACTGCATCTGCCTCAGGGGTTAAAATCCAAAAAATCAGCACTGCTCAAAGGTAGGCAAAGGTTAGAAGCTGTTACAGTGTATTGACGTGCCTGGTTTACGTTGCTGCCTACCTCTGCGCAGTGTTGAATGACCTTTTTTTGGATTTTATTACTTTCACTGAGAGTACTAATGTGATCCCTGAGGCAGGCACAGTTGGTGCTGAAACATGGCCAGTGTTGGGTCTGTTGTATTAAAGGATTCTTCATTGCTCCAGTTTTAAGGGCTCACTTCTGCTTTTTTTTTTTTTTTGTTGCTTCTTGTTTGTGTACTTTTGGACCCTCTCTTTTGCTATTCACAAACAAAGTCCACCACATAACGGGGAAGAGCAATAAGTACTGGAGACAAATAAATTTAGGGTTATACAATCATTATAAACCAGGAAAAAGCTGACAACAGACTAACGGCCTTCAATTACCAGTGGCATCATATTAAGCTGGAAAACCATAATAATAAATCTACTGAGGGGTAGGAGAACTTAAAGGAAGCTATTAGGCAAGAAACAATGACAACTGGAGAGCTTCAAAGAAGATATACTTCACATCCTTGTACTTCACTAGGCATTTACAGGGGTACTTAAAAAAATTCTGACTGAAGACCACAAAACAAAGACTGCATCGAAAGAAAATAAGTGTGCAAGATTTTATCACGGTCCAGTTATAGAGAGAATGAGGGACATTTTTGATATGATGTCTAAGTCCTGGATTTTTTGCTAAAAACATCCAAATTCAAGTGGAGAATAGCCATTTTCAAAACAGAAAAACACCTATCTTTTTTTTATTTTTTGAAAAATATCTATTTGCAAGATGTTTCTGTGCTCTGTGCATTTATCTTTTTGGTCCATGTTCGAAAAAAAGAACGTCAAATTGAAAAATGCATAAAATCAAGCCATTGGGATTTAGGAGGAGCCAGTATTCTTAGTAGACTGCACACAGACATCCCAGGACAGCAGTGGGGTACCCTAGGGGACACTAAAATGGACTTCAAAATAAATGCTCCCAGGTACACATCTCACTGTTGCTCCCTTACCTTGTCTGCTGAGCCCCCCAAAACTCACTAACTCCAACTGTACACCACTATAATAGCCCTTATGGGTGAAAGGGGCATGGGTGGTGGCTCTAATATTAAGCCATCTGAGGCGGGGACCTCAGGTGTCACTCTTTTGAGCAGCATCCACCACCATGCCCGCTGAGCTCTGGCATCGCTCCCTGCCCTTCCTTTCCCGAATTTACTTTCTTTTCCTGCTTTACAAAAGTCAGGGTCACAGCAGATCCCTTACACTGCCCTGACACCGACCCCTTCTCTCTTACGGCCTGCCTCTCTGAGGTTCTTCCTGTTTCCTTGGAGGTGGGACATGCCGCAGTAGAAAGAAGGGGCTGGGGCCGGTGACAGGGCAGCATATGGGAACCATTGCCACCCTGACATATGGAAAGCTAGAAAAGAAGGTAAATTCAGGGAAAGAAGGTAAGGGAAGAGATGTTAGACTGGGGGACGGGGGCAGGATGGAGCAAAGCCATGGCGGCAGACCATCCCCTCACTTCAGGTGGAAGACTTTCTTGGACTGCCACTGGTGGGTACAGTGGGTTTCTGGTGAGTTTCCACCACAAGTGTAACAGGTAGGGGGAGGTATAGGCCTGGGTCCACCCGTCTGTACTGCACTGCACCCACCACTACTGCATGCTGCTCTAATGGACCCGAGTATAACATCTGAGGCTGGCATAGAGGCTGGTAAGTAATGTTTTTAATAATATTTTTTGGGGGGTGGGATAGGGTTAGTGACCACTGAGGGAGTAAGGGGAGGTCATCCCAGATTCCCTTCAGTGGTCACCTGGTCATTTAGGACACTTTTTTTGTGGCTTATTCGTTAATAAAACAGGTCTAGACCAAAATGTCTAACTTAAAGCCCTGGATGTTTTTGTTTTGTTCCATTGCGGCACAAAAACATCCAAGTCTTAGGAATGTCGAGATCCATCTCTTAACACATTCCTGACATGCCCCTTGCAATTTGAATGCACTTCTGACGGACTTCGTAGAAAAACGTCTAAAAATTGGTTTCGAAACTACCAATTTAGACATTTTTGTAAACAAAATCGTCCAAATGCAGATTTTTATGTCACTTTTATGCCACTGTTTTTCTCTTTTGAAAATGAGCCCCAAAGTCACAATCATGGTGGTAGGTGTAGCTTGTTGCTCAATAGAAGTTTCCAGGAACGTAGTCGACCCCATTTCCTTAATGTCTCCAGCAAGGTCTAAAGAGTCCGCGAAAACCCACAGGCCACTTCTTTAGCTTTAACTGGCAAATAATATGCAACAATCACAGGGGGAACAGAGGACTCTGAAAATTTTAAAACCTCCATTAGATATTTGTGAAACATTTCTTTAGGAGAAATATTTGGAACTTTTGGAAAATTTATCAAACACAAATTTTTACTCCATCTGATCCTATATAATAATTTGTACCTCCAACGTTCTCTGGCTGGCTGTCTGGGTTCGTAACATCTCCTGACATCAGCAAGACTCCAGCGTTCCCTTCCTTCTCACTGTCCCGCCCTCGCGTAACGATGCAAGGGCAGAATAGTGAGAGAACAGTGAGAGGTAAGGGAACGCTGGAGGCGAGCTGATGTCAGGATGTTACGAACAGAATGAAAACCAGCCAGCCAGAGAATGTTCAGGTAGAAATCGCTGGACATGGATGGGAGGAGAGGGCAGAGGAGAATTGATGGACATGGATGAGATGGAAGGAGAGGAGAGGACAGAATCACGGGACACGGATGGGAGGGCAGGGAAGAGGAGAATCGCAGGACATGTAGGGGAGGGCAGGGGGAGAGAGAGAGAAAAAAAAAACCCTTACATAAGAGCCTTCCTAGGGCCCGTTTCATTGTTGACGAAACGGGCTTGGTTCCACTAGTTTTTCCATAAATTCAAGTTTACGGTGAAGCAACAATTTGTCCTTTATTAAAGCAGAATTCTGTTGAAAAATAGATTCTGCCTTAGTCTCAATCCCTTGTACTTGACAAGCCATGACCTTAAACTCTTTTTCATGAGAACTTAATCTGGAGGCAAAGTCAGGATTCTGTTTATAAACTGAAGAAAACTGTGCAGACAGCTGCTTACCAAATTTCCATATTGCTCACCAAATCAAGTCCAAGGAAACCTGAGCTGGTTGTGCCAAAAGTGAAAGTAGGTGGAAGCCTCTCCTACATGCCCTCCATGTTGAATTCTAGCTCAGTTCCTCTCAAACTACTGTCAGGGAAGAATACGCCATTTCTCTCCACTGCTGACTCTCCTTCTGCACCGGCAGCGACCCCAGCCAACTCAGTCGTGATTACACTGTCTGCTGCAATTGTGGCTCTTTCCGCTGAAGGATTAGGAGGCGGCTGCCACACTGCCAGACTTAACGATGTTTCAAGGGCCAAGGGTGCTCCTCTTCCTCATTTCAGGTATGCAAAAGCAGAAGAATACAGATGCTTAGGGTGTGGTGGCTGCCACCTTGCTCCGTCCCGTATTTTAGGTTCAATGATTGTGATCTACTTTTTTCAGTTAGATGGAACACTATGGGGTCCTTTTACAAAGGTGCGCTGAAACATGGCTTGCGGTAGTGTAGGTGCGGGTTTTGGGCATGCGCCAATCCATTTTTTTAGTGCGCCTGTAAAAAAGCCCTTTTTTTGCCGAAAATGGACATGTGGCAAAATCAAAACTGCTGCGCGTCCATTTTGGGTCTGAGACCTTACCACCAGCCACTGACCTAGTGGTAAAGAATCTGGGCGGTAATGACCTACACGCATCAAATGCCATTTGCCGTGCGTCCATTACTCGTACCCGAAAATAAAAAAATATTTTTCAGATGCACGTATTGGTCATGTGCCAAAAATGAAATTACCACAAGAGCCACGAGGTAGTCAGGCGGTAACTCCATTTTGGCACACGTTGGGCGCGCGTAGACGCTTACGCGGCTTAGTAAAAGGGCCCCTATGAAAGCTATCCTTCATGGAATGATTATAGCAGTTGTTGGGAAAAAAACAGAATGCTGAAGTACTTCACCTTTTTACTGAAATCAAACAATTTGAACTTCGGCGTATCCATCAGTATCAACCCACTGTATTGATTCAACTGTAAAAGCTAAAATACCAATATAATACTTTACTAAGTCAATGGGCTAGCAAGTCTATTTTTATGCACAAAGCCACTTACCTATGCAAACAAAAATAAAGCAAGCAAGCAATGTATTAGTGAAATATTTATGAGGGCAGCAAAACAGATGCAAGTGGGGACATGTAACATGGAGAATGAGATATTAACTAAGGATATGGATATTATGGAAGCATTTAATTCATATTATGCAAAAATATATGCCTCAAAGACAGCATACTAGCACATTAGTGCAGCAAATAAAATAAATCTGTTAACTGCATTTTTTAATCCATAGGTAAAGCCAACCCTCAGTGACAAAAGCAACAGATCCTTAGAGGCACCTATTATATTACAGGAAACTGAGTTGTCTGTGTAAAATGCTTTGTTCATATGCTTATACTGCTGAGTTGTATAGAAGTTTCTGTTCCGTTCTTGCTCCCAAGTTGCAGATACTTTTTAAAGAATTTCTAGATGACGGGGAAATGAAGGATATATTTGTAGAGGTCTTAATTACCTTACTAGGAAAACCTAACCAGAATAACACATTGATGATAAATTACCATCCTGTTCCACTTGAATAATCTTGATTGCAAAAAATATGCCAGGGTGCTTGCCAACAGATTGCAGCAAGCTTTAGACTCTACAATCCATCATGATCAAACTGGCTTTATGCATGACAGGTATTCTGCAGACTATACCTAAAAGGTATACCTGACAGGTATGCCCTCTTCTCAGTGTACATGCTCAGAACAAACTTTCAACTAGCCAGAATATGTACAGATTTTAAACAATCACTGCTATTTATTTTTATCACTCTCCAGTCTCACTTGCACAGCTCCCTCCAAATCTCTTTTTAATTTGAACACTGTTCAAGCTCACCCTGAATTAAGAGTTCTTCCCACACCGGTGACAAATACAGCATTGGTTGTATCAACTCAAGCAACTTCAACACAGCCAAAATCTGTTCACTGTGCTTGCATGAAGCTAGAACATAAGAACATAAGCGATGCCATACTGGGACAGACCAAGGTCCATCAAGCCCAGTATCCTGTTTCCAACAGTGGCCAATCCAGGTACCTGGCAAGATCCCAAAAGAGTAAAACAGATTTATGCTGCTTAACCTAGAAATAAACTGTGGATTTTCCCCAAGTCCATCTTAATAATGGCTTGTGGGCTTTTCTTTTAGGAAATTATGAAAACCTTTTTAAACCCTGATAAGCTAACTGCAATACTGGCATTTATCATATTTATGTTATATGATTGTTCTGTAGTGCTGTTAAATGTGTATATTCTTATATGTTTCATGGTAGTCCTGTTATGAGGTTTATTGTATTTATATTTGGTCATTTTACTATTGTTATGCTGTTAACAAAATTGTAAGTTTTATGTTAAACTGAACCTGCTGTACATAGCCTTGGGGGAATTTCTTCATAAAGGTGGTTAATAAATCCCAATAAATAGCTAGATAGCAAGAGTGCTAGGGCACTGATGAGAATCACCCATAGATAAGACGACCCTGGTTTACTGATGGGATTTTGAAGTCAAAATTTCTCACCTTTTGGAGTGAGTGGGCTAATAAAGGAATTACTAGGCTAGAACACCTTATGCACTGCAGTTGACTTACTACATTTCAAGACATTTCAAGTGTTACGTTACAAATATATTCTTCAACATTTATACAATGTTGCAAGTGGGTACAGTTAGCCCACTGCATTACATCTTCTATAATATTGAATCATTTGCAGATGTCATACGTCTGTTTGAGGCCCTTTTACTAAGCTGCGTAGGCGCCTACGCACATCTAACGCATGCCAATTCGGAACTACTACCTGGCTACCAAGTGGCCCGGGCAGTAATTTCACTTTTTACGCGTGCCCACTACGTGCGCTGGAAAATATATTTTATTTTCTGGCACACAGCACTGACCGGGCGGTAATCGGCATTGTACGTGCGCCAACGATTGCCACACGGTTAATGCGTGAGACCTTACCGCTAAATGAATGGGTGGTGGTAAGGTCTGACACCCAAAATGGACGCACGTCAATTTTCATTTTGCCACACGTCCATTTTTGGCCAAAAGAAAAAGGCCTTTTTCGCAGGTACATTGAAAAATAGACCTGCGCGTGTCCAACACACACATCTGCACCAGCGCAGACCACTTTTCAGCACACCGTAGTAAAAAGACCCCTTTGTCTTCATTGATCTCTGGGTATACAGCCACCTCATTATACAAGTAAGTTATAAGGTATGGGAACAGGAGCAGGGGCAATCATGCTATATTAAGGGTTGGTCTATACTCTGTAAGATACTCTTTATCTGCATCCAAAACCCAATCTATATATTTTCTAGCACATAGGGCCCTATGGACCCTTCATTGGCTAAATAAAATGAAGTCTACACGCTCACGATTCTGCATGGTTCCTGGAACAGCTGAACATATACTGCACTACTGATTCAAACATTTTGGCAGTCAGTTTGGACCGTTATCAAGAAAATCATTAAGACCCAACCCCTGATATCATAACCTATTATGATTTGAAAGGCCTTGTGGTTTGGTGATGCCTTACACAATGAGGACCAAAATAGTTAAATGTCCTTCTATCTGTAGTATCTCGGAATGTTCTCTCATCACGGAAGAGATTACTTCTCTCTCAGTAGGGACTGCTTCTCTCTCAGTGGCACAAAATATGAATCTGCAGCAGATAAGAAAATTAATGCATGGTAAACATGCCCAATTATGACTGTAAGATACATGGATGCCCTCTAGGTGAAGTGAAATAAGTTATTAGAGCCAAAAGAACATCCTTCAAAGAAGCAAAAAGGATCCGAATGAAGAAAATAAGAAGTATCATAAGCATTGTCAAGCTAGATGCAAAGCACTGATAAAGAAGGCTAAAACAGAATATGAAGAAAAACTTGCTGCAGAGACAAAACTCATAGTAACACCTTTTTCAGGTACATCAGAAGCAGAAAGCCTGTGAGGGAATCCGTGGGACTGTTAGATCATGAAGGCGCAAAAGCGGCACTCAGGGAGGACAAGGCCATAGTGGAGAAATTGAATGAATTCTTTGCTTTGGTCTTTAAGGAAGAAGATGTAAGAGATCTACTTGTAGTAGAAATGGTTGTCAAGGGTGATGATGTAGAGAAACTGAAAGAAATCTCGGGCCTGGAAGACGTACTGAGCCAAATTGACAAAGAGTGATAAATCACCTGGACCAGATGGTATACACCCTGGGGTACTGAAAGAACTCAAACATGAAATTGCTGATCTCCTGTTAGTGCTCTGTAATCTGTCGTTAAAATCATTCGTAGTACTTGAAGATTGGAGGGTGGCCAGAGTAATGCTGATTTTTTTAAAGGGTTCTGGGGTGATCCGGAAGATTACAGACCAGTAGGCCTGACTTCAGAGCCAGGAAAAATAGTGCAAACTATCATAAAGAATAAAATTATGGAACACATAGGCAAACATGGATTAATGAGACAGAGTCAGCAAGGATTCAGCCAAGGGAAGTCTTGCTTCACCAATTTGCTTTGTTTCTTTGAAGGCGTAAATAAACATGTGGATAAAGGTAAGCCGGTTGATGTAATGAATATAGATTTATACAGCTTTTGACAAAGTTCCTCATGAGAGATTGCTGAGAAAATTAAAAACTCATGGGGTAGGAGGCAATGTCCTTCTGTGGATTAGAAATTGGTTACTGGACAGAAAACAGAGAATAAGGTTAAATGGCCATTTTTCCTCAACGGAGGAGGGTGAATAGTGGAATGCCACAGGGATTTGTACTGGGAGAGGTGCCATTTAGCATATTGATAAATGTTCTGGAAATCTGAATGACAAGTGAGGTGATTTAAATTTGCAGATGACAAAACTATTCAAAGTTGTCAAAACACAAGCAGATTGTGAAAAATTGCAGGAAGACCTTTGGAAACTGGAAGACTGGGCATCCAAATGGCAGATGAAATTTAATGTAGACAGATACAAAGTGATGAACATTGGGAAGAATAATTGAAATCATAGTTACCTGATTGATGCTAGGGTCCACATTAGGAGTCAAGCACTCAGGGAAAAGGTCAGTGTGTGGTTGCGGCCAAAAAAGCAAACAGGATGCTTGGAATTATTAGGAAAGGGATGCAAAATAAGACCAAGAATATTAAAATGCCTCTGTATTGCTCCACGGTGCGACCTCATCTTGAGTATTGCATTCAATTCTTGTCACTGTATCTCAAACAAGATGTGGAGGGGCATTTACAATATGACGTCTAAGTCCGATTTTGGATGTTTTCCAGTAAATGTCCCAAATTAAAAGTTCATAATAAAAAAAAACTATAAATGTTTCCCTGTGTATGAAAATACCAAGAAGAGACATATGAAAATAAAACAACTGCAACCAGCAGCGGAAAATTTCCCCAGCGTTCGAAAATACATAGCATAGTACATCCATCATCAATAGATGTCCCCGCGTTTACAAAAAACATGTGCAGGACGTCCCCTCCATGTGCAAGCATCCCTGAGGCAAGAGACTAATTACTCTTCCCAGGAGACCCAGCTACTCATACAACTGTGCCTAAGGCACAGCAGGCACCTCTTCAAGAGGTACCACCACCTGCCCCCCAGGAATGTGTCCATCAGAGCATGGACTCACATTAGAGACACCCTGGAAAGGTAAGTGTCCAGCAGTGCTTGCCCCTCCCCTTCCTAGATCACAGCACCATTCATGTACAAGCACTAGACAAGGGCAGAGTACAGGCACTGAGGTGCCTTTCCTGTTGCAATACATCTAAGAACTCCTTCACCAGTCCAAGGTCTTACTGTAGTTCCTCATTCCGGAGTAATTATAGATGCATGTGAACCTTCATAAATATAGAATGGAAGGGAAAAAATATCTATTGCTGAAATCTGACGAATGCGCTCTCTACCACCCATGCAGAGCTATCATGAGGGCCTGCATAGACCTGCACCCCTTCCCCTCTTACATAGTGTTGGGAACATTGGCAGCAGCTCCCTAAAATACGTGCAGATGCCCAAAGGAACACCAGCTGCATCAACTCTGCCCATCCTCACATCCCTGCAATACTGCATATGCTGCACAGAAAGGCCATCATGCCACTCTCTGTCCCCATGTCTTGATAGCTGTCACAGACAATGTGAGGAGCATTGAACAACTCAGATTCTAAAACAACGATGTATATGAAGGCAAGAAGGCCTCTCACCTGAACCCTGGTCTACAAACTTGTGTTTTGCAGGCGGTTTGGCATCATAAATAAGCTGGATTCTCTGAGGCACCAGCACCGGTGTGTCTGGAGGGACAACCAGACACTGATCCGGCATGTGTGGTGGCGCCTCCAGGCCCCACGTAGGAATCACAAACAGAGCACTCCTATAATATCTCTTTCCCAGATCAGGGGCTGAGGATGCAGCTGCTCTCCTTAGAGTGTGGCCACAACCCCCATATGTTTTGCTCTCAACGCGAAAAGGAATGGGGGAGGAGGGAATCCCTTGTTCACCCTCCATCATCCACCAAAACCAAAGGTCTCTGTGTGGTATAAACATCTACCTAGCACACTGAAACCTCTACAGCTGGGGAAATAAAAATACCACTTAAGTAGACGTATTGCTCTTCTGGTAGTTCCTATTCTCGGATCCATTTCCCTTATTGTAGAGGATCACGGTGGTTACTTTTTCTATCCCCTTTCCTAGGGTGGACCCTGTTTCCTAATTTTCTTGGCTAAATTCCCCATGATTGCATATATTGGATGGGATTGTATAATTTGAAAGTCATCGCATACAATAGTACAACCCCCCACGGTGGGAATTGGACCCACAACCCTTTATACAGGTACCACTGCCCTAATCCCTGCACCAAACATGCTGGTGCCACAGATCTGGGCACTGGCAATACATCTTGTGTGCTTATTGCTAGACACTCTCCAGGGTTCCTGCCATGTTCTCTCTTTGATCCCATACCTCAGACGTTTTCCTCAGGTAACCACTAGTGCCCACACCTCTCTCCATCCCTGGCTCATAACAGCCAGCTGCTGCACCATGCAAGCCATGTAGGATGTGCTGACCTAAAGTGCAAACCTTTTACACACAAAGAGCAACCGGCCACCCAGGATTCCCAGGCTGAACAGGCCGCTCAGGACACAGAGGACCACCAGGCTGCCAAGGACACCTTGGAGGACGATATAGTAGTCGACCCGGGGGAATGGGAGTTTCCTATCACAGGCCCACATCCTGCTCAAAGCGTTGGGATGTACGCATGTAATAAAATTGACTGTAAGAATGCTGCCCACATGGAGAACGCTGCCAAAAAGACCACGGTGACCAGGCACCCAAGAAGCCAGTGAAGATAGATGTGACATGTTGATCTGGAGAAAAGGCACTAGATGGGGAGCCCCTGACCCTGAGATTAGTGGACACGATGCTGCACAGATCCATTCTTAGGGTCTCTTCCCATGCCCCCCCCCCCCCATGAAAGGAGCCACAACTGGGTGTGTCTATTTGAGAAGAATCCATTTATACATAGGCTGGAAATAGTTTGTATCAGTATCACAGTCTACAGAATCAGAATCCACTGCTGTTTCTTCTGTTCCTCCTGATCAGCTCCAGTACTCCTGTCCTGCATCCATAGGGCAGAGCACGTCTCACATCTGCTTACTAGAAGAAAGCAGAAGGGGAAAGATGGGATGAGAGGTCTGTGCTTAACTGCAGAATAAGGCAACAGTGGAGTCCATCTGGCCCCAGGCTTCCTAGGTACAGCTGGGTGACTCTAGAGGGAGAGAAAGGAGTCAGAGATGGAAATCTACGAGTAGAAGAAAAGCCACCTCCCACTTTGAAACTGTTATAAGAAGGGGGAAGATCATCACCCAAACAATTCTACCTCATAGAACTGCATTCTCCCCAAAACATCTACACTTGAGGCCCAAAATTGAATCACAATGTCTATATCGCTAGCTATTTCCTGCAGACATTTTCAGGTGTGGGTCATAATCGAAAAAAACCCCGTCCATCTGTAAAACATCTAGCTATCCCTGCCCTAAACATTCCCAGAAGCCTACTTAAACTTTCATCACAGTATTTTCAAAACTCCCTCTGCTGTTTTTACAAAGGCTCCAAAGAAAGCAGCTCCTAGCAGGAACAGCAACTTTACAGATGCTGAGATCGACCTGCTAGTAAGGAGAACTTTGAGAGACATTCAAACTTGTCTGCCCCCAGTGGTCAGAGGCTCTCAGCCTTCACCAAGGGGACAGAGTAGGGTGCCATCTGTTAGCGCCTCAATGCAGTTCATCCTGGCAACATGAAGGTTGAGGACTGCAAAAGGAAATGGCGCCAGCTGAAGCGGGAGGTCAGCTACAAGGTTGGCGCCAACCCTCCAGGTGACACCAGCAACCTCAGCCTCCTGGAACAGATGGTGCATACTTCTCCTTCCCCAATTAAAAAGAAAGTACTAGAGAAGCCACTAGTTCAGCATTGTGTAGAAAAGAGTCATTTATTTGAAGATTTTCACTTTTTTTGTGCTCTGCATGCCACACCCCTCATGAAGAGGGGGTAATTTGGACAAACTTGTATTATAGACGGAACAAATATTTATATATAAGTTTAATACAGTAACCCCACATGGTCTGAATCAAGAACTTGATTTTACTGTGTTTCTGTGAAACTTGATGGACATTTTATGCAGTCTCTGTCTGACACTGCTCATTCAGCATCACAACTTGTATTGTTTATGACATTTTGGACTGTCCTTCTGTTGGTTTCCTCATTTTTTAATTCATACCATGCATTTTAGATGTACTGTCATTTTTAATATGATTGTAGGAGATGGCTTACCCTGTTTTTTTATTTGTGATCCATTTTTGACTCAGCAGTTTGGACACAGGAGTGGAACCCCTGACGCAGCTTTGGCGAAACAGGGACTCCCTGTTGGGTTATGTGGATCTGATGTGGCGGTAAACAGGAGCAGCAGAGTGCTGGAGGAATTGGAGACACTCCAAATAAGTGCTGGGGGGCTACCCCACCAGAATACTATTATCGAGACATAGTGCACAGTTAGGATTTCTGCCATTTCTGGTGTACGGGTCTGTTATTTGCAGTGCACAGTAAGGTTTGTCTGCATTCTGTGTTCTTTCCTGTGCACGGTTTGTCACTTGGACTTTTCAGCGCCTGCTCAAGCACAAATAAACTGTGGAGTTTTTTTTCAGGCAAGATGATGGTGTACCGGACCCACGCCTTATAGCTGAATATATTGGTTGGCTGGGTGGTACCACTGAGGCTTTTTTCTCCACAAGTAAATGGTTGGGTGACGCTTGAGAGTTTGAGTTACATCTGGTGCATAAGTAGAAGTATACCTGCAGCCGGTGAGCTACAGGATTGGATTTTCATATAAAAATTGGAAGCTTGTGTATACCTTGGTTTTTAAAATTTTTGCCAAAAATGGACGTGCGGCAAAATCAAAAATGGTGCGCATCCATTTTGGGTCTGAGACCTTACCACCAGCCACTGATCTAGCAGTAAAGTCTCACATGATAACCAGGCAGTAAAGACCTACGTGTGTCAAATGCCACTTGGCACGCGTAGCAGATGTGCACCAGAAAAGAAAAATTCTTTTTCAAACGCGTGTATCAGGCGCGTGCCAAAAATGAAATTACCGCAAGAGCCACGCAGTAGCTGGGTGGTAACTCCATTTTGGCGCACGTTGGGCCACTGGCATACTAAGGGTGGGGTGGTGGGGGTGGTCCACCCTGGGTGTAAATACAAAGATGGGTGCTCTGCTCCCGCTGCTCTGGACCCGTTCCTTTATTCAGGCCGCCGGCGCCACTGTTGCCTCTCCTCCGCAGTCCCCAATCTCAGTCCCCACCTGCCTACCTTCAGCTCCGACAGCTCCCTTCTCTCTGCCACCCGGCCCCCTGCATTTTTAAAATCGCTGAATCGGCAGCGCAGCGCCTCCCCAGTGTGCAACGCTTCGCATCTGTGAAAGAAGCAGATCGCCTCGGGCCTTCCCCTCACTGTGTCCCGCCCTCTTGGAAATAGGAAGTTACATCAGAGGAGGGCGGGACACAGTGAGGGAAGCGAGGCGATCTGCTTCTTTCACAATGCGAGGCGCTGCACGCTGGTGCTGCCGATTCAGCGATTTTAAAAATGCAAGGAGGGGCTGGGTGGCAGAGAGAAGGGAGGGAGCTCAGGGGAGGCAGGTGGAGACTGGATCGGGGGGTGCTGAAAAGGGGGGGGGCTCAGATGGGAGAAGGCTGGAGCTGGAACTGGGTTCTGAGAAGGGGGCAGGAAGGAGAATGGGGCCATGCCTGGGGAAGGGACAGGTGGAAGAATGGGTCTGGGGCTGAAAAGGAGGGCCGTAATGCAAGGCAGGTGGATGAAGGGAACTGGAACTGGGGGCTGAAAAGGAGGGTAGGTGTGATAAGGGGGCTAGTACTGGAACTGGGGGCTGAAAAGGGGACAAGGAGAAAGTGGCTAGGGCTGAAGCTCGGGACTGGTGGGAGAAAAGGGCTGGAACTGAAACTGGGGACTGGTGGGATAATGGGGCTGAGAAGAGGGGAGAGAGAGAGGGTACAGATCCTAGATAGAAGGGAGAGAGAGGGAGGGCAGACCCTGGATGGATGGGAGAGGGAAGTAAAATGGTGGATGGAAGGGGCAGAGAGAGAGAGGGTAAACACTGGATGGAAGGGAGAGAAAGGGCAGAGAGTGGATGGAAGGGAGAGAGACAGTAGTTGGAAGGGGGAGAAAGAGAGGGCAGACAGGGGCAGATGGTGGATGGAAGGGGCAGAAATAGAGGACAGATGCTAGATGGAAGGGAGAGAGAGGGCAGATAGTGGTTGGAAGGGGCAGAGGGAGAGTGAGGGCAGATGGTGGATGGAAGGGAGAGAGAGGGCAGATTACTACTACTACTATTTAGCATTTCTATAGCGCTACAAGGCATACGCAGCGCTGCACAAACATAGAAGAAAGACAGTCCCTGCTCAAAGAGTTTACAATCTAATAGACAAAAAATTAAGCAAGCAAATCAAATCAATTAATGTGTACAGGAAGGAGGAGAGGAAGGTAGGTGGAGGCAAGTGGTTACAAGTGGTTACGAGTCAAAAGCAATGTTAAAGAGGTGGGCTTTCAGTCTAGATCGTGGATGGAAGGGAGAGAGAGGGCAGACAGTGGATGGAGGGGGCAGGAAGAGAGAAGGCAGACACTGGATGGCAGGGAGAGAGTGAAGATGAGGAAAGCAGAAACCAGAGACAACAAACTGTAAATAACAAAACTCTGTTAGCCACATTGAGCCTGCAAATAGGTGGGAAAATGTGGGATACAAATGCAATAAATAATAATAATAATTTTTCATTTTTGCTTTAGGATAAAGTAGTATTGTAGCTGTATTAATAAATGTTTATAAATAGAAAATGGAAATAAGGTAATCTTTTTATTGAACTAATTTTAATAGATTCTGACTAACTTTCAGAGAACAAAACCCCCTTCCTCAGGTCAAGATAGGATATTGTAACAGCAGTATACTGTATTGACCTGAGGAAGGAGGTTTTGGCCTCTGCAAGCTAAATGTATTAGTCCAATAAAATGGTATCTTATTTTCTATATTTGTTTTATTTCTATTTGTTAATTTGTAAAGTGGTGATTGGTATTTGTTAGCTTTTTCAAATTAATCTTTATATTTTGCACAATACTAGGGGATATTTTCTGTTTCTGTGGTGTTGCATTGTATGCAGAATCTGGCATCTTGGGGGGGGGGGGGGTCAGTTTAATTTTTGTCTAAATAGAAAGTTTGTGGTTACTTATTCTATAGTGGATTAGGGTGTATCTGTGTCTGTGAAAAAGACATGGCTTTCAGTTGGCACTGACTGTGCAGGATTGATGATCTGTACTATTTTGGCTGGTTTCATTTTACAATAGGTGAATTGATGTTCTAGTGCTCACTGCCGTGTTTAAGATGCTTCCTTTTCTGAGGTACACCATTGTGTGACTCGTACTGCTTATGGTATGGTAGAATTGCTCTATGGGCCCTGAATGTTTTGTATTCTCGGTATGCCTAGTACTGGATTTTGGAGGGGGGTGTTAAAAAATGACCGGCCCGGGGTGTCAATTACCCTAGGTACGCCACTGCGCTGGGCACGCATATAAGCTTAAGAAGCTTAGTAAAAGGGTCCCTAACTTTATTATTTGCACTAATTATGTATGCATGGCCTCAGCATACATATATAACCTTGGTTGATACAGTAAGTTTGCTTTGAGTACAATCACAGCGTTTTTATGAGAGACTGATCCCAGAATCTGTAAGTATATTGTGCACTTTTAATGGATTCATTTTCTTTAGCCCAATTTGGCTGTTTTTATCATCTGTGGTGTTTTTGTTTCTTTTTTAGAGCTTGCTAAGTTACAACAGCCAGGCTATTTTTGGAATTTTATATCAGCTGGTTAAGTCTCTCTGGTTGTTTTATTGTTTTACCTTTGTACACAGTTTTATCACCTAGACATTAGGTTTTTTAGTATGGTGCTGTTATTGTTCTTTTACGAATTCCTCTTGTATTTTAATAGTTTATTTATTTATAGTTATGCTATTATAGGATTTTGTTATTAGATACTGAATGATTTTATTTTCATTTACAGTGACCCACTACCCCTGACGCAGCCATTTTATACTGGCGAAACATGGCCATGTCGGGCATTTTATGTTTAATTTCTGGGAGTTTTTAATTTATTAATAAAAACTGTGCTCTTTAGAAGGTCTGCCTTGTTGTTTTATCTTCCATTTTGCATTTGGCGACCACTTGCCTTGCTGCTTTTTGACTTACTCTTCACTCCCCAGCGCTAAAAAATAAAATCTATTTGTTAGCGCATGGGTAGTGCATGCTGATGCCAAAATTACTATGGGACACCTCAGTGCACGCTGTGGTAAGGCATTTTAAGCTGCGGTAAGCATACGTTAGAGCTTACCGCAGCTTAGTAAAAGGACCTCTGTGCTCAGCAAGTCTTTTGTAAAATACATTGCAAATTGTGAACATCTCAGCTTAGACCTCTCTCTTTTTTTTTTAATCTAAACAACCTATACAAAATTGGGGTTAAAAGAAGAGAACTGAGATACTTCATAAAAAACATAAGTTACATTGTGATATTTAAACACACTTTTTCAAGGATATTATAACATATGGCCTGATTTATTAAGGGCTAAATTTAGCAACATGTTAATGGCAGTTAACACAAGTTATTGCCTATAATTGGACCTGTGTTAAATAAAATGCATTAAATCATATCAATGTGTTAATGCAGATGATGTGTGCTAACATATCAATGCATCTTAGTAAGTGCAGTTGAATCCTAGGCCCCACTCCTGTTTGCCATGCAGTTGCTTAAGCCCTGTAGGAGGTAGTCCTGGTACAACATTCAGGTTTCTTTTTTTCCTGTTGTTGTAGGGCTCAGTCCTCCAGTACCTGGAATCAGAGTTCTGGGACTGTGCCTGCTAAAGTATAGATGATTGGTTTCAAAACAGATAGTCACTACTTGGGTTCTGTGTCAAACCGCCCCTTGCACTCCAGAATTTACCAGATAGTGTTCAACAACAAAAAGCTTTACTGGCCTATCTTTTGTGACACAAACACTGAAAGGAATTCTTGGCCTTATGGCCGAGAGTTCAGGCGCTTGGGGCCATATTCTATAAAGGTTATGTTCCTAAATTTATGCTCTTAAATTTACGCTCCTAAATTATAAGCGTAATCTATGCTCCTAAATGTATGCTCCTAATGTAGGGCCTATTACGCTCATAGATTTAGCATACATTTAAGAATGTAAAATTAGAATAAATTTATGAGCATAAATTATGATCACAAATTTAGAAGCATGGAGGGCATAATCGAACAGCGCCGGCCAAATCGATGGGCGACCATCTTCGGGTCCGGCTCCGCAAAGGGGCGGAGCCAAGCGTATTTTCGAAATACGCTTGGAGCCGGCCAAATCGCTCGCCGTGTTTAGATGAGATGGGTGGCTCCGATTTTCAGCCATAATGGAAACTGGACCCGGCCATCTCAAACCCGGCGAAATGCAAGGCATTTGGTTGTGGGAGGAGCCAGCATTTGTAGTGCACTGGCCCCCCTGACATGCCACAACACCAACCAGGCACCCTAGGGGGCACTTCTAAAAAATTTAAAAAAGAAAACAATTAGCTTCCAGGTGTATAGCACCCTTCCCTTGGGTGCTAAGCACCCCAAATCCCCCCCAAAACCCACTGGCCACAACTCTACAGCATTACCATAGCCCTAAGGGCTGAAGGGGGGCACCTACATGTGGATACAGTGGGTTTTGGGGGGGGTTTGGAGGGCTCACATTTAATACCACAAGTTAAACAGGTGGGGGGGATGGGCCTGGGTCCACCTGCCTGAAGTGCACTGCACCCACTACAAACTGCTCCAGGGACCTGCATACTGCTGTCAGGGAGCTGGGTATGACATTTGAGACTCGCAAACAGGCTGTCAAAAAATGTTTTAATTTGGGTTTTTTTTTTGTGGGAGGGGGTTAGTGACCACTGGGGGAGTCATGGGAGGTGATCCCTGATTCCCTCCGGTGGTCATCTGGTCAGTTCAGGCAGTTTTTTGGGGACTTGGACCTGAAAAAAAGGATCCAAATAAAGCGGACCAAATTCTCGTGAAAGCCGGCTTTCTTTTTTCCATTATCGGGCGAAGCCGCCCATCTGAACACACACCCCTATTCTGCCCCGTCCTGCCTTCGCTACCATGCCGACACGCCCCCTTGAACTTTCGCCAGCCCCGCAAAGGAACGCAGTTGAAGCCGCCCAAAATTGGCTTTTGATTATGCCGATTTGGCCGGATTCTGGATATCGCCGCCCATCTCCCGATTTGTGTCGGAAGATGGGCAGCAATCTCTTTCGAAAATCAGCTGGATAGCCTTTATAGAATAGGGTTCTAGGTGCCACGTATATTTTGAAATTTCCTTCTCAATGTCATGCTTTGTATCTTTTCTTTGAACTATAGGATTTTTTTTTATCACAGGAGAGAACAGTAACTTTGATGGGTGCTGATTCACATGAAGCTTAATTCACCTCTGTTTTAGTATTTCTTTATATGATACTAGGGATTTCCTAGTTCTTTTTTCTCTTGGTTCTTATCTTTATTGTGGACAAAGGGCCCTGTTTACTAAGGTATGCTAGCGCCTATAGTGCAGCTTAGTAAACAGGGCCGTAAAAGTGTTGTTTTTTTCTTATTAACTTTATTATTGATTTCCATATCAAGAATTTATTTATTTTTGACTGAAATGTAAATAATTTCAGAAATAAAAAATGTTAAAAATAGGTCTTCAGGTGTTTTCTAAATGACATGTAGGGCCCCATTTACTAAGCCGCGCTAGAGGCGCATTAGCGCTTTTAGCGCATGCTGTGTAAGCGACCACAATATTCCTATGGGTGCCTACACAGTTAGCATGCGCTAATTTTGTGCACGCGCTAAAAACGCTAGTGTACCTTAATAAACAGAGCCCATAGTCATTTCTACTTCTTATTTAAAAGTAAACTATTCCATACCTTTGATGCCTGCTATGTAAATATCAAGACAAACCCCCTTGCTATGTGCTAATGCCAACACAGCCCATTCACTTTGAATGGGCTATGTGCTGCACAGCTTGTGGGGGGGGGGGGGGGGGGGGAAGAATTTCTTACATGTAATACAGTTTGTTTTTTTATATTTTCATTTTAGAATTTCAACATAACATTCAAGCATACACTTGAAAAAGAAATCAGAAAAAAGATAGTTACAGAAAACCCACTTAATAGAGAAAATAAACATCATCCATTAGTCCGAAATATTGCTGGAGTCAAGCAGGAAATATAAATATAGAAAAAGAAATAAAACCCTAACAAGGCAGATGAATCCTATACAGTGACAGCCGGATTACGTGCTAACCAAAGGGAACTACCATTGCAGTCGGACCACCCTCCCAAGCCACCAAAAATTCCAATAATTGCTTAGGTTCAAAAAATCATCACTATTAAATTTTTGCATGACATATAACAGGAAATTTTAACAAGGAAGATGCCCCCATCACCAAGACCCTTGAGCAAAATCCTTAAAAAGTCCTCACGACGCCTTTGGGTACCAAAGAAAAATCAGGAAAATAGATGAACATTAGAACTCAGAAATTGTTCATACATATATCTGAAGTAATTATATAATCCCAAATTTCTGTCCAGTTTCAGGGCAAAAGGTTACTAACAGAGTAGATCTAGACACCCTGTATAGCCACCTTAGCCTGGATAACCCCAGACTTCTCCAAAGATATCTTCACAATTTGCTATAGGGACATGTTCAACATCAGTCTTGATGGCGACCCATATGGCATCAGTCAACTACTGCTGGTTTCTGTAATGAACCAACCCAGCTGCAACAGAAGTTGTTGCAGTGTCAAGCTTCATCCGCGATAACCTCTCTCCCAGCCACCTCAAAAAGGGGGCGGGGGAATGGGGCATTCTATGCACTGGCTCCCCACTCGATGAGTGCCCTTTCGCAGGCAGTGCAAAAACCAACAAACTGCTTCCCAATCTCGGTGGAACCAGCTTATCTTCTGGGCTCAAAGACACCCACTCTGCAGTAAGGCCAGATTCATTAAACGTCGGGCCCTCCAAAGGCACTGTAGTGGATCCTTGGGTCGTGATGCCAGCAACCTTAAAGAAGGTATGAATCAGCTCAAGAACAGAACTTTACACCCGCGGGAAGGGAAGTATCTGTCCTCTCTTCTTCCCCATTGTAACCAGAACAAATGGGGAGAAAACGGCTTAAAACAGACACCAACACAGGGGCTGACTTACAACACCTCTACCTCAAACACTTTGGAGATGGGAATCTATGACAGATATAGTTTCTGAGCTGTGAGTTACAATCAGAAGAGAACGTCAGTAAAGGGAACATATTTGGTGCCAATCCAAACATTATTTTATGAGTCAATGAGTATAACTTATAAGATAACCATTTTCCTCAGTTGGGAATCAGTGTAACTTCTTTAACAGAAAAAAACCAACTTTTTTGCATGACATACAAGTCTAGCTGCTGCATTCTGTATAGTCTGCAGATGTTTTTGAGTCCAATCCATACAGCCAACATATATAATACTTATTCCAGCTGTGAGATCACACTATGATTCTAAATTGATCACATGTCAAATAATTACAGACACATTGTAGTTGTTTTAATTTCAGACATACTTGTCTGATAACTAGATTGACCGCAGTATCCAGTACTACACCTAGAATTCTCAAGAGAGATTTCCAAGGGAAGTCTATTCTCAGAATCCTCAGGAGTTGATCACAAGGTAAACTTTGTGCTGATCTCAGCAAAGAATTTTTTTTAATTATTCAAAAAGTTGGATATTATCCAGTTCTCTCTCTCCAGAGACAACACTGCTGTATTATTGATGTTACATCTGCCATTATACTATCACATGGATGAGTAATATGATGATATCTGCATATATAAATAATTTCACCTCTAGATCATTTACATGCTTTTTAAGAGTAGATATTAATAGTAACATAGTAACATACATAGTTACTATGTTACTATTATTTACATGCTTTTTAAGAGTAGATATTAATATATTAAAGAGAATGTGAGGCAATGGGGAACCCTGAGGTACTCCACTTCTCACTAAGGTGTAGAAACGTCTCTAGATATTTTCACTCTGTACATTCTCTAAATTAGAAAACCTTCAAATTAATTTAAACGACTTGTGATACCAATTTCCATTATCTTCTTCAATAGCAAACTATGAACTACCTGGTTGAACACACACAATAGGTCAAATTGCATAATTGTCACTTGCCCACCCAGTCCTAAATATAATCTTATCTCTGGTGTGATCACACGTATTACTGTCTCAGTGCTAAATCCTATTCTGTCAGTTTTCCATCACTATTTATAGACTATTAATGGTCTGCAAGTCCAAACTACAGTACTACTAATACTACTTAACATTTCTAGAGCGCTACAAGGGTTACGCAGCGCTGTACAGTTTAACAAAGAAGGACAGTCCCTGCTCAAGGAGCTTACAGTCTAAAGGACGAAATGTCAAGTTGGGGCAGTCTAGATTTCCTGAAGAGAGGTATAGTGGTTAGGTGCCGAAGGCGACATTGAAGAGATGGGCTTTGAGCAAGGATTTGAGGATGAGCAAGGAGGGGGCATGTTCAATGTTTGTAGATTTAGGAACTGGGGTTAGAATGATATTCCCTGGTATAGGAAAAGAGATTCCCATTGATAATCTTATATCTAAACACATCATCAGATAGCACAAAAACTCGGAAGACATGTTTTAATAAGAGTTGCTGGATGTAATTCTAAACTGCAATGCATTCTGCAATTTTTTTTTTAACCAAACTAGTCACTGTGGTTGCTTGAAATGGTGGAAAGATTCCCAAATGTGATCTCCTGGAACAGAACAAGCATTCATTTTATTGTTAAAATCTTCTTGAACCTTATATTTGCCAACTAGCTCTAACTGAGTACTTTCCATCTTTGATTATAAAAAAAAAAACCCTGCTTGATAGAGTTAACTTCAGTCACACAATACGAACTTCTATCAGTGCAGGTAGGGGCACAATGAATCCAGTAACTTCCTCTGAAGGAAGGATCCATCCCGGATTGGCCACTGTTGGAAACAGGATACTGGACTAGATGGACCCTTGGTCTGACTCAGTAAGGAAATTCATGTTCTTAAGCAGATATAAAATTGAAGTGTGCCTGAGACAGGAGAGGGAAATCCTGTAAGTGGTTCATACCTGCTGATGAGCAGTCAGTGCTCAAGGAGGATGGGTGGACCCAATAGTGAGAAGCTGCTGGGCTGGAAGTTGCCTGGGACAGAGTACATAAGGGCCACAGAGGGCCTGTGTCTTGCAAAGCCCCATGCTGCGTAACCCTGGCAGCGCTATAGAAATGCTAAGTAGTAGTAGTAGTAGTAGTAGTAGTAAAGGAGAACAGGGATTGTCTAGTACAGATTGCAAGAGAAGAGAGACCAGAAGAAAGGAGGAGAAAAAGGTCTGGCTAGTCTTTAAACTCAGCAAAGAGAAAGGAGAAATGTTGAAAGTCATTGATAGAACAGGGGCGTAGCCACGGGTGGGCCTGGATGGGCCTAGGCCCACCCAGTTTGGGTTCAGGCCCACCCAGCAGCGGAGCGGAGGGAGCAGGCAGCGCTGATCCTGCATCTGCCTCCTTCTCTCTGACGGCAGCGCTTCCCAGACACTGCCTACCGCCGCCACGATCTACCTCCTCCCTCTGTCTCACTCTCAACAGCAGTGGTAGCGGTTCAAACACGCTACCTCCTGCTTCTAACCCGGAAGCGTCTCCTCTGCAGAGGAGACGCTTCCAGGTTAGAAGCAGGAGGCAGTGTGTTTGAATCGCGACGCTACCGCTGCTGTTGAGAGTGAGACAGAGGGAGGAGGTAGATCGTGGCAGCGGTAGGCAGCATCTGGGAAGCGCTCCTGTCAGAGAGAGGGCGGGCAGGTGGAATGGGAGGGAAGGATGCATGGGGGTGAAGGAGAATCGCTGGACACATGGATGGGAGCGGGAGGGGAGGGGAGAGAGGAGAGTCACGGGATGGATGGATGGAGGTGGGGGTCAGGGGAGAGAGGAGAATTGCTGGGGATGGATGGATGGAGGTGGGGGCAGGGGAGAGAGGAGAATTGCTGGGGATGATGGATGGATGGAGGTGAGGGGCAAGGGAGAGAGGAGAATTTCTGGGGATGGATGGCTGGATGGATGGATGGAGGTGGGGGGTCAGGGGAGAGAGGAGAATTGCTGGGGATGATGGATGGATGGAGGTGGGGGGCAGGGTAGAGAGGAGAATTGCTGGGGATGGATGGATGGAGGTGGGGGCATGGGAGAGAGGAGAATTGCTGGGGATGGATGGATGGATGGATGGAGGTGGGGGGCAGGGGAGAGAGGAGAATTTCTGGGGATGGATGGATGGATGGAGGTGGGGGGCAGGGGAGAGAGGAGAATTGCTGGGAATGGATGGATGGAGGGGACAGGGGCAAGAACAGAATTGCTGGGGATGGATGGATAGGGGCAGGGGAGAGAAGAGAATTGCTGGGTATGGATGGATGGAAGGGAGAGGAGAGTTGTTGGACATGGGTGAATGGAGGGACGAGGAGAGAGGAAGGTTGCTGGACATGGGTGGATGGAGGGAAGGGCAGGAGAGAGGAGTCTGCTGGATATGGATGGAGGAGAGGGAAGGAAGAGAGAAGAAATGCTGGACATGGATGGAGGGGAGGGAAGAGTGAGGAAGGAGATGAGGGGAAAGGAAGAGAGGAGAAAATTGCACATGGATGAAGAAAATAGGCAGAAGCTGGATCCACTGGACAGTCAAGTCTACGGAGGACCCAGAGCAAGAAATGAAGAAGAAAAGCGTAAAGTAAAGAAATAAATGGAAAGGAAGCCCTGGAAACGGAGTAAAGAGGACAGATAGCAGCAGAATCAGATACTGGGCCAGTATGATCAGAAAAACAAAGTCACCAGACAGCAAAGGTAGAAAAAAATTATTTTATTTTCATTAAAATGATTGGAACATGTCCACTTTGAGAATCAGGTGCTCAACATTAAAAGTTTATATTTATTTACTTATTTATGGCATTTTATCCCCACATTAAACATGAATTAGATTGGAACCTGGGATCATTTAATGTTTTTTTTCCTGGAGAGAGTCATGCATTGCCTCCCCCACCCCCCAGGCTCTCTCCCCGGCTATAGCCAGCTCTGCAATTTTGAGGGGAGGTGCACAGGTGGACGGGGGGGGGGGGGGGGGGGGGGGGCGCAGAGGTGGACCGGGGAGAGAGAGCCTGTTGTTAAACATTTACCAGCACACCACTGTCTAGTGCCCACCCATCCAACCTGTTGGCCCACCCAAAAATTGACTTCTGTCTATGCCACTGTGATAGAAGTCTTTATTTTGAATTCTTCCTCTGTGTTTTTAGCCTTTTATGTGGAAACAATCATAGCAATGTTATTCAGAGACTGGCCTGGACAGTAAACTCGGCAATGTGTTTGAGGGGTAAGCAGATTGGTGCAGTAACCCAAGGAAAGTAGGGTCTTGAGGGTTAGCCTTTCCCCTGGCTCAACATAGTACCAGGGGTCAGGAGCTGGAGTTTCGCTCTTACCCCACATTGTATGCCTGGTATAAAGCCACCCAGCCATTCAGTCCGTTATATTTCAGTTAAGTGTAACACTGAAGATGGATATGGTCACAGTCCTTGGAAAGCTAATGAGACATAAACGGCTAAATAATCAAACTACTCACAGTATTGCAATCCCTGCAGGAAATTTTAACTCATGGGGGTTCGCAGCAATAGCGGCAGCAAAAGTACATGCATATATTTGCCTTCTTTATAACTCCCTGAAAAATTACCCACAGAGAATTGCACCTACTCTCTCTCTGTGGGCAATTTTTTTTTTAATAGTTTTGATTATACAAAACTACGTGTTTTGTTCCATCCATCTCTCCATTCCCTAGATGCTGGTAATTTATTTCCACATAGAAAGTGCACAATTATCAACTCTCCCATTTCCATTGGTAAAATATTCTTTAGCCCCCTGCAAAAATGTCACTGATTACTGTCCTCACACTGCAAAATCACACATTTCTCTAAGCTCTGAAGTTTCTCTTGCAGGTGTATATTACCTTTAACCAGAAAACATTGAACTTTCTTGAAATGTGTCAGTTTTTTTTACTGTTAAGCTACTCAAACATCTGTTGCAGTCCACAGTTATCAAGTATTGAACCACACATTTAGCCGAGCTTTCTTGTAATTGCTTAGAGAGATAAGAAAATTGTCCCATGAGAGACTTACCTAGTGCGATGGCTTTCCTATTTCCTCAAAATTGATGGTGTCACGTCCCAGTTGGTGACAAGTCTACTGCAGATAAACTAACAATTCCAGGAATATTCAGGAATAAAAGCTCTCTGCTTTATGACTCAGGGTTAATAGCAGAAACATTCACAGTCCTGCTTTACACCGCCTTGGATGAATCTCTTCATAAAGGTGGTTAATAAATCCCAATAAATAAATAAATCACCATTGGTTGCTCCTCCCAAAGTCATGACAATAAAATGTTACATTTTCCAGATGTAGATCCAGTAATCCTCCCCCCTTAACTCCTGCTGCTACCAGTACCTCAATTTTATTAGTCTTAGTTAGTGTGATGGGACATCCAATAGGGCTGCCAGTGGCTGACTACTCGATTGACAAATCAGGTAGTTCAAAAGACAAAAATACCCGAGTAACTCAAAATCTTCTTTAAAATCCACTTTTAAAATGAGAAGGTAGTAGTTCTTTAATGGTTGAAAAGGGGCAGACTACCTTGGGGCAGCCTCCACTCTGACTAGTCCTCTTCCTCTTTGTCTTCTCTTGGAAAGATGGGATCCTTTCTTCTTTTCTTACGGGTCTCAGGGTGGGCACTTAGACAACTTCTCCTTTCTCTGAAAGATGTTCCATAAATAGACATATATCTAGAGTTTCAACTTCTCAGCAGTACTTAGTCCAAGTGCCTTTCTGTGTCCATGCTCTGGACCTTCTCCCAAAAATCAGAAAGAACACGTCTTCACAAATATGTACAGTTTGTTATATTTTTATCTTTTTGAAATTTAACATTTTTCCTCAAAGTCGCTCTGTTCAGTATAATGGTGTTTCGTCCTTCACAGAATAGCATGGATTCCCAAAACATTACTGTAGGATTCTGCCTTCAGGGAGACCATGACGAGGTTCCTCTAGACCTTCGCTATAAAACTCAATTGCTATCAACCAAGTTCTGTTCCCTTCTTGGCCTCAAAGATCCCCTCTCTCTTTGGTCAAGGCAGCTCACTGCTGCTTCTCAGCAGCTTCAGCCCCTAGATTCTATCAGCTCATATACTGGCTAACATCTCCAAGTCTTCTTTGCCAGTTTATATAGTGCCTTTTACAGTTTCCTATAAAACACACAGGAGGAACACCCACCAACAGTGATGGACACCTAGGCCCATGCTCCATGACATCACTCACTAGTTTGGAACAAGGACACCAGAATTTCCGTATGTTAAAAGGCAGAGGAACATTCTGGTGCCCTGCTACATAGACCAGATAAAATCACTTATCCACATCATTGACAATTTTTTTTGAAGTCTTGACATCCAGAGGTGGCTGGTTCAAATCCCACTGCTGCTCCTTGTGATCTTGGGTAAGTCACGCTGGACCTCTTTTACAAAGCTGAGCTACCGATTCTTGATGTGGCAAATGAAAGGAAGCTCATCAATTCCTATGGGCTTCCTCTCATTTGCCGCATGGGAATCGCTAGTGCAGCTTTGTAAAAGAAAACCTTAACCAGTGGTGTGCTGGTAAATTTTTAACAACAGGCTCTCTCCCCGGTCCACCTCAGCGCCCCCCCTGTCCACCTCTGCGCACCCCCCCCCATCCACCTCTGCGCACCCCCAAAATTGCAGAGCTGGCTATAGCGGGGGAGGGGGGCAATGCATTACTCTCTCCAGGAAAAAAAATTAAATGATCCCAGGTTCCAATCTAATTCATGTTTAATGTGGGATAAAATGCCATAAATAAATAAATAAATATAAACTTTTAATGTTGAGCACCTGATTCTCAAAGTGAACATATTCCAAACACTATAATGAAAATAAAATGATTTTTTTTCTACCTTTGTTGTCTGGTGACTGTTTTTCTGATCATGCTGGCCCAGTATCCGATTCTGCTGCTATCTGTCCTCTTAACTCCGTTTCCAGGGCTTCCTTTCCATTTATTTCTTTCCTCCTTTCTTCTTCATTTCTGGTCCTCAGCTTCTGCCTATTTTCTTCATCCATGTGCAGTTTTTCTCCTCTCTTCCTTTTCCCTCATCTCATCTCCTTCCTCACTTTTCTCTCCCCTCCATCCATGTCCAGCATTTCTTCTCTCTCCCCTCCTCTCCCCTGCATGCACCCATGTGCAGCAGTGACCCTCCTTTCCCCTGCCCTGCATGCACCCATGTCCAGCAGTGTACCCTCCTCTCCCCTGCATGCACCCATGTCCAGCAGTGACCCTCCTCTCCCCTGCCCTGCATGCACCCATACCCAGCGACCCTCCTCTGCCCTGCATGCACCCAGATGTCCAGCAGTGACCCTCCTCTCCCCTGCCCTGCATGCACCCATGTCCAGCGACCCCCTCCATCCACCCATGCCCAGCAGCGACTCTCTTTTCCCCCCTGCCACCCCCTCCCAAGCTGTTTTATGAAATTCTTCTTCTCCTCCCTCCCGCCCTCCCGATCCGGTCTCTCACCGCGCGCCTGCTTGTTTTTTAAATTCTTCGCTTCCAGCGCCGAGCCGCCGACTGTCTGAGTCCTCCCTTGCCGATTCGCGCTTCAAAATGGCCGCCGAGACTTCAGCCAAAGTCTCGCGAGGCCGCCTCTGGAAGTCTCGGTGGCCATTTTTAAAGCGCAAATCGGCAAGGGAGGACTCAGGACAGTCAGCGACTTGGCGCTGGAAGCCAAGAATTTAAAAAACAAGCGGGAGGTGAGGCGGATCCGAAGGGAGGGAGGAGGGAGGGAGAAGAGCCAGAGCCGGCTCGCTATTTGCAACAACCGGCTCGCAAGCCGGAAGAAAATTTAACAACCGGCTCTTGCGAGCCGGTGCGAGCCGGCTCCAGCACACCACTGACTTTAACCCTCCATTGCCTCAGGTACAAAATTAGATTGTGAGCCCTCCAGGGACAGAGAAGTACCCAGAGTAACTGAATGTAACTCACCTTGAGCTACTACTGAAAAAGGTATAAATTAAATCTTTCTCCCAAGAAATGTAATTTTGAATATTAAACAAATAAATAAATAAATAAAGTAGAAAACTCAGGGGGTCTTTTACAAAGGCACAGTAGCGTTTTTAGCACATGCTAATAATGATTAGGACATCCTAAATACTAGAAACGCCTATAGGACTATATGGGTGTCTTTAGCATTTAGCACATGCTTATTTTTAGCATGCGCTAAAAACACTAGCTCGCCTTTGTAAAAGGATCCCTCAATCCACTCAACAAAACTGTTAACAACCGGTATTTTAAAATTACAGACTGAACAATTTCCCTTCTTGTCTAGACATTGTTTGTGTCTTCATTAAACATAGCATAAGATGAACACATCTTGTATTCATTCAGTACAAAGCAAACACAACTAATGTGTAAATGCATGGTTATTTATTCCACTTACAATGAATGAATTGTTCTAGTGTTTATAATCAAACCTGCTGTATTAAGCCTTTATGAAATTATATTTCAGTGATCATTTTGGGCCTCTTTTACTAAACACAGACTCGTGTCAAGTGAGCGAGTGAGAGCAACCCCCTTAATTCAACTACCTACGTGGGAAGTCCTGTAGAAAAGCTACCAGTATGCCTGAAATGCAGGAAAATCATCTCACTGTGGTACAAGAACAGCAGAAAAAATTAAAAAAGCCACAGAGCCACCGAACACTAGTTTTCAGTGCACCTACTTAGAAACCAGTTTCAAAGGGGGAATATTTCATTAGGACTTGATCACAGAAAAGTTCCTACAGTGGCTCGTACTCACTAAGACACATTCTCTGTGCCTGCACTAGGGGGAGGGCATGCAACCATGTGTTTGTAGAGGCAGATTGGGGGTGGGGGGGGGGGGAAGCCCATGGTACAAGAGGGAATGATAACACAAAACAGCGAAGATGACCCCAAAAAAAGGGAAACATAAACAAAAAATATAAAAACCCAAGTATTTTTTGTTTATGCTTCCCTTTTTTGGGGTCATCTTCGCTGTTTTGTGTTATTGCCAATTGTTTGCGAGGACTAGTTTCTTCTGTTTTTTGGATGAGAGGGGATGAGACCTGACATTTAAGAGCTAACATGAAGCCATTTTACGATTACATTAGAAATAAGATGGCAACTAAGGAGAAGTGCAAGCCTTTTACAAATGGGATGGGAAAACTATAAACAAGATGGCAAAGAAAATGGAGACAACAGGAAAAAAGGAGGAAAGAACCTCACGTAGATGTGAGCAACAAACAAAGAAGTGAGGTGAACTCCAGGAGGAAATCACGAAGTCTTTAATGAAAACAGCATAAAAACGACCCGACATGGCCATGTTTCGGCACAAAGGCCTGCCTCAGGGGTCAGGTGAATCTCTTGTGTTACGGCGAAAGTGCTTAACTCAAGAGTAAAATCAAAGTTCTGGCTGTTAAACCTCTGTAAAATCCACAGTGGAGAAAACGCTGAGCTGCAAACATCATTGGACCAGCAAAAGTCAGCGACGTGAAATATGCAAAATGCAACAGAAAATGGAGAGACAAAAAAAATCCTATGCACCATCACATCGAGGTATATATTTTTATGCCAAGCAGAATTTTATAACAGTCATTTATGTGTATATGTGGCCGCACAAGTATGAAATTGACTTTATAAAAGATTATCCCCACTGTGTGTTTATATATTTGGATAAATAGATACAAAGAGAGGGAGAAAGTTCATACGCTCATCTTACATTATAAAGGTAATTTTAACAGAATTTTTCATGCTCAAGCAGGTGCTTAGCTGCCCTAGGGGTACTGGCATATAAAAGTAGGTGCTCAGACTACTGTTTCCTCTAAGCTGAGCGGGATTCCCTCAACTGGATTGCTGCCAGTTGGGGGTGGTGCTTCAATACTGTATGTTCAATTGCTAGGGACAGGCAAGTTCCTTGGAGTCCCGCAGAGCTTGCCTGTCCCTCACTATTGAAAATGTGATAGTGAAACAGCACCCCCCACTGGCAGAATTGTAGGTGAAGGACTCCTGTTCAGCTTAAAAGAACAGTGGCTCAGACAACATTTTACTTATTAGGATTTAAATACTGCCTTTTTGAAGAAATTCACCCAAGGCATTGTACAAGTCAAACATAGTGTAAGGGGTCCCCACACCCATGAGCTGTCCTTACCCTACAATTTACCAGATCTTAAATAATGAAAATCACAGGGCCCAGGGGGAGGAGTTAAGATGGCAGCATGCTAGGTGTCCTGAATGCCGGTATGGTTTGAGCTCTGTTTAAAAATTTTTTTTTTCTTTTACCTTTGTCTTCTCACGATGCCACATAAATGGAAGAGGAAGGTAAGAGCCCCATCTACTTCAGGCTCAGTGCCTCCCATGCCTTTGGCATCTCAACCCCGGATTGAAGGATATTTCGCCCAGCCTGTATCCAGAACAAGTAGCGGAGATCAGACCCCTGCTGCGGACATTGCTGGTGAGAACTTCAAACTGCTTGGGGGGGGGAAAATTTCACTCAGCCCCCGCGAGCACTCAACGCCAACCTGTTTGACAGCGCCACCTGGTCTTGTTCGAGAGAGCACTGTTCAGGATGGAAGTGGCGAATCCAGCCCAGGTGTATCCCGGAACCCTCCTCCTTCACTCTCTCCAAGCAGAGTAGAAGTGCACCATGTCACAGAAGGAACCATTCGGAGACTTCCGTTGGAGAAGCCAGTCGTGCTATCAACATCTGTGCTGGGGGACTCAAATGATTCATCGGAGCAACGGGCTGAATTACCATCTGGATCTGGAGCGGTGCACCAGACATAAGATGTGACTCTTGGAGCAATTTGGGGCCTCCTTACCAAATTGGAATCAACTATTGTATATTGCTCTTCTGATATTTCCAATCTAAAGTTATCTTGTGAAGTTTTGGCACAAAAATTTGAGATGTTAGAAGTTGGACATCGTGAGAAGTTGGAGACTTTGGGAAAATCATTGAAAGATAATTCAGAGGTGGTACAAACAACCTCATGAAATCAGCTCCTCAACAATTCATAATAGACCTAACGAACCACGTGAACTTCATGCTACAAAACGGACTTTTCCCAAAGGAAAAAGGAAAAATTTTACTCACCTCAATACCCAAAGACACAAAGAAAAACGCAAGTGAAATAACTAACTACAGACCAGTAGCATCTATACCACTAATAACCAAAATAACCGAAGGGATGGTAACCAAACAACTCACAAATTATCTCAACAAGTTCTCAATACTGCATGATGCCCAATCAGGATTCTGGTCAAATCACAGCACAGAAACAGTATTAATTACCCTAATGACCAAATTTAAACAAATGATTGCAACCGGCACCAATATACTCCTCTTACAATTTGACATGTCAAGTGCCTTTGATATGGTTGACTATGGAATCCTACTACACATACTTGAATATTTTGGCATTGGAGGCAATGTCCTAAACTGGTTCAAGGGGTTCTTAACCTTACGCTCATATCAGGTCACATCAAATTCAACTACGTCTGCTGAATGGACACCCGAGTGTGGAGTACCGCAGGGATCCCCCCTCTTGCCAACTATTTTCAACCTAATGATGATTCCCTTGGCAAAACTTCTATCAAACCATAACCTTAACCCATACATATATGCCGATGATGTAACGATATATATTCCTTTCAAACAAGACAATAATGAAATCTCCAACGAAATCAACCAAAGTCTACACATCATGAACACCTGGGCAGATGCATTCCGATTGAAACTAAACGCAGAAAAAACTCAATGCCTCATACTTACCTCCCAATACAACAAGAATAAATTTACCGCTATCAACACGCCTAAACTAAATCTGCCAATCTCATTAGTTCACAAAATCATTCATGGTGAAGCCCCTACATACATGTCAGATTTAATAGACCTGCCACCCAGAAATGCTAAAAGATCATCCCAAACTTTCCTCAATCTCCACTTCCCTAAGTGCAAAGGCATAAAATACAAAGTACTGCATGCATCAACCTTCTCTTATATGAGCACGCAATTCTGGAATTCACTACCACACAACCTGAAAACGATCTATGAATTAACCGACTTCCGTAAACTATTGAAGACTCATCTCTTTGAGAAACTTTACTGCAAGGATCAAAACACATGAAATACACAACACTAATAGAATTGCATCAATACACTCTCTTCTGAATCCTCTTCCCCATACTTTCACCACACTTAAAACTCTACCCACAGATAAAATTGTTATACCCTAATGCCCTCTTGCTATTTTTCTATCGCCCTATCATTTCCCCATTGTTACTTTCCATTGTTCTATTCCCAAATGATATCTTGACTTTGATTTTGTCTTCCCATAACTCTTCACAATGTAACCCATAACCGTACTGTGACAAATTGTATTTCCATCATTCACAATGTATTGTAAGCCACACTGAGCCCGCAAATAGGTGGGAAAATGTGGGATACAAATGCAATAAAGAAATAAAAAATAAATACAGCCTTTGGTTAAAGATAAAATTGTGATTCATCGAAAGCTGGAGCAATTTAGGCATTTGAACCTTCAGCTACTTAATTTTCCAAAAGGTCTAGGTGAACAGACATTGGATACCTTGAAAAAATACTTGACTGAGGTTTTGAATTTATCAGCAGAATCAATTCCGCCAGTTAATAAGGTGTTCTATTTACCAACTAAAGTAATGGTCGATAATGGACAAACTTTAAATGTATCTGCTATTTTAGATTCTTCTCAGGAATATGTCTCAGATTGTGCCATGTTGCTTATAAATTTCATCTTCAAACAAGATTTAAATATGGTTATGTGTTTATATTTTTGCAACTTACAAGTACAGTTTTATGGTCAGAGAGCATGGATATTTCTGGATTTGGCAAGAGTGACTCACGAGAGACGTAAGGCCTTTTTGGTCATGAAGCAGGAGGCCTTGTCTATGGGTGCCACTTTTGTCTTATGATATCCTTGTAAATGTATATTTAAATATGTGGGTATCAGATATATTCTTTGTCCTGGAACAACTACGTTCCTTCTTGGATTTGAAGAAGCTCTTTCCAAATATTCCCCTCCAGCCTGGTACTGCTTAGTTTGTGCTGTAGTATTATATTCTGGTTAGTAATCATGCCAAAGCCTTATTGCCTTTTTTTGATGTTTCTTTAGTTTTAGATTGTTCCACCTTTTTCTTTCCTCCTCCCCTTTCTAATGGGGTCTTTTACTAAGGCATGCTGGCGTTTTTAGCGTGCACTAAAAATAGGCACATGCTGAACGCTAAAGATGCCAATGTATTCCTATGTTTTGTATTATACAGGTCAGTAGGATTGGAGAATCATAATAGGATCCATCAGATTAGCGTATCCACCTCCATTTTGGCTAAACATTTCAATGAGCCAAGCATACTTTTTAGGGGCGATACCGCAATCCCCATCAATCCAGTATTTTTACAGGTTTTTTACTTTTTTTTAATTGCTTTTTACTTTTATTCCTCATTTTGCTATCAGAGCGATTTTTTTATATTTTCAATTTTCTTTATAGTAGGCATTTACAGAAACAGCATTGATACTTAGCTTTTAGGCTATGTTCAACGAATACATGATGGAGACCAGTTGTCACCGACATAGATCCATGTTTCGCTTACGAGCTATTTCAAGGTAGTCTCCAAGAGTGCTTCTAACTGGCGGCATCTAAGACTAAGAGAAGCACTCTTGGAGACTACCTTGAAACACACTTTAAAGACACTAACATACCTATAACGCTGCTTATTTATTATTTGTTGCATTTGTACCCCACATTTTCCCACCTATTTGCAGGCTCAATGTGGCTTACATAGTACCGTCAAAGGCGTTTGCCCAGTCGGTGGATAACAAATACAAAGTTGTATAGTGATCGTAGTAAACTGGGCCCTTAGTTTTTACTTTTTTTTTTTCTCTTTTTCCAAGCTAGCCAAGGTTAGGTCAGAAAAGCTCTGTATAAGACAATAGACAATTCCTTAAATTTCACAGAATTCTTAAAACTTTGTTCTTTTTTTTTTTTTAGTTACGTGCTCATAAATCTCTCCTCTTTCCTCAGAGATTAGAGCACTCAGAAAGCTGTATTTAACTCAAAAGATCAAATTATTAAAGCCTCTTTTCCTTCTAGAGTATTTTTAAACAGATGGAGAAGTTGAAATCTAAAAGCTTAGACCCAGTCTAAGAGACAAACAAAGGAGTTGGCAGATTTGCTTACAATCCTGTTCAATCCCTTTCAGGACTAATTACTAGGATTCACACACAGCTTCTTCTTATAAAAATGCTCAGCAATCGTTTAATAAAAAGCCTTTCCAGTGCCTCTCCAGTGTAGCAACACTTAAACCATTTTCAAATATAAGAATCAGACTTCAGGAAAAGTTCCAAGATTTACACAGCTTCACTTAGTGAAACTCTCGGAAAACCACTTTTCTTTGAGGCATTCAGGAGGTCTTTTACTAAAGCGTGCTACTGTTTTTAGTGCATGTTAATATTTAGGATGCGCTAAACGTTAGTGATGTCCATATATTCCTATGGACGTCACTGACGTTTAGCACGCCCTAAATATTAGCACACGCTAAAAACGCTAGCACACCTTAGTAAAAGAGGCCCTCAGTGTTAAACAAGATCAAGTTTTCCTTTCTTTCAGAACATTTGCAAGACCTGGATCAAACTGCACTTTCTACATTAACTTCAGCTTAGAAAAATATTTCTTACACAAAACTAGTATCACTACTCCCTTGATCTTACATTTTCTCTCAAATCTTAACCAAATATGACAATTTTTAAATGTTTTAAATTCTTACAGTCACACACAAATATCCAGCCTGCATCTTTTCAGCCCAATCTTCCTCTCCTCATGATCCCCATACAGAGTTGCCAGATGGCAAAAAATTTACCAGCCCAAGTTGTGGCCAAAAGTAGCCCAAAATACAGTCCAATAGTTTAGATGCCAAAAATAGCATCATAATTATAAAAATCATCATCATAATCATATTATTAATAATATTTTCAATCTATCCTCATTTTTGTTTTGGTGGCACTTTACTAGGTGAAAACATCTCTGCACGAATACAGGGAGCCCCTGTAACCAGCCCCTCCAAATGACACAATGATTTACAATTAGAACCAATTACTGTTCCAACCGATGAAACCAATACTTCCTCTGTGCACATGTTGCACAAGCCGACACGTTTGAAAATATAAGGGGCCCTTTTACTAACGTGCATCCAAAAGTGGCTTGCGCTGGTGTAGGTGCATCTTTTGGATGTGTGCTGGTCCACTTCCTGAACGCGCCTGGAAAAAAGGGGATTTTTTTAATGTGCTGGAAAATGGACGTGCGGCTAAATGAAAACCAGCATGCGTCCATTTTTGGCCTGAGACCTTAATGCCATCCATTGACTTAGGGGTAAGGTCTCAAGCACTAACTGGCAGTAAGCGTGCAGTGCGCACCAACTGCCAATTACCACCGGGTACGGGCCCCGTAGTAAATAATAGAAAAAATTTTCTGCTGCATGTTTTGAGTGCGCACCAAAAACGGAATCATCACCTGAGTATGGTGCCAATTTGATGCGCGTTGGACGTGCAAAGTCATCTACGCACCTTTGTAAAAAGGGCCCCTAAGTAAGATCAAATAAAAATGCTATTGACAATATAGAACAACTTGGATAGAGCAGCTCATAGATTTGCTTGCTTGGTTTTGGGAGAACAGGGAAGACAGCGGCTGCGCAGAGGAGAGGTAAGGGAGACTAACCTCAGTTTTTTTTACATCACCACCTCCTGTTGTCAATCTAACCTCCTTGTTTGGCTCCCTCCCTCCTCAGCAAGCGTTATTTTTTTTTTCTTGCAGGCAGCTCTTTTTCTCTCTCCCTAGGCTAGCATTTTTTTACAGCTCCCCTTCCAGTCCCATCACAGCCCGCAACCCCCTCGGCTCTGTCAGTTCCTCCCTCCCTGATCCAGTCCGTGCTCCCTCTGGCTCCTGCTAGCTACTCACTGGCACTGCTCTGCTGCCGGAGCATTTCTGTCTGTCTCCGAAGTCCTTCTCCTCTCTCTCTCTGCTCACTGGTGGTCCCTTCTTCAGACCAGGAACAGCAAACTCCCACCTGGCCTGTCTGCTGATGGTCTCCTCTATCATCCCTGCACTTCCTGTCTCCCTCTCAGTCTCTTCTCCTCTCTCTTGGTCTTCTCCAGCTCTGACCTGACCCAGGCAAGCAGTGGTGCAAACACAGCGCACAGCTCAAGTGACAGCACACACTCACATCTCAAGAGCCCATGATGAGCTAAGAGAGGGGGGGGGGGCAAGCATTTAAGTGGGCCTCTCTCGCCCTCCTATTAGTCGAATTTGACCAATAGGATGGTGACAGGAAAAACCCACCAACCTGCGGGCCCTAGTCGTGAAAACCTTGCGGCTTTTCAAATTTTCCCGTACACATAGCTACTTTGATCTCCAAAATCTTCCCCATAAAAAAGATCCCCATGTGACCTTGCCCAGCCAATAAGATTCCTGCTCTCATAAAACTGAAACTGCTGCAAAACGAAAACACACATACAAATTTTCATTTTTCACTTTTAATCTCTGACACAATGTTGCTAGGAGGTTTTTATGAAAATCATACAAAAATCCCAACCTTTACAGCTCAAATTCACTTGGGTGCCAGATATTTATCAGCTTTTTGAGCACAGACACAGCACCAAAAAAGTCACAGCCCACATCTGCCACCTCTTCTGATCCCAATACATATTTTTGCTGGCCAGGGCCCTTCTTTTTTAAACATACTTTTATTTACATCATGTGTCCCTGCTGGTGTCTGTGGACACCAATGCATAGGCATGAATTTTCACACTATTTTCAGGCTCCTGCAGCTCCCCTTGCAGTCCCATCCTGCTCTGGGGCACTGTTACCAGCATTTTGGCATAGTTCTATACACGCTTGAACACGCATGAGTGTGATTCACGCTGCTGACGTGGCTCATTAATACCGCCAATGATATAGGCACAGCTGGACCTCCCTCGCACTTAAATTATTTAACTTCAGGGTCCCAGGACCCCCAATACACTCCCAGGACTTCCTGGAGCTCAGGGCTGCCATTCCTAAGGGTGCCACACATGCATGGATGACATCAAGGCTGTCATCACACTTTCCTGCAGCCTCTCCTGCCGGCCTGGGACGCATGTGATTGCGCTGATCGCGCAACCACTGCAGCCATCACCTCTGCTGTTTCCTGGGGGGGGGGGGGGCAGACTTCCCCCCACAGGTAAAAAAACACCATTACATTTTAACCTCTAGTTACAAACATTTACAGAAGTAAAAATATTCAAACAGCAGTACATAGAGTGCTAAAGTCAACACCCAATAAAGCAGTTTAATATAATTTGTATGTACATATTCCCAGTGGTAGAGAACCGGTGGTATGAGGCATTAATTTCTAATGGCACACACTCGGAGCAGGCTAACTTTGTGTGGGAGTTTTCAGCTGGCTTTTCTAAAGGCACACAGGTGCATATGTTTACCTAATAAAATAGGCATAATATATTGGCCAATATGTCTTTCCTGCCTAGCAGCCCCATCATAAAATTACCCTCCCTGTGACTTGTTAGAGCAAAAGCTTATTGAGGAAGTTGGTTTTGTAATCTTTGCTTTCCCTTAAAATTCTCTCTTTCTGTAATTAAATGTTATCTTCTGCAAGCCACATTTCTGTGAAACAAAACAAACAAAAAATCCCCTGAGTTCAAGCACTACAGGATCTTGGCTGGCTGTTTTCTGTAGTGCTTGCACACTGGGATAGGCGACCCCTAGCATGACTGCCACACAGTGACATTTGAAGGCCTCCCACAAGGCACAGTGTTCTTGCCTAAATGCTGGTATCAAATGCAGTTGTAAAATTCACAAGCCAGCGGTACTACCCTCCCTGTGCTCCAGATTAAGATAATCAGCCTGTGAGTTTTGAAACTGCTCAGGGTGCCAGAGTTCAGAAGGTCATAGCATGCCAGGAGGGAATACATTTGAAGGTAGGAGAATTTTCATGAGTGTGGCATGGCTGGTTCTCACTGGGAACTTCAGTCTATGCCACAGCACACCAGTCATATCCATGTTGCTATTTTTTGAGCGTTTGGCTTACAGCGGTCACAGCTAACATTTATCCTGTAGCAGAGGTTTTCAGCTCTGGTTTTAAGGCTGTCCATAATGAATGTTCAGCAGATGTGCCTACAGTTTGGTTACTATGGGGCCCTTTTACTAAGCCACGTAAGGCTTTACGTGCGCCCAACACGTGCCAAAATGGAGTTACCACCCGGCTACCAAGTGGCTCTTGCGGTAATTTCATTTCCTTTCAGCGAGGGCGGGCGGGACGCACGCTGAGAAGGCAGGGAAGCGAAGGACGACAGAGGAGCTTGATGCCTTGACTAGCGCCGCCCACCAGTTCGCCGCTGCGACTTGGTTAGAGACAGTGAGTGGAAGGGAGTATGACATGGGAGAGGGGAGGGAGGAGAATCGCTGGAGAGGGGGGAGAGGGGAGGGAGGAGAATCGCTGGCGAGGCGAGGGGAGGGCAGGGGAGGGAGGAGAATCGCTGGATGGACCTGTGAAAAAAGGTGCCGGTACGCCGTACCGCTGCGTACCGGCACAAAAAAAAGCACTGCATCCATGCATTGAGACTTCGGAGCTCTGCCTGCCTCTTGGGTCCTGCATGAGACTGATTTGCATTATATGCAAATAGATCTCATGAATATTCATTGTAGAAATCTTGAAAATCCAGCAAGGTTGTAGCCCCCGAGGACTGTAGTTGTCCACCCTTGGTCTGAAGAAAAGCTGTTCAGCTTACATTTTCAGTAAGAATTGATTAGATGCCTATAATTTATCTACAACTACTGGTCAAACTTTTGTGAATATGCTGCAAGATCTCAAAACCTCAATCACATAATCTTCCCACTGTTGGACACTATCTCTTCAAACGTCACAGAAAACCAGGGTGCCAGGATCTAGCCAAACTACAGCCTAATGAGCAATTTAATCTGGTCTGTGGTCAGCAGTGGTGTGGGAAGAGAGGTCCTGGTCAGTGCACACCAGTGGAAGTGTAGGGAGAGAGACTTGGATCAGAGCATCACAGGCAGAAAGAGGCGAAATGATGAATGGCTGAGGAGAAGAGGCACGAGGCAGATGCCAGGGAGAGTAAAAATGGATGGGGTCTGGAGGAGGGAGGCAGGGGAAATTCTTATAGCATGAATTCCAATTTCAGGGAAATTTAGAAATCTTACTGCCACATTATAGGAATCCATTCTCCTTCTTTTCAGAGTATCTGGCCCCTTTCTAATCTGAAATTGCCAAAAAGGCTGAATATGGTCATTTCCCCTCACCCTATGCTCAGTAAACTCTGAGGAGTAACACTCTCTGCTCTGTCCAGCACATTCAGTAGTTTGCAATACTGTATGTGGTGACCTAAGCAGCTAAAAAAAAAAAAAACCCACTCATAATATCTGAGACAAGGCTAATTCGATAAAGAGTTACAAAAGCGCTTTGGGGAACAGAATCAAAATTTAAAATGGAAATAAATAGGATAAAAATAAGGAGGACAAAAATCTATACCTAAGGAGGAAAGTCAAATATATAAATATAGAGCAGAAGTGCAAGGGATTTCTCTCTGTGACTGCTGCAAGAATCAGACACCAGTAAGGATTGGGTTCCTCTGCCATAAAGCAAATTCTGGCTTATTTTCATATCACTTTTCCCAGTAATATGAATTACAGATGAGAGTGCAAGTTACTAGGAGTAAGGATGCATGACTGAAAGGCTAAGGGAGGGAAGCAATCATCCCAACTTCAGAGCCCTACCCTTACACTTGATGGCTGTACAGTTGTGAAGAGAGATGTGGCTGCTGTTTCTCTCAGTTTACTTGAAACAGGCCGTGATAGACCACCCACAGCTCAGTACAGCTATGCAATGCCCCTACTGCTTTTATCTGGACAAAAGTGACATTCCTTTTGTATCTGTTTTCCAAAATGAACACGCTTATTCCATGAAGGCCAGTCACATAGTACAGTAATATGCTGATATCATTCTTTTACACTGTGGGGGGAGGTGCAATTCATCAACCACTGGTGCTGGGCTGTGTGGTTACATGGCAGCTGTTTGCTTTCTCAATACCTAACCTTTTTTTTTTCCTTTGCAAGAGGAGGTTCTGGAGCCACAGTATGAACAGCAGAGACCAGGCCAGCAAAGAATACATAGAGGGGTGGCTCACCAGCTGGCTGTTCAGAGAATCTTTTGTCCCTGCAACATTGGCTAGCAAGGAAGAGAAACAATTGAACTCCAAGGAGACAAACAACACTAAGGGCTGTGATGACTCTTTAACTGAGTTTGCTACTGCCATTATCTGTGCATTAAACAGGTAACGTTGGTAGCACTTTTCTAAAAACAAAATACTAGGCGTGGAATGATGCTCTGTCAGTCTCCGACCATAGAGGCTGCTGAAAGAGGCAACATAGAACAATTTGCTCAATCGGTAGACTTGATAAATAGTTTGGGATCCAGAGAAAGAAATGTTTTGCGGAAATATTCAGACTAGCTGCTTCACACCTTCTCTCTCAGTCTAAGAAAGCATCATAGCTATGTAGCTGACTTTGCAGAGAATGGTGGATGAAATGTGGTACAGGAGAATGAAAGGCGTGAAGAATGGAAGAATTATAGAACAGGAGATGTAGAATGAAAGATATGGGGAAGTTCAAGCCTGGAGGCAGTGCAACGGAACCTAAAGACTGACATGCATTCAAGGAACAGAATGGAGAGCAGCCATTCTCCTTTCAATGCTCAGTAGAAAGATGCCATCAACCACTATTGGCAAGAAATCCCTAGAGGCTTCAAGAAAAGTGTGAAAAGGAAGGGAGACAGAATTTCCTCATGAATGACTCCTGAGGAAATTAAAAAGTCATTGTGGATTAGGACCTGGTTAAAAGACAGAAAACAGAGTAGAGTTAAATAGTCAATATTCTCAATGGAGAAGGGTAAATAGTAGGGCTCCCCAGGGATCTGTGCTGGGAACACTGCTTTTTAACATTTATAAATGAATTGGAAACAGGAGTGATGAGTGAGGTGAACAAATTTGATGACGACAAAATTATTCTAAGTTGTTAAATCACAAGAGGATTGTGAAAAAATGCAAAGTAAACCTTATGAGACTGGGAGACTGGACATCCAAATGGCAAATGACATGTAATGTGACAAAGTGATGCATGTAGGGAACAGGAACCCAAACTACAGCTACATAATGCAAGGTTCCACATTAGGAGTCACTGACCAGGAAAAGGATTTAGATGTCACCATCGATGATAAGTTGAAACCATCTGCTCAATGTGCAGCGGCAGCTAAGAAAGCAAATAAAATGTAGGAATTATTAGGAAAGGAATGGACAAGAAAACTGAGATTATTATAATGCCCTTGTATTGCTCCATACTGCAACCGCCCTGCAAATACTGTATGCAGTTTTGGTCTCCATATCGCATAAAAAGATATAGCGGAATTAGAAAACGTACAGAGAAGGGTAACAAAAATGATAAAAGGAGATGGAATGACTTCCCTATGAGGAAAGGCTAAAGCAGCTAGGGCTTTTGAAGAGAAGGCTCAGAGGAGATATGATAGAGTTCTATAAAATGCTGAGTGGAATGGAATGGGTAGATATGAAGCGCTTGTTTACTCTTTCCAAACATGCAAGGACTAAGGGGCACACAAAGAAGCTACTGAGTAGAAAATTGAAAACAAACTGAAGAAAATATTTTTTCACCTAATTTAAGAGGGTAAATAGGCAACTACTTAGGCACTATTTTATGGAGACACGTATGCCCCTGTGTGTCTTTATAAAATACTTCTGTAAGTGGAGGAAAAAAAACACCTACCCTGAAGGCCTGGATAGTTAAATGTTTGTGCCTATTATTTTTAAATATTCATATATATTAGCACATGCTCAACCAAAACTCCACCCTTGTACACGCCTACCAGCAAAACACACACCATCATGTCACTGTGCATACTTTTATACCATCAGTAATATATGAGACCATTTACACATATGTGCAAAAGAGACTTTCAGGCTCATTTTCGAAAGAGAAGGATGTCTATCTTCCGAAGCCATCCTTCTCTCGCAGGCGCCCAAATCAGTATAATCGAAAGCTGATTTTGGGCGCCCCCAACGGCAGTCTGTCGTGGGGACGAACAAAGTTTCCGGGGGCGTGTCAGAAGGGTAGCGAAGGCGGGACAGGTGTGTGCCAGGGCATGCTTAAGAGATGGGCGCCCTTGGCCAATAATGGAAAAAAGAAGGGCGGCCCTAGCAAGAATTTGATCCGCTTTTTTTGGACCCTTTTGTTTTTTAGGTCCAGTCCCAAAAAAGTGCCCAAACTGCCCAGATGACCACCGGAGGGAATCGGGGATGACCTCCCCTACTACTACTACTTGACATTTCTAAAGCGCTACTAGGGTTATGTAGCGCTGTACAATTTAACATAGAAGGACAGTCCCTGCTCAAAGAGACTCCCCCAGTGGTCACTAACCCCCTCCCACCAAAAAAACCCAAACTTTAAAAACATTTTTTTGCCAGCCTGAAATGTCATACCCAGCTCCATGACAGCAGTATGCAGGTCCCTGGAGCAGTTTTTATAGTGGGTGTAGTGCACTTCAGGCAGGTGGACCCAGGCCCATCCCCCCTACCTGTTCTACTTGTGCTGGTAAATGGGAGCCCTCCAAACCCCCCCCCCAAAACCCACTACACCCACATCTAGGTGCCCCCCTTCACCCATAAGTGCTAAGGTAATGGTGTAGAGTTGTGGGGAGTGGGTTTTGGGGGGATTTGGGGGGCTCAGCACCCAAGGTAAGGGAGCTATGCACCTGGGAGGTATTTTAATGGTTTTTTTTTTAAATTTTTAAAAGTGCCCCCTAGGGTGCCCGGTTGGTGTCCTGGCATGTGAGGGAGACCAGTGCACTATGAATCCTGGCCCCTACCATGACCAAAGGGCTTGGATTTGGTCATTTTTGAGATGGCCGGCTTCGGTTTCCATTATCGCTGAAAACCGATGCCGACCATCTCAAATCCACCCAAATCCTAGGCATTTGGCCGGCACCAACCGTATTATCGAAAGAAAAGATGGCCGCCCACCTTTTTCGATAATACTGTCTGTCCCACTCCTTCACGCCCCCGTCCTCGGAGATGGGCGGCCATGGAGATGGGCGTCCCCGTTCGATTATCCCCATCTTTGTAAAATTACCCCCTTTGTGTCATGCTGCTAAAAATCCACATTTTTGCCAAAACATTTTTCAGTATTATTCATAAGTAGTATATAGTTACCAAAAACATAAAAAAACAAGTCTAGGCACCAAGATTGTATAATATTATGTAATATTTCCTAAAAACCTTCAACTAGAACTTTGTAGTGCTGAACGCACACTCATCTTGTAAGACTTGCCTAACTCAAATCTAAGATGAGCCTAGACCCAGCTAACCACCCACCCATCCCTAACAAATCTCCTCCCTCTGCTTGTTCAACTAACCAGCCCACAAATATCCCTTATCAGCCCGGGACTGCCTTATAGCAAAAATATTAAACACTTTTCATATCTCCTCAAAGGGAATAACAGCAGGCAGTCAGCCACTTCATTTCTGATCAGAATGATCCATGATCATGAATCTGGTATCCAGGAGGAAAAGTAGACATGCTTTCTGCTATCAGAGAAGTCTTTCTTTCGTATACCTCAATTTGTTCAAAGTACTGCCATCATAACAGTTTACAGAGCATAATGCAAATGATACTGAACTACACAACTGGAATGACACTTAAGACCAACAAGGACTAAACCTGCCACAAGAGGGGGAGAATATTGAATAGGGCGGCAATTTAAAACCAGAACAATAGCTGAAGAACAATAATGGCCAACAGCAGTGATACAAGAAGGAGAGAGCACAGAATCCCATGGTGCTGAAACTAGATGCCTTGAAAGATGTTACAAAAGCAGCCAAGCTTTGACACTCCTTGAACCTAAGTGAAGATGTCTCCAATCAGAAGTCCACAGGAAGGGAGTTCCACAATGAAAGGACAAGGAAGCTAAAAGCTGCCTTATAGATAGCCACTAGCCTCACCCTAAATGGAGGAGGAATGACCAAGAGATTGGTCTGTGAGAATCTCAATGTTGTTGAAGACAGTAGGCATCTTGTCACCCAGAGCCTTGTAATGAATTATGTCATAGCTTTGGTCTAACCCTACCACTAAGTTCTTCTGCTATCATGCTTTTGGACTCATACTCGGAGATTAATGCATATGGGAACCCCCGGCTGCAGTGCATTTGCTTTTCCTGCAAAAAAATGAGTAAGTGAAGAAAACTCTTCTTCTGTAAGCTGAGAAAAGTCCATAAACACTCAATGGAGCGCTTCCCTCTAAATTGCCTGGATTGTTGCTTATCAGAGAAATAGTGATAAAGTACTCCGGGAGTCCTGTGAGGTCCTCAAGGCCAAGTGATCTATGAGCTGCAGGAAGGTAAAAAAAGCAAGAAATATGATCATGCAAAGAGAGTCTTTAAAAGAGAGTCTTTAATAAATACAATGTTCATGTATAATATTCTGTGGCACAAACAAAGGGACTTGACTCAAACTATCAAAAAAGTTCATCTAATGTTGTAATGCTGTGCAAGGAATGTTATGATAGCAGCTTCACATTGGTGTTGTATTATATAACTCGAATAACTTTGTGTTTGACACTGGGATTTGCTGTATTAAGTTTTGTGACTCCTGATGCAGGCGTCATCGCTGAGACATGGCCACGTTGAGTCCTTTTGATGAAAATGAACATTATATTAAAGAGACTTTTTTTTTTAAAACCGGATTGACTTCCTTTGTTTGATCATATTCCTCACTTTTTACCTTCCTTTGTTCAACTGCAGTACATCCTTACAATCAGAAACACTGTGAACAAAGAGACTTGAAATAGACAAAACACATCTTTGATTTTGGAGGTTGGTTACAGGATGCTCAAAATTCTAATGTGATTTAATCTCGGACAATTCTCCAAAGCTTCCTGTTTATCTCCGGTATCCTTGACCAATGTCTCTATCAACTTAATCTTCTTATTCAAATAAGCCACTGACTATTTGCTCTCCAAAATAAATTTTATTCTGAGAAACTCTGTTGCAAAGGGCCTTAAACTCAGACTTTATTTCATTCCAAGCCTTGTGAGAGCCCATTCTGTGTAGTCTTATCAGGTCAGACTTAGTGACAGGCAGATCAGACACACCAGTTGTGCTCAGCAAAGTCATGATTGGAGAGCAGGCAGAAACAGTGGGTACTTCACTAGGCAGAGTTCTATACATACTGGGACTGAACACCATGAGCCTTCTGTTCACATTACCCTGGGATTTTCCCTCTGTTTTATATCCCCACCAATCATGCTCAGTTGAGTCATTCGGGGCTGGAGGTAGCATCGCCTGGCCCCCTTTGGATTCTACTACATTTTGCTAATACTAAAACATAAGCTGGAGTGGAAGAGTGGCCTAGTGGTTAGAGAACCGGTCTTGCAATCCAGAAGTGATGCTTCCATCAGAGATTAATGCATATGGGAACCCCCACCCACAATGTATCTGCTTTTCCTGCAAAAGAAAAATGAGTAAGTGGAGAAATAAATAGAAAGAAAACAAAACAAAATAAAAATGAAGTGATAAGTTATTGGACTAACAATATATTTTTTGACAAGCTTTTGAAGGCAGAACCTTCTTCAGCCCAAGGAACAGATGCTAAAGACAAAGATTAGCTCACTCAGGCATCACACCCAATACCACAAAGCAAGCAAAGGTGAAACCTCTGTGGGTGAGCATTTTTCAGCACCTGGGCATTGCCTTAATGCCCTTATCATCAGAATACTAAGGTAATTTGAAAACAATCCAAGAATGTAAAACCTTTGAAGTGAAGATGATGAAATACCTGACAGGACTTAGCAAAGATATAGGTTTTCTATTACATTATACGGCTCAATTTTGAAAGAGAAAAACGTCCAGAGCTTAACTAATCATTGAGTGAAAAAATATTTCCTCCTATTTGTTTTAAAAGTATTTCCATATAACTTCGAGTGTCCACTAGTCTTTGAACTTTTGGAACGAGTAAAAACTCGATTTACTTCTACTTGTTCTACATCACTCAGGATTTTGTAGACCTCAATCATATTTCCCTCATCCATCTCTTTTTCAAGATGAAGAGCCCTAACCTCTTTAACTTTTCCTCATGCGAGAGGAGTTCCATACTCTATCATTTTATTCGCTCTTCTTTGAACCTTTTCTATTTCTGCTATATGTTTTTTGAGATACGGCGACTTGAACTGAACGCAATACTCAAGGTGCGGACACATGGAGCGATACAAAGGCATTATAGTATTTTCGGTCTTATTCACCATCCTTTTCCTAATAATTCCTAGCATCCTGCTTGCTTTTTTGGCCACCGCCGCATACTGAGCAGAAGATTTCAGCTTATTATCTACAACGACACCCAGATCTTTTTCTTGAGCGCTAACCCCCAGGTGGACCCTAGTATCAGGTAACTGTGATTCATATTATTTTTCCAATGTGCATCACCTTGCATTTGTCCACATTAAATTTCTTCTGCCATTTGGACGCTCAGTCTTCCAATTTCCTAAGGACTTCTTGCCGCTTTAGTTCTAATCAGACTGGGACTGAGCACCATGAGCCTTCTTGTTCACATTACCCTGGGATTTACACCCGTTTTATATCCCCCCACCAATCATGCTCAGTTGAGTCATTCAGGGCTGGAGGTAACATCGCATGGCCCCCTTCAGAACCTGAGGACCACAAGCCCCCACACCTCTGAACATGGAGTGTTGCTACTATTTGGGTTTCTGCCAAGTACTTGTGACCTGGATTGGCCACTGTTGGAAACAGGATACTGGGCTAAATGGACCATTGGTCTGACCCAGTATGGCTATTCTTATGTTATCACCTAAGCATAACTCCTATGCAATGACCATAACTGCCCTCCACCCAACCAGGGGTGCTGTGAATGCCACCTTCACCGCACCCCAACCCCTGCCAATCCACCAATCCAAGAAGCGAAAGCTCCAACCAGTGCATTGCCAAGGGGGGGGGGGGGTGCCTTGGGGGAATGGGCCACCTCACCTTTGGCTCTGGCCCCCTCTGTTTTCATGGCTGGCGGGAATACCAAGCCCAGCCAGCCAAAGATGTCTCCGGCCTGACTCACGCCTGAACTGAGCATACATTAGTTATTTATTTGAAAAGCTTCTACCCCAGTTATATTCTAAGTGGCTACCAAATAAAACATACATAATAAAGTTACATTAAAAAATAAAAACAAAAACACAACTTTAAAACATCAAATAATACTGCTAAAATCACCCATAATTAGCCTAGCAGCAGCATTCTGCATAAATTGCTAGACTTACTCCGATAGCTGGTAATCCCTAAGTAAAGTGAATTACAGTAATCTATCCTTGATAGCACCGTGCTCTGTACAACACTTCTAAAATCCTTCCAAGTCAACACTGGCTTTAATCTATATAGCAAACATAAATGCTGAAAGGAGGACTGAATCACTGCTCAAGTAAAGTGCTGCCTATTCAGCACAGCTGCGACTCAGGCAGATGTCTTCGGCAGGCGGAGATTGGCATCCCTGCCAACAAAAGTAATATTTCATTGCAGCTATGGCTGCGGGGGGGGGGGGGGGGGGGGGGGTGAGGGGAAAATCAGGCCCCCCTCAGTCCACCTTTGGGAACCCCCCAAAATGCACTTCTGTCTATGCCCCTGACTCCAACCTGGTAAATGATCTGAGCATCTGGGGCATAGTGGAGTATAGTGCTTAGGAATATCATTTTAATTATTTCAAGCAAACTGATGTTTGCTTCAACACTTCTTTTTAACTGTTTTATACAGAGAAAGATAGAGGAAATACTGGACCAATATTTTTTTTCCAAAAGATGATGGAACCACCAATTTTCAACCAGTTGTCACTAGATATTCAATTCATCATCACCCAAGATATCCCAAAAGATTGTTTTTTTTCTGTTTTTGTATCATGCATTAAAAAAAAACTTCCATCAAAATGTAGTTAAAAACAATAAAACACTGTATTCAACTTCCTAATGCAGCTGTTATAAAAATAGAGGTATGGAGAAAGAGAGCATTTAGGGTAAGGGCAGTGTTGAAGTGGAATAAGCTGCCTGATGAACTTAGGAAGGAGTTGTTGGGCTTGCAGCTTAAGAAAGTAGTGAAAATGCTGTTGTTTTTTTTTTAATGCTATATTAACCGGGGGTTTTAATGTTTTATGATTGTGCACTATCTTGATTGGCATTTTGTGATGCCAAGGAGAGAGTATATAAATTGTTATAAATAAATTTGAACTGATACTTATCCTCCATATAGCGCTTGAACAGATGTCAAAATAACTGATTCTAAATTCACAAGTAATTTTTTTTTCTTTAATGAGACTGAAGTCACTCCAAATTAGAGAGTTGCATAGAGACAGAAATTTCATCTGTCCCTGCCCATCCCCACTGGAATCTAACCCATACCTGCTAAGATTCTTTCCTTTCGCACCCATCCCTGCAATAAATCTCCTCCATCCCAACTGTACATGCAGACGCCAACGTTATTACTTGCTCACAGCCTTCTGTTTCCTTCCGACCTCAATAGCCTCCCGCGGTTTCTTTTTTTTTTTTGGCAGTATTCACTGTTTAACCAATACGTGTTCCAATCCTCAGGTTTGTGTTCTGGCTGCCTCTCTCAGTGCATTCCCAGCCTTATTCTGGTGCTTCAATTGCCTTGCTCGGTGCATTCCATGCCACATTCTGGCATCATTAGAGATTTTGACACCAGTTCCATGGGAATCCTGTGACAACTTCTCCCATCCCCACAGGAATCCTAAAGTAACTACTATCACCACAAGATTCCAACGATCCCCATTCCTGTGGAGCGACTGACAAATGCATATATGTCATATGCACAAAACTGAAGCAAATGGTATCACTCCCATTCAAAGCGTCTCATCCTGCAACCTGGCCTGTGGTTTCACCTCAATGTGGGCTTCATTAAGGAGCTTTGTGATTCTGTCTTGAAATAAACTCACAGCTTATTCTAACATTCTCCCCATACTAGCACAGGTTTATCAAATTTCTTTTAAGAACGGGTCTGTTATAGCTCTTCATATATGCTACCATACTCCTCTCATTAGACACACAAGTCTGGACATTATTTTAAAGCACAGACAGTTTGGGGTGGGCATGGAGGGCAGTGTCCCCTAAATGTTGCAGTTGCTAATACTGAATTGGTCTCCTACCTCCTCCCTAGTTCTAATGTGACTCCCTTACACTTTGCCCCCTCTCAAAGTATGCAGGCAAACTATTCTCCTTCCCCAAAGAAAACTCATGAAAATGAGGGACTTTAAATCTCTGAGAACGTTTTTCAGGATTCCAGGGAAAATAAAGCAGGTTTAAGAAGTCACTTTATATCTCCTTAGTTGCAAGGCGAAGTCCACATTCTTTGGAGTGGAGGAGTAGCCTAGTGGTTAGTGCAGCGGGCTTTGATCCTAGGGAACAGAGTTCAATTCCCACTGCAGCTCCTTGTAACTCTGGGCAAGTCACTTAACCCTCCATTGCCCCTGGTGCAAAATAAGTACCTGAATATAAGTAAACCGCTTTCAATGTAGTTGCAAAAACCTCAGAAAGGCGGTATATCAACTCCCATTTCCCTTCCCTTCTTTTTAAAACATTTTTTCCCACTTCCCTGTTGAGCACTGCACATGCCTTAGGGTCTGGCAGCACGCCCAGGCTGTCAGTCCAGAGAGAGCAGTGTGCTGAACTGTAATCACTCATTTTATACCATACTGGAAGAGCAGCTCAGCTGTGAAAAGAGAGGCCACCAGGGAGTTAAGAGTTTCAGTCCCACTTGCACCGAGAGCTAATCCGTCTGAGCCAGAGGAGAGAAACGCCCTCCCCACCAAAAATGATTTCAAGAAGGCGGCAAAACAGCTGCTACAGCAGGGGAGCACCTACATGTGTTCTTTGGCAATAGGGAAGGCAAATTTCTGACACTTGTTACTAGGAAAGTGATATCATTATTATTTCAATACCACCACACTGTATCACCATCAGTTTTGCCTTTCATTTTCTGCCCTTCACCTTATTAATACTGGAGCAAATGACATGAGCCACACTGAGCCTGCCATCTAATTGATAGCATCAATATACATCACAAGGAAATATTTCAAACATCATCTTAGCTTCTCATTAGTAAAACCAAACCATTCCAATGATTTATAATATTGAGTTCCTGGTTTTAGGTTATAATCAATGAACACTGATAAATCACCTCCAATGCACAGAATTAAATTAGGTTTATTGGATAAAGAAAAGAAAAACACCACTTCCTCTAGTATTCTCCTGGCTTAGCCTGTATCCTCCACCCAGTTTTTATGCCTCTTCTATACGATGACTCTTAAGTGACAAACCGTACGTATTTGATTCTGCCAGAAAAGGTGACCCGCAATAGTACCTGTGGCACAAAAACATCAGTAAACATTGAACTTTTGTATCCTCAAACACCACCAAACCTGCTGGGAAAAAATAACCCTACCTAAATGTATCATCTATAAACACTGAATTATAAAGTGGTATGGAGGTTGGTGTGACTCTGATCTGCTAGTACAGGGCATCCAGCCTATTCTTGGTATCCAGTATGTGACTACTGGTCTCATTTTCAAAGTACTTAGTCTTACAAAGTTCCATAGGTTACTATGAAACTTTGTAAGTCTAAGTGCATTGAAAATATGCCTCTGTGTCAACAGACACTGCTGCTGCCCTCAATTCTGCTATCCCACAGCTGTCATACATGTCTCCATCACAGGGAATTACGTGATCATGCACCTGCAGAATTCTGTGCAAAATGCATGCACATAATTATATAACCCCCTGAAATGGAGGCAGAACCCGAGAGGAAGACAGCAGCCCTGGTAATAAATACTTCTGGAGGCATTCCTCCAGAGCACAGAATTCACTCGCAAGCTGGCAAGCGGAGGAGCCAAGGCAGTGGCCTGTGATGGAAGAGGAACTGTGTGTCTCTCCGAGTGTGAGCTGTGGAGTGGTTAGAGCAGCAGACTGACCAGAGAAACCAGGGTTCAAATCCTACTGACTTTCCATGTGGCCTGTGGTAAGTCACTTAACCCTCCATTTCCTCAGGTATACACTTAGACTGCAAGTCCTGGGCAGACTGGATGGACCGTGCAGGTCTTTTTCTGCCGTCATCTACTATGTTACTGTACCTAAATATAACTCACCTTGAACTGCTACTGAAAAGGCATGAGCTAAATCCAAAAACAAACAAAGAAAAATACAACTAAATAAGCGGTGCAGTGCCATCACTCATATGAGACGGTGAGGAGGAGGAGGAGGCAGAGAACTAGCTAGAGAGATGGAGAAAAAGACCTGTATGATGCACTGAGTCTGCTCAACAAGGCAGCTAGAGCTGTACCTGCCACTCTGTGCACATCACACCTCTCTATGCCCTGTTTAAAATATGGCGGTCATTTTTTGTTTTGATCCTATTTTCTTTCTGTACAGGCATCTTCTTTTTTTACCCCACATGTTTTTGAATTCTGTCTCCATCAGGAAGACATTACATATATCTACCACCCTTTTCCCTGACAAAATATTTCCTGATGTTACTCCCAAGTCCTACCACCCTACAATCTCAATTCATATCCTCCAGTTCTATTTCTTCCCCATCTCTGGAAAATATGTTTGTATATTAATACCTTTCAAATATTTAAGTCTATATCATATCTCCCTATTCCTCCTTTCCTCTAGGGTATACATATTCAAGTCTTCTCTCATATGCCTTTTGGCACAAACCCCATATCATTTTTGTCACCTTCCTCTGAACTGCTTTGCGTCTTTTTATATCCGTAGAGAGATAAGGCCTACAAAACTGAGCACAATACTCCAAGTAGTGCCTCACCGATGACCTGTACAGGGGCACTAACACCTCCTTTCTTCTGCTGCTATGTCTCTCTCTACGCAGCCTAGTATCCTTCTGGCTACAACCACTACCTTGTCACATTATTTCACCATCTTTACCCCAAGGACCCGATTTGTTCATATCATCCTCTTGCTCCCTGTCACGTCAGCTGTTTTGAACTTCTGCACACTAATTCACTTCTTCGCATTAAATTTTAACTACCAAATAGTAGATCATTCTTTTAATTTGTATATATCACTCCTCATGTTGTCTGCTCCTACTGGATTGTCTCTGTTGGAAAATCTTTGTGTTATCTGCAAAAAAAGGCAAACTTTTCCTCTAATCCTTCATAATCTTGCTCAAATATATTGAATAGAATTGGTTCTAGTGCCAATCTCTGAAGTACTCCACTGGGTCCTAACTTCAGCCCACTCAATTTATTCATGAGCCACCTATGAGGAACTGTATCAAAAGGTTTTGCTGAAATAGAAGTAGACTGCATCTAGTGTGGATCCTCGATCTAGATCTCTGGTCGTCCAGACAAAGAAATCAAATTCATTTGGCATGACTTTGCTTTCTTGGATCTTGCAACCTGTTGAACTCTAGAAAGTTCATTATCCATTCCTTCAGCAGCCCTCCATTACTTTTCCAACCACTGAAGTGAGGCTTACTGGCCTGTAGTTTCCCACTTCTCTGCCACCATTTTTGAGAAAAGGGATCACATCCGCTTTTCTCCAATCCCGTGGAATCTCTCCCATCTCCAAACAAATCGTTAAGAGGACCTGCCACAACCTCTCTAAATATCCTGGGATTTATCTCATCTGGCCTGTGGCTTTGCCCACTTTCAGTTTTTCAAGTTGTTCATAAGCACTTTCTTCTGTGAACTGTGTGATATCTATTAAATTCCCCTATCTACCTTTGTCAGCTGACTCTGGTCCTTCCTCCAGGATTTTCTTCCACAAACATAGAAGTATTTGTTTAGCATGTCTATTTCTTTCTCATCACGCTCCAGTTACCATTTTTCTGTGCTTCTGTAATTGTCTTCTTCTGTATTTCATGAATGCCACCTCTTTTGCCTTCATGCTTTCAACCACTTGTTTGGAGAATCATATTGGTTGCCTTTTCCTCTTGCTTTTATTTACTTTCCTTACACAAAGATCTGTTGCCATTTTTATAGCTCCTTTCCATTTGAACCACTGTTTTTCTATTTCTCTTATGTCCCTTCCATCCTCTTTCTTCAGGCGCTCCTCATTTTACAAGGTCAGCATGTTTGAAACACAAGACATTTGAGTTTTATGTGCCTGCACTCCCTTTAACTCTCCTATCAAACCATATTATATGGCAATCCCTACTGCCCAGGTGGACACCCCCCCTCCCCCATCTTTAGACACACTTTCTCCATTTCTGAGCACTAGATCCAGCATTCCTCCTTCCCATGTGGGCTGTCAACGTTTGAGCAGACTACTTTGGAAGGCATCCACAATCTCTACTTTCTGATTCTGCAGATGAGACATTCCAATCTATATCTGTTAGGCTGAAATTCCCACCCCAGCAACAACACATCTCCTTTCATTCCCAACTTTTGGATATCTACGGCCAAATATTTGTCCATCTTCTCCATTTATGTTGGAGGTCTGCAGATTATACCTGTGTGGACAACGGTTCTATCTCCTCTTTCCAAGACGATCCATATTGTTTCCTCCTTTCCCCAGGTCCCCTGCATTTCAGCTGCTTTAATATTGTTTTTCACATACAGTGCTACTCCTCCATCTAGCTGATCATCTCTATGGTTCATAAAGAGATTATAGCTCGGTATGGTTGGGGCCCATTCATGGGAATCATTGAACCACATCTCTGATAGCAACAATATCTAAGTCTGCCTTTCTAACATCAAGGCTAGCAGATGCTCATCTTTGTTGCTTAGACTGAGAGTGTTTGTGCTCATTGTTATCCATCTATATTTTTATTGGCTTTCGCCCTCCTGTCTTCTGTATAGCTATTTGTCTAGTTTTCTCTTCTACTTTGTTGCTGATAAGTGAGTTGCTATGATGCTTTATTTTATTATATTCTCCACTGCTGTCATGCTTTTACTGGAGGTCACTTCCTGATTTCATCTGCTTCCATTTCCCACCCCATCCTCTAGTTTAAATGCCTAGAAATATATTGTCTGTACTTTTCACTATAGTTCCTCTTTCTTGCCACAGAAAGATGTAGCTGATCAAACCAGTATAGTTTTATTTTCCATATATTGCCCCATCTTCCTATAAATCTAAAGCTGCCTTGTTGACACCAGGTTTTGAGCCACCTTCATATTATGTAGTCTTTCCTCATAAATTTTATTCTTGTGCTGCAATGATAGAAAGTAGATCAGGGCAGAGCACACGTGGGTCTGTGAGTGTTTATGTGGTCCTTTTACTAAGGTGCGCCAAAAAATGGGCTGCGCTAGTGCAGGCGCATGTTTTGGGCGCGTGCAGATCCATTTTTCAGCGCGCCTATAAAAAGAGGCCTTTTAAAAAATTTTATCAAAAATGGACGTGCGGCAAAATAAAAATTGTTGCGCATCTATTTTGGGTCTGAGACCTTACCACCAGACATTGACTTAGCGGTAAGTTCTCTCGCGTTAACAGTGCAGTAATCGCCTACATGCATCAAGTCGGCGTTACTGCCCAATTTTCACTGCGTGACATAAAATGTATTTTCTGGCGCGCGTAGCAGACACGCGTCAAAAATGAAATTACCACATGGGCCACGCGGTAGCTGGGCATTAACTCCAAATTGATATGCATTGGGCACGCGTAGGCACCTATGCGGCTTATAAAAGGGACCCTCTGTGATAACTGAACAGGATATAAGCGGCCTGAGGTGTTCACTCCCAGAAATATTCTTTCTTCATTCAGAGTAATTTAAGCCTTGCAACACTGTAGTAAGCACTGTAGTAGCTGCATATGTTTTTAAGAATGTTGAAAATCTCTATATCAGTCATGACTATCATGGGCATTTAATGCTGGACCTAATCCAGGCGCCAGCATTGAATATCCAGGTCTTGGCCGTCCACTGGAGGTTATCCGACTGCCAGTCAGTATTCAGACTGGTGCCCAGATAACTGGCTGGATAAGGTTAGAAGAGTCTTTTTGCACGTCAGAGGTCTGAAAATAGGGTTACCATTTTGTGTCCTCTGAAAAAGAGGACACATGTCACGCCCCCTACCCCGCCACGCCTCATGCCCAGCCCCCGCCACGCCCCCTTCGGGTCCTCGTTCCACCCCTATTTCCCCCCCCCCCATCACATAGTCCCCCCCCCCGTCACATACCCCCCCCTCACTTACTATCTAGCCCTGGTGGTCTAGTAGCGTCTTCTCTTTGAGGCAGGAAAGAGACCCCTCTTTCCTGCCTGGAGCGCTGCCTGCCCTTGCCTGCTGCATCCTCCTCGGTCTGGCTGGGGATTCAAAATGGCCACCAAGAGTTGAAGCGGCCTTGCGAGAGTTCAACTCTCGGCGGCCATTTTGAATCCCCAGCCAGACCGAGAAGGATGATAGACAGGGGAGGCAGCGCTCCGGGCAGGAAAGAGGGGGCTCTTTCCTGCCCCGAAGACGTCACTAGACCACCAGGGAACATGGTAAGGAAGGGGAGGGGACGGGAGACCAGACCCACGGCGCCGATCGCCTGCCCACACGCCCACCACACGCATGCGCCTGCCCGCACCTGCGCCCACGTTTGTCCAGAAATCCGGACAAACGTGGGTGCAGGCAAAATCCGCCGGACGCCCCGGACATGCCCTCAAAAAGAGGACATGTCCGGGGAAATCCGGACAAATGGTAACCCTATCTGAAAACCACTGCTGAGTAAATCCCAGCTCTGTCCAGACTCTGTCTCCAGACTGCCACAGCACTAACTGGATAGTGCTGTGGTGGTCTCCTCAGATTTTCAACAGCACTGTCTGGTTTTGTGCCGCTGAAAATCCACGGATTACCTGGCCAGCACAATTTAACCAAGCAGGATCCTCTCCTGTCTGATTAAATTGTTTTAAATATCGGCCTGTATATTGATATGTTATGCTGCCACCTGCTGCCATTTTCAGAAAACTGCATAGGGATTTTCTCCTGTGAAGTAGATTCTCCATTTTGTGGGCCAGGGCCTTTTTCAAATATATTCTCCACTTTGTTGTTTTTGTGGAAGCAAGCAGTTGTAGTGACCTCAGTGTCGGCAGTAGCAATGGTAAGGTAGTTGAGGCTGCAGCCTAGTTTCAGATGGATATTTACTACTGAGGTTGGGGAGGAGGGGGGCTTCTGGTTCACACGTACCATCACTGACTTGTCTGTGCCTTTCTCTGTGCCAAGGCCAGCTTAGGGCTCCCAGTAGCCCCCTTGTCACATGGCATAGTCAGCAGGCAAGCACCCTGCTTGTCCTACCCTAAACAAGGCCCTGGCAGATGAACTCTGAGGAATCATAATAACTTCTGATAACTGAAAGACTAAGGGGCCCTTTCACTAAGATGCTCAAACAAATTAGTGAGCATTAAGTGCCATGCAGCCCCACAGGTATACAATGGGCTACAAAGCACTTGGAACAAATTATATCTGTTAGCACACCATAGTAAAAGGACCCCTAAGACTATGAACTATGATCTCATATCATCGTCCAGTAGATTGTGTATTTTCTGGTTTCTGTTACTTGTTTAATAAAGTTGTGAAAGTTTGGAAGTAAGTCCATCTTATATACCAAGCTGAGGGCATGCTAAACTTTAGTGCACGCTAAAAACACTAGCAAGCCTTTGTAAAAGACCCTCAAAATTTGGGCAGAGCTCTCTGTTCACCTTCATATACTGACATAACATGAAGTGAGGACAGAATATCATGAATATACATGAGATATATGTGCATTTTTGGAGACTCAGTATCTATCTATCTAGCATGTTCACGGTGAATGTTCAGAAAGCCCACCCTACAGGGGTCCTGAGGACAGGGTTGAGAAGTCCAAACCTAGGACTTTCCTTTTGCATCAGGAGATTAACTAAACAGGAAAAAAAAAAAGCTGCTAGAAGTTTTCACAAACACACACAACACCAAAGCGAACACTGTACTAATAAATATAAACTTTAATAACCCCTCACATAAATAAAGTGATAGAGACTATACGAAGCACTGCCTGGTAGCATCACTACAGGAACAATAAGGCCTACTTAAGAGATTGAAATGGAAGACATCTGGGCAAGTTAGCAGGAGTAAATTAGCAGAGCTGCACAGTTCATACACCTTCCTCCAATTCCATCCATTTTTGTCAGCCTGTATCAGGCAAGCCAATGTGATTTACTCCAAGAAACTACAGGCACATAGATGTTACTAACAAAATATAAAATATAAAACAAACAAACAAAAAAAAAAACCAGAAAAGGAACATAAGAAAAGAATACCTTCCTAGTAAACATCTGACAAAAATCACAACCTTCACACAAATTTTTTTCATATTTTAAGTCAATGGCATTGCTTTTCAGAGAAACTTTACTCAAGTGAAATACATGAAAATGCCTGTAACTGAAAGTGCTTGGCATTATAGTTGACTTCTGTTTTAACCAGGGCCTGAACGCTAACCAAAACAGGAAATAATCCTTTGGCTTTTCTGTCCTGGAAATGAACCTGAACCGATATTTTAAATCTCTGTGCAACTCTAATCAGAGCAGAACAAGGAAATAAAATACTAGTTACTGTTTCAGAATAACAGTTCAGATGGAAGTCAGCTGGTGTGGTGTGGGCTATTGCATGAACTGGGCTGTATCTTGAGGAAGGAAGATAACCAGCCCACTACTTCTACAAACTTTTCTAGAATGGTTTTATTCAAACTGTAAAATGTTGTAATTGGAAGAAACATTGCAAAACACATTTTTGTTTTGTTTTGCATAATAAAGCAGTTGAACATTCATTATCTTCCATTTCTTCTGTTCATTTGCAACTGGAACCAGACTGCAGCAACATAACTCTTGTAACCAATTTTTTTATTGGTGCTAATAAAAAATGAACTAGAAGTACTTCTACACAGCACTTCGGCAAAGCTACGGCCAAACCAGAAAGTAACCCTGCCCCCCCCCCCAAAAAAAAAATGTAAACGGGTTGATACCCAGAGTTTCATACAGTTTTTATATCAATGGATTTTGCATGTCATTAGTTTATTATGTTAGAAATAAAAAAATAATTCATGAGGACGTGCTGGCATGTAAATTATCAAAATCTTTAGACATAGCTCACCAGTATAAGTCTAATGCCATCATACCTTTTCTTTGCCACTGGCTTCTCTAGCTACTGTCGAGCCCTGAAATAAAAAGATGAAATATAACCTTCAATATTTTTTAAAGAGCACCTAAATTCTTTATTTTTAAATGTTATTTTACAGATTTATATTCTGCTTTTTTATAGCTGTTCAAAATAGATACCAAGGTAACACAAAAATCACTCAAGCTTAAGAACAAGACAACACTATTAATTTAAGACAAACCAACAAATTTATGATTAATAAAGCATCCAGTAAAAATAATTAAACCACCAAAACAACAAAAAAAATTCTAAAATAACTTGACAGGACAAGATAATAAACAGGCCGATAAGAACTTGGATGTGTAAAATTTTAAGTGTGTGGGTGTGTGAGATGTGTGTTGGGTTTTTTTTTTGCAGGGGGGGGGGGGTGGATATTCCATGTAGGATGGGGGTGGCTTTCCTCTTGTGAAGGTATTTCTTGTTGGTTCTCCTCCTCCATGTTTTCAACTTGGTGGGGGGGGGGGGGGCGGGGGGAGATCCAGGAGATTATGGGGACTTTGGTAGTGGGAAAGGGGGTGTTTGATTTTCCTTTTTGTTTGTATGGGTTGGGGGGAATTGGGGGTTGGGTTGTTTTTGTTTTGTATTGCTTTTTGTATATTCTGCTTCATCCTGGGGTGTTGGGGGAGAGGGGAATATTGTTTTTGATCTTGACCTTGGAGCTCAGGTGGATTGGGATACTATTGCTGCTTTTTATTCATTTACTATACCACCTCCTGTGAACATAGTTACACTTTAAATGTGAATGGTCTCAACTCACCCAGAAAACATTCATTATTGTTTCAATTTTAGCTACATCAGAAGACACAGGTGGTCTTTATACAGGAGACTCTCCTTAAAAGATCCCATGAATGTTTGTTAAACCATAGAGCGTACTCCCGTATACTGTTTGCATCATGACACTAAAAAGTGGGGGGGGGGGGGGGGGGCTATTTTGTTTCATAGAGATTTGAAACTACAGGTCCAGAAGGTAAAATGAGATCCCCAGGGGCAATAGTTATTGGCCTAGGTCCAGATAGATGAGGTGGATTTGGACAATGTTTACGCACCAAATGTTGGACAGATTGAGTTTTTGGTAGAAGTTAAACTTCAAATTGGTTTATTCAGGGCCCCTTAGTTTGTGCTGAGGATTTTAATGCATGTCTGAACCCTACTATGGATGCCAGAAGTACTTGTTCTGTGGCTGATAAACCTAGTACATAAGTACATAAGTAATGCCATACTGGGAAAAGACCAAGGGTCCATCAAGCCCAGCATCTTGTCCACGACAGCGGCCAATCCAGGCCAAGGGCACCTGGCAAGCTTCTCAAACGTACAAACATTCTATACATGTTATTCCTGGGATTTTGGATTTTTCCAAGTCCGTTTAGTAGCGGTTTATGGACTTGTCCTTTAGGAAACCGTCCAACCCCTTTTTAAACTCTGCTAAGCTAACCGCCTTCACCACATTTTCCGGCAATGAATTCCAGAGTTTAATTACACGTTGGGTGAAGAAAAATTTTCTCCGATTTGTTTTAAATTTACTACACTGTAGTTTCATCGCATGCCCCCTAGTCCTAGTATTTTTTGAAAGCGTGAACAGACGCTTCTCATCCACCTGTTCCACTCCACTCATTATTTTATATACCTCTATCATGTCTCCCCTCAGCCGTCTCTTCTTCAAGCTGAATAGCCCTAGCCTCCTTAATCTTTCTTCATAGGGAAGTCGTCCCATCCCCGCTATCATTTTAGTCGCCCTTCGCTGCACCTTTTCCAATTCTACTATATCTTTCTTGAGATGCGGCGACCAGAATTGAACACAATACTCAAGGTGCGGTCGCACCATGGAGCGATACAATGGCATTATAACATCCTCACACCTGTTTTCCATACCTTTCCTAATAATACCCAACATTCTATTCGCTTTCCTAGCCGCAGCAGCACACTGAGCAGAAGGTTTCAGCGTGTTATCGACGACGACACCCAGATCCCTTTCTTGGTCCGTAACTCCTAACGTGGAACCTTGCATGACATAGCTATAATTTGGGTTCTTTTTTCCCACATGCATCATCTTGCACTTGCTCACATTAAACGTCATCTGCCATTTAGCCGCCCAGTCTCGTAAGGTCCTCTTGAAATTTTTCACAATCCTGTCGCGAGTTAACGACTTTGAATAACTTTGTGTCATCAGCAAATTTAATTACCTCGCTAGTTACTCCCATCTCTAAATCATTTATAAATATATTAAAAAGCAGCGGTCCTAGCACAGACCCCTGAGGAACCCCACTAACTACCCTTCTCCATTGTGAATACTGCACATTTAACCCCACTCTCTGTTTCCTATCCTTCAACCAGTTTTTAATCCACAATAGGACATTTCCTCCTATCCTATGACCCTCCAATTTCCTCTGTAGCCTTTCATGAGGTACCTTGTCAAACGCCTTTTGAAAATCCAGATACACAATATCAACCCCCCTTTGTCCACATGTTTGTTTATTCCTTCAAAGAATTGAAGTAAATTGGTCAGGCAAGATTTCCCCAAACAAAAGCCGTGCTGACTCGGTCTCAGTAATCCATGTCCTCGGATGTGCTCTGTAATTTTGTTTTTAATAATAGCCTCTACCATTTTCCCCGGCACCGACGTCAGACTCACCGGTCTATAATTTCCCGGATCTCCCCTGGAGCCTTTTTAAAAAATGGGTGTTACATTGGCCACCCTCCAATCTTCCGGTACCACGCTCGATTTTAAGGATAAATTGCATATCACTAGCAGTAGCTCCGCAAACTCATTTTTCAGTTCTATCAGTACTCTAGGATGAATACCATCCGGTCCAGGAGATTTGCTACTCTTCAGTTTGCCGAACCATTACGTCCTCCAGGTTTACCGTAAAGTCAGTAAGTTTCTTCGACTCGTCCGCTTGAAATACCATTTCCGACACCGGTTTCCCACCCAAATCTTCCTGGGTCGATGATCAGAAGCAAACGCAGGCACTAGAGGCTATTAGCACCATACTAGCATCTGTGTTTGCTACCGCCCCATGATCAGAACCCCCGAGCACGTGAAACAACATGCTCGCAGGCTCTGAATGCAATTAGCATGCAAATCAAGGCTCTTAGCACAAGTAGCATGCAAATACATGCTAAACCTATTCCTTCCCAATGATCAGTGACCAGCGCACCAAACACTGGTATGCTGGCTGTGGCAAACCCTACGCCAGCTCGGAGCTGGCATTAGGGTTTACAGACCATTGAGGAGCATTTGCCTGCTAGCAGGCCCCCCCATTCCCCCCAATACAGCAGCCTTTATATGTTGTGAAGCCTTGCCCAATGCATCCCAGAATGCACTGAGCAGGGCTGGGCGCCGCCATTTTCGAGACGGAGCCGATGGAAGAGGAAGGAGGCCACCTCCCTCCTTCAACAAAGGTAGGGGGTGGGGAAGGGCCGCTAGACCACCAGGTGGGGGGAGGGGATTGACTTGTGGCAAACTGGGCCACCAGGGCTCCATGTGAAAGAATGCCAGGTGGAGTTAGGGGTGGCTGAAGACCCACCGGATCTCCAGTCCCCTCTGAACCTGTGCTGGGGGGGGACCAGGGGGGTTGACTTATGGCCCACTGGGCCACCAGCGCTCTATTTGAGGGATGCTAGGGGGTAAGGGGGGTGCTGGAGACCCACCGGATCTCCAACCCCCCTGAACTTGTGTTGGGGGGTCGGGGGACTGAAGGTCTACCGGACCTCCAGCCCCCCCATGTCGCTAGGCTCGGGGTGGGGTACTTGGGGTCTGGTGGTCCCATGAACCTCCAAGCCCCTGTATTTAATAGATCTGGGCTTTTGAAAGCCTAGAACTGTCAAACCAGTGCGGGAGGATTGTGCCCAAGCGCATGCTCAGGCACAATCCTCCTGCACTTTTACCCTATGATCAGAGAAAATAGCATGCTTAAATTTGCTTATCTCTCATCATAGGGGCGGTAGAGCCCCATGCTGTTCCAGCGCTATTTGAAACAGCGCGGGGCTTTCGATCATCTGCTTTGTGCATGAGTTGGAGTTATTTGATGCTTGGAGAGAGATCAGTGGCACTCAGCGAGATTATACCTATTTTTCTTCCCCCATGGGCAATATTCCCGTATTGATTGTGTTGCTGGAAGTAGTCTTTCGGGGCGAAATGAGGATTGCCTCCATACGGAATTTAACTCTCTTTGATCATGCCCCTTGTCAGGTTGAGTTATTAGATATCTGTACTAAGTCTGTGGACCATTTTTGGGAATGTAGAGAGCTTTTGAAGGAATATTTTTATCACATAATTTGCACTCGGGTCCTTCACTTTCTGTGGTGTGGGACGCTTTGAAGGCAGTTATGAGGGGTTTCTTTTTGAAACATGATGCTTTAAAAAAACGATAGTGTAACTCCGTTAAAGAATTTTTTCTTACTCCTATATCCCAAATGGAATCTGAACATAAGTTGTGTGGTTCCTCCAAGGTATTGGGGGAACTTCATAAGGCTCAGATATCTCTTGAGAGTCCAGTTCATCTTGGAATGGGTGAAACGGTGCTATTTTGAATATTCTGGTATTCCCTGAGTCCTGTGGTGGATTTTCAGTTTTCTCAGTACACTCCCATTTGCCATACTCCCCCCCCCCCCCCCCCACCAGGTTTGGTTCCCTTGATCTATAGAGTGTGGGAACAACAAGGATTAACCAGCTGGGGTCAACTCTATGATAAAGATGCCTTGATCTCTTTCCAAACTCTGTCCTGGGATTTTGATTTACCCCAATCTCATTATTATGTTTATGTTCAGTTGGCTCATTTATTGTCCTCTAAGCATTTTAAGTCCAGGTTGACGGGGATTATACCTTCTTGGACGGCACCTATGAGGACTTTAGAGCCACAAAATTTTGGTGAGCATGCTGTATAGTTATTTGAGAGATCTTTGGGTCCCTGAAAAGAGGCATAGACTTCAGTGGGAACATGAACTGGGTGTTATATATACGCAAGAGGACTGGGACGCCATTGAAAAGCCTCTGGCGAAAATAGCTATCACTTCCAGTATCCGGAGAATAATGTCAAGATTATCGTCGGTACCTCACCCCAGATAGTCTCCATCGTTAGTTTCCTCAGACTTCTGCATTATGTTGGAGAGAGTGTGGTGCTCAGGGCACTATGGGTAACATTTGGTGGTCCTGCCGTTACATTTTGGAAATCCATCCACTTCCAGATTTTGTGGATAACTGGCTTGAAAGTCCCCTAGGACCCTGGGATTTTCCTGTTGAATAGAGCAATCCCTGGACTTCGGAAATATCAGACTTTGTTGATGCACCAATTGATACAAGTGGCTAAGCTCACCTTAGTGGCTGCCTGGAAGACACCAGGGGTCCCACCATTAGTTAAGTGGAGATCTCAACTTTACACTGTCTATAAACTGGAAAAGCTAACTGTTATTAGGCAAAAATCTTTCAAGACTTAAGAATTGGGGATATGTGCGTAATTTGAGCTTCGTGGATGAGCGAGACCTGGCTTGGCTTTTTCTGTGTGATCATCGTTTTAGGGCTCCAGGGCCTGAATTTTTCCTTCTTTTTGTTTCCTTCTATTTTTTCCCTTCTCCATTCTCCCCCCCCCCCCCCCCCCACCACCCTGGGTTAGATTTTTTTTTAATTAAAAAAACATTATTTTTAATTTTTCCCTTTTTCTTTAGTATTGTTTTATAATAAAAATTATTAGAGGTTTCATTAGCTTTGAGATTAAGTTGTGTTTCTACCTGAGCAGATTGTACATTGTACCTCTATGTATTTTTCTGTGATCACTGTAATAAAGACCTTGTTAAAATAATAATAATAAAAAAAGATTATTTTTTAAATTTTCTAATATTTCACATTTTTCAGGCTTTCTATTCCATAGTAACATAGTAAATGACGGCAGAAAAAGACCTGCACGGTCCATCCAGTCTGCCCAAGATAAACTCATGTGTATACCTTACCTTGATTTGTACCTGTCTTTCTCAGGGCACAGACCGTATAAGTCTGCCCAGCAGTTTTTCCTGCCTCCCAACCACCTGTCCCGCCTTCCATCACCGGCTCTGGCACAGACCGTATAAGTCTGCCCTCCCCTATCCTCGCCTCCCAACCACCAACCCCTCTTCCCCCCACCTGCTCTGCCACCCAATTGTAGCTAAGCTTCTGAGGATCCATTCCTTCTGCACAGGATTCCTTTATGCACATCCCACGCATGTTTGAATTCCGTTACTGTTTTCATCGCCACCACCTCCCGCAGGAGGGCATTCCAAGCATCCACCACCCTCTCCGTGAAAAAATACTTCCTGACATCTTTCCTGAGTCTGCCCCCCTTCAATCTCATTTCATGTCCTCTCATTCTACCGCCTTCCCATCTCCGGAAAAGATTTGTTTGCGGATTAATACCTTTCAAATATTTGAACGTCTGTATCATATCACCCCTGTTCCTCCTTTCCTCCAGGGTATACATGTTCAGGTCAGCAAGTCTCTCTTCATACGTTTTGGAACGCAAATCCCATACCATCCTCGTAGCTTTTCTTTGCACCGCTTCCATTTTTTTGACATCCTTCGCAAGGTACGGCCTCCAAAACTGAACACAGTACTCCAGGTGGGGCCTCACCAACGTCTTATACAGGGGCATTAAAACCTCCCTTCTTCTGCTGGTCACACCTCTCCCTATACAGCCTAGCAATCTTCTAGCTACGGCCACCCCTTGTCACACTGTTTCGTCGCCTTCAGGTCCTCGGATACTATCACCCCAAGATCCCTCACTACCATTCTCTTGCATCACATTTGACTCTGGACCTTTATCTCCTTGCTACTGCTGTTGCCAATGACCAGTACCATTGTAACTCTAATGTTTCTAAATTCCGACACCTACTCGCATGTGGAAAACAGAGGGCAATTCATGCAGGGGGAGGGTGGACGAGCAGGTAGGCAGGAAATTAGAGAAAAAAAAATAGAGAGGACGGGAGAGAGGTGGGCAAGTGTAGGAAAGGCAGAGAAAAAGCCTCAGTAAGCAAAGAGTGAAGGAGTAAAGGGCAAAAGAAGCCAAGGGAGAAGGAAGAGGCAAAGCAGAGACAAGGAGACCTAGCACAGAAGGGAAAGGCAGATAAGCTCTGGTAACATGAATGGAAGGAGTTAAACAGTTATAGAGAGACAGAGAAAGAAAAGATGGAGAAAGGAAAGACCAGTAGATATGCCAGTGATATTACATATTCACATTGGTTAAGGACATTGACAATAATCTCTTATTAAAATGCAAAGGGAGAACAGATATTTTAGGAAAGAAATTAGCTTTCTACTAAATAGAGAAAAATGATAAAATGTAAGAAAGGTAAAAAGCTTAGGAGAGAGAGAAAGAGAATATAAGCTTTGGGAAACGTAAATATGTACTGATAACGGACTGGGGGAAAAAAAGCAATGGAAAGAACAAAGTAAAAAAGAAAAATTAAGCAGAACAAAGAATATTTGCAAAGGAGATAATCAGATGGTCATTTGTAAAATAAGGTGGTTATTTTAAAAGCCCTCTGCAATTTGGGTGTGCATAAACTGGCATTTGGATGTGTATATCTACACACTCATCTGAATCCTGAGTTTAGAACGCTGTGACATACACATTCAAATTGTAAATACATGCATATGGCAAGAGAGCATGGTCTAGACATGTTCTAGGCAGAACTAAGGCAGGGCTAAACTATACCCTTGCATTCCCCATTTTTTTTTAATGTCTGCCAAGATCAACATTAGGGTCGTCAGTTGCTCCCGGGGATATCTTGGTTAGGAAAAAGCTCTCATTTTGTGCAAGAGGGATTAATGAAGCTATGTTGCCATGGCCCCACTGATATTTTACACATTGACACTTACGAAATGGATTCTTCCCACCGCAAGTAGCTGGGACAAAAATGTCCATTTCTGCATGTATTTTTAGAAAAAAAGGCGTTATGTTGCCTGATCCTTTTCTAAAATGCTAATGGAAATGGGCATATCCCACCCTGAACATCTCGAGTCATGTTGATACGTCCTATATAAGAGGGGCTTGATATGGACAGGTAGCCTATGTGAATAGTTTACATAGATGCCTATTTATAATGACATGTAGGCACCTAGGTGCTTTTATAAAATACTAGGGGTAAACAAGCAGAAATCATAGCTAGACTGAAGCTGCAGAAATGTATGCCTATTCAGGAGCACGTGTAAGTGTAAGTATTAGCATACATGTAAATCACAATTCTGCCCACACTCCACTCAGAACATGACTATACATGGGTCATATAAAGTATGTTCCTTTTTTAAGCCCATAACCCATGTGTGTGTATGTGTTTGTTTATTTTATTAATAAAAGTCCTTTCACGTACACCAAATATACACACACACACCAAAAAAAAAAAAAAAGCTTTTTAAAACTGCCCCCAAAATGATAAATGCCTTTTTGGAACAGTGCTTAAAAGGTAACCTTAACAATGAAGTTACCCACTATGTACCTCAGTGATCACTCCACCCCTGAAGGGTGGCCTGGCATTTGAATACCGGCACCTTTTTTGCTAGAAAAAATGCGCTGTTTATTGTTATTATTTCTTATTTATTTGGCTTGTGCTCACACCTTTTTCAGCTCAAGGTGAGCTACATCCAGGTACAATGGGTATTTCTCTGTCCCTGGAGGGCTCACAGTAGAGAGCTGCACGGCTTCCGTCCCCGCGGGAATCCCGCGGAACCCGCGGGATTCCCGCGGGGACGGAGGCAGTTCCTGCGGGGTTCCCGTGGGGATGGAACCAGTTCTGTGGGCTTCCCGTGGAAGTGTAAGCTGCACCTGCACCAGCCTCTCATCTACCGAATACCAATTTATTTGAGTGCTGTCTCCTCCTCTTCTTCCTTGATTTAACAGCATAAATGTGGAAAGTCTTCCATTAAGGAGGTGGTAGAGTCACAAATGATGACGGAATTCAAAAAGGCGTGGGATGAACACAGAGGATCTCTAATTAGAAAATGGAAGTTATATAAAAGCTAACCTTAAATGGCTGCATGTGTGTGGATGTGTCAAATGACGCTTAGATGGCGACTCTGGCTGTGATGAACTAGAGCTGATACCTGGCAGACTTGTATGTTCTGTGTCTCATACATGGCAATCTGGTGTAGGATGGGCTGGAAAGGTCTTAGACAGCAACTTCAGTGGCTGGAATATGAGGACAGTGCTGGACAGACTTTTACGGTCTGTGTCCCACAAATGAGAACATGAATAGGCTGGAGTGGGCTTCGATGGCAACTCCAGCAGTTGGAACATAAGGATGGGGCCAGATAGACTCCTGTGGTCTTTGTTCTAGAAACACGAAAGAAAGACCATAATCAAGTATATAATATCACACTCGTTGATTTAATGATGAATTGATCATGAGTGTGACTATTGGGCAGAGTGGATGGACCGATAAGGTCTATTTGCTGTCACTTACTATGTTACTATTAATCCTCTTTGCTCCCAGGCTGGTGCACAGACCTCAGCTCTGACACAGGCACGAGAATCAGATGTCACCTGACCTACTGGCGCGTGCATGTGGTGGCCTCTCAGCACACAATCCCAGTGAATCAGAGACAAATCTTACATGTGCGCACCAGAGTGTTCCAAGTTCCAACTTCCGGTCCGTCCTTGCCTACAGTGCTGTGGCTCAAATCCAGAAAGGGAGCTGACTGGAACTTTCTTTTATGTACTATTAAATTCTTACGGGGATGAGTGGGGATGGGTTAAATTCTTGCGGGGACGGGTGGGGACGGGTTGGGATGGTTTAAATTTTTGCGGGGATGGGTGGGGACGGGTAAGATTCCAGCGGGGATGGGTGGGGACGGGTAAGATTCCAGCAGGGACGGGCGGGGATGGGTAGGATTTCTGTCCCCGTGCAACTCTCTAGCTCACAGTCTAATTTTGTACCTGAGGCAATGGAGGGTTAAGTGAGTTACCCAAGATCAAAAGCAGCAGCAGTGGGATTGGAACTGGCCCCCTCTAGATGTCAAGACTGATGCTCTAACCACTAGGCTACTCCTCCACTCCCATTACACCCCATGAATCTAGACTAATGCAAGTATATTAAGGCAAGCACTAGCGATAAAACTTAAAAGGCTGAGAGCATCCCATACGCTGGCAAGAACTGAGGCTTGTCACTGTCCTGGTATTTGTGAAATTAAGCCATTTGGAAACACTATCCCCTAGAGCAGCTGGTTATTTGTGTGGGACTATTTGCTACGTCCTAGTTTAGAGGAAATATAGGCCTGCATTGCTACATGCAAAGCATGAATAAAGCCCACAGGAAGAGGAGCAGCTTTAACTGGCATTTTGAATATGTCTGTGATACTTTACCATGTTATCTTTTATTTATTTACTGCGTTTTTGAAGGAGTTCACGCAAGGCGGTGTACAGTAAGATTGTTGTGAATTAAGAAAATAAATATGTTTTGAAATAAAAAAGCAACTAGTTAAAAAAAACCAAATACAAATAAAATATGGAGGAAGCTAACACAGGCTGTGGTGGCACTGACAGACCAGTATTTATTTTATTTTTATTTATCCCACATTATCCCACCTCTTTGCAGGCTCAATGTGGCTTACAATTCATCGTGGATATTGGAAATAGAAAATATACATTTGGTTTATAGAGGGTTTGGGTTACATGGTGGTGAAGTACATGGTTGTATTACAGTAAAAGACGTTAAAGACATTCCTATCTATATTAAAGATTGTGCAGTTACTCGTGTTGATCTTTGTGATATTTCTTTTCGAAGAGATAAGTTTTCAGCAGTTTGCGTTATCAATAGAAATCAAACAAAATAAAACATGGAAAAGAATGAATATGCTTTGATGTCCCCATGCATACCTCTGACCCACCCCCATCCTCCCACCCTGTCAGACTATCATAGTAATGCTTGAATGTTATCACTTATATACACTGTCAGCTAGCACATTTGCTTATTTCTGATCTGACGAAGAAGGGCAACCTTCGAAAGCTAATCAAGAAATGTATTAAGTTATGTCCAATAAAAAAGGTATCATCTTATTTTCTTTTCCATGTTTTATTTTGTTTGATTTCTATTGATAACCTTAAGAGTGGACTAACACGGCTACTACACTCCTCTACAGCAGTTTGCGGAAATTGGCCAGTTCATGGACCGTTTTCAGGTTGCATGGTAGTGCGTTCCATAGCTGCGTGCCCATATAGGAAAAGGTAGACGCATGCAACAATTTGTATTTCAGACCTTTACAATTGGGAGGATGAAGATTGAGGAATGTGCGAGAAGATTTTATTGCGTTTCCTGTGAGGTAGTTCTATTAGGTCTGACATGTAGGCTGGGGCGTCTCCATGGATGATCTTGTGGACTAGGGTACAAAGTTTGAATGTGATGCGTTCTTTAAGTGGGAGCCAGTGTAGAAAAGCTGGATGAGGTATTTAACAGTAATAGATGGACACCAATTCTAACGGGTTTTATTTTTTTTTTTATAATTTTGAAGGCAGATGTTATATATATATATTTTTTTTTAATTAAAGGCAATTGATCCCTTGACTTTCAGATGAAATTGCAACTTAAGTGCTGCTAAGTTAACTTAAGGGATCACTGCACAGATCTTCTTTACAGCAGTTCAGAGGCCCCGCTCCCTCCCCCCCCTCTCCCCGCGTTCCTTTTAAACTGTTATTCTTCTCTGGTAGTGAACAGGAACAACCAACGCCTGATACACTGCTCCTGCGGGCCACACAGCCTTCCCTCTGGTGTATTTCCGTCTCTGCAGAAACAGGAAGTTGCGTCACTGGGAAGGCTGTGCGGTTGGCACAAGGAGTGTCGCTGGCTGCTCCTGCTCACTGCCAGAGAAGAACAACAGTTTTAAAAGATACGCAGGGCAAATCTAACTACTGATTTTTTAGAAAAATGAATTTATTGGCGAAATCAATTTGAACTGCGAATTGATAGCACCAGCATCTATTGCCCCTGAGGGACCCGACCTCATGGTTACTCCACTGGTCTGGGATGCTCTGGATATCCATCCTTGGGCACCTGGATGGCAGTTGCCGCTCTGCAGCTGAAGCAGGTGCTATCAGAGTGGCTGAGAGGGGGAATGGGGTGGAGGCAAAATTCCCCCGGGCCTAGCCTCCAAGGGGGGACCCGTCGCCAAAGGCATTGCTGCGGGGGCAAAAGCCACTCCAAAAATATGGTCTGCCTCCCCAATTCAAAAGGAGAGTGAAACCATGGGACCTTCTACCTCATGTGTGCTGCTGCACGCTCTGCTGGTTCCAGTCCTGCCCCTCAGAACAGGAAGTGACTTTGGTGGGAAAGGGGGGCATGACTGAGATGAAACAACATGCAGCACATGAAATGGAAGGTTCCACGGCTTCACTATTTGCAAGCAGCCATGAGTAGAAAAGGCAGTGAAGACAAGAAGGTGTGATATTGGATGGTGGCGGGGAGTGGAGATGCTGGATCAGGGAGGGAGGAGGAAGTAAAGTGGAGATGCGGAATTGGGGGAGGAAGGAAGCAGAAAAGAGAAAGCAGACATGCTTGTTCATAGTGGAGAGAAAATGCTGGACAAGGTTCAGGAAGTAGGATGACAGAAGGGAGATGATGGGGAATGAAGACACTGGCTTAAGGATGGAGAATGAGAAAGGAGATGCTGGATGAAGGGGGTGAGAATAGGAACACAAAGGAGGATACTGGACCTTGTGAGAAATACAAAGAGAGGAAATGATTGGGTGGGTAGATAGGGTGAGTAGTAGGTTGATGGGAAAGATGCTGAACCTGAGGGGGGGGGGACTCAAATTCTGGAATAAAGTTGGGAGGGAGAAAGAGAGGCATTGCTGTATCAGGGAAGGATGGAAAGAAAGGGAATATATTTGCTCAAGGGAAGGAGGAGTGATGGAAGACTTGGGGGAGAATGAGGTGATAAGAGAGATGCTGGATTGGGATGGGAGAAGAGTGAGGGTACTGAAACAAGATTAGGAAGATGCTGTCTTAGAGGAGAGATGCTAGATTGGGTAGGGAGGAAAAAGGGATATGGGGATATAGAAAGGGAATGCTGGACATGGGGTTGTAGGTGACAGAAATTGCTGGATATGAGGTGAGTAGGAAGACAGGAGAGACGCTGGACATGGAGGGAGTCAGAAGACAAAGGGGAGACCCTGGACATTGGAGGGGACTAGAGACAGGGAAAGGGATACTGGACATTGGGGGAGGGGAAATAGAGAGAAAGGGGAGATCCTGATAGAGAGAGAAATGGAGGGAGATGCTGAACATAGGCAGGTAGTCAGGAAGTAGGGTGATGGGTAAATGCTAGCTATAGGAGGAAAGAGAGGGAAGCTGGATGAGGGAAGACAGGAAATACTGAATAGAGGTGAAGAGGGAGAAGAGAGAGAGGGTGGGAGTGTTACCAAAAAAACTGAGGAATCATACAATGAAGAAAGGGAGGGCTGGGGTGACAGAAATGTTAAGTTGTTGGTAGATGCAGAAAAAAAGGAAGAATGAAGATTGGACAGTAAGAATGAATGAAATCTAAGCAGATTGAGGTGCAGAAAATGAAAGAATGCTGAAAGGAAAAGCGTGAAATCACAGATGCATGTAGGAGAAGAGGGGAAGAAGGCAGGAAGGGAAAGAAGAAGTAATGGATTGGAGATCCTGGAAAGAAAGTTAAAAAAGACACATGAAAGCAGAAACTGAGACTGTAACAAACATGAATAATATGGCCAGAGAACAAAGGTAGAAAGAATTTTATTTTTAATTTTAGCAAATGGAAACTAAATTTTACAGTAGAAATCTACATTTACTTTCTTTATATTTTGCAATTTAAATAATAGGCACTGGTCACCAGGAACACAAGGGACAGCAGTGGACTGAGATACAAACTGCTTTTATGTATTTGTTTAAATATGGATGCTATGGGACTATGGAGACATGTGAAGCTGTGAATGTCATGGAGACACCCATTTGTGTGACCAGCTGGGATGGAAATGGGTCTGTGCACCTTGTTATTCATAGGCCTGGGGGGGTCCTCCAGTAACTGTTCTTCCTCCCCTGCAGATGGCTCCTGGTTGGTGCCTACACTATTCCCCTGCTCTCTGGCCTGCTGAACATAGAGTAAGCTCTAGTTTCTGCTGCTTACTACCTGACTGTTTGCTATTGTGAGAGAATAGACATATGTAGAATAGTTCCTTTCCCTCATCATGTATATATCCACCATAATTGTATCTAGTTTGTTTTCCTTTCCTCCCTTCCAATATCCACCACTGCTGTAATGTCAGTATGTAAATATGAAGCAGCTGTCTGCACATCTTCCAAAGCCCTCAGCCATGCTGGTTGTGGGTAAGGATGCATGCAGAACAGAGAGTAAAGTATAGTCTAGCCACTGCCTATGCACATCTGCTGACTGGTACCAGATGAGTGGCTAGTATAAGACAACACACTTTTACTTTGAGGAGATCCATGCAGTCTGCCAAAAGGGTGTGGGGCTGCAGAGTGAAGGGAAGTTATGGGGCTGGCCTCCTGTTGCAAGCTGTCAGGTACAGACAGGGAAATGCTTAGAGCAGGGGAATTGTGGATGACATCAGAACGTGTGGCCCCCTACCTGGGGCCAGCATTGCAAATGTCTACCTAGGATCTGTAAAAGGAATTTCTAGCCTCCAGCATGGAACTGAACTGGGAGACCAGCATGCCAGGTTTGCACCAATGTTTATATCACGGACAATGCAGTCCCATTAACCCTAGCTTCCCCTCAGACCAGATATCTGTTGGCTGCACTGGTATAGCATACTGGGTAGATTGTGAACCCCTAGGGGACAGGTGGCTACAGAGGGCAATGGTGATGTAGGTGGGCAGTCTGGCCCATTACTGTGACCTGCTTTGTATTCTCATATCTAGGTAACTGTAGCTACATTAGGGGATAATCTCCTTTGTTCATTCACCTTAAAAACCTTCCCCTAATCCCCAGAGAGACATTGCCTGAGCAATTAGCTGTAGAGCATCTAGAAAGGGGTCTTTCCCAAGCTGAGTCCAGAAGCCAGTTATTGTCCTTCCAGGTCATGGGGGCAGGCCAGCCCCTCAGTTGGTGAGGACCTGGCCCAGGAATCTGTCATGCACTGGCCACATTCCCTGTATATGTCTCTCAGACAAGTTATCTTGGCTACCTCCTCACCAACTGAGGAGCCGGCCTGGCCCCAAGAAATGACAGTGTAATATCTGGCCTCATGAGCCAGCTAGGGAATGACTCAACGCCCAGATGCCCTACAGCCATGATCTGAGAGAAGGGAATGGAAAGGGAGAGTGCTGTCCTGTGTGGTTCCCTCCCCTCTCAGAGAACTAGGTATCAGCTTCCATAGACTTTACACCTATGTCAAGTGCTGTGGTGGGCAACCTTATTTCCACCTTTATCTCTGGCTGTGGTAGGCCCTAATACATTTGCCATTATCTAATTTTTGCCTACTGGAGGCACAGCATGATGGTTTGGGGTGTGGCTTGGAATCCTGAGGGGGGGCAGGTTGTAGTCCCAGAGGGTTTTCTGCTGCTGGGCCCATTAGATCCCTCTCCGTTAGCGCAGCCCTCTAATAGAGCACTTGACATCCAGGGAGAGCTGCTCTGATTGTGGACACTGAGGGCCTTTGGACACTTCTTTCCCAGTCTGTCACCACCCCCCCCCCACCCCAGTTTCTGCAGTCTCTCTTTCCCAGGGCTTTCCAAGTAATGTTGGCACCATAGCACCTGTCAGCTTTGCATATCAGGAAATCAACACATTTTTTTAAAGAGTGGAGACGCAGGCCTTTGTATGCCAAAAACTGTACACATAGTATTTCTAACAATTGTCCATTGGCCTCATTGAGGCTGCTGTTGCTCCTCAAGGAAAATCCTAAGCTCTACTACAACCAGTGCCAGAAACTCATGTTGGGCCACCAGCTCCTGCTGCAAGTCTGTACATGGATGAGACTTGCAGCAGGAGCTGGACTTGGATGTTTGGGTGGGTAGTCCATCAGCATGTATGGCAGTCGGGGTGGGTTGGTCCTGGGCAGGCTGTTCCAGGGAGGGCTGGTCCTGGACACCCTGATCCATGGTGGACTGGGACTGGTCCTGGTCAGGCTGTTCTGGAATGGGCTGGTCCTCGGCAGGTTTTTCAGCAGCTGGAGGGTGCTCGCTGTGTGTAAAAGGTTTGCAATTGAGATCAACACATCCTACATGGCTTGCATAGAGATACAGGTGACTCTAAGGAGGCAGGAACAGGGACAACTGGGGGCAGTTGCTGTTACCTGGGGGCCATGTCTGAGGTACAGCACCAATGAGATGACATAGCAGGGAACTGCGGAAGCAATGATATCAAAGCTGTTTGTCCCCTGAGAGGTTGGTCTGGCTATGGGCATGCAGGATGGGTTCTGATTCTGCTGGGGGGCCGCGGGTGAGCAGGCACTGGCTGGGAGATAGTATGACATTGCGACGTTGCATGGATACGGCCATTGTTCCTGTTTTAGTCAGGGATGTAGATGTGGGTGTGTGTCCCCATGCATGTGTGTCCTACATTTGGGTGGAAGATGGCAGGGGACCCTGTCAGAGTTGTCTATCCTTTTGGCCACCTCTGCTGAGACCCCCAGGAGAAAGACAGTTCCCAAATGTCTAGGTGTGAAACCTAGATTTGTGGGCATTTATCTGTAGGGTACTCATGGTGGTGGTTGCAGATCACCCCATGACTCATGCCAATACTTTGGGGTGCCCGGGGGGGGGGGGGGGGGGAGTATACATATAGGTGGGAGTTTCTATAGGGGGGTTGGAGACCTAAATGTGGAGATTTCAGGAGCTCCCAGCTTGGGCCCTGAGGGATGTCTCACAGGGCAGCATAGTGACCTTTGGAGCTGACAGTGGTATGTCCAATGAGTGTGGGTTAGAGGGCATGAGAGAATACCCATTTTGGGATTAACTATTGGCTGTGATGGCCCTCTATGGTTAGTGTACTCTTCTCCATAAACACTCCTTTGTCGGATACGTATTTGGCATAAGGATTAGAGTTGTGTGTCCTAAATACAGGGGACATGGGTTTGATTTCCACTCTGGGTGTTTGGGGTTACTGTTCTATTTACTCTGCCATAATGGCTGCAATGTGCTAGGTAGGTGTGTGTGACACGCTGGGCGCTTTTGTATTGGTTGCTGAAGAATGCTGTCCAAAGGGCTTCCCCCTCCCCCCTTCGATGTCATCTCATAGGTAGGGGCTGGCTATAACCCATTCTAGTAGATATGGGAGTTGTGGGCACACTGTAACAATAGTAGCTGCATATTCAGGCCTTGATCAGGGACAGAGCTGTTATAGGGGTGCTATGTCTGTGGTATTTCTGTTGGGCCCTGAGGCACCCCCTCATATGCCAGATTATGGCAGGGTCTTCTTGCCAGAGTGACTTAAGATCCCGATGTATCCCGAAGCGCCAGCAAAACACAAGTTGGTAGAGACAGGGTTCAGGTGATGGGTCTTTTTGGCATGACATATATTATTTTTGACAACATATTGTGTAATGCTCCTCACATGGCCTATGACAGATGGCAACAGGCCGATTGGGGGGGGGGGCTGAAGGAGGTGGGCATGTATTATACAGGCACAGGTGCTGTGTGAGATAAGGTGGCCATAGGGCCAGAGGGTGGCATGGTGGCCTTTTTGTGGAGCATGTGCACTGTTGCTGGGAGGTGGGAATGGGCAACGGGTATAGCAGGTGTGCATTTGGGTGGCTTAATGTACTTTAGTAAGCTGCTGCCAATGTTGCCATCAGTATGTAGGCATGGGCCAGAATGCATTGGGAAGGGAGGGGGTCCAGATATATGCAGCCCCTCACTTCAGCGTTGCATGGTTAGTGGAGGAGGGCCCCATGATCAGTTGTCATTGGATATTCTGTACATTCTGATTCTTATGAAAAAGCAATAACATGTATTGCAAGAACAAAGGTATCTCACTGCATGTGACCCTACCTATGTATGGTGCTTGCACATGAGTGGTGCTGTGGCTCTGGGGGAGGGGGAAGAGGGAGAAATGCTGCATACTCACCTTGCCAGGGTGCCTCCATGCCCTCATGGAGATTTTGCAGGGGGGAGGGGGAGGTGGTGGTGGTGTTTAGATATTGAACCTGGAGCTCTGTCTCTGGGACTGTGAAATTGGGCTCCTTACTCAGAGACATGACTGTGCCCACTGAGGAATGGTTCTCCATGTGCAGAGGTGTATAAGCATGTTTTGCACATAAAGGGAATGTCCTGCCATTGCCACGGATGTTTTCTTGAAGTGAGGACCAGTACTGCTGTTGCATGTTTTACATAGTATATTTTCAACTGGCGGAAACATTTATCATCTATGATGTTTTCGGTGTGTCCTCTTTCAAAACGTTTTGGGCGTTTTTTTTTTTGTGTATTTTCAAATATCAGAAAACATTTAGTTTTTCTTCCATTATGGACTTAAGTTTTTAAATGTTTTCCAACAAACGGTTATTTCACCATTTGAAGGTCATATCGAAAATACCCCTCTAATTCTACTACTGCCAGTCAGTGTTAAAGATGAGGTTGCTCAACGACTATATAATTCATCTTTAAGTAAACCTTTTGCTTAGAATTTGAAACTTCTGGCCTGGACTGTCTGATGAGAAGAGAGTGCTAAGTGGATTTTGCAGTGCCTCCCGGTCTCCCAGCTTGCTGGTTCTGGTCTCACAAAACAGTCCTAAAAATATTTAAAGTAACTACCCTGATGCTCACAGAGCAAAATAGGGATTACAAATTGATTATGAATTTTACATTTAAAACGTTCCAATATATACCCACACACACTCCAAATAATTTGTTTTGCTTCCTCAAAACATTTATTTATATGTGTTTATTTATTTTGGGGGTGGGGAAGGGGTGGGAGGTTGGACTCATCACTCTAGCTTGCCCTCCACTTTCCCTTAGACAGTTGCTCATATGGAAACCAAGAGAAGGGCATTGGGGCCTGTATCTTACTCTTGCTTGGCCCTCACTAAAGTACTAGCCATTCTTCTACCCATACTGGTGCATACAAGTATCACATTGGGGTCAATATTCGTCAGGAGAGGTGAGTGTGATCATTTTAAACTCTGGAGTCAGCATTTAAATGAATGTGTGTATTCAGCAAGCCTCTAGGCATGTTAGCATATGCAAATCATTTGCACACACATATCTCTACAAATTAAACAAACGTGTGCAATTTACATGGATAAAAAAATTCTAGCATGCACATAATGGGTGATTTAAAAACAAAATGTATGAATAGAATTGAAAAATGAAACCACCCAAAACTCTGGCAATATTAAGAAAACATGAAAATGAACTAAATATGTTTTGGATGTTCACATCCCCCACAAGCTTAAACTAATCATGTAACTTATCTGAATGGTGGCTGGATGTCACCACTATGCAGATAATTTTGTAGTCTGCCCTTGCTCCGCCCTCCATTTTCCTCTTTACCATATGGATAATGTATATAGTGCCGTTCTGACTGAATTTCAGCTAGATACTATCCTTGTAAGTATCAAGAATCCGCACATAGGAACGTTGAACGTTACTGGCTGCCACCGAATATATGACTCCCTTTGAATATAGCCCAATTATGTCCTTTGTTGTGCAACTCTGGGTATTGCTTGTCCTTAAATCTTGGTAGCTTACCTTCTCTACAAAAATGCCTGTTGCTCTCTCTCTCTTGCACTGCACTTTTTTCATTCTTGTTTTAGTAATGCCATTAAAGCATTCGGTCAACCATGCAAAACATGCTCAATCAAATATGCATCCATGTTTTGTAAGCAAATAAGCTTTCTTTATACTGTTAAAACATTTGTACAAAACACTTGTGCTCCACAGGTATTAACTTTCCAGACTGTTCTGGAAGACCCATAACATTTAGATAATGTATAATACACAGAAGTAAGGAGCGTCATCTGATCAGGTCAGGGGAGGTCAAGTTCAGTTTTTCTTCTTTACTATAATGTGTAAAAATGTCACAGTAATTAGGCATTACTAACCACCAGAAATCAAGGGGAGCCCACAAGCATGCTTACAGAGCAACAGAAAGACATCTGCCCCATTTCAGTGACTTTAGAGTTTTAAGAAAAGGAAGTGGGTGAGAAAGTGGCAAGCACAGACAGCTCTACTGTTTCACAATTGAGTGTGATGAATGTCCAGACACAACTGCCACTAATTCAGGGATTTGATAGAATTATCTGACTGGAAAAGAAACTGTTTGCCTTTGCATAACAACTGGTCAGAATTTTGCTTTATTTTTCTATCTACTGGGATTGACAGACCCAAACTGAAGGCTGGACTTTTTATTTTCAGTCATTTAGAGGTCAGCATTATAACAAGGTGCCTATGTAAAAAGTATATTAAAAAAAGTACATAGTTTCTAAAGGAAACAAGACACCTATGTGTCTTACATAATAGGCTCACACAATTAGCCCAAATGGCACACAAATTCTCTTGCATAAATTTATAAAGTATGTGTGGACATCACAACTCTGCCCCAGCACTGCCCAAATTATACCCCTGGGAACAATAACTGTGATGCGCACACCTACACGCATGTGTTTAGCCCCACAAATTTTAAAGAACCCCCTAGGCACGTTTGAAACATGCTTCCGGGCATAGAAAATCCTTTATAAGGTTATCCCCATTATGTAGACACTTAGCCCTGCATAAAATCGAATTAACCCAGTGGCACTGTCTCCAGAAATGGAGACAAACAGGCTTATTTTCGAAAGAGAAGGGCGCCCATCTTTTGACACAAAGCGGGAGATGGGCGTCCTTCTCCCAGGGTCACCCAAATCGGCATAATCAAAAGCCGATTTTGGGCGTCCTCAACTGCTTTCCGTTGCGGGGACGACCAAAGTTCACGGGGGTATGTCGGAAGCATAGTGAAGGCGGGACTGGGGCATGTCTAACACATGGTCGTCCTTGACCAATAATGGAAAAAAGAAGGGCGTACCAGACGAGCACTTGGGCGACTTTACTTGGTCCATTTTATCTTACGACCAAGCCTGAAAAAGGTGCCCGAACTGACCAGATGACCTCCCCTTACTCCCCCAGTGGTCACCAACCCCCTCCCACCTTAAAAATTTTTTTTTAAAATATTTTTTGCTAGCCTCTATGCCAACCTCAAATGTCATACCCAGATCTGACAGCAGTATGCAGGTCCCTGGAGCAGTTTTAGTGGGTACTGCAGTGCACTTCAGGCCGGCGGACCCAGGCCCATCCCCCCCTACCTGTTACACTTGTGCTGGTAAATGTGAGCCCTTCAAAACCCACCACAAACCCACTGTATCAACATGTAGGTGGCCCCCTTCACCCCTTAGGGCTATGGTAGTGGTGTACAGTTGTGGGGAGTGGGTTTTGTGGGGGGGGGGGGGGTTGGGGAGCTATGCACCTGGGAGCAATTTCTGAAGTCCAGTGCAGTGCCCCCTAGGGTGCCTGGTTGGTGTCCTAGCATGTCAGGGGGACCAGTGCACTACGAATGCTGGCTCCACCCATGACCAAAAGGCTTGCATTTGGTCGTTTCTGAGATGGGCGTCCTCGGTTTCCATTATAGCCGAAAATCGGGGACGACCATCTCTAAGGATGACCACCTCTAATGTCGACCTAAATTTTGCAATTTGGGCGTCCCCGACCGTATTATCGAAACGAAAGATGGACGCTCATCTTGTTTCGATAATATGGGTTTCTCCGCCCCTTCGCCGGGACGTCCTGCGAGGACGTCCTCAGGAAAACTTGGGCGCCCCTTTCAATTATGCCCCTCCACGTATACTAGTTTTGTAAAGAAAATGGCTGTTTTTCAGTGGTGGTTTTCCCAGGTGAACTGAGATCAGATTACATGTGGCCACACTGCTGTTCAAATAGCAAAAAAAGCACCAACAGCCTTCAAAATCAGGACACAGTTCCTTTAATTGTATAGCTCAAACATCAACCTTCTATAAATGAGCCAACTTTTCAAAATGATTGGAGGTACTAATCCCAATGGAATTTACCCATCCCTGGACACAATAAGAGTTTGCTCAATACTGGGGGTGCTCAAGCACCCACAGAGCTGGCTCCTATGTTGTACACTGGAGTCTATACTCGGGGTCAACATCTATAAAGTGGCACACTGACTATACTCATCACACAACAATAACAGAAGTTTGAACAACAATATTCTGTTTCAAACATGTTGACATTTTTATTAGAACAGAAACAAATGCATGGCTTCTTAATTGATGATATAATCTTTCCTAAATTGTTGATTCTTCTCTCTTTTCAATTGTAAAAAAAACAAACACATTCTAAATGTCATCACTTCACTTCCTATGGAAGACAGCAAGACGTGCATTTTTTTTTAAGTTTGTTGACTCAGAGGCCTAACAAGTTATTTTATTACCGTAAATGGCTCTACTAGGCTTTGTAGACATGCATGTTGATGAGGTGCGTGCTGCATTTTACAACAGCAGGAAAACATCAATGCTATTAGCTTTATCATTTTCTGTTTCCCATCTGAGACACTGTTTTTGTTATTTATGTTGATTTAGCATAAGCAAAACTATTTTACCACATTCTCTGTGTCAAATTCACCCAAGTACATGCATTGTAAACAAATGTGCATCATTAAAAAAATAAAAATAAAAAACATCATCACATGCAATGGATGAAACAAATGGGACAGACAGCATGAATAGGAAAACAAAATAAAACTGATGTGTTGTTTCCATGCACTCCTTAATTTTTATACCACTTCTCTGAGAACTTGCAAGTGCAGTTAGAATGGTTAGCAACCTGCACCACCCATCTCCTGTTTTAGCCAACCGTGAACACATAGAAGGGACTTTTTACTAACAGAATTAGCGGGTGCAAAATGCTATGAGGCTTATTTTAAACCTATGAGCTTCTTAGCATTTAGCAAGCGTTAAGCGTTTAGTAAAAGTGCCTCATAAATTCTCTTCAAAGACCTCAGAAGATTCACCAAGTTGTACTTTCTGACAAAGAACTGTTACTTGCTCTTCAGTATTACAAAACCCAAGTCAGTTGATTGGAAAAGTGAATCTACTACCATTACCTTTAAATCATATTTCCTATACACAGACAGACGATGGCTGAACACATTTCTAGTGACGATCATATAATTTTCCACTCCATCAACGTTAAGCCGATACATGCCTAGAAACTGGGGAAGAAGCGTGTTCCCATGGCACTCCACTATGAACTGCAGAGAACAAGAAACAAAGCCAATAGTTAAACTTTGAAAGTTCTCCCTCCTTCTTAATAGCATTCGACTTTTACATGGTGCATTAAGCCTTCCTTTATCATTTATCTTTATGTCTCTTATTATTATTGTACATTGCTTATATGTTCTATTATGAATGGTATGATAAACTTCACAAATATATATGTGCCCAAAGACCACAAGGTAGAACTGTTCACAAAAATTGTGTTCAGAACTACCAGTGATGTAACCAGGAACAGCTAGTTCTGGTTACGTCAATGGGGGGGGGGGGGGGGGGGGGGGGATCCAGCACTAAGTTTGCATGGATGGACACTAAGGAGGCAAACCTATAAATGAGAATCTCTATTTAGGCCCTCCAATGCCATGCAGCAAAAGCCTATTCTTTAATGGCATTTGGATGTCTGGATTCTGTTATGGAATACTAGCGTAACCTGGCATCAGCACACCTTACATTTACACACCACACTTACACCAGTCATGTAAATACGGCAAGGGTGCAGATTAAAGTATTCTGTAAATTATACACAAGCGTGAGCCCCCTTTCATTTACACACGATGCCACTTATGCACACATTGTATACTTGCTTCAAAGTAATTGTGCCATCCCTTTGGAACCAACTCCCTTTAGACATTAGAATCAAGTCCTCTCCCAAGATCTTCAAACTATAATTGAAAACTTATTACTTTACTAAGGCTTTCCCTTCAGGTTGAAGGGTTTTATTATATACATTTCCCCCCTATATTCAGCCGGCAGCAGTCAGCGTTTTTTTAAACGCTAATCATCGCTGGCCAAGGTCCCATTCTTTCCCTCCCCACCCAGCTATGCAGGCAGGCTCTCTCTCCAGGCCTACTTGTATCCCTGGTGGTTCAGTGGGATTGATGGGGGCAGGAATGCAGCCCCCTCGCTCCTGCCCCTTGCAGTGCCGGTCTAAAGGGCAGGAGCGAGAGGGCTGTGCCCCTGCCCCCAACAACCCCACTGGACCACCAGGGATACAGGTAGGCCCATAGGGAAGGCCCGCCTGCATGGATGGGAGTCTTCAAGGGGCAGGGGTCTTGATGTGGGCTGGGAAGGGGGAGGGAAAGAAGGGAACATTGGCAGGGGGGCTTGAGGAGGCTCAGGGACTTTAGTTTAAAAAAATGTAAATAAAATAAAAAGCTATGCGGGTGCCAGCCTGATATTCAGAGCCAGCACCCCCATAGCTAAGCGGCCTTATTTAGGACAGCTCTTGAGCTGTCCTAAATGAAGCCGCTTAGCTATGCGGATACCCGCACTGAATATTGCCGGCACCTACATAACCTGGGGCTCCTCCCCAGTGCCACCCCCAGCACCGCCCCTGTCCTGCCCACTATTTGTTTGGGCAGTCTCAGGGGATATTCAGTGGCTCCTGCCCACTTAAATTGCTTTGAATACCGGCCTTATTCCATTTACATAAGAATAGCCAAACGGTCCATCTAGCCCAGTATCCTACTTCCAACAGTGGCCAATCCCGGTCACAAGTACCTCTGGCAGAAACCCAAACAGTAGCAACATTCCATGCTACCAATCCCAAGGCAAGCAGTGGCTTACCCATGTCTGTCTCAATAGCAGACTACATTTTTTAAACCCAGATATACTAGCCACCGCTACCGCATCCTCCGGCAGCGAGTTCCAGAGCTTAACTATTTTTTGAGTGAAAAAAATATTTCCTCCTATTTGTTTTAAAATTTCCTCCTACTTGTTTTACATTGTCCTGTCTCTGCTCTATTCCTTTCCCTCCTTTTGTGTTCTTTCTATTTAGTTGCCCTTCATAACACCTGACCCTTTTCCTACCATACCTGATTAAATAAACTGTAATCTAAGCCTCCCAATGTTTTCATCTCCTATTTTCTTCCTCCCAAGAATTCTTTCATGCTCTCTCTATATTTTTATAACTGTAAACCACCTAGATATGTACTAATGATTGGCACTATATCAAATAAAATGAACCACAAACCCTTAAGAGTAGTGCTTAGGCAACATTCTGTAAAAGCGGGAGCTGGTTCTGAAAGGATGGCCTCCACCTTAACTGCTGGCGCTAACATTTAAAAATGAGATAGAGCATCTTTTAAACTAAAATGGGGGGGGGGGGGGGGGGCAACGGTCACCTAGCAGTGCATGGTTCAATGTGGAGTATCCCTGAAGGATACTATTGAAACGGATCTTTAGGTAATTCCGATAGAGAGGTATCAATAATAGTGAAAGAAAGCCAGGAGTGTTTTATGGGAAAACAGATGCAAATGATCCCTATCAACGTTAAAGTAGCTTGTAGATGCAAAGTAAAAACACAATCTGAAGTGTCTGTATACAAATGCTAGAAGCCTAAAATTAAGATGGAAGAGTTGGAGTACATAGCACTAAATGAAGAGATAGATATAATAGGCATCTCAGAGACCTGGTGGAAGGAGGACAAATCAATGGGACACTATGTTATCACGGTACAAATTATATTGCAATGATAGAGTGGATCAAATTAGAGGAGGGGGGTGGGGTTGTGCTATATGTTAAAGAGGGAATTGAGTCAAATAACATAAACATTCTACATGAAACAGATACTGGTAGGGCTGTACTACTGTTCACCAGGACAGAACAAACAAGCAGATGAAACAACGTTTACAGAAATGAGGAAAGCTGGCAAATTGGGCAACTTTATAATAATGGGTGTTTTCAATTACCCCAATAGTGACTGGATAATTGTTACATCAGGGAGCGCTAGGGAGGTAAAATTCCTAGAAATAAATGATTGCTTCTTGGAGCAACTGGTCCAAGAACTGACAAGAGAGGGAGCTCTTTTAGATCTAGCCCTTAGTGGGATGCAGGACATGGTGCAAGAGGTAACGTGTTGGATCTGCTGGGAAACAGTGAACATAACATGATCAAATTTGAGCTGATATCTGAGTGGTCACTAAGGAAATCTACAGTAGCAGCATTTAATTTTTGAAAGGGCGACTAGGACAAAATGAGGAAATTGATTAAAAAGAAGCTAAAGGTTAGAATTTTAAATCAGGTATGGACGTTGTTTCAAAATACCATTGTGGAAACCCAGACCAGATGCATTCCACGTATTAACAAAGATGGAAAGAAGAGCAATCAACAGCTAGCATGGTTAAAAGGAAGTGAAAAAGGCCGTAAGAGCCAAAAGAACATCCTTCAAAGAATGGAAAAGGATCTGAATGAAGAAAATAAGGAACATAAGTGCTATCATGCTAGATGCAAAGCATAGATAAAGAAGAATAAAAGAGAATATGAAGAAAAACTTGCCACACAGACAAAAACTCATAGTAACACCTTTTCCAGGTACATCAGAAACAGAAAGCCTATGAGGGAATCTGCAGGGCTGTTAGATCAGGAAGGAGCAAAAGGGGAGCTCATGGATGACAAGCCCATAGTGGAGAGATTGAATGAATTCTTTGCTTCAGTCTTTAATATAAGAGATCTACCTGTACCGGAAATGTGGAGGAACTGAAAGAAATCTCGGTGAGCCTGGAAGATGTACTGTGCCAAATCAACAAGTCAAAGAGTGATAAATCAACTAGACCGGATGGCATACACCCCAGGGTTCTGAAAGAACTCAACCATGAAATTGCAGATCTGTTGTTAGTGATGTGTAGCGTAATCATTACGATCGATCGTCCCTAGTATCTGAAGATTGGAGGGTGGCCAATATAACACCGGTTTTTAAAAAGGGTTCCAGGGGTGATCTGGTTAATTACAGGCCAGTAAGCCTTTCAGTGCCAGGCAAAATAGTGGAAACTATTAAAAAGAATAAACATGGAATACATAGACAAACATGGTTTAATGGGTCACAGTCAGCATGGGTTCAGCCAAGGGAAGACTTGCTTCACCAATTTGCGTCATTTCTTTGAAGGCGTGAATAAACATATGGATATAGGTGAGCCGGTTGATGTAGTGTATCTAGATTTTCAGACAGCTTTTGACAAAGTTCCTCATGAGAGACTCCTGAGAAAATTAAAAAGTCATGGAACACGAGACAAGGTCCTTCTGTGGATTAGGAATTGGTTATTGGACAGAAAACAGAGGGTAGGGCTAAATGGCCATTTTTCTCAGTGCCACAGGGATCTGTACTGGGACTGGTGCTATTTAGCATCTTTATAAATGATCTGGAAATCGGAACGACGAGTGAGGTAATTAAATTTGCAGATGACACAAAACACGTGTGGATTGTGAAAAATTGCAGGAAGACCTTAGGAAACTTAAAGCCTGGGCATCCAAATGGCAGATGGAATTTAATGTCGACAAATACAAAGTGATGCACATTGGGAAGAATAAATCAAAGCATTGTTAACTGATGCAGGGTTCACCTTAGGAGCCAACACTCAAGAAAAAGATCTAGGAGTTATTGTAGACAATATGCTGAAGTCTTCTGCCCAGTGTGCAGCAGCAGCGGTGGCAAATAAAGCAAACAGGATGATAGGAATTATTAGGAAAGGGATGCAAAATAAGATGAATATTATAATGCCTCTATTGCTCCATTGTGTGACCTCACATTGAGCATTGTGTTCTATTCTGGTCACCGCATCGCAAAAAAAAGATATAGTAGAATTAGAAAAGGTTCAAAGAAGAGTGACCAAAATTATGAAGGGGATGGAAAAGGAAAGAAAGGCTAACAGGTTAGGGTTCTTCAGCTCAGGGCCGGCAGAACCCGGTAAGCGTGGTAAGCATGGCAGGGGGTGCCAACCTCTGGAGGGCGCCACAAGCCATGCTTACCGCCACCCAGGCGCTCACCTACAGGCAGCTCTAGGTTCACAACTGCCCACCCTCAGCTCCCCGACAGCCCTCCTTTTGTTCCTGCCGCCCTGGGGGGGTTTAAATCTTTTAATTTACCTCAGTCGCAGCAGCAGCGGCGGCCGTATCAGTGAAAACAGCAGGCAGGCTTGTCATCTCTAGCCCTCCCTTCCCTCTCAGTGTCCCACCTTCTTCTGACAAGGGCAGGACACTGAGGGAAGGGAAGGCTAGAGACGACGAGCCTGCTTGCTGCTTTCAGTGATGCTGCTGTTGCTGCAACTGAGGTAAATTAAAAGATTTAAACCCTGCAGGGCGGCAGGAATGAAAAGGAGAATGTTGGGGGAGAAGAGGGCAGGCAGGTGGGGCTGGGGTTGGAACTGGAACTCGGGGGCTGAAAAGGGGGGCATGTGGGGCTGGGGCAAGTCACTGGACATGGATTGGAGGGGAGGGGAGGAGAGGAAGCAAAGGAGAATAACTGGACATGGATGAGAGGGGATGATGGGGCAAAGTAGAATCGCTAGACATGGATGGGAGGGCAGGGCCCAGGGAGAGAGGAGAAATCGCTGAACATGGAGGGGATGGTAGGGGAGAGAGGAGAACTGCTGGGCATGGATGGATGGAGGGGGCCAGGGGAGAGAGGAGAGTTGTTGGATATGGATGGATAGATGGATGGAGAGGAGAGTTGCTGGACATGGGTGGAGGGAGGGGAGGGCAGGGGAGAGAGGACAGTTGCTGGACATGGATGGAGGGGAGGGCAGGAGAAATTCTGGACATGGATGAAGTGGAGGGAAGACAGTAAGGAGATGCACATGGAGGGGAGGGGTGAGAGGAGAAATGCTGGACATGGATGGAGTGGAGGACCGAGAAGAGAGGAGAAATATTGGACAGGGATGGAGGGAAGGAAATACAGAGGAAGGAGATGCACACGGATGGAGGGGAAGGGAGAGAGAAAAAATGCTGGACATGGATGGAGGGGAAAGAAGACAGAGGAAACAGATGCACACAGATGGAGGGGAAAGAAGACAGAGGAAGTAGATGCACATGGATGGAGGGGAAAGAAGACAGAGGAAGTAGATGCACATGGATGGAGGGGAGAGAGAAGAAATTCTGGACATGGATGGAGGGGAGGGAAGACAGAGGAGATGCACATGGATGAAGAGGAGAGAGGAGAAATGAAGGACATGGATGGTGGGGAGGGAAGAGAGAGGAATTGAGATGGAGGGGGTGAGGAAAAATGTTGGACATGGATGGAGGAGAGGGAAGAGAGAGGAAGGAGATGCATATGGATGGAGGGGAGGGAAGAGAGAGGAAGGAAATGCATATGGATGGAGGGGAAGGAAGAGAGAGGAAGGAGATGAGATAAGGGATAAGGAAGAGAGGAGAAAAACTGCACATGGATAGAGAAAATAAGTAGAAGCTTCCTAAAAGGAAAGGTCCATAGACCAAATAAATAAATTGACTTGGGAAAATCCACTGCTTATTTCTGGGATAAGCATCATAAAATGTATTGAGCTTTTCTGGGATCTTGCCAGGTATTTGTGACCTGGATTGGCCACTGTTGGAAACAGGATGTTGGGCTTGATGGACCTTTGGTCTGTCCCAGGGTGGCAATACGTATGTACTTATGTAGGGTGGCTTTGATGCAAGAGTGCCAGGACTAGCAGCTGAGCAGCTTAAATCCCCATCTTCGGCGTCTGACATCATCAGGGATGCACTGGTGCTCACAGCGGGACCCGCACAGCAACGGAGCACCTCCTGGAAGCAGCGCCACCCACCGCCTGGGATCTGCAGTGTGCTGCCAGCGAGGATCATTGGCAGAATCAGGGTAGGACCGTAACATGTATTTAATTTTCCTTTCATTTGCCTTCTTTCTCTTATTGGTATGTGATATCGCAGTATTATATTTCCGTGATTGCAATTTGAAAATTTGAAAATAAAAAATAAAAAAGTGTTCTATGCAACGAGCGAAACAAATCAAGGTCTCCTTATTCAACTATACACATTTTTCTGTTTTGCCAAGAGGTAAATTAGAGCTGCTGCAGCACAGAGAAACCTCTTATACCCAGTGTCAACAACTGCATTTGACTGATTTGATTTATTAACATTAATAGAATGTTAAAGCGGTTTAGAATAAACAAACAAGTAATAAAATGCTAATACAATGCAAATACTCATTAAACCGTAAGTCGAAAAAATAACAAAAACATTTTTTTCTCTTCTAGAACTCTGCCCACAGAGATCGCTCATGAACTGAAACTAATTAACCAGTGTTCAGACCATAATTCTCGAAAAGCCAGGTTTTTATCACCTAACAAAACGCTGAGTAGCTAGAAAATTCTGCTTAATTCAACTGGAAATGAATTCCAAATTAAAGATCCTGCCTAGCAAAAAGCTCTATTTCTAGTACTTGTTAACGTGATAAAATTTAAAAAAAGAAATAGAGGCAGACTTTTCTAGGAACAGCACAATGAATGTAGAGATGTGTGCTTTTGCAGCCTATCAGAAAGATATTTTGAGTCCGTATATAAAAACCTTATAAACAAGTTATAACAATTTGAAAGAGATTTGTGCTGCAGTGGGTAGCAGATGCAATTCAATTAAAAAAGGTGTTATGTGATTAAATTTGTGCAGAAACACAATATACCGATATATAATCATTACAAAGAGAGATCAGACAGTGCTGAGGGACAGGTAGAGACAAAATCAGGGGGCTCCAGCCCCCTCGTTACTGGCATTTCTAGATTTTACCCTCCCTGCCCCACCATTCAGTGCCGCAGAGAGGGGGGGGCAGGAGGGACAAATTTCCCCGGGCCTCCAAGGGGGGGCCCTGCGCCGCAGTCCCACCTGCCCTCCGTCGTCGACCGTCTGCCACCGGGCCAGGCCCCCTGCATTGAAATCACAGCGCCTCTCACCTCCATGTGAAAGCGCTGCAGGCAGATCGCCTTCCTTCAGGCCTCCTTCCTTCCCTGTGTCCTGCCCTCATCTGACGTAACTTCCGCGAGGGCAGGACACAGGGAGGGAAGGAGGCCCGAAGGGAAGCGATCTGCTGCCCTGCTGCCTGCAGCATTTTCACATGGAGGTGAGAGGCGCTGTGATTTCAATGCAGGAGGCCCGGCCTGGTGGCAGACGGAGAGGGGCGGTGGAGGGGGGAGTGGCGGGGGCGGGGCCCCCGGAGGCGGCCTTGCCCCGGGCCAAGTCCAGTCTCTCGGTGGCCCTGCCACCATTGTCACTTACCTGATGGTACTTCTTCAGGATGTTGTGCATTTCTGCCACATCTTCGCTCGTTATCGTTTTGATGACATATCTTTTATCGCAAGAAGTGTGGAAGCGGGCCCCACTGCGTGCTTGTGAGTCATTTGCAAGTGGAGCACTCTTAGTCAAGGAATTCTGCCAGGCCATGGTGAAAAAAAGAAAGAAGACACACACAAATGCAAAAATCAGATGTCAAAGCCAAAGTGTGCAAAATCCAATTAAAATGCAAGAGAGTAATTCAATCATGTCATCTGACAGCACAGCAGGGTGACTGCATTCACAAGAGGGGAATGCAGACAGCCACATACAGCTGTATTCATTACAAGAAATAACGTCACCCTATAAGACCTACATAGCCTGCAGTGATATTTCTGAACTAGCAGGAAGCATCTGATATTTACTCAGGGCCACCAATTCATTTTCTTTTCTACTGATGATATTTACTGAGACCCATTTTTCGTACACATATTGCACTCTCTCAGCACTTGAAACACAGTCTTTGCAAAGTTACATGTATCTGTGCTGCTACCAACTTCTATCTGCCAGCTGAAAGCTCATATATTTAAAGCAGGGAAGGCGTTCACATACGCAGCTCTGTAGCCTAAACTCATCCACTCATCACAGCTCTGCTGCACTGGGGACTCCATCTAAAAGGCCACATTCAGGAAATGACAACTCATTTTGTACAATACACCGCTCTGACTAGTCTCTTCTATTGTTTATAGACTATAAATGGTGGCAGGGGACACCTTATTTTCTCATTTTAAATATTTACGCAGCCTTAATATCTTGTTTTTTCTAATTGTATTCAAAATAAATTACAATATATGCTGTATATTGTCTATTAATAATAATATATACATATATCTACTATAATAAAACGCAGCCTCAACGTTCTGAGGACACTGACGTCACTAAAGTCACTCACACACCGGTTCGTGGTTTCATGGTGGTGAAGCCACACAACATCTTCATGCCCCACCCTCGTGTCACACGTGGTGACGTCGAGGGCACAATACGAAAACAAGGCTAATTAACGCACGGGGAGCAGTAGGGAAACATGCAGCGCGTGTTTCCCTACTCCTCCCCTTCCAAAAAATCCCAGCTGCCCAGGACGTCCACATCAACCCGGCCCCTTTCCCCACATAGCCATTTTGAAACGCCGAGAGCCGGACTCCCACACGATGTAGCAGGATGCTACCACCACCGCTACGGGCAGGAAAGAGGGGGCTCTTTCTTTCCTGCCCCCACCAAACAGGTACCTCTAGACCACCAGGGAGACACGCGTAAGGGGAGGGGAAGGGAGTCCCCTGCCCGCTAGCGCCCGTTTCATCACCGCCAGAAACGGGCCATTTTTACTAGTGTATGCATAAAACACAGCAAACATAACCATGTATCATCTACTCAAACTCTATAATAAAACAAAATGCTTTCTAGGAAATGGCAGCAATCTGCCAAGATTTTAGTGCTCTCATTGAATACAGCTAGCTCAACAAATTCTTCAAGAATTTGGGTCACATCACCTAAAGACAGTGATCAATATCTTAAAGTAAATTCTCAGATCAACTGGAAGCCACTGCAACTCTCTCGGGGGTAATATGGTGAGAGGATTCCTCCTTCCCCCTGACCAATAACCTTGCAGCCATATTCTTAAACTGTTATTAAGGTAGACCCAAACCATTAAGGTAGATCCAGGGAAAGCTACTGCATATCCCTAAGGGTAAGTAGCAAGGAATCTTGGCAGAGTATACTACACATATGCTGAGCTGGCACTAAAATAGCTTTGAGGGGATGTTCTTGAAACAGCCCTTGGGGCGAAACATGCCATGTCGGACGAGCCAGAGGCGTAGCCAGAAAATAGTTGGGTGGGCCTAGGCAAGAACTGGATGGGCACCGTGTTCTCCCCCCCCCCCCTCCCCAACCAAAAAAATATCTCAGCTGGTGAGAAAATGCTTCTTTCCACCTTGGCAGTCTGCAGCAGGCATGCCTTGAAAACTGAGCATGTGCAGGTGCCAGTAGCGTGGAGACTAGCATTTTTATTACCATCAGGGGGAAGTCTTCATCTGATAGAGCTTGGGATCTCCACCAGCTACCACTAAATGTGTGCTACTGTTGGGTGTGCCTGAGCCCTAAGTGGGTGGGCCCTGGCCCACCTGTGGCTACGCCACTGGGACGAGCTATCCCGTCTGATTGTCTGATTTTGATCTCTGCCTAAGCTAAGTACTGACATAAATAAAATAAGACCTAGTACAGAGAAGGTGGCAATATATATATATATATATATATATATATATATATAAATAAAAAGAAGATATCACCAGCAGGTTAAATAAGACATTAGTCAATTTGGCATTTGAACCCTTGGAGAACCGATGACGAGGTGGGTACATAAGTCCTTAAAGGAAAAAGTTATACACATGTAAGGTGCACCGCTGAGGTTTTTGGGGCTTTGAAAATTTACCAATGAGAAGATTTTGAAGATCTTATTTGAATTTGGTTTGTCCCAATTCAGTATTTAGCCTTTACTTCAAGTAAAATTATTACAAGCATTTAGATCAAGTGGAAGAAAAGCTCAAAAAAGATGTCTTTTTACATAGATAGGATGAAGAAAGCATAGTTCTTAAAGGCTAATCACAAATAGGTCATAGTTAATATATTTTATTGGATTAATTTGATCCATTTTGTGACTTTTATTGAACAACTTTCTTTTACTTGCTTCACTATCCTATGTTTAAGCCAAGTAGCAGAATAGTACAAATGACATATAAAAATGATGCTAAATATACATTTTAAAATCTAAATTTCAAGACAATCATGATCTAAAACTTTTCTTTCGTCTATCTCTCTCCACCTGTAAAGTGGGTTATAGCATAATTGTGATGGCTTCTACTGAACACTGCCCCTCTCCCTTAGGGGAAGTCCCTCCGATAACCAGGGCCACCTTAAGAAAGGTCCTTCTGCAACTAACAAGAGTCACCTTAAGAGGAAGTGAGCCGGGTGGGGCAGAGATGAGATGGGGGAATTTAAAAGGCAGGGTAAGACAAAAGTTAGTGAGGCCCAGGGGAAAAAGAGGAGATGCTCCAGTGTATGCTGAGACTGGAGACTTCTGAATGTTGTGATCCAGCTGAGGTAAGCCCTGCTTATTGACTGTTTCAAACTTTGCCAGTTACTAGAGGTCTGGCCAGAGCCAGACCTGATAATTCAAAGAGAACTGTTAGGCTGTGTTTGGGGTGTGGCAAGCCCACCGCTACTGATTGTGCCTGAACTCACTGCCAGAGGCAGCTTAAAGCTGTCTTGCTGAAACCCACCAGGGTTTTTCCCTTTTCTATGCCTTGGGCTCTCTGAGGAAACAGGCCCGAGAACTTTTAGAGTTGTATTTTGTGACTGTACCTTTATTTCCCCGGTACACACCCAGCCTTTGCTCGGGGTCTCACAAGTTGTGGCAGTGGTGGGATTTGTGCTTATCCTGCCAATGGAAGCCGGATCCTGACCCCTGGGCTGATTGTGGAGGTACCACGGGAACAGCGGGCAAAAGGGATTAGCCTGTTCTAGTTGGGGGGGGGGGGGGGGGAGTATACTGCGCAGTCTGAGCCGCTACAGCAGAAGCATGAAGAAGCTGCTCCAAGCCCTGGTCGAGGGGCAGCAGCAACAAGATCCTGCATCAACAACAGCAGCAACAATTTATGCAGGTGTATTCCATGCAGCAGCAGCAGCAACACCAGGTGCAGCAGCAAGTGTTATAGAAGCACCTAGAACTACAACAGGGCTCTCGGGCCCAAGCAGGGGTAAGCATCCCGCCTCGGTTTATCAGAAACCCCTCCGGGTTCTGTGATGAAGAAAATGGTACCATAAGATAGCTGGAAACATCTTGAACCTACTGACAGGAAGTAGCCAGAGGGTGTTCCAGGACATTAATCCCGCTGGGACAGCTACCTATGCAGAGGTGAAAGCTGCCATCCTGGAGAGGGTGGGCTGTACTCCAGATGCCTATTGGCAGGATTCCAGAAGCGTTCCATGCAAGCCAGAGAAAACCCAGGAGTTTCTTCTACCACTTCAAAGAGGTCGCCTGGAGATGGCTGCAGCCGGGAAAAAAGATGGGACCGGTGATTGCAAGAATCATCCTTCTGGAGCAGTTCCTAGAGGGATTACCACAGTCTATGAAGCAGTAGGTGCGGCAGTTCCCCAGCCTGATCCCCGAAAGTGTTTTAGAAGCAGCAGAGGCCTTCTACCAAGTGCAGCCAGAGTCAGAGCTCGGCAAGGAGAAGTGACCTAAAAGCCCTGTGAGGAAACAGGAGAGAGACCTGGACCAGATAATCCGAGGGTTCAGAGACCAGGTTCTAGCCAGGGGTCTCCAAGGAAGGGCTCAGAGTGGTAGAAGCCCTCATCCCTATGAACATACTGTGGGGTCTTTTCCCAGCTGTGGGAAGGATACCACCCAGTCTGTTTCGGATGTGGAGGAAAGGTTCATATGGCCAGAGACCGCCTGGTTACAGAGGAAGGTGCTATGGATGTGAATTTGGTGGCCACTCATGTCTGCAGTTTTGTGGAAGCTGCTCATCCAGGAATCAGAAATTGTGTACTTCGAGTGGAACAGCAGTGCTCGCTGAATTTAGGAGCAGCTGTCGATGGAGAACCAGAGCAGGAAGAAGAGGATGGGTCAGAAAACCCTGACCCAAGCTACCTGAATGTCATAGTGAGGAAGCTACAGGAAAGTTCAAAAGTGCGCAGTCAGAGGATGAGACCCTCAGGGCGGCACAAGCTAGGGTAGTTACAGTAGATGGGAAACCCTTGGGTAACCAGGACCCCTGCAAAGTAGCACCACCTTATTTTATGGTAAAGCACAACCTGCTGTATAGGGTGAACAAGGGAACCCTGGAGAAGAAAGAGGTAGAGCAGCTACTGATACCTCAAGCCCTACCATGGGCAAGTCTTGCCGCTAGACCAGTCACCTTCTAGCTCGGTTCTTCTGGCCTGGGGTATTTAAGCAGATAGAGCTCTTTTGCCAGTCTTGCCCAACCTGTCAGCTGAGTAGTCCTGCAAGGGTCCCACCTGCCCTCTCGTGCCTATGCCCCTTGTTGATATCCTGTTTGAACGGATAGCCATGGACTTCATGGAAGCACTGGAACGTACCACCCAAGGTCGTAAGTATATCCTGGTAATCCTGGATTATGCTACTCACTATTCAGTGGCCATTGCCTTCCGTAACATGAACATCGTGGCCAACACGCTATGGGAAGTCTTCTCCTGGATGGGGATTCCAGCGGAGATATTGATGGACTAAGATACTACCTTCATGTCCAGGGTGATGAAGTAAGTGTGTGCGTTGCTTAAAGTGAAGACCTTACGGACTTCGATGTACCATCCACAGATGGATGGCCTGGCCAAGTGATTCAACAAGACTTTAAAACAGATGCTGAAGAACTGGGATTCCCTACTCCTATATATAAATTTTGCCATCCGGAAAGTGCCCCAGAGCTTGACAGGTTTCTCTCCATTCAATATGAAAGAAGGCCTAGAGAAATCCTGGATGTGATCCGAGAAGCTTGAGAAGAGGAACCCAGTCTGGGGAAAAACTTGGCTGAATATGTACTCACCATGCAAGAGAGGATAAAGAATGCAGGTGAAGCCGCCAAGCTTTGCCTGGAAAAGGCTCAGGCGGGTCAAGCCTAAGCCTATAGCCAGAAGGCTGTTTAGCGAACCTTCCACCCAGGGAACAGGGTCCTAATTCTTCTACCCTCTTCTGAAAGCAAACTTCTATGTAAGTGGCAAAGACCTTATGAGGTTATGGAAAAGACAGGGCCTGTCAGCTATAAGATGGCTCAACCTGACAAGAGAGATAAGGCAAAGATTTTCCATGTCAACTTGTTGAAGAAGTAGGTCCCCCATAATGGCAGCCCTAGTGCAGCTAGATGACTTTGGGCCGGAGGTCCCGATAAGATTCTGGGCCTTTGCAAGTTCCATTTGGCAACCAGCTCTCAGATATGCAGAAGGCCGACTTGGAGCAGTTGGTATGCAAGAATGAAGATGTGTTTTCTGAGGTGCCAGGCCAGACCCACTTTGCAACCCACGACATTATCACCGAACCAGGAGTGGTGGTTCAGCAGCATCCCTACTGGATCCCTGAAGCCCAGCAGCAAGCGGTAGCAAAGGAAGTCATTGAAATGTTAAAGATGGGAGTTATCGAGGAGTCCACAAGTAATTGAGCATCACCCATTGAGTTGGTACCTATATAAGATGGAAGCATCTGGTTCCATATCGATTTCAGGAAGCTGAATGCTGTGTCGAAGTTGGAGGTCTATCCGATGTCAAGGGTGGATGAACTCATTGAGCGACTAGGAGGGGCCCGATTCATTTCAACCCTAGACCTGACCAAGGGATGTTGGCAGGTACCTCGCACCCCAGCCGCCAAGGAAAAGGCAGCCTTTCGATACCTTAGGGTCTATTCCAGTTTATGGTACTCCCGTTTAGCTTTCATGGAGCCCCAGCTTCCTTCCAGCACCTGGTGGACCACATACTCAGACCTCATGGCGATTATGTGGCTGTCTACTTAGATGACATCGTCACCCACAGTAAGGATTGGAGGTACCATCTTATCCAAATAGAAGCAGTACTGGATAGTCTACGGACTGCTGGGTCAGCGGCGAACCCCAAAAAGTGTTTCCTGGGAGGACAAGAAGTTCAGTATCTGGGGTACTCGGTTGGGAGAGGACAAGTGAAAGGTGGAGGTGATCACCCAGGTGCCTATTCCTCAAACAAAGAAGCAAGTTCAGAAGACAATTATTCTGGGACCTTATGAGGTGATCTAGTAAGTAAGGAGCTAGCTGTTCTTCAATAGATGTTGGACCTAAGCCATGCAAGGCCTTAAACTGCACTCTGAAATACACAGGTAGCCCATGCAGAGCCTTCAAAATTGGTTTAACGCCATCCCTTGCAGAACTGTCAGTTAAAAGTTGCACTGCAGAATTCTGGATTTTTTCCAAACATTGTAGTACCTTAACTGAAAGACCAAGGAACAACATATTTTAACAGTCTCAGCAAGAGATTGATGGAACATTTATTTATTTAGATTTTGCTCACACCTTTTTCAGTAGTAGCTCAAGGTGAGTTACATTCAGGTACTCTGGATATTTCTCTGTCCCAGGAGGGCTCACAATCTAAGTTTGTGCCTGAGGCAATGGAGGGCTAAGTGACTTGGCCAAAATCACAAAGAGCAGCAGCAGGATTTGAACCTGCCACCTCTAGATTGCAAGACTGATGCTCTAACCACTAGGCCACTCCTCCACATGAAGGCAAACTACCATATGTTCTCATGAGAACTAAGGTCTCAGTTGCTGAATTGTATGCAGGTAGAAGTAGCTCATTTACTTGAATATTAACATCCAACTTCTCATTTAAACAGACCACAAGATTGTGGACTTCCTCTTTGAAAGCAGATTTGATAGAAATAATGTTTTTGACTGGCTGCCAGTATTGCCTTTTTTGTTGTTGTTGATGAAAGCTGATAGGTTAGCACCGATGGGTTTATGATTGGATGTCAACATTGTCTGTTCTATTGTTTGAGTGCTGATAAGTCAACATTGAAGTTTCTGATTGGCTATCAGCTTTGTCTTTTTGCTGAAAATTAATAGATCAATACTAATGTTATTTGATTTGCTGTCAGCACTGTTTTCTTTGTGCTGAAAGCGGATAGGTCAGAATCAATGTTTTAGATTGTTAGTACTAATAGCCTATCAGAACTAATGTTTTTGAGTAGTTCTTTTGAAAGTTTGTATAAAAACTTAGATTTTTTTTTTTTTTTTTGGTACAGATAGAGTTGAGAACACTGCAGTAGAGATACAGAATAAGCAGTGACCATGAATGTGCTTGATAGACCTTTTTAAGCAAAATGAAGGTCTCTGTCAGATGCTGACAAAAGAGTGAAGAATAATGCTGGTGAGTTTTTTTTGGCTGCCTATATGTTTGGAAAGCTTTGTCAATATGTATAAATAAGAAAAGTTTTTTGGACCAATGAATGAAAAAGAAGAACTACCCTATTGTATTTGAGAAGGTTTAATTTCGTAGATCCTTTTTCTACGGTATTTTTTGTTGGTGTCTACTAGAGTTATACCGAATAGCATATTTTACTATTTGGCTGAATACGACTAATGAAAAATATTCGGCCGAATACAAATAATTGGCATTGAGCTTTAATATAACAAAGAATAAAAGAAGCAACATGAAATCAGAGATCAAGTGTTTATTTCAGTAGGATTTAGAACAGAAGAGCTCCGGTTTATTCGTATTTGAATTTAAATTACTATTTGGCCAAATAAGAACAATATACTCAGGGCTGAATCAAATCGAATATGAATATTTAGTACAGCCCTAGTGTAAATCTTACAACTGGAACAGTAGTGTGGCTCTGTCGGTGCCTATATGAGAATATACACACCAGCCAGGAGTACATATCTATATATACCTGGATAATGCCACTGAAAATCCCTGCAGACCACTCAAATGCTATCTGGATAGAGCTGGAACAGTCTGGGATTGGAGCCAGTATTAATCTAGATCAGTGGTTCTCATCTTTTCTTCTGCCAGGACACACCTGACAGACAATAGTCAGATGTATGACCCACTGAAATATATATTTGTTACATTTGTACCTCACACTTTCCCACACATAGCAGGTTCAATGCGGCTTACATAGCAGTAAGATTACAATATGTAGTACACAGAAAACAGACTAAGCTTAGCAGAGAAATGGGGATGTGTAGATAGGTAATATTATAAGGTAGAGGGGGTAGGAGAAAGGTGCTAGTTTTAGGCTAGTTTGAGATATTCAGGGGATAGGGTAAGCATAAGGAAAAATTGGAGGAGGCATGGTCTGAGTCATTGCAATTGTCGTAGGATCAGGTGATGAATAGGTGGATTCCTAGGGTTAGGTCGTGGTGTTTTGGATAAGCTTCCTTGATTAGATGGGTTTTCAGCGAATTTCTGAAGAGTAGGTAGTCTTTAATAGAACGAATGGGTCTGGGGAGGGCGTTCCAAAGTTGACTGCCTTTGAAGGAGAAGTTGGAATCGAACATGGATTTATATTTGAGTCCTTTGCAGTTATGGTAATGCATTCATTCATTATTGCTGAAAATGATACAAAAAAAATATATACACATTGATGGGGAACAGTAGACCTGCAACATTTCCATTAGGGGCTGGTGATCATTGTGGGTAATGATGACAGGGCCACTGAGAGGGGGGGGGGGCAAAATTCCCCATGGCCTGGCCTCCAAGGGGGGCCCAGAGCCTGCCTGGTGCTAGCATGGATTTCCTCCTGTGTGCCGCAGAGCAGAGTTATCGCATTAACTCTGCTCTGCCGGACATAGGTCCTTCTTCCTAATGCGTCCCGCCTCCTGTATAAAGTACTTCCTGTTTCGACATGGCAGAAAGAAGGACCTGTGCAGCAGAGCACCGCTAGCAGGTGCTATTACTGGCTAAATCCAGAGGTCAATATTCCATCCTCATTCTTCTTGATCTTTCCGCTGCTTTTGACACTGTCGATCACAGCATACTTCTCGATACCCTGTCCTCACTTGGATTCCAGGGCTCTGTCCTTTCCTGGTTCTCTTCCTACCTCTCCCTCCGCACCTTTAGTGTTCACTCTGGTGGATCCTCTTCTACTTCTATCCCTCTGCCTGTCGGCGTACCTCAGGGTTCTGTTCTTGGTCCCCTCCTCTTTTCTATCTACACTTCTTCCCTTGGTTCATTAATCTCATCCCATGGCTTTTCCTACCATCTCTATGCTGATGACTCCCAAATCTACCTTTCTACCCCTGATATCTCACCTTGCATCCAAACCAAAGTTTCAGCGTGCTTGTCTGACATTGCTGCCTGGATGTCTCAACGCCACCTGAAATTAAATATGACCAAAACCAAGCTTCTCATTTTCCCCCTCAAACCCACCTCCCCGCTCCCCCCGTTTTCTATTTCTGTTGATGGCTCTCTCATTCTCCCTGTCTCCTCAGCTCGAAACCTTGGGGTCATCTTTGACTCTTCTCTCTCCTTCTCTGCTCATATCCAGCAGACCGCCAAGACCTGTCGTTTCTTTCTTTACAACATCCGTAAAATCCGTCCCTTTCTTTCCAAGCACTCTACCAAAACCCTCATCCACACCCTTGTCACCTCTCGTTTAGACTACTGCAATCTGCTTCTTGCTGGCCTCCCACTTAGTCACCTCTCCCCTCTCCAGTCGGTTCAAAACTCTGCTGCCCGTCTCATCTTCCGCCAGGGTCGCTTTACTCATACTACCCCTCTCCTCAAGACCCTTCACTGGCTCCCTATCCGTTTTCGCATCCTGTTCAAACTTCTTCTACTAACCTATAAATGTATTCACTCTGCTGCTCCCCAGTATCTCTCCACACTCGTCCTTCCCTACACCCCTTCCCGTGCACTCCGCTCCATGGATAAATCCTTCTTATCTGTTCCCTTCTCCACTACTGCCAACTCCAGACTTCGCGCCTTCTGTCTCGCTGCACCCTACGCCTGGAATAAACTTCCTGAGCCCCTACGTCTTGCCCCATCCTTGGCCACCTTTAAATCTAGACTGAAAGCCCACCTCTTTAACATTGCTTTTGACTCGTAACCACTTGTAACCACTCGCCTCCACCTACCCTCCTCTCTTCCTTCCCGTTCACATTAATTGATTTGATTACTTTATTTTTTTTTTTTGTCTATTAAATTGTAAGCTCTTTGAGCAGGGACTGTCTTTTTTCTATGTTTGTGCAGCGCTGCGTATGCCTTGTAGCGCTATAGAAATGCTAAATAGTAGTAGTAGTAGTAGTAGGAGGAGGAGAGAAAACAAGTAAGCAGGCCTGGGGGGGCGGCATGCAGGCCCGGGGGGATGTGCCCCGAGCCCAGCTTTGTCTCTCGGCAGCCCAGAACGGTTAAGCAGAAATAAGGACCAGTCTTGCTGATTTCAAGTACCCAACTCCCTTGCTCTCTCTGTTCTCCCCAGCCTGCTGGTACATGTGGTTGTTAAGGAAAGCAAGGAAGGCTTGCTGTGTCAGATTTTTGGTGACCCACATCTCAGAGGTCCTGGTGACACACGTGTGTCCTGACACACTGGTTGAGAACCACATCTAGATACAGGTGACATTCAAAGCTGTCCTATTTTGCCCCAGTAGCTGTTTTAATTTATTTTATCTATTTACAGGATCTTGATATATCACAAGGGCCATTAACGGTTTCTATGTGGTTTACAATGAAAGAACAAAGAAGAAGAGAGAAAAAAAAAGAAAAAAGTGTAGGCAACAAGAGGAAGGAGGAAGATCTGAAGTATTCTAAAGCAGCATCACAGGCCTGTACATTTAGGCTGTAGTAAACACTTTGGATAAGAGGATTCTAGATAGAGATGACCTGGGAGGGAGTTCCAGAGTTTGGGTCCTGGGTAGCTAATAGTAGAGGTCTACGCTATCTAGATTCTGGCAATTAATATTAATGTCAATATCCAGCTATGGGCTGGCACTGAATATTCAGGTATATTTATTTATTATTTATTTTTAAAATTTATATCCCACTTTACCCAAAGCGTGTTACTGAAAATACATACATCCTCATTACTGAATATTATTATTGAATACTATATCTTGTCTTGATATCATTATGTTATGATTTATCTATTTACCCACTTCCATTCCTACATGATATACTTATGCACCTTTATTTATAATAATTTTGAAATTATTATTCCATTAATATGATTGCTATGATATTTTTATGCACCTTTTCTGTATCTATATTCTGAAATTCTTATTCTATTAATGTGAATGTCGTAGTAACATTTTGTAAGCCACACTGAGCCTGCAAATGGGTGGGAAAATGTGGGATACAAGTGCAACAAATAAATAAATAAAATAAATACATAATTAAAAACACCATACAATCAAACAAGATCATATCTATTCAGAGATCAACATCTCTTAGGGAAAGGAGGAGATAGATAGTGGTTACTGAGGATGGGTAGACTGGATGGCCATCATGTTTCTATCTGCAGAACATTAAATCATATAAAAACAAGCTTCAATGCAATCTTAAAATTTCTTGAAGTTTCAGACTTCTAAAAGGCCTTTACAAAACAGAGTCTTTAGTAGTTTCCAGAACTGTTATACACTAGCACAGCATCTTTAATAACCAGGCAGATTGTTCCATAGAAAAGGTGCCACAACATAAAATGCATGATTTCGAGTTTCTACATATATGTTTAAATGCCATGGCCAGTTTAAAATAAAAGCTGCCCACAAAACTTTTATATTGCTCTATGAGTTTAGAGCTCATCTACTCTGTTGGACTGATCATTTTGATCCACTATAAGAAGAATAGCTTGACTAGTTTTCTAAAATAGTATGTTTACTGTTTCGTGTTTTTTCTTCAGGCAAGAGAATACAGCTGCAGAAACAAATAGAATAAATATAGAAATGGAGTTTAATTTCTGATTTATAATGGTGTGGATATTTCCATGTTTCTTTCAAAAGGTAACTTCCACCTTTTGCTAACATGACAAAGACTGAGGTTATCATCTTTCCTCTTCCATATTTTAACTCTTTTTTGAAAACACACCCAACTCTCAGTCCCTTCTGCCTATAACCTAATGGCTAGCAGCGTTCTTAGAATCAGAGAAGCTGAAGTTCAAACCCCACTGAGGCTCTTTGTGATCTTGGGCAAGTCACCTAACCCTCCACTTCTTCAGGTACAGACTTGCCCCCCTGTTTACTAAGTCGCACTAGCGGCTGCCACATGGCAGTGCCGACACAGCCCATTCAAAGTGAATGGGCTGTGTCGCCACTAGCGTGGCTTGGTAAACAGGGGGGTTAGACTGTAAGCTCTCAGAGGACAAGAAAACTACCTAAGGTACCTAAATGTAACTCACCTAGAGTTACCAATGAAAAAGGTGTGAGCTAAATCTAAAATACCTTCCCTTTCTCTATGCACATCCAAAATGTTGCCTAAACAAACTATTTTTTTTGTCTTTAACAGATTCAAAATATACTACTCCACAGAAAAAGTTAACTTTCTGGATACCACAGTTTCTATCAGCAATGGTTATATATAAACATCTGTATACAGGAAACCAACTGACAGATGCAGCTATCTCCGCAGTTCCAACTTCCACCCTTCACTTACAAAAAAGTCCATTATACACAGCCAAGCCACATGTGTTCACTGCTCCCTCTGAGTCTGCCCGGGAACAGGAAGTAACCTGTTCCGGGGCAGACTCAGAGAGAACAGTGAACACATGCGAATTGCGAAATCGGACTGAAACAGGGCAACAGGCGCGCGCCGCGGCACCCCCCCCCCCCCAGCGGAATGCACCCGGGGCGGACCACCCCCACCGCCCCCCCCCCCCTTGGTACGCCACTGCTTCCAGTTCCAACAACCACCGAATTTGAAACAAAAACTAGTGAAAAGCAAGAAGCTAAAACAGAAGAGAATGGCACAAGTCCTAAGAGGATCCTTAAACATCACAAAATTCTACTGCTTTACCCGTCTCTCCTGCTGTTCTCTCCCCCCACCCGCCTTATCTTTTCCCTTGAGACTGGCCTTCAAGTGCTTTTATGTTTCACTTACATATTCTGATATTGTCATTTATTGTTCACACTGTCCTGACCTCAGGAAGATGGTTCTGACCTTTGAAAGCTAGTCAAAAATGTATTAGGTTAATCCAATAAAAAGGTATCTTATTCGCCATGTTTTACATTTATTAACCTATTCTCTTTAACAAAACCAATATGTGCCCCTTCCTTTCTAGTGCTGTTCAAGACCTTTAGCCACCTTACTCGAGCTGCTACAATTGCCTCCTCACCGGTATCTCACTGATCTATCATTCTCTGCTAAAATCTATTCAAGATTCAGTTGTGTAACTTTTCTTCCTCCAGTGTCGTTGAACCATTACCTTCTTTTCTAATAGTTTTCACATTTAGTTTGAAGCTGCTGTTCATTCTCACCTTGAAGTACAGTCATTCTGCAGCTGCAGACTATCTCTCCTGTATTATCCCACCCACTCATCCCTCCTTGTCATCTCCATTCCCCAGACAAGCTCTGTCATGATGCTATATTCCCTGCTTTTTATCTTGTGGCACCTGGGGCCTCAAATGGCCTTCCTGAGTCCATACATCAGAGCCCTTCACTGGCCATATTGAAGAACTGCCTAAATACCCAACCCTGGCTCACCTCAGTCCTGAGCCTCTCCTGTTAAGGATTATAGTAAACGAGCCTAAGTGATTACCGACAAATATGTTTAAATATTTTTATTGAGAAAGCATGCTTGACTACAAAGATATTATCACAGATGTTAGATATTACAGTCAGTAAACAAACAAACAGAACATAAGTCACTCTGATTTTAGAAGTAATAAACACCAAGCAACCTAGAAACTTTTTATTTAACTCCCAATCTTGCAGATCAGAATAGGGCATTAATTCTTCCATTTGAATGTGCTGTCTACTTCCAACAGCCTTGCACTAACTCCTGTCAGAGACTATTGGTCAGACCCAGCATGGGTCACATTCCATTCTCTGAGGGATCCTTTTACTAAGGTGCGCTGAAAAATAGCTTGCGGTAGTGTAGGCACGGGTTTGGGGCGCACCCCGATCCATTTTTCAGCGCACCTGTAAAAAAGGCCTTTTTAAAATTTTTGATGAAAATGGTCGTGTGGCAAAATCAAAATTGCTGCGCGTCCATTTTAGGTCTGTGACATTACCGCCAGCCACTGGCCTAGCAGTAAAGTCTTACACAGTAACCGGGTAGTAATGACCTACGCACATCAAATGCCACTTGGCATGCGTCCGATACGTGCATCCAAAAAATAAAAATTATTTTTCGACCGCACATATCGGATGTGCGCCAAAAATGAAATTACTGCAAGAGCCACGCAGTAGCCGGGTGGTAACTCCATTTTGGCATTCGTTGGGCACGTGTAGACGCTTATGCGGCTTAGTAAAAGGGCCCCTTTGTGCAACAATCAAGAAAGATCTATGCCGAGTTTCTTCAAAGAAAAAAAATCACAAAACAGAAACAGGACAAGCATTCTCTGATTGCAAAAAGCGTGATAGCTGATAAACCTGTACCAATGATTTCAGAGGAAGAATGATATGGTGCTGGATAAACTAACAACAACAATTTATATTTAGCCCAGAAAGCAACTTTTCAGTTTCTAGCTGGAGACCAGGAGGGGTCAGGATTCTGATGGGCCATAGTGTAAGTAAAATGATAACTTTATCACATTACTTACATAAACATCCAAAGTATTTACTTCAAACATTAGCTGGATTAAACATTCCTCCCCACTCAGACGTGAACTTTTGTCCAGGTAAATTGTTGTCTGCACAAAATTTAGATGCTGCAAGAGGCCTTGCTAGAGGCAGGGGTAAACTTTAGCTGAAGACCAAAAAGGATCCCACGTGGAACGTTGCAGAACAAATGACAGTGGGAAGGAAGGTGGAGCTAACTTGAGAAGAACCAGGGATGCATGTGGGTCATAAATGACTAAAACACGTTATTTCTTATGCTACAGTTCGCCACAGGCACAGCACATCTACAGAGGTCTTTTTAAAGACCCTGAGGCAGGCACTCAGTACAGAAACATGGTGCCGTGTCAGGTATTGTATGTTATTGCAAGCATAATAAAGTGTTTTAGTCACTTCAGTGGCGTTACTGGGGGGGCTGACACCCGGGACAGATCGCCGATGCGCCCCCCCCCCCCCAGAACAGCACGACGCCCCCCCCAGAGAAAGACCCCCCCATGTGCAGCGCGATCCCCCCGGCGAAAGACCCCCCCCCCGGGTGCACGCCGCTGGGGGGGGGGGGGTGCCACGCGCCTGCCGGCTCTTCGTTTTCATGCTCCCTTTGCCCCAGAGCATGAGGGAGCATGAAAACAAAGAGCCGGCAGGCGCGCGGCACCCCCCCACCGGCATGCACCCGGGGCGCACCGCCCCCACCGCCCCTCCCTAGGTACGCCACTGAGTCACTTATGACCCACCTACATCCCCGGTTCTTTTCAAGCCATCTCCACCTTCCCACTGTTATTTGTTCTGTTTCTAAACTTTAGCTGAACCAGTTTAGATGGCCCCAATGTCTGTCCTAATGCTACCTAGAGAAGTTTATTTAGTTATAAACAGTGGCACTTCTACCCAGTTAAGAAAAGTTGAATATTCGGTTAAAGTTAACTGTATAAATAAACCCATTTAAGTTTACTGCTTACTTAGCTTCTGAATATGGACCTCTAGGTATCTGTCTAGAGCCGTTTTCTCAAACATTTTGTTGCATGTTACTTTTCCACATGAGTGTTGGATAACTTTTGCTCCTTAAATGATATAATAATTTAACAACTTAGTGTTTATGCAGGTTCCCTTTATTTAATATTACGTTTTATTTAAAGATCAGAAATTGGTGGTGGTGGGGGGGGGGGGGGGGGCTTTTTATCTCACTGTATCTGCAGCATGCACACATTTCAAAGGGGCATCTCCTAGTTATGGTATAGGCTACTAAATATTCTGCACTGTTCTGAGGGGGATTTGAACCAGGCGCACCTGCTTTAACCAATAAGCTACTCCTCCTATGGTGCATACATACTTTTAAATAAAATATACGTGTATTTCCCATTTTACAAGGGTGTAGACAGTATCAGAAGTAATCTAAAAACTGGTCTGACTCTAAGAGATGTAAGGCCCATGGTGATTCAGCAAGAAGGGGGCTCCACTGACACTGAGCAAGGGGGAGGTGGGCCTATCTATAATCATGTGATTTTTCTGCTACATGTACAGGACACAAAAATATGTGTAGTGGATCTTTCAGACAGTGAAGCTGAAGGTTGACCCCAGAGACAGATACACAGAAGATGTGGAGGAGTGGCTTAGTGGTTAGGGTGGTGGACTTTGGTCCTGGGGAACTGAGGAACTGAGTTCAATTCCCACTTCAGGCACAGGCAGCTCCTTGTGACTCTGGGCAAGTCACTTAACCCTCCATTGCCCCAGGTACAAATAAGTACCTGTATACAATATGTAAGCCACTTTGAGCCTGCCATGAGTGGGAAAGCACGGGGTACAAATGTAACAAAAATAAATAAAATAATATCTGGGGCTAAAGCATACAAAACTCCTCCATGTCCTTCTCCCAGGCTCACGTTGTCAAAGTCCTTTATTAACGTAAACCAAATATTGCACATAGGTTCTAAGTAATACTCCAAAAAAAAAACAGAGGAAGATGTGGCAAGTATAATATAAACCCCATTTTATTTACACTTTCCCAGATGCCGAAATGAGCATAGTAACTATGATGTGAAAACGATAAGCCAAACAGTCCACAAAAGCAAAGTAAAGGAATTGAAGAACTTTATTAAAGATGCTCACAATATTAACAAATTTTAGTTTCCTCTGGGCGGTGCTTTCTCCTAGGTTCTCAGGTATCTCTCTCGCTTTCTCTCTGCTCCTATGGCCTTTGTCTCTCTCAGGATAGCTATCAGCTGCTCTACTTGTCATCAGATCTCCTTGGTAATATTAGAACAGTAGGGCATAGGCTAGGTCCAGCTTTTCACTTCTCTAACTCCAGGTAGATAATTGGAATGTTGGAAGCTGCAGTGGAAAATGCGGTCTGCAAGTACAGTTATGAGTAAAGGTCTAGGGGGAAACACGGGTACTCACAAAACTGGGTCTGATGTTGGCTGGACCAATGTGACAGGGGTACTTTGTATTGTTAGGTGAATATTTTTACTGCTGTAATTGCCTATTGCTCATGTTTGATTTTATTTTTATTTTTTGTTACATTTGTACCCCGCTCTTTCCCACTCATGGCAGGCTCAATGTGTCTTACATATTATATACAGGTACTTATTTGTACCTGGGGCAATGGAGGGTTAAGTGACTTGCCCAGAGTCACAAGGAGCTGCCTGTGCCTGAAGTGGGAATCGAACTCAGTTTCCCAGTTCCCCAGGACCAAAGTCCACCACCCTAACCACTAGGCCACTCCTCCTATTCTTACTGTACACCGCCTTGAGTGAATTCCTTCAAAAAGGCGGTAAATAAATCCTAATAAATAAAATCTGAGATGCGCACAGGGACCTAAGTGACTGAATGTTCAAGTGATATGCACGCTAATATTGGTAGATGGGGTGGGAGGGATGATGGGAAGGACCTAAACTGAAGATCTTTCATACCCAACTATCCAAGTGGGATGGAGTACAATAAATGAAGATGTATAAACTGCCTTCTATAGGCAATGATATCCTTAAGGCAGTCACTCTATGGCTGGCAGCTGGGCTATATAGTATGCTCGGTAGTACAGATGTGCTAATATGTAATGTTAAGGTATTTCCCTCAGCTAGGTATACTTTTCTGGCCATTTTCACAGGTGAATTCAGATTCTTTCCATTGGTTGAGAGAAGAAATACAGGTTTCACAAGCAACTAGTCCAGTATTGATTTCCCTATCTTATCACAGACACACAGTGTGCTTCTTCAGAGCGTCTATCTTTTCCAGAGATGCACTCGTTTATCAAGGCCTCACATAAAAGTATCCCAGTTGTCCCTTCCAATGCAACATCTTCCTTTTATGTCACATAAAGATTTATGGTGTAATACGTACATGTACATTTTCTCAAGCGGCTGTGCCGTGAGTGCAGCATAGATACTTAGCTGCAGGAATGCCATTTCCTTTTAATTTCCGAGTTACAGAGTGTAAGGTTGTACCTAATGAAACAGGATGAATATTTATTGTATCTGACACAGAAAAAAAACTGGAGCTGTTCCTCTTCTGAGTCACACTTTGCTGGCTTCCTCCCAGAATCAGTGTCAACATTTGTTAGTTGGACAGCTGAATACATAATCTTAGTATTTCTGCTATACTGCTGTGTGTCCCTCAATCCTCAGCTTCAAAATCATCAAGAAACAAAAGCCATAATAATTTATTATTGCTGGAAAAATAAATCAAAACAGATAAGGCTGCTCTGCAGGCTTCCTATATCCAGCTTCCATCTGATTTCTAGCTATACCACACTGCTTGGCTTCTGGGTTAACAGTTATGGCAGTTCCTCTCTGCACTCTGAATGATTACAACAGAAGCAGATTCAACAAAATTGCCAAGTAGATTTTGGATACAGAAAGGAGGAGATACAGAATTTTTTTTTCACTAAATCCCCATTTAGTAAAAACATACAAAAAGGAATGTAGAAGGGGATTCTACAACAACTTCTAGAACCACTAGATTCTAGAACAGCTTGTGCTGCTCCCCCCTCCTGCCCAACATGAGTTTCAACACAAAATTCCATTCAGAGAAACTTCCTTGTCAGATCTAAAACTTACTGACTTATGGATCTACATGTTAAGATATCCCTCACCTACATTTGTGTGAATGGTACCTTTTTAACACTTGAGTAGAGAATCCACAAATGTGGAGAACTCAACGAAATCCCACGAATAGTCACAATATAACAAAACAGTGGGTAAAAAACCAGGAGTTCCAGAGTGAAGATGAACCAAACTTTATTAATCACTTTTAACACTTTCCATTGCACAGCACAAGGTTGAGGCATCCTTGTAAAACAATAGAAGTACTAACTTTGTTATGTGTAGTGTTTGTAATAATAAAAAAGAAAAGGCCTATTTTTGGCCGAAAATGGACGAGCGGCAAAATAAAAATTGGCACGTGTCCATTTTGGGCCTGAGACCTTACCACCACTCACTGACTTAGCAGTAAAGTCTCACGCATTAAGCTGGTGGTAATTGTTAGCATGCGTACACTACTGATTACCGCCCAGTTAGCGCCGCCTGCCAGACATTTTCCAGCGCACGTAAAAAGTGAAATTACCGCCACGCGGTAGCTGGGCGGTAGTTCCAGATTGGCACGCGTTGGGCATGCATAGGCACCTACGTGGCTTAGTAAAAGGGCCCCATAGGCATCTATAAGATAATGACTGGAACGCAACGGGTCGATGTGGAGCATCTGTTTACGCTGTCCAAAAATATTAGGACAAGGGGGCATGCGATGAGGCTGCAGTAGTAAATTTAAAACGAATCGGAGGAAATTTTTCTTCACTCAACGCGTAGTTAGACTCTGGAATTCGCTGCCGGAAAAAGTGGTTAAGGCGGTTGACTTAGCGGACTTTAAAAAAGGTTTGGACGGCTTCCTGGAGGAAAAGGCCATAGAATGTTATTGAATGGACATGGGAATAATCTACTATTTCTGGGATGAGCGGGACAAATTGTTTGTTCTTTTGGCCGCTGTTGGAGACAGGGTGCTGGGCTCGATGGACCCTTGGTCTGTCCTGACATGGTGATGCTTATGTACTTATCATCCAATAGGTGTAAAAAGAGGCACCTTTTGGATTCCCACATAGGTGTCCTGTTACAAAATCAGGCCCAAACTTTTAAAATCACAGATCAAAAGCACTGAATAAAGGATTGCCTTACCACATGAATATTAAAAATGAATGCTAGATTCAATGTGTAACCATGTCCTGCAGGCACATGGCAAAAAGCTAGCAGAATATACAGCCTAACTGTTGAGCCAATCTCATTAGTACACATTCTATGTCCTTAAGACAGAGGTGTGCAAGGTCATGTTTTCAAAATAGGCCTGCTTTAAACTGACACTCACGTCATGTCATAAAAAGTTTCCTTGCCCAGATTAGGCAAAGCAAATACACAAAGTCCCACCCCCTAAAGTGAAAACCAGAGGTTGCAGAAAAATTCTGAAGAGCAATGCTATGGCAACAAAACATCACCATCCTCACTTAACCAAGTCTCAGTAATTCACAGAATATATATGCCTTCCTTTCAAATCGTTTCTGAAAGAATTGCAATTTTACATGTATTATCAATCATGTTTATAAGAATGCAACTTCACCTTAACACCAGCAGATCTGGTCTGCTATGAGACCAAGACGAGATAGGGCAGTCTCAGAAACCACTGAACATAGTGTCCCTGCCAGACAGTCAAAAATCTTCAGCACAATTATGCCCACCAGTCACAGTTGCAATATAATGACAATTTATGAGTCACAACATTGACTGTTAAAAGCCATCTACAGATCTGAAATGAATACAGCATAAAGACAAAAGGATGACGGAAACTGTAACTGAAAAAAAGCACAATGAAGCAGTGCCACATAGGAGTGTGATAAAGATGGGCTGACTAGACACCTGAGGCATCTAACTCCCTCTTATGAACCTCTTTCTGATCACAGGATATCACTGGTGGGGCTGCAATTATCAGGGATGCTGAAGAATGAAAGGTGTATAAGTTCTGGCAGGCTCTCATGCATCTCGGAGTAAAGCAGCTGAAAACCAGGCAAGAGGATATTATAAGGGCCCGGGCTATAGTAGCCGAATCAGTAGATATTTACTTTAAGTTTTTAAAATAAATATTTACTGATTTGGCTACTATAGCCTGACTGATATCTACTTTTAACTGTCAATGTTGTGACTCAGAAACTGTCATTATATTGCAACTGTGACTGGTGGACATAAATGTGCTGAAGATTTTTGACTGTCTTGCAGAGACACTATGTTAAGCGGTTTCTGAGACTGCCCTATCTTGTCTTGGTCTCATAGCAGACCAGATCTGCTGGTGTTAAGGTGAAGTTGCATTCTTTTTAAACATCATTGATAATACATGATCCATTTGAAGTAAAATTGCAATTCTTTCAGAAACGATTTGAGAGGAAGGCATTCCCAGTACCAAACACTGTGTACAAAAAGTAAGCAAGAACATACAATTGATTAGTGACTGACCAGCAATTGACCAAAAGCTAATTTTATAACTTCAGAAAAGTCAATTCAGAATCTAACCAGACACCTATGCTTGTAATCCACTGCAGTTCTAGCTGAAATGCTTTCCAGGACCAATCTGAAATTCCTATCTCTTTTACCCACCCCACAGGATCTCTATTTTCCTAAAGTTCAATTTCAGATTAAGGTCTCTAAAAACCACTGTGACATTGTGTAAACAATCCAAGATCTTCTTTCATTCATCCTGATCACTGACTGAGGCCTAAATGAGCTGGGAGAGGAATCTAAATGGGGAAAAATCCCCACAAAGTTGCAGATGGAGGCCTGAAAGAAGCCAGTTTTAACTGAGCTGGAAGCTGAAAAGGGCAGAAGGAAACTGCCTGGCCAAAAACAGATTTAAGAAAGCAAATCTGCATGTTTGAATACAATTGCTGTTAATTTCTGCAGGAGTGTAGTTCTAGACCGTAATCCCATTAATATCTCATATAATAGTTTTCATTACACGTCTAGGAATAATTTGGAGATGATTTGATATACTGGATCACCTGATGCCTAAATTATATCCTGCTGCTGGATTGCTATTATTCTACTGTATATACACTACATTCGTAGAACTGACCCAGGTTAATTAGCAGAAGTAGTTTCTTTCCTATTAACAGGATTCCAACAAGAGCTAATAAAGTAAACAGCACACTTATTGCATGTCACGCTGGCATCCTTACCGAAGAAACAATAAAGCATTAGTCATACAAACCACAAACAAGATGTTAATTAATTATGCTGCCAAGAGTAGCATTACTGATTATGCCTGTTCCATGGAAGCACAGAAGCAATTATCTGAAGGAAAAGAAAATTAACAAGAAAAACATACAAGTGGAATCAAACTAATTGTTACAGCCCAGACATGACCAATCCATTTCAATAGCTTGACTTCGCAGACACTGTCTGTTCAAGCTTCTGAAAGCAGCGTAAATGCTTTAAAATAGATCAACCAAAGCACACAAATTGGATTCTATGATTTGGGGACACGGATCAAGGGAAGAAATGATAGCCAAAACCAAAAAGGAGTGAACTGGCCAAAGGCCTGTAAAAATATGTAAACTCACAAAAACAAAAAAATGCAGCAGGAAAGCCCAGAATTAATTCTGAACCTTTAGTCACACATGCAACAAAATACAGCCACTCAGTAGAGGGTCATTTTATTTTTAGGTACATTAGGAAGTTCAGCAGCATGTCACCTGCATATGTCCGCTTCTGCTGTGAAGCATCTACTGTGAGTATCCTGTTCTTTGCCTATGTTGGAATGAAGGGTTTGTTTTATAGAACACGCAGGAGTGTTCTTATCCCTTGCAGGACCATTCCATTGGAACAGCAAGAGCTGTTCTTGCCAAAGAAGTTACCAATTTTTCTCCCTGCTATCAATAAAAAATAAAAAGCACAATCCACAGCAACGATTTTGTTCTATGAGAAAAAAAGAGGCAGGGAATTGCAAGGTCAATGTACCTCATGTTAGGTCTTATATTTATCACAGACCCATCCAACTCAATCAGGATTTTGTATCCCCTACAGGGGTGTACATTTTAGAAATTGTAACCTTTTTTCTTGGGGGGGAGAGGGGATAATCTTATGACTGCGCAGATGTATAAACAGAAGGCATGCACCAGGGCTTCCTAATCTTTTTGTGCTTGTGACCAATGTTCCCTCTAAGTGGAGCGCATGAGCGATCATTCATATGTTTTATGAGCATCGCTCACAGCTTTTACATGGTTGCTCATAAAAATGTTTTTTTTTGGTGCTATATACACAAATGCATTGCTAATACTGGCGCTCATATTTGTTGGTTTTTAAAACTTGTTGCTCACACGAAAAAATAATTTGCACGCACTATGCCACTCCTTAGAGGAAACACTGCTTGTGACCCCATGGTTGTAGCAAAATAAAATTGTGTGACCCCTAGTATGTGCAGAATAATAATGCACCTATGGAGAACTCACCTAAGCTGTGACCCCAAAAGTAGGTATTTGGGGTCCCTTCCCACAGTTTGGGAAGCTGTAGTGTACACTTTTCCCTGTGCAGGCACTGATGAATTTTCAAAATGAAAGTGTGTGCGCACTTCTTTGAAAATTACTCCAATGAATTTACAAATGGAGATACTTCTAAAATAACCCACAATGCACATTCTTTCTTGGAAATTAGTTGCATAAATCAGCAAGTGGAAATGTGAAGCTAAGTGTGTACTTTTACTCTGAAAACCAGAGCAATGGCTGCAGGTAACATGCATCTGCAAATTGTGCACCAGTGCAGCCAATTAGAAAATCACCTCTATAATGTATAAAATATACAGAACCAGAGATATATGGATTGACTTATCTGGATAAGTCTGGTTATGCTCATTCATAGTTTAAAGTCTACAAGTCGAGAAATTGGTTCTTATCTTTGGGCTTGCTGATATAGAAGTATGGCAGACAGAAACTGGCTGTGCTAAAGCTACTTTGGAAAGTAGAGTCAGTGCTATATATGTCCCTGGTGTGTTAAGAATTCTTAATTCAGGGTGAGCTTGAAAAGTGTACACATTTAAAGAGAAGAGGTTTGGAGGAGGTGGCAAATGAGATTGGGGAGTGATAAAAATAAATACTAGTGATTGTTTAAAGTCTTTAAATGTTCTGGCTGTTTGAATGTTTGTGCTGATCATGCACACTGAGAGGAGGGCATGCCTGCAGGGAGTGTGCATGGCAATTATTAGGTGACCTGGAGACAGCTACAGCTAAAAGCTATTTGGTTGGCTGTTGGCTCAAGCAGTAGGTTCAAAGAGGAAGTTTAGCTGAGACATTGGTATAGAAAGAATTGGTGAGTGAAATTATTATTTTTTATTTTTGTGAAGGAAAAAAAAAGGAGAGTGTGTGTGCACTGAGAAATATTGATTTCTGAATAAAACATTCTGCTTGGATAGGAAGGGTCACAGGAGATTTCTGGCCATTTTTAGTCTTAAAACTATCCTTGACTTATATACAAATTTGACTTATAGACAAGTATAAAGGGTGGTTCAAAGACTGAATGAACTTTGCACTGTCTGCATATTCTCTGATTTGATCTACACATGGCCAATATAAAAGCTGAATTCAGTATTTATAGTACAGTGTAAAGTTTAAGTATTTATATCAACAGCATAGCACAAACATGGTTTCTTCACTACAGACTAGCTTCAATGTTTGTTGTTTATGGCGCCCTTTTGCTAAGCCGTGGTAAGGCTACTGCACAGGTAGCACATGCCAAATTGACCCTAATGCTGGGGTAGCACGGGCGCCCAGTGGAAATTCTGAAGTCGGCACACAAAGAGGGGCATAATCGAATGGGGACTACCATCTTTAAGGGCGCCCATCTCCAAGGACGTCCCGGCGAAGGGGCTGGGAAACCCGTATTATCGAAACAAGATGGGTGTCCATCTTTCATTTCGATAATACAGTCGGGGATGCCCAAATCTCAACATTTAGGTCGACCTTAGAGATGGTCGACCTAAATGTTGAGATGGTTGACCTTAGAGATGGTCGTCCCCAGTTTTCGGCGATAATGGAAACCGAGGACACCCGTCTCAAAAACAACCAAATCCAAGGCATTTGGTCATGGGAGGAGCCAGCATTCGTAGTGCACTGGTCCCCCCTGACATGCCAGGACACCAACCGAGCACCCTAGGGGGCACTGCAGTGGACTTCACAAATTGCTCCCAGGAGCATAGCTCCCTTACCTTCAGTGCTGAGCCCCCCAACCCCCCCAAAAACCCACTCCCCACAACTGTACACCACTACCATAGCCCTAAGGGGCGAAGGGGGACACCTACATGTGGGTACAGTGGGTTTTGAAGGGCTCACATTTACCAGCACAGGTGTAACAGGTAGGGGGGGATGGGCCTGGGTCAGCCTGCCTGAAGTGCACTGCACTCACTAAAACTGCTCCAGGGACCTGCATACTGCTGTCATGGAGCTGGGTATGACAATTGAGGCTGGGAAAAAAAATAAAAAAATAAAACATTTTAGGGTGGGAGGGGGTTGGTGACCACTGGGGGAGTAAGGGAGGTCATCCCCAATTCCCTCCAGTGGTCATCTGGTCAGTTTGGGTACCTATTTGAGGCTTGGTCGTGAAAAAAATGTACCAAGTAAAGTCGACCAAATGCTCGTCAGGGACGCCCTTCTTTTTTCCATTATCGGCCAAGGACGCCCATCTCTTAAGCACGCCCCAGATCCGCCTTCGCTATGCCTCCGACACCCCCCCATGAACTTTGGTTGTCCCCGCGACGGACTGCAGTTGAGGGTGCCCAAAATCGGCTTTCGATTATGCCGATTTGGGTGACCCTGAGAGAAGGACGCCCATCTCTCGATTTGTGTCGGAAGATGGGCGCCCTTCTCTTGCCAGTTTCCCATGGTAGAAAATAATTTAGTAAACGGGCCCCTGTGTTTACTGTTACTTAATATACTGGCTTTATAAAACAAAGGTCAAAGTGGTGTACTGTACAAATAAAATATTAATAAAATGTATGGAAAGGAACTACAAATCGGATAGGAGAGAGAGTATTCACACAAGAAGCAAAACACACCTTTAAAATAATAATTATAAAAAAAAGGATTAAATAAAATGACAGCTTGAACTGGGTTTTGAGTTGATACCAGGAGTCTCTGCTGGAAATATTAATTTAAAGAAACATTAAAAGCAAGTTGAAAGAAATGGGCTTTAAGAAGAACTTTAAACGGTCTGAAGGAAAGTTCAGATCTAAGAGACGGGGGAAGATCATTCCAGAGTTTGGGTGCCAAGAAGAAAAAAAGTAGAAGAACATGTGAACTCTTAGTGAGCAAACCTTGAGGAAGGAAAAACCAAAGTGCATCAAGGGAATGGAGTGAACAGGCAGGAGTGTAAGGGATAATAAGAAAGGAGAGATAAGAGGGGTACCAGAATGAAGAACCTTATGAACAGTAATGAGGATCTTGAACGCCTGAAGGTGATGGGTAACCAGTGCAACTGAATGAAAAACAGAGTAATGTGATTGAATTTCTTAGCATGAACAAGAAGAGGAATCTCTGACTTCTGAAGTGTCTGAAGGTGACAGATCTGTATTTGAGGGATGAAGGGTCAGGAGAGAAGTGACATCAAGGGCTGAATAAAATCACAAGGCACTTTCCTTTCAAATGTATCTGCTCAAAATAAAGAGCTTTGTGTGAGCAACAAAAACAATACTCCGCCCCTGAAAGCTCAGTCTATTTTCGCTGGACTCCCTGGAGCTCAGTGTAAAGAATAAACAGAAGCTCTGGGAAGGTAAACAGTGATTCTGGGAGACCCACCTGCACTGCAAGCTCTGGGCAGAAAAACATGCCACAGTAAAAAAATAAATAAATAAATAAAATCCTTCAGCAGGCATGCATACCTATTTCCTTATTTCAAGTGTTGGCTTTCTTTCACTGTAGCATTTTCATGTATACCAGGCTGACAATTAGTACAGTATTTGAAGAAAATGTGCAGATAATTGCTTGCTATTCTAGCTACTTGAAGCTCTGATTATTCTTGCTAAGGTTTGCCATCTCCCAAACTGTCAAACACACACCAGCCCAAGGGAGAGGAGGGTGAGCTGGAGAAGCAGACTGTCACCTTCAGTGGCAGTGGTGCTGGTGCTGAGGAAGGAGCCTGTGAGAGCAGCTTCAACCAGTAGCTAATTCAAGAACAGAAATGCTAGGCCCCCAGTGGTTCTGCCTTTGTATTCAGCTAAACCACAGTTCAGTGTTTGTGACATCACAATCAGTTTTAATGATGGAGAACATGCTGCAAAGGTTTAATTACTGGGATAGAGTAACAAGAGCCAATTAGAATAACCACAGTTTCCCAGGCAGCAAAAGTGGCAATATCTTCTGCTGAACAGATTAGAGTGCACCAATCACAGCATTCATATCCCTAGTAGCCTTATCCATGTTCTTGTTCATTTAAAGAAAAGGTTGCTATTACAGAAGTTCTAAGCAGACACATTCTTAGAGTTACGTGGAGGGGCATAATTGAACAAAAACGTCTATCTCCATGGGCGTTTATCTCCGAGAACGGGTCCGTGAAGGGGCGGACTGAACCGTATTTTCGAAAAAAACAGACGTCCATGTTTTATTCGACAATTTGTGAGCTGGGCGTTTTTGTTTTTCAGTGATAATGGAAAATGAAAGCGCCCAGCTCAAAAACGAATAAATCCAAGGCATTTGTTCATGGGAGGGGCCAGGAGTCGTTGTGCACTGGTCCCCCTCACATGCCAGGACACCAACCGGGCACCCTAGGGGGCACTTTTACAAAAACAAAAAAAAGGTAAAAGAGCTCCCAGGTGCATAGCACCCTTCCCTTGGGTGTTGAGCCCCCCAAATCCCCCTCAAAACCCACTGCCCACAAGTCTACACCATTACTATAGCCCTAAGGGGTGAAGGGGGCACCTACATGTGGGTACAGTGAGTTTGGGGGGCGGTTTGGAGGGCTCCCATTTACCAGCACAAGTGTAACAGGTGGGTGGGGGATGGGCCTGGGTCCACCTGCCTGAAGTCCACTGCACCCCCTAATAACTGCTCCAGTGACCTGCATACTGCTGCCAGGGAGGTGGGTATGACATTTGAGGGTGAAAATAAAAAGTTGTGAAATGGCATATTTTGTGGTGGGAGAGGGTTTGTGACCACTGGGGGAGTCAGGGGAGGTCATCCCCAATTCCCTCCAGTGGTCATCTGGTCATTTAGGGCACTTTTTGGGGCCTTATTCGTGGAAAAACAGGGTCCAGGAAAAGTGCCCTAAATTCTCGCTAAAAACGCATATTTTTCTTCCATTATCGGCGAAAGGCGCCCATCTCTGATCGCCCGATAACCACGCCCCAGTTCCGCCTTCGACACGCCCCCATCAACTTTGTCCGCATCCGCGACGGAGTGCAGTTGAAAACGGCCAAATTCGGCTTTCGATTATACCGCTTTTTTCGTTTTTGTGAGATAAACGTCTATCTCCTGATTTGGGTCGCAATATAGGCGTTTTTCTTTTTCAATTATAAGCTGGATAGTAACATAGTAGATGACGGCAGAAAAAGACCTGCACGGTCCATCCAGTCTGCCCAACAAGATAAACTCATAAGTGCTACTTTTTGTGTATACCTTACCTTGATTTGTATCTGCCATTTTCAGGGCACAGACCATAGAAGTCTGCCCAGCACTAGCCCCGCCTCCCAACCATCAGCCCCCTACTCTCACCACCGGCTCTGCCACCCAATCTCCACTAAGTTTCTGAGGATCCATTCCTTCTGAACAGGATTCCTTTATGTTTATGCCATGCATGTTTGAATTCCGTTACCGTTTTCATCTCCATCACCTCCCACAGGAGGGCATTCCAAGCACCCACCACTCTCTCCGTGAAAAAATACTTCCTGACATTTTTCTTGAGTCTGCCCCCCTTCAATCTCATTGTTTTATTTATTTCCTGCTTCAGCAATTGCTTACAGCACGTTCAAGTAAAATCTTAACACAAATCATTTCACAAAGCCTTCTCCAAGACAAACACATTCCGCATACAGCCAACCAATATGCAAGCATAAAACACCATTACCTTGAAATCAGAGAGTTGCATGGGGACATAAATTTCACCCATCCCCGATGGAATCTAACCCATACCCACTCGTACCCGATAAGATCCATTCCATCCCCACCCATCCTCACAATTAATCTCCTCCATCTCCACCCATACCCGCAGAAGTCGATGCTATTATTTACTTGCTTATAGTCCTCCCAACCAGTGGCGTAGGAAGGGGGGGGGGGCGGGAGGGGCGGTCCGCCCCGGGTGCACGTGCTCGGGGGGTGCCGGCCCCGCTGGTTCCCTGCTCCCTCTGCCCCGGAATAGGTTACTTCCTGTTCCGGGGCAGAGAGAGCAGGGAACCAGCGGGGCCGACGCAGCTCCGAGTGACGTGCACTTGGGGCGGATCAGCCCTCCCGCAGGTAAGAATATGGTCCGGGGGGGGGGGGGTGCGCCGCAGAGGGGGGGGTCGCACCGCAGAGGGGGGGTGGCACCGTACTGCACCCGGGGGGGGGGGGGTGCGCAGCGGCGACCCGCCCCGGGTGCCATTAGCCCTCGCTACGGCACTGCTCCCAACCCCATGATTTTTTTTAGATGGTATTCACTATTCAACCAATGAGTGCTCCAAGCCTCATTCTGGCACTCCAACTGCCTCTCTCCGTACATTCCAAGCCTAACTCTTGTGTTCCAGTTGCCCCTCTCAGTGCATTCCAACCCTCATTCTGAAGTCACCAGAAATTTTGACTACATTCTCCTGGAAATCCCATGGCAACTTCTTCCATCCCCATGGGAATCTTGAAATCATCATAGCCAGAATCCTCTTTCCCTTTCACACTGAACACACTGTAATACCATAATCTGACACACATAATAAATTAACAAGCAAAAATAGCTCTCTTTGGGGGGGAGGGGGGTAGTTACTAAGTTTCATTACATCCCTAGAATGCACTATTTGATCCTGAATTAATGTGTCTTATATTAGTGTAACACACATTAATACAAGGTATAAGGGGAGGGGGGGTTACAAAGTAATGTGATGCAAAGCATGCAAATGTATGCAAAACAGCTCATTACTATGTAAACTGAATAACACGACTTGCAGTGAACATTGCAAGCTACATTATTCTTGCGGTATTTTTCAATCCCAGATGGATCAGGTAGCAAAGATGTTTAAAGAGGCCAGTGGTAGTAAGTCCTTCCCCTCCTCCCGAAGTCCCCAAAACTCCAAGCCCTCTCCCTGCTGACACTTCATAACTCTTGAACTCCCCCTGTGGCTCCCTTCTCCCATTCTCTGTAGGCCTCCCCCAATCCTACTAGGTTAATCCCGGGGAGAGGGGGTGTAATGGGGTCATTCCAGCACCAGGTTCAACATGGTGCCAGTGACTCCTAGCGGTGGTCTTCGGGCACTACCACTAAGGGTTAAGCTGCCATATAAGAGCCTTATAAGCAGCACTATTCTTGCACTGTGGAAGTGATTAGCCTGTGGTACTGAGCTACTACAGGTTAGTTACGTGCATGGTAAATTAAGGTTTAGTAAGAACTCTTTTACCGCACCTTAATAATAACTAACATCCTTTACATCATCTAAAACCCAAGGCCAAGCACATCATTCTGTAATAAGTGACCATACATATCAACCCTAACTCCCAGATAAATATTCTAAAAGAGGCTGAAATGCCTTAGAAAAAACCATGACTAGAGCAGTTGTGGAAAGAACAGGCTGGGCAAACTTGCTTTTTAACACTGGAGCAGAATGTGAAAATGGCTGCTTCCTAGTACCTCACCCCCTTAGGTGACAGCTCCTGCAACTTCTTAAGACTGCTTGAAAGAATTCTCTATGGAAGAATGGGGGGAAATTCCTCAACAGCAATATGGAAGACTGATCCACAGTTACAAGAAATGTTTAGCTGAAATTATTGCTGCTCAAGGAGGCGCCACCAGTCACTGAATAAAGAGTTCACATTCTTTCCCACACAAGGATACTTATTATTGAATCTATTTGATGTATAAATAATCAAAAAATATACCCTTTTTGTCCGAGTTATCTTGCTCTGTTATCAGGATTTAGATTGGAGTATAAAATGTGATAAAATACAGAGCATCCTAAGGGAGAGTCTCAAATCTTTCTCAGCACTGTAATCAGTCCTAGGCCATTGAGCGCTTTAGAAAAATAACAGAACATTAAAATAAATCCTGAAATTCATAGGAAACAGAGTAAGTTTTCAGGAATTGGTATAATTCCATTCTTCCCTGCTGCTTCTGAAAAAAGCTGGCTGCTGCAATATGCAACAATTTGTAAATATAGATCTTTGGGGGAAAAAATACAGACCACTACAATCTACTTATGAGGCAATACAGGCATGAGTAAGTGCTGCAAACATCTCATTTTATTTATTTATTTAGCAGGCTTAACACCACTTTTCTGAAAAAAGGTTATGACTACAGAACAATGATCCCAAGGCAGTGAAGCCAGGCTTTACAGGGAGATTAGTCCCATTAATTTCTAGTAAGAGACTCCGTTCAAGATTATCCAAGCCTCTTATCCACAGGATTTGCTTTTTACAATGCTTATCCTATTTGAAACTTCCATTAAGTACCTGTTTTAGTTTGACAGATACAATATTTTAAAGCAGGGTCAGGTTTTAATTTACGCACATAAAACTTACATTTTTTGGTCATTCCATTTTTATATGTAATAAGATGATACCTCTTTTATTGAATTAACAATTCATTTTTTTATTAGCATTTGAAGGTAACCCTTCTTCTTCTGATCTTGAAATAAGCAAATGTTGATAAATATCAGTATATATTTATTTATTTGCAGCATTTGTATCCCACATTTTCCCACCTATTTGCAGGCTCAATGTGGCTTACATTATGCTGTAATGGCAATCGCCATTCCGGAGTAAGAAATACAGAGTATTATTGCATTAAGTACAGAAAATATAGGATAAGTTATAAGAAGTATATCTACAGTTCACTTCAGGCATTAAAGATCAGAGTAGATGTAAAAAACATTCAACAGTATTCATGTGAATAAGTAAACAAATTAAAAAGAGTTCAATGTTAACTTGAATTGGTAAGGTTTTGATGTCTGGTCATTATGAAGGATCTTTAGGGGTACGTCTCTTTGAACAATTTAGTCTTTAGTAGTTTACGGAAGTCTGTCAGAACGTGCATAGTTTTTATGGCAGTTGGTAGTGCATTCCACAGTTGTGTGCTAATGTAGGAGAAGCTAGAAGCATAAATTGATTTATATTTAAGTCCTTTTCAACTGGGGTAATGGAAGTTCAAGAGAGTGCGTGATTTTCTTTTTGTGTTCCTTGCTGGTAAGTCTATGAGGTCTGACATGTATAATGGGGCCTCTCCATGAATAATTTTGTGAACCAGAGTGCAGGTTTTGAATACAATTCGATCTTTTAATGGGAGCCAATGTAGTTTTTCTCTGAGGGGTTTTGCGCTTTCGTATTTCGCTTTTCCAACTATGAGTCTGGCTGCAGTATTTTGGGCAGTTTGAAGTTTCTTAATGATTTGTGCTTTGCATCCGGTGTAGATGGAATTGCAGTAGTCTAAGTGGCTCAGCACCATTGATTGCACCAGGTTACGGAATATCACCCTTGGGAAGAAAGGTTTAACTCTTTTGAGTTTCCACATTGCATGGAACATTTTCTTTGTTACATTTTTCGTATGGCTTTCTAGTGTGAGATTTCTATCAATTGTGACTCCCAGGAGTTTCAAGGTGTCTGAAATAGGGAGAGTATGGTTTAGGGTACTTATAGTGATAGGTTTATTCTTGTTATATTGCGATGAAAGGATAAGGCATTGTGTCTTTTCTGCGTTAAGCTTTAGTTGAAATGTATCCGCCCATAAGTGACACACCAAAGCATTTCACTTATATATATACTGTTATTAATCAACATTTGCTTATTTCTGATCTGAAGAAGGGTTACCTTCGAATACTAATCAAAAAATGTATTTTTAGTCCAATAAAAAAGGTATCATCTTATTTTCTTTATGTTTAAAAAAATATTTCTATTACCTTTAAAAGTGGACTAACACATCTACCAACATCATTCTACTCATTTTTATATGGAAATAGTTGTGTGTTCTTTATAGTTGTAATTTTTTTAATAGTCTTTTTTTAAGGGTCAGTTATAGCATTGTTTCATAGAAATTCTAGTTTATTTTTAATGTATGTTGTGAGTCACATGGATGTCCCGAAAATCTGACTAGCTGGAGAATATTCATTGCGGATATCCTGAAAACCTGACTGGCTGGGGTGTCAGGTTTGGGAAACACTGCCTTACACGATGTCTCTGTGACAGTCAGCAACACTATCCAACCTTCTCCTTCATTAAGGCATCCAAGTCCTGTAATTTTATTACCCAAACTACCCCTTATCAGATATTGCTCTTCCCTTGTATTCTTTCTGTATGTCCTCATATTTAATCTCTTTATCCTCCTCAGTCTTTACAAATGACTTTGCAGGAGTCCTACATTTGTGTGTTTACTTGTCTTATTATAATCACATTTATCTCTCACCTATCCCTACATTTCTAGATGATTTACTGCATAACACACACAAGAGTTATAGGGACTCTTTTGCAAAGCTGTGGTAAACACTAATGCATGCACAGCAGCAAGAGCAGGCATACTGCGGAGTGTACCAAGGCCTCCCACGGTAATTTTGCCATGTGTTCACACTACTGATGCGCTAAAAAATATTTTTTTTGGTGCAGGGGCATGTCTGGGGGTGCAGAGTGGATGTGTTCTGCGCTAACCAGTTAGAACAGCTACATTGCCGCATGGTAACAGATTAACGGAGCCCTTACTGCTTATATAATGGGCGGTGGTACGGGCTCACACGCTAATAGCGAGTGGCCATTAATACGAAAAATAGGAATTTTGCCCATTTTACCCCAGTGGTAAAAATGGACTTCTTGCATGGGAATGACCCGCATAAGGGCACATTAAGGCTACTTTTACCACTGACTGGTAGAAGTGCCCCATACTTAAGGTTTCCATGCTTAGCTGTTTATAAATCTGCAAATGTATGTGTATATATATATATATTTATTTTCCAGCTAATTAGGGTTTTTGGGGGTATTAAAAAACTTGGGGGTCCTTTTACTAAGGTGTGGCAAAAAGTGGTCTGCGGTAGTGTGGGCAAGTGTTTTTGGCACTTGCCGGGCCAGTTTTTACCGTGTCTGTGATAAAGGGCTTTTTTCAATAGGCTGGGAAAAGGGCCTGCAGTAAAACTGAAACCAGCGTGTGCCTATTTATGGCCTGAGCCCTTAATGCCACCTATTGATCTAGTGGTAAGGGCTCATGCACTACACGTGCGGTCACCTGTAAGTGCACGCTAACTGCCGATGAACTCCAGAAACGCTGCACGCATTGGGAAATAAAAAAATAATTTGTCCCTGCGGATTTGAGTGCCAAATCCGAAATTATCGCCAGGGAGGCATGCTAGGCTGGCGGTATTCTCGTTCTGGCGTGTGCTATACCTGCATACAGCCTACCCTTAGTGTTTTGGTGCCACAGCTACTATTGCTGGGTTCTTTTCCAGCGGCATTAAGCAAGTAAATTTGAAGGGGCATAATTGAAAGGGGCGCCCAAGATTTCCTGAGGGCGTCCTCGCAGGACATCCCGGCGAAGGGGCGGGGAAACCTGTATTATCGAAACAAGATGGGCGTCTATCTTTCGTTTCGATAATACTTTCAGGGATGCCCAAATCTTGACATTTAGGTCGTCCCTAGAGATTGTCGTCCTTAGACATGGTCGTTTTTGATTTTCGGCGATAATGGAAACTAAGGACACCCATCTCAGAAATGACCAAATGCAAGCCCTTTGGTCACAGGAGGAGCCAGCATTCGTAGTGCACTGGTCCCCCTGACATGCCAGGACACCAACCGGGCACCCTAGGGAGCACTGCAGTGGACTTCAGAAAAAGCTCCCGGGTACATAGCTCCCTTACCTTGTGTGCTGAATGCCCCAACCCCCCCCCCCCCCCAAAAAAAAAACCCACAACTGTACACCACTACCATAGCCCTAAGGGGTGAAGGGGGGCACCTAGATGTGGGTACAGTGGGCTGCTGGTGGGTTTTGGAGGGCTCACATTTACCACCACAAGTGTAAAAAGTAGGGGGGATGGGCCTGGGTCCGCCTGCCTGAAGTGCACTGCACTCACTAAAACTGCTCCAGGGACCTGCATACTGCTGCGATGTACCTGAGTATGACATTTGAGGCTGGCATAGAGGCTGGCAAAAAATATTTTGAAAACATTTTTTTGAGGGTGGGAGGGGGTTAGTGACCACTGGGGGAGTAAGGGGAGGTCATCCCTGATTCTCTCCGGTGGTCATCTGGTCAGTTCAGGTACCTTTTCATGGCTTGGTCATAACAAAAAAAGGACCAAGTAAAGTCATCCAAGTGTTCGTCAGGGATGCCCTTCTTTTTTCGATTATGGGTCGAGGATGCCCATGTGTTAGGCATGCCCAAGTCCCGCCTTCACTACGCCTCCAACACTCCCCCGGGAACTTTGGTCGTCCCCATGACGGAAAGCAGTTGGGGACGCCCAAAATCGATTATGCCGATTTGGGCCACCCTGGGAGAAGGACGCCCATCTTACGATTTGTGTCGAAAGATGGGTGTCCGTCTCTTTCGAAAATAAGCCTGTTTGTGTCACTTATGAGTTGTTACTGCAGAAAAGGCACATAAAACTGAGTGGAAAATGCACGCCAAGCGAAGGGAGAGGCGAGAGTACTAGGGCCGAGGTATTTTTCCAGTGTTTATCTAACAAACACATATTAAATCTTTTGTATCAGGGGTGTTTTATTGGTGTTTATCAGATAAAATCTATCATAAGAATCCATAGATATAATACAAATTTTCCCCCACCCCAACTTAAACTCATCACCCAAAAGATTTAGAGGTCCTTTTACAAAGCCATGGTAAAATGTGGCCTGCGGTAGTGTGGGTGCATCTTTTGGGTGCGAGCTGGGCCACGTTTTAGCATGGCTGGGAAAAACGCCATTTTTTTAATGAGCCGGGAAATGGGTGTGTGCAAAAATTAAAACTAGCACGGCCACATTGGCTCATGAGCGTCAATGTGGCTGCATTGCCAATTATCGCCGGTAACGCCTCCCATGGCAGAAAATAGAAAAATATTTCTACTGCGGGATTAAACTCGGAATTACCACCGGGCACATGCGCTACCCCGGCTGTAGTGCCGATTTGGCGTGCACTACCCGCGGCTTTGTAAAAGGGCCCCTTAATAAGCTAAAATAATTCAACTTACCTAATACCCATATTAAAAATGCATGCATATATTCTTAACTCCATGAATAAAATTCGTGAATAAGTTTTTTCTAAAAATCATAATATCTAAGATCTGCCTAATTTCAGATGGGAGCTGATTCTATAAAGGTGGGCCAGCCATTGAAAATATCCTAACATTTTTGTTCCTATTCCTACTGGAAGAAGTATTAGAAAGGAACTACAAATGCAAATTCCACCTAATACAAAGAAATTAATTTAAAGGACCATCAGATGTGTGAGCCTTATATCTATCTATCTATCTATCTATCTATCTATCTATCTATCTATCATGCTGGACATGCAAACTATTATGCTGGAAGTACCATATTGCTGGACACATACCTGGAGCTTGTGATAACTAATTATTGATAGTTCTCAGTGTCCATTATAATTATAGTTGAATGAGTGCTTTGTGAGTGCTGTTAACAATGACATTACAGCAGGATGGTGGAGTCCATTCTAGTTTTGTGCTGCCCATTACAGAGGATCTTCAATGAATGTCCAACAAATAATTTTAAGTATTATAAGTATTATCAAATTTCTCTTTATATATATCAGGGCTGTCCATCGATTAAAAGCTTAACCGTATGATTAATCACAATTTAAAAAATTTAACCACTCGATTGTGTGATCCAAATGTAAAACAGTTGAAATAAATTTACCATGTACCTGTGGTTTACTTTTTTTTTTTTTAATTGAACCTAATTCCTCTCATCTCCCTCTCCTTTCTTGCCTTCCCTCCCCTGCTATATCTTCTCCCTTCCTTCCCTCCATCCATGATTACCATTTTTTTCGTTCTCTTTTTTCTCCCCCTCTCTTCTATGGGCACCATCTCCCTTCTTTGATTCTTCCATCTCCTAATTCTAGCTTCTGCTCCTCCCACCCGGAGGTCACTATCTCTCTTTCTCTTCCTTTTTTTTTCTCCTGGCACCTTTTCTTACTTCTCTGGCACATCTCTAGCACCCCCTTACCCAGCATCTCTGCCTCTTCTCTTTCTCCTGCCATGGCCCCCTCCTCCCCAGCATCTCTGGCTCTACTCCTGTTTCTCCCGCCACCCCTGGAACTGCCCCTCTGCCTCACTTCTCTGGCTTTTCTCCTCTTTCTCCCACCGTCACCCCTTCCTTCCCCAAATCTCTGGCTCTTCTCTTTCTGCTGCTGCTGCTGCCACCCCTCCTCTGCATCACTCGCTTTTCACCTCTTTCTCCCGCCATTGTCCCCTCCTCCCTCGCATCTCTGGCTCTTCTCTTTCTGCTGCCGCCGCCGCCACCCTCCCACCCACTCCCCCCCCCCAAGCATGGTCCATATCTTTCTCCCATTTTTTCTGCTGCCAGTGCGAACTCTTCTTACCTCTCCAGCAGCCTCCTCTCCTCTGTAACTCCTTCTCTCTGCTTCTCACAGCCGCTGCAGTAAAAGCATACTGCTATGTTACCGTTGTCGATGCCTCTCTGTAACAGGATGTTCCGCCTTCTTTGACAGAACTTCCTGTTTCAGAAAGAGGCTTGGAGCTGGGCGACACACAGTGTGTGCTTTGAGTGCAACGGCCATGAGAAGCACGGAGAAGAAGCTGCGGAGGAGAGGAGTGTGCAGGAGAAGAAAGAAGAAGTGCAGGCAGAGCAATGCTGGATGTTTACAGGCGGGGGAGAGAAAGACATTAACTTGCGTTAAAAATTCTAACATGAGAAACATTTAACACGTTAATTGAGTTATTAACACGTTAAATGTATAGCCCTAATCTCTCTATATATATACATATCTATCTGTATATATGTGTGTATGTATGTGTGTTTGGACACTTCTGTACTCTTGCTTGTGCATAAAAACAGAATTTGAACCTGATGACAGAGCTTTGAGCCCATATACACTAGTCAGTTATTTTGCTGACAGGCCCTTATATATGATTGCCCACCTCTTCAGGGCTGCTTTCGGCACCTAATTCTTACCTTTCAGGAAATCCAGACTGCCCAATTTGACGGCCCCTATCGGACTGACTGTTCATTTGTCCTTTAGATTGTAAGCTCTTTGAGCAGGGATTGTCTTTCTATGTTAAATTGTACAGTGCTGCGTAACCCTAGCAGCGCTTTAGAAATGTCAAGTAGTAGTAGTAGTAGTAAATGAATTCATCTATATCAGGTGGAATTTACATTTGTGCATTACACTGAAAATATCCTGGCATGTGTAATAGCCAACCAAAACCTCTTCAAAGAAGGACAATCCAATAAGCCCTGGGAGCTAGATCACAAATGGTGTAATGGATCAGCACTCAGTTTACACAGACTCTTCCACATCAAACAACAAATCTTAAATTGGATACAAAAGCCTGGTAGCCAATGTAATTCCATCAACACCGACACTATATGCTCCATCATAGAACTCCCTATGATTAATCTAGCTGCCACATTCTGTGCTAACTGAATTTCAAGACTGTACGTGGCAGTTCTATGTAAATAGAATTATAATAATCCATTACTACAGTGAACATCGCTTGCAGTACCCTCCTGAAAACCCAAGGCATGACAACCCAATTCAACCAATTTTTCATCTGCCTTATCTTCACCTACTTTTATCTCTGGTCAAGCATGATCTGAATGATCCCCTCTACTGCCTCAGATACAAGATTATAAATCCTTGGAGATCAGGGAAATACCTACTGAACCTGTATGTAACTCACCTTAAGCTACCAATGAAAAGGTATGAGCTAAATTCAAATAAAGATGAGGCCATCACTGCTGTAAACATCTTTTATCCCTTTAAATGAAGCCCAGAGAGAGTGAGTGAGAGAGAGAGAGAGAGAGAGAGAGCGTTTGTGTATGTGTGTTGCACAGAAGACCCTCAGAATTGGGTTGGCGAAGGGATGTGTCTTTATTAAGGAACCCAACAGTTTTCAAATAGCTCACTCAGTTGAGTAGAAGGCTTTTGGAAATTACTCTCATTATTTTATGTTTAAACTTTTTTTATTATCGAAAGGCACAATACAATGCAACTTGGAGGCTTCATACAACAAAGTTCAGTTTTCCAATCAGCATTGCAATAACATTATATCTGCTTCATTCACTGAATCCCATTTTTCTGTCCCCCCCCCCTCAACCCCCTCCCCACCTTATATCATTATTTGTCCACAATTGTTAAAAGAAAGTCATAACACATTAACAATATAACACAACTTTTGCTTTGGCAAATATACAATTGTTAATCAACCATTGTTATACCGTGATGTAAAGTGATCAGCTTATCACACTAATGTAATTCAAAACCTCTTATTCCTCTATCCCCTTCCCTACACCCTCCTCCCACTCTTCCCTATTAACCCCCCCCCCCACCCCCCTTGACTAACTCAAATTAATATATCCCAATATTGTAGTGATGTATGGTTCTTTTATAAAGTATTAATGACCAAACTTCGGCCTCTCTGTGTCATTTTTTCCAGGTAGCTACCCCATGTTTTAAGAAACCTTATTTTCCTTTTGTATTGTCCTTTAACTTCTTTCGCCTCCCACACTAACAACTGATGCACCCTGTTACGCCAATGCCAGTAAGGTGGTGAACTGGCTACAGTCCAATATTGCATAATACATTTTTTCGCCACCAGACATAACTTTCGATATAATAATGTTTTGTCAGCATTGAGTCTTAAAGGTTCATCCTTCAAATCTAATATCAACTGTCGTGGATTCATGGCTATTCTCCTACCCAAAACATGTGACAGGTAAGTAACTATTTGTCTCCAATATCTCTGTAGTACTACACACCCCCATATCAATGGTATAAAGTATTGTCATGTCTATTACATTTCAAACAGAGCGCTGTCTCTATACCCCCTGATTTATATAATTGTACCTGAGTAAAATAAGCTCTGTAAATTATTCGATACGCGCATTCCCTGTAATCTGCGCCCCCAATTATTCTTGGTATATTTTTTATCTGCGCAGTAATATCCCATGATTCCAAATTACAACTCATATCTTTTTCCCATCTCTGTCTAATCGTGGTTGTCTCCTTCAATGGAGCCAGCTCCCACAACTTCCGATGTATCTGGGATATAGATGGGGCGTTTTCAGATATCTCATCAAAGAATTTTTTGATTTTGTTGCCCAGATTACTCTGCAATGCTGTTTTATCTAATGTTTGTACATAATGTTTAAGTTGACAGTGCGCGTATACATCACCCCAGACCTGCTCCCTCTGAGCCAATAGCTGTGACAGTGGCAGTATGTCCCCTCTCTCTCCCAGTACATCAGCTATACAAGTAACACCTGCCTGTGCCCACCTATCAAATGTTTACTCTCATTATTTATATATGTATGCATATTAGCGAGTTTTAAATACAAACAAAAACACATACTTTGAAATGTATGTATAAAAATGTTAGAAGAGTTAGAATGGATATTAGGATGGTCATTAATTTATTTAGATTTTGCTTACACTTTTTTCCGTATCAGCTCAAGGTGAGTTACATTCAGGTTCACTAGCTATTTCCCTATTAGTTGCCACATTAATTTTGAAGTTACTGTGCAGTAAAAGTGTTGTATTAAGCCATATAAACTGCAAATTTTACTGCAGTTTATTAAAAAGGCTGCAGAATGCACTGGGGAATCTTTATAGATATAAACTACTAAGGATAGGCATTCATTTGCAACAATAAAGGGAAATTAATTAACGTATCCCATGTTGTTATCAAACTAAAATGAGCACATAAACCACAAAAATTACATGTTATCATTTGCCAATAGTAATGCACACTCTTTCACAAGAAGTGCACTCAATGACTTTGTTCCTGTAATGAAAAATTGCCAAAAAAGGTTTGGACAAGTTCCTGGAGGAAAAGTTCATAGTCTGTTATTGAGATGGACATGGGGGATGAAGTCACTGCTTGCCCCTGGATTGATAGCATGGAATGGAACTACTACTTGGGTTTCTGCCAGGTACATGTGACCTGGATTGGCCCCTGTTGGAAGCAGGATACTGGGCTGTTTGATCCATAATGCTTGGCGTTTGGCAAAAGTCGAGCAATACAGCTTTTTGTAAGCCGAATTAGATTTTGCTTCTGTAGCATCACGTGACAAGCACAACGTTGATGTGGCAGCAAATGAAAATCACCAGCTGATGAGATATCATGAAAGTTATAAAATTCCATCTCATCTTCATAATCGTCATTTGACGTAATTTCATCAGCATGTTGTTGATCTTTAGAAAATTGTTGAAAAGCTTTGTAGAAATTGGACCCATTGTCAATAGTTGTTTTGGTAATTTTTTTCCTGTAGGTGGAATTCTGAATGGATTGATTCTAACACAGCTGCAATAACATCATATGTGTGCAATCCTTTTAGGTGACGACATGCGAAAGGCACAAATCTTCTTTGCATCGTCATCTAATCTATCCAGTGGACTGTAATCCCAAGGAAGAATCTGTGATGAATAGACCAACAATCCGCTGAAGTAGCAACAAACTGTTGATTTTCCAGTCCTTGAATCAAGTTTATCTTCATTTCTTGAAAACTTTCATCAATCCGTTGTACAGCAGTTTTACTAGTCATAACTGTCCAATTCGGAAGAATGCCCATAGTCAAATCTTAAAATGCAGGTGATTCTGTAGTACTGAAAGGCTGCATATCATGAATAATGAAGTTAAGCATTAGATCGTCCAGAGCAGCTTGTGTGCCTTGAGTGCCTGAGCTTGAAAATGACTGACTGTGCAGCGTACGTTGTGCTTTGTTTGTTACTTGAGACTCTTCAAATTCAATCTCTCTCTTGCGTGATGCAATCAGTTTCTCATACTGTTTCATCCGATTCGGGTGAATTCATTCAATATGCTTCCTCAGATTAGATGGTGAATTCATAAAGGCCGACACCTCTTTTGGTTTTGGTGCACACAATAAGCAAAGAAACTTATACTTGTTAACAATAGAGCTAACACATTTAAACATCGTATCCAAATGAGGCCATGGAGAAATAGACGGAACATCAGACTCAGCATCGATAACAAGCTATGTCACCTGCATTAGGTGTTTAGAATCTACATGGAAAAATATAGCTATTAAAAATTAAAATAGTACTGTAAGCACATGCCCTGTGTTCTTACCTTGGCTTTTTGCTTACCTGGAAAAGAACTAGGCTTTGAAGATCTGTGATGACTACAGCCTAATTAGGAGACAAAGAAGTGACTCGACTAGGGCTGAGGCTGTAAGCAAGGAACAAGCCACCTTATGTCCAAGCTCTTGGGATCAATGCCTTGACATGCTTGAATCTTAACCTATATTTGATTTGACATATCCAGGCAAAGGTGTTATATTAAACCTATCCCAATACAGCTAGTAAGCCTTTACAAAATAATATTACACCTGCTGTCTGCTAAGTCTAATGACAGAGTCAATGAGCACATGAAATATCTACAAGATGCAGAAAGTGCTTTGCTCATGGCATTCACGCACTGAGGTCAGATGGTATGCCAGTCAGCGTCCAGCAAGTTGAAAGAAGCACATACTCCTTTCACTGCCAGACACTTTCTTTGAAGCAGACAGGTTGTTGTTTATGTGGTGACTCTACAGGATGTGGAGACCAGAAGCGTAGCCAGGTTATGACATCAAGGAGAACAGACATTTTGTAAAACAGGTGCCAATGTGAGGCTGAAGCGATCTACATAGGTGCCATTTCATTCAAAATCCATTTGGGGGAGCAGCCGCTCCCCTTGTGTCCCACCTAGCTATGCCTCTGGTGGAGACCATTAGTCCTGAGCATTTTTAACTTTTAATTTTGGGTGACAAGGGCCAGATTCTAAGCAATGAAAATACGGGTAAAAAAGAAACAGAAATACTTTTCACCTGCACTCTGCTAAATACAAAAATAGAAAAGATGTACATTTCTTAACACGGACACATTTCAAACCTGCTTTCAAAAAGGGCCAGACACTTTGTAAAATAACACAGAAGACCCTGAAAAAAAGACACTCAAAACCTTTATAGGAAACCTACATAACATCCCTCACACCTATAAAAAGACAGTGCTATAAAATAAATATTACACTAGGCTGTAGAGCACCAATATACTTACAACTGGGAAACTAGAATAAGTTGAACTTTTAAAGATTCCTACACAGACATTACATGCTAGCAGAATCCTTCACCTCAGTCAAACATGTGGAACATGGACAGACCCTTACTTCATACAAAATAGGGGAACCTCAAAAAACCATGAAGAATATAAACTTGAAAAGTGCAAACACACGTAGAACTAAGCCAATAGCCAAATATATTATAAACGGCATGGCAGGTGAACCCAAAAATCGAAGTACAGTCTATCTGCAAAACAGCAGAGAATGGAGAAGTTCCCTCTATGTACACCACTGTTTCTTATCCAGTTCCCAAGCTTAGGACCTACCCCGGGCCATAACTTAAGTTTATTGATCAGAAACATAAGAATAAGAACAGTCATAGTGTATATATCAGTGGCGTAGCCATAAGTGGGCCTGGGTGGGCCAGGGCCCACCGACTTTGGACTCAGGCCCACCCAAAATCGTGGCAATCTTGCTGTGGCTGGTGGGGATCCCCAAACCTTGCCAGCAGAAGATTTTCTCTCCTTGGGCAGCCAGCACTTTTCCAAATATCAGCCAGAAGCATTTGCCTTAAGCTGACGCTGAGACCAGCCCTTCTGCACATGCTCAGTTTTCGCACATGCAAAAGCACTGAACATGCACGGCCTGCTGGCAGCAGCCTCAGTTTGAGGCAAGTGCTACCAGCTGCTGTTTGGAAGAGTGCTGGCTGCTGGAGGAGGAGGAGGAACTCTTCAGTATTTAATATTTGGGGTTTGTGGGTAGAGAGGGGTGGAGAGAGGAGCAAACCAGAGGGGGACCGAGGGGGGGAGCAAATTCCATGCCCACCTACCTTGGGGTCAGGCCCACCCAAAATTGGCCATTTGGCTACGCCCCTGGTATATATCTGTGTCTAACCTCACTTACCCAAAGAAATATTTTCTAACCATACTCCTGAGTTTACATAGGATAAGTCTCATATCATGACATTTTTTTCTAGAACTTCCATTCCACAAAAAAATTTGCTTATTGTGCCTTATCCATACTTTTGAGATATTTAAATGTCTGTCATTTAAGTTACATACGGTATTTCCAAAAGATGTAAATGTATACTGTAGATCATGGTTTGAAAGTTTTAAAACTGAAAGAAAATCTACTAAACCTCTAAGCAAATGTTTACACTGGATAATTATAGCAATTAAGAAAAAAATAACTTTTGGCCACTTTTCCAAAAATCAAAAAATGCGTCTGGATCAGATCGATGGTCCATCTAGCCCAGTATCCTGCTAATGATATTGATATGTCAATAACAAACCAAAATAGTAATGTAAATAAAAATACCAGTGCCACCCACACAATCAAAACGGGAATGGACTGGTGGTGGTAACTTAAGCTCTTTGGCTCTTTGGTGCCACTACCACACCACAAGCCCAAGGCACCAGACTGGGTGGCAGAGCCGGTGGTGGGAGGCGGGGTTGGTGGTTGGGAGGCGGGGATAGTGCTGGGCAGATTTATACGGTCTGTGCCAGAGCTGGTGCTGGGAGGCGGGACTGGTGGTTGGGAGGCGGGGATAGTGCTGGGCAGACTTTTCCGGTCTGTGCCAGAGCCGGTGGTGGGAGGCGGGGCTGGTGGTTGGGAGGTGGGGATAGTGCTGAGCAGACTTATACGGTCTGTGCCCTGAAGAGGACAGGTACAAATCATGGTAGGGTATACACAAAAAGTAGCACATACGAGTTTATCTTGTTGGGCAGACTGGATGGACCGTGCAGGTCTTTTTCTGCCGTCATCTACTATGTTACTATGTTACAGGCTGAGCACTAGATGCTGATGCCAACATCAGGAATTGGCCTGAGAGTAGATGAGCTGAGGCTGTGACTGGATCGGAAGGAGGGAAAAAAACAGCTCACCGGGCCGACTACAGAACCTGCTGGGCTGAGTGTTGATCAGTTCAGTCAGAAAAGCTTTTGCCATCCACTACCACTTTACAACAGCAAGCTTTTTTTTATTTCTGGTGTGAGGATTTTTATTTGTCTGATTGTGATACTGATTCCTGTGGGTCTATAAGCAAGTTGTTTTCCCCCAGCTAAAAGTATCTCTGGGTTTACAGCAAGTTTAACAGGAACCTGCAGCACCTGAAGGAGCGCCTCCTGCCTGAAAAGGAAGATTCTGAAAAGGGGATAAATACAGAAAATGTATGTACTTGGATGGTAAAGATTGAAAACTTCTTATAATCATTTGAAATGCCTCACAATATGGAGTACAATGAATAAATGAGATTGTTGTTAGTAGTTTATTTGGGAGGTTACTTTAGAAGGATTAGACACCCTTTACATATTCTGTAACACTAAATGTCTATTTCCTAATATATTTCCACCATTCATGATGTATTGTAAGCCACATTGAGCCTGGAAAAAGGTGGGAAAATGTGGGATACAAATGCAATAAATAAATAGCAAATTTAAAAACACCATTACTTACACATGGAAATACCCGCAGCACACACAATTTTAAAGACAGTATGTTCTGAGAAGGCCTGAAAAGCATGTGTGTGTGACCTATTTTGCAACTGTGATACATGGGTACCTCAAAAAACTTCCATATCAGTATTTAGACCTGCTCTTAGAGCTATATGTGCTTGTCTAGAGGAGAGATTGAGAGGACACTTAAAACCAGCTCAAGAATCCAGCATGGCTCTTTAACTGACTCCTCTTTGATGTGCAGTTTTGTAAAATCTGCTCTCTACATGTGCAGATTATATATATATATATATTCATTCTTGAATTATATCATTATTTGAATTTTATTTTTTGTTTGTGAAAAGGCTCTTCCTGCTGTTCTTCCTGCCAAATACATGCAGTTTCCCCAGCCTTATAAGTATTTTACAAAAGGCTCCATGTGCAATGAGCCATTTGTAAAATACACTGCAAATTATGAAATCCCAACTTGAATATCCTTTTCCTCACCTAAATTATCTATCGGTTTCATTTTACATAGAAATAAAGACCCCCCCCCCCCCAAAAAAAAATAAAATTGTAGGTGATATCTTTTTACTGAATAACATAAAATGTTGACTAGCTTTCAAGAGCTATATTGCTTTCATTGGATCACTGCCTACTTGTCACTTAGGCTCACAGCATAACAACAACTTTCCGTCCACATGCAAATACCACAGAGAAAGAAGAGTGTGCAACTGGAACAAGTTACTTGACTGCCACCTTGTGGCTGGACGTAAAGACGAGCCAGATAAACTATATAACAGATTTAAGGTTTAAAATTAATCCCAAATCTTTTTCTTCATGTTCTCTTTTTATTTTTTAAAATATTTGATAAACTATCATCCTTAGATTACAATACAACTGCAAAGTAAAAAAAAAAAATCCAAGATGCTAACTTGCAAAAAAGAGAAGGTATTTTCAGTCTGTAAGGGAAGCAAGCAAGCAAATGGGAAACAAAAATGACAAGAAATCCACTCAGATTTATGGCCTGAAGTGCCCATGAGAAAAAGACAAATTTAAACCATACTAGTACATTTTATGTAACACACTAGGATTACATCAAAGAAAATCTATTTCCAAGTGCTTGAGAATATATATGTATACTCAAACACTATTCTTATCAAAATGTGTAGGCGTGTCTGTACGAAGCATTGCTTAAGCAGCTTCATAATCATAAACACATATGTTAAAATCTCCAAGACACACAAAATTTAAATAGAGAAATGCTACAGTCATCACATTATCTTTTTCACAATATTCATCATGATCACTTGTCTCCCTATTCCGTTTCCCCGTTTATTAATGCCTGAAGCACACTGCAACAAAAAACATTTCCCACGACAGCTAATCTAATCTAATCTAATCTAATCTAATCTAAACCCAGCATTTATATTCTGCTAACTCCCCAAAGACACAAAGAGGACTGCAAAGATGATCAAGCTACAAGAACAAGATATCTAACTGAGAGCAGAAAGTAAAAATACTAACATCTAATGTAATTCCAGGAGAAAATATAAACATACCTAATTTAAATTTGTTAAAAATGTACATGAAAATGTTTTAAGGGAGCAACAAAGAAAGAATATGAGCTTAGACTTTTAAATCCTTGGGCAAAGAATTATTTATTCTGTGTTTCTCTATTTCTATAACTGAACTGCCTGAAAGCAAATAGAATTCTCCGAAATCATTTTATACCATACTCCTTCAACAAAGGAAAAATATATTGCATGTGCTTTATTTGCTCTTGATGTTATTAGGAAAGGAGAATTACTGAATGAATGAATGAATGAATGAATGAATGAATGAATGACTGGCTATTCTTATGTTCTTAATTTGGCTTATTCATACTGGGTCAGACCAGTGGTCCATCTAGCCAAGTATCCTGCTTCCAACAGTGGCCAAGTCAGGTCACAAGTACCTGGCAGAAACCCAAATAGTAGCAACATTCCATGCAACCAATCCCAGGGCAAGCAGTGGCTTCCCTATGTCTGTCAATAGCAGACTATGGACTTTTCCTCCAGGAACTTGTCCAAACCTTTATTAAACCCAGATATGCTAACCACTGTTATACCACATCCTCCAACAACAAGTTCCAGAGCTTAACTATTCTTTAAGTGAAAAAATATTTTCTCCTATTTGTTTTAAAAGTATTTCCATGTAACTTCATTGAATGTCCCCTAGTCTTTGTACTTTTTGAAAGAGTAAAAAATTGATTCACTTCTACTCGTTCTATACCACTCAGGATTTTGTAGACCTCAATCATATCTCCCCTCATCTCTCTCTTTTCCAAGCTGAAAGCACCAACCTCTTTAGCATTTCCTCGTATGAGAGGAGTTCCATCCTCTCTATCATTTTGGTTGCATTTCTTTGAACCTTTTCTAATTCCACTATATCTTTTTTGAGATACAGTGACCAGAAATAATCAAAAACGACAAGTAGTAACTATAACTGAAACAACAATGAATAGAAAGTTGTATACTAAAATAATGTAGACAGTTTTAAAAATGAATTAAACAAATGCCAGTGCCTGCAATACTGGGCATACAGAAAAAACCCTGCTCTAACATCAGATCCAAAGCCACCGTGCAAAAGCTTTAACTGACAACAATAACAACCCCATCAAGCAAAGGCTAACCCGAATAGCCAAGTTTGGGTATCTTTCCTGACAAGCAAAAGAGTTTTGTAACCTTAAATTCTTGGCAGTTGAAAGTATATCCTTATAAGATTCTGCATAAACAAAAGGTAATCGGAGTTGG